>NC_059074.1:187943601-188543601 GCF_020497125.1 Mauremys mutica | reverse complement strand
TGAAATTTTAGTTTGTACTGACTTTGCTAGGCCTTTTTCTGTAGCCTGTTGCAAAATTAGCAAATATCTAGATGACATCATATACCCTCTGGAAGATGTCTGTGTACCCCCAGGGATACACATACCCTGGCTTGAGAACCACTGGGAAAGAGGGCTGAACGGCTAAAGGCAGGAATCCAAAAGTTAGGAATCCAAATACCTATTTAAACCCCTATACAAAAACAACCTGCTACTCAGAGATGCTTGGAATGCATGACTACTATTGAAGTCAATTGGAGCTTCAAGAGCTCAGCACTACTTTAATTTAAGTGTCTAAATAGGGATTTGCGTACCTAAATTTAGGCACCCAACTTTAAAAAATGCAGGTCATTATCTCTAGGCAAGAGAAACCCTTGTACCCCTACATCCCCATGAATTGAAGATACATGAACCATGTTGTCAATATCCATTTCCAACTTCTTGGTACTAAAACGGTTGTCAACAAGAGATTTAGCCTACAGTGTCTAAGGCCTTGTCTATGCACACACATTTTACTACTTTACGGACAGCTGTATAGATAAAGCAGCACAGCCCTCCTAGTGTGGATGTAGTTGTATTGGTATAAAGGTCCCTTACACTGCAGTGTATAGCTATTCCCCTAAGGAAGGGGAGTAAGTTCTTCTGGTATGAGGCTGTGGCTACACTTAGCACTTCAAAGCACTGCCGTGGTAGCGCTGCCGCGGCAGCGCTTTGAAGCGCTAAGTGTAGTCAAAGCACCAGTGCTGGGAAAAAGCTCTCCCAGCGCTGTCCGTACTCCACCTCCCTGTGGGGAATAACGGACAGCGCTGAGAGCCGCGCTCCCAGCGCTGGGGCTTTGACCACACTGGCGCTTTGCAGCGCCGCAATTTGCAGCGCTGGAGAGGGTGTGTTTTCACACCCTGCTGCAGCGCTGCAAATTTGTAAGTTTAGCCAAGCCCTGAGACATTTTTATACCAATACAACTACATCCACAGTAGAGATTATACTGATTACACTACTTTGGTAGAAAAATCACAGCACTAACTGAAACAGTTAAACCAGTACAAAAACTGGGTGCAGACCAGGCCTTAAAGGGACTTTTGGGTCTTTTCCAACAGCCATGTACAGTTGGTAATACCTCAGCAACTCCTCTAGTATGTCTCAGTTAACCAGTGCACACTCTAAAGTAGATTAAGGAGCTTGATTAAGTAGAAATACTGTCAACAAGTAGTGACCCAACAATCACTCCACAAAGTTGAGTCCTAATATGTCTTGTTTATACTTTTCCCCAAGTTTATCACAGCTCAGTTTTCACTACAGCAACCTGTTTTGTTTTTATAAATCATCCTAAATTTGAATATGGATTCAAGGGTGAATACCACAACTGAAAAGCTTTCTCCTTGAATCAGATAATCAGAACTATTAAACAGTATTTTGAAATACTTTTCACAGTCTTAGGACCAATAATGTCATGTTCAAATCACTCTGGCTTTTGTTTTGTTTTGTTTTACTATTCAGGGGGATACAATGAGTCACTGGCACATTTCCAGTGCAAGAGCATTTGAATAATACATGACATGCCCTTTAGCTAGCATCATGATGCCAGATTTAAAACAAGGTAAGAAGTTTCCTCCATATACACTTCCAGAGTTCAGCTGTTCATAATCTATAGCGTTAACAATTTATCATCAAACCCAGAGACTTCTGCCAACTTATCAAAGTGGTCACTGGATGCATATGATCAAGTCTGAGCATCTGGCTCTTCACTGTTCCTGACATTAGCACAGACAACAGAATCAGTGGACTATTGAATGCAATTACAGTAAGCGAGACAGACAATAAAGATTGATAGCGCCTTCTCTTTTTATCACATACAAAAACTAGTGGGGGTTAAAGCTTTGCCTTGAGCTGCCTTCATTTAACAATGATTGAAAATATGCAATTGTGTTGGTAAAACACTGTAGCCTGTACCACTTCATTTACTGGACACATTATCAAATTAAATGAAAAGTGAACTGCCAAAAGCAACAGTTATTATATATTAATGATGAATATTTACTTAGCATTGTTCACAAATCACACAGAGAACAGAATCCTTCTTGTTATCTTCTTTGCAGGGTTACAGATGAGTAGGTTTAACATTTCTATGTTTACGTTAAGTCTTCTGTCTACAAATCTCTAAATACAGACTTGCGCGACTGGTTTTGTGACTATCCATGTGATTACAATGTGTAATTAATAAAATGCTCCAGTTGCAAATGAATCCTAATTACCGAAGGATTGCTTTACTTCATATCGCAGTAGGTATTTTTTAAAGTGCTTATCTCATCAAAGAAATTTAAGAAAACAAATATTTTCTCTCCAACAGGTTTTTGTACCAGTGGGTCATACTGTCCACAGCTACTCTGAACAGATGAAAAACACAGAGGAAGCAAGAAAAATGGATTTATCCCGAATGTATTGTTAAGTTCCAGAATATAATAATGTAAACTGTACTCAGTGACTGGTGAGTTTGAGTGAGCTGAGAAAAAAAAAAGCAACATTATACATGTAACAAAATTAACATGTTGCATTTTTGTAGTTTTAAATTAACTAAATATGCTAATGTTGGACAGCAATCAGAGGTTTGCTAGGTACCAGGACCCAAATTATAGTTTAATTGGACATGTGCAGTGAATGGTGGCAACCAGGGGCGGCTCTAGACATTTCGCCGCCCCAAGCACAGGGCGCTCACCGAAGCCGCGGGACCAGCGGAACCTCCGCAGGAACACCTGCGGGAGGTCCACCGGAGCCCTGCCGGCCGCCCTCCCGGCGACCGGCAGAGCGCCCCCCGCGGCATGCCGCCCCAAGCACGCGCTTGGCGTGCTGGGGCCTGGAGCCGCCCCTTGTGGCAACCAGATAATAGGCAGAAAGAGAGGGGTTACACCAATAAGACTATTTGCTTACTCTGCAAAGGCATGCACTCCTTATGGTACAGCAGTTTTGATTCAATTGTTTTAACACATACAAAATACAAATAAGGGGGGAAATGATTTTGACAACTCATTTCTTATAGATGTAATGGAAGAAATGAGTCTTTAGAAGGAAATTAGTAGAGAGAACTAGCTTTGGACTAAACTGAACACTAAAAATAGCCTCTCTGCATTTAATTAATAAATAAATAAAAGTTGATGAGTGGTAATAAAGTAACAATCAGGTAGCTGGAGGTTTTGGTAGTACATGATTTGAGGATATGTATACAAGAAACGTTACCACAAGGCCTTGATCATGCAATGACATCCACGCAGGTAGCCTCCCTCAACCTTCATAGAATCATAGAATCTCAGGGTTGGAAGGGACCTCAGGAGGTCATCTAGTCCAACCCCCTGCTCAAAGTAGGACCAATTCCCAACTAAATCATCCCAGCCAGGGCATTGTCAAGCCTGACCTTACAAACCTCTAAGGAAGGAGATTCCACCACCTTCCTAGGTAACCCATTCCAGTGCTTCACCACCCTCCTAGTGAAAAACTTTTTCCTAATAATATCCATCCTAAACCTCCCCCACTGCAACTTGAGACCATTACTCCTTGTTCTGTCATCAGGTATCACTGAGAACAGTCTAGATCCATCCTCTTTGGAACCCCCTTTAGGTAGTTGAAAGCAGCTATCAAATCTCCGCTCATTCTTCTCTTCTGCAGACTAAACAATCCCAGTTCCCTCAGCCTCTCCTCATAAGTCATGTGCTCCAGCCCCCTAATACTTTTTATTACCCTCCGCTGGACTCTTTCCAATTTTTCCACATCCTTCTTGTATGTGGGGCCCAAAACTAGAGTGCTGCATGGGTGCAGTGGTTTGCCTATGTAGATGACATTGCAGGGTATCTGAATCTAAATAGCCAAACTAATAAGACCCGCACAACTTGTGCATTTGATTTTCCCTCTGCAATGACCCAGATAGACTATACCCTGCAGTCTTTTCCCAGGCAATCTGGAAGGTTGGACCTTATCTGTACAACTTGCCAGCATAAAGTCATTGTGAAGTAATCGACAGAGAAAAAAGAAGTGAGGGTGAAGCCAAAAGAAGTTAAGCATGTGCTATTCTATAAACAACGGAAAACACAAACACACAAGCATGCCATGGTGGAAAACAATGCAGTGGTCATTTGAACCAATGTAAAGAGCATTACACTGTAATGTTTTGCAATATTGAAAAAATAAACAGAGGAAACCCAGCCCAATATGGCATATAGAAAGGTTTGGAAGGAATGCTGCATTAACACACGGGCTGCAAATGGAACAAAGGGATTAGGTTAAACGCTTGCTGAAGAGAAAAAAACAAGGACACTGCTGTATTTGCAGCCTGAATTTATTTCACCCCCTTTCCTACAACACACACAGGCTGCCTTTTAACAGCATTGTTGTTTTTGGTTTAGTTTGTTTATGCATAAGGCTGCGAGTCTGTCATGGAGGTCTCGGAACTCACGGATTCTGTGACTTTCCATGATCTCCGCAACTTCTGCAGCGGCTGGTGCTGGCTCAGGGGCTGCCCGAGCCAGGAAGCCCCTGGGCCAGCAACAACAGTTTGGGTGTGTGGGAGGAGGCTCTGGGCTAGGGGAAGGAGGTTGGGGAGTGCAAGGGAGTGCTTACGTTGGGGTGGGGGGCTTCCCGGCTCCCACTGGCATGGCCCCCCTGCAGCTTCTAGGCGGCGGAGGGGCAGGGGGTCTCCACGCCGTGTGATGCCTGTGCCCACAGACCCTGCCACCGCAGCTCCCATTGGCGCTGGCTCTTGCCCTGGCCCCTGCCTCTGCTGCCTAGGAGCTGCAGGGACACAGAACCAGGTAGGAAGCCCCTGCCAGCCATGCCAACACTCCCCCCTCCCTTCCCCAGTACCAGTGCGGGCTGCGCACTGCGACCCAGACCCCTAGCCCCCAGTACCAGTGGGAGTCCCAGGCCACCTCCCCCAGCACCCATGGCATCCCCAGACCACAACCCCAGAGCACCCATGACCCCTCCGCCCCAGTTTTAGTCAGGGTGGGTATTTTTAGTAAAAGTCATGGACAGGTCACAGACCTGCTGTGAATTTTTGTTTATGGCCCTTGACCTGTTCATGATTTTTACTAAAAATACCCATGACTAAAACATAGCCTTATTTATCCACGTATATATTTGCATTCTGTTATATTTGCATTAACTTCTGGAAATATGTACAATATTAAACAGATTATTTTATATTTTTAGATTAATTTGTGGGGGGGGGTTCCATCTAAGCAATTATTTTAATTTTCATATCTATGTAAAGTAACAAAAGGGAAGGGTAACTAGAGGAGAAAACAAGTAAAGGCATTGGAAGGAAGTGACGGTGTTCTGTTTTCCTTTTACTTCTAATTTGTGCAACCGGAAGTTTACAGAGCAAAGCTCTGGAACAATATCCAGCTAAAATCTGATAGCAGCCTCTATACGACTGTAAAGAGAGGTGTTTTCCCAGAACTATTTAATTTGGAGACATGTGCAATATTGTCCAGCATAAATTTGCTACAGAAAATTTAGGGTTAAAAAATCCATTTTTAAAGATAAATGATCACATTTTAGATTTTGGTGTAAGCACAGAAACTGATTTTCACCATTTTTGTGCCTCCTTTCCATAGCTACCCAGATTAATATTTTGGTAATGGTACCAAGTTGTCCAGTTGGAATCACTCTCCAAGGAATGCAGGAGACAGAAGGATACAGTTGGACACGCTAGCACACATTGGTGCATGAGTAGATGGAAAAGAGAAACTTCTTTAAAGAGTAGGTGCAATTTTTGGAGGCATCAAGGCAATTTTTAACTTTCATTTTAGGTTTGTTTTATTTTACTACCATTAAATGTGTCAATACACAATCAAGACTCAACTCAGATTCTCAGGCATTTTGGGCCCCACCACCCCAAAAAACAATCTTTGCACTCCTGAAAGTAGCACAGGTAAATCTAGCAAATTTCTGCAACTTTTTTCAACAAGGAAATTTCACTCACTGTTTTGTTTTTAATGTTGGTTGGTTGGTTTGGTTTTTGTTGTTATTTTTTAATACTTACAGTAGAATAGATGCAACAGAAACACTATCACTTTTTCTTGCTAACAGCCTGGTCTAGAAATCTGTGAAAAAGGTCTGTCAAGCAGCCAAAATGCTACCAACTGCCAAAAATTTAATAAGAAAATATTCCAGCACCTAAACAGGGGTGTGATATAGTGATGTGAGTATAAATTTGTGAGCCCAGGATTCCAAAGTCCTATTCCAAATTCTAACTTTCTCTGTGCTCTTGGACAAGTAACATAACCTCTCTGCCTCAGTTTACTCTTCAGTACTTGCATACCCAAAAGGGCATTCATTAATTAAAATTTGCCAAAAACTTTGAAGAAAAAAATAGTTCTATAGATGAAATAAGTACAGCTGGATGGGAAAATATTTTTCCTGTGAAAAATGTCTATAAAACAAAAAAGTTTTCAGAGCTTGCCCTTTGTGTACTTTGTTACACTCAGATTTGTGCAAATATTCACTTAATTCCTGTAGCAAACTGTGAACCCATACAAGTGTACACAGAAGAGATGACAGACTACAGCATCAAAAAGTACTGACTGTGATAGGGCTCTCAAAAATTTTTGCACTGAAGCCAGTTGTGTTCCGTCTAGCTCCAGATTTCTACGCAAGAATTAACTTCAGTGAGAGGCTGGCAAGCAGCTCAAAGCATTTAGGCCACCTTGGCATGACTCAGGATCTTCCCTTCTCCACAGGTCGCTGAAGACAGAAATAAGTCCTGCTTCCTGTTTATTGGTTTAAATTAATTTGGGCGACACTGACAACCAAGAAGGGAACTTATCTCCTTTGAGGTCAGAGAAGGATTGTGTCCTTGGATCAAGGAGAGCACAGAGGGAAAATCACACTAGTCCCCCTCAAAATAAAATATTTTAAAAACATTAGGGGAACTGACCATGCAGCTAGCCCCAAAAGATTTGAAAAGGGGATGGGTGAGATGAAGCCACTTCCTTTTCCCCCAAAGATTCCTAGGCTATGTCTACACAGGGATAAAAAAACCTGTGGCTGACCCAGGTCACCTGACTCAGGCCCACAGGGCTTGGGCTCCAGGCCTGAAAAATCACTGTGTAGATGCTCAGGTTTAGGCTGGAACCAGAGCTCTGGGACCCTACAAGGGTGGAAGCTCCAAACACACTCCTATTTTTTGCCCCACAGCCCAAGTCAGCTGACTCAGGCCAGCGATGGGTCATTTATCCCTCTGTAGACATACCCTAAAGCTCGGTTTGAGAAAGGAGGGTTGGGAAAGGATGGAGATATAGTCTTTCTGTATGGAAGGATGCCAGGCCAGCCAACCCCTGAACCAGACTCATCTTCTTTCAGGTCTAGAGGAGTTTAACTGGTCCTATTTAGTCACTCTGACTTCTTGGGAGCTACAGCAGAGAATCTGAAATGCATATGTAATAAACACACCTTCTGGGTGTGGTGTTCTGGCCCATCTAGTGGCACCGAGACTACTTAGAGAGAAATTAATGTGTCTGTTCTACAGCCTTAGCTAACAGCCATATAGTTCATGCATTTAGCTCCAGAGGTCCCACGTTTGATCCTGCCCACTGACAACTGGGGTCTGTCAGCATTACACATAAATTAAACTCAGAACATGATGCAGCTATTAAAAACAAAAAAAACATTTCCTATAGCCATGATTATAATGGATAAGGAAACAACAGTAGCATCTTTCCACCAAGAACCACATTTATTATCTTTCTCCATAGAAAGGTGATAACACTTTTCCAATCATCAGACATGGATTAAAGGATGATCTTTGATCTCAGGAATACCGTTGAGTCAAAAGGGCACTAGAAACAGTACTGAGACATAAGACGATCAACATGTGGTAATGCCCCAATCTAGATTTTGATCATCCCAGAGTTTGGGGGTATTCAGATCTGGGGTTTTGGGTTTTTTTTTCAGCCTTTGTCTTCTATAAGCTTGTTTCGCTGAACCATGAAATAGACAACTCATGTGGGGGTCAAAAATTCTGAAAAATATTTAAAGCAAAATGGGAAATAATTATGACATTTAATACTAATCCTGATATATTTCAAGCTTTAAATGATTTTTTAAAATACTCTCCAAAAACGGATCCTGTCCAGAGAGAGACATTTTCAGCCTTATACCCTCTTGGTCAAAGATTTTTCAGCATCTTGCTATTCCACAAGAATATGCAAAAATGAGTCTCTTAAGTCCTGAAACTGTCATTTTTCCAATTGCCTATTTTGTTTAAAATCAGTTAACATAGCCCTTGTGTATGCTGATGTGGAAAACTCCTCTTCCAGTCTCAGATCTCAAACATGCTAACACACACACAGACATAGTCTCATTGACTTCAGTGGGATTATCCATATGCATAAAGTTAAATATGTGCATAACTCTTTTGCAGAACTGAGGCCTAAGTATACAATCCTGCAAGTTTTACTCCTTACCCACGCAATCAGCCTGTACTGAAGACAAAGGCTTGAAGATTACTTGCCCAAGTAAAAATTACAGGATCAGACCCAAAACTTCCTGCAACCCAGGAGATCTTGACTATACTGGGGAATAAATTAAGGAAGCTATAATACAAATAGTCTTCTGCAGAGACTGTGGAATACTGAAATCAATTTTGTTTAAAAACACTCAGAACAAATAAATGGGGATGAGACCTTCTGGTGAACAATTGAAAAAAAAGCACGTGAACACAACAAACAATTTACATTTAAAGTGTGTGTTTCATTTTTAACTGATATTTGCCCAATTTGTTATAAATGTTTATTGATGAATTTTTAAATTGTCAGTGTTTGTGCAAGGTGCTTCAGTCAGAGGAAGCAGCAATGCAATCTTCTGTATGCAGCCCTGCCAATGTGCCTCTACCTAGACAGCAAAAGGCATCTTTTAGAGTGATAAGGCCTCTGTGTCCACTTAGGGGTGATCCAGGGCCACTGAAATCAATGGGAGTCTTTGCACTGATTTCAGTGGGTATTGCATCAGGGCCTTGGTTTTTTGAATCTCCTGAGACTGTAAACAAGGATGTCACTCAATTCAAACTATGGCTGTGATTTTGTAAGGTGGTTCTCTGTCTCCAGGAACAGGACTGAGCCTACAAAACTCATTTCAGATAAATACTGAAGAGTCGTCAGATTATAACTAAATTACAACCGACCTTGGTTTCATTATCAAAGGCAATGCTAAAAACCTCAGATATTTTGTAATTTGTACTTGGGGTTCTGATAAATGCCACATGATCATTAACAATGGTCCCATGATTAAGGATCTAGCATGGAAGTCAAGAGACCTGAGTTCAATTCTCAGCTCTGTCACAGACTTCCTACGTGACCTTGGGAGAGTCACTTAGTCATTTAGTGCCTCAGTTGCTAATCTGTATAATTGCACTTCCCTGCGTCACAAGGGAGTTGTGAAGAGAAACACATTAAAGACTGTGAGGTGCTCAGATATTATGATAATGTTTCCATACAAGTACTTAGCTAGACAGAATTATATTGTTTAAAATCTTATTTTGACAACTGGTATTCCCACATTGCTAGGCTTTCTTGCACAGTTACTGATCTTATTGCACAACATGGAACAACACTTAATCCATACCCACTGGCACAAATGATGGAAGGTTTGTGGGAATTAAGACAGTTGATTCCTGACTGCCAATTTGAGATCTGATCCTCCTCAGTGGGAATTTTGCCATTATTGTTAATGGGACCAGGAGAAGTGCATGAAGCTCATTTAGGGGACAAAGAGGTATAGTTGTTGAATTATGTTTTCTGTGTCCCGCAAAGTACGCTGGTATTTCCTGACTGACTGAATTCCCCTGCTACCTATATTCATACAAGTCTCCATTAGGCAGAGTTCTGTAGTCTGACTAAACCAGAGGTGGGTAAACTACGGCCCGTGGGCCACATCCAGCCCGCAGGTCTGTCCTGCCCGGCCCCCGAGCTCCTGGCCCGGGAGGCTAGCCAGCCCCCGGCCTCTCCCCTGCTGTTCCCCCTTCCCTGCAGCCTCAGCTCACTCACTCCACCGCCAGCACAATGCTCTGGGCGGCGGGGCCGTGAACTCCCGGGGCAGCACAGGCCTGACCTGGTCTCTGTGCTGTGTGGTGGTGGCGGCGGTGTGGCTGTACCATGGTAAGAGGGCAGGGAGCGGGGGGGTTGGATAGAGGGCAGGGGAGTTTGGGGTGGTGATCAAGGGTCAGGGTGTGGATGGGGTCGGGGAGGTCGGGGGGGTGGATCGGGGGTTGAATGGGGGCAGGGGACAGGCAGAAGGGGTGGTTGGATGGGGCAGGAGTCCCAGGGGGGCATCAGGAATGAGAGGAGGGGTTGGATGGTATGGCAAGGGTCCTGGGGTGGTCAGGGACAGGGAATGGGGCTGTGTGGATGGGACAGGGTCTCGGGGCGGGGGGAGGGGGGACAGATAAGAGGTGGCGTCCAGGCCACAACCCCCTCCCCTAACCGGCCCTCCATACAATTTACGAAACCCGATGCGGTCCTCAGGCCAAAAAGTGTGCCCGTCCCGGACTAAACCCACAAGAAATGCCAATTTACATACACAGGGGTCTTCCTTGACACAATGGATTACATAATCTCTTTGCTTTTGGGTGGGAGGAGACAAAAGAAAGAGACAAAAACTCTGTCACTTCTGGATTTGTGACTTCACAGTTTCTGGGTAGGGAGAGACCCAAGGTATGGGAGAGACACTTTCTATGCCTACATTGTCCTTCAGATCTGGAATAAATAGGAGACAGTCCGAGCTGTAGGAAAGAGATCTTTCTCAAGCATGTTGAGAGGCCCATATTTGTTCTGTAGCAGACTGGCCATCAACTTGCATTCCTGAGCTCCAGATGTCACACCAAACTAGGTTCCCCATGACAGCCAACTCTCTTTCTCCAGCCCTACTCATCATGCTACAAGGATTTCTCAACATAAGCTAATGCAGGAACCTGGTGGTTTCAAATTACTGTGATGCACTATCCCCACCTTGCAGCTGTTGTTTGTCCCCCATCAATTTTAAGACCTCCATTGGAGTCAGATGGCCACACATGATGTCTCCTCTTCAGGGAAACATACTCTGCCCTCCTGGCCCAGAAAACAATTAAACAGAAATGCCAGTGACCTAGACTTTTTCACTTCACTTCAGTCCTCTTGCATCATTTTAAGTGTGAAGGAATGATTTCGCATAGTGGGTATATTTTTCCTGATTATTTTAAATGCAAAAAGGCATTATTCAGAGGCTTAGTATCAACTTGGAACTACTTCCTTCTATAGTAGTGAGCTGAATGTGTGCCCTTCCCTGACCAGCCAACTTTGGTTCATGCTCTAGACACCCCCATCATATAGCAGCCTGCTTCTCCTCACCTTAATGCATAAATCACAGCATCTGACATGTGATGACATTCACCAGAGAGATCTGAATTAAGGATATAAATTGCAGCACCCTATGGAGTAATCCAAAAGGTCAAGAACAAACTAGCAAAAGCAGGCTGAATCCTGGAGACCTTACACAGGACTGAAAGATCAGGCCCATAAAACTCAAGTGAAAAAAGAAATGTTTTGCAGGTGCAAATTGCATACACACACACACACACACACACACACACACACCCTTGACTGGTAGGGTGACCAGATGTCCCGATTTTATAGTGACAGTTCTGATATTTGGGACTTTTTCTTATATACCTGCCACCCCCTGTCCTGATTTTTCATGCTTGCTATCTGATCACCCTATTTACAGGGGAAAATCAAAATTGTTAACATTACCTTAACAATTTGCATCTTAGCCATTAATTTGAAAGATCTCTTCAAAGCAGTTGTTTCAAAGCCTAACAATTAATTATTATTATTATTATTATTCATAATAAAAATAATAATAAACCACAATGAAGAACAAATATTTTTCTTGATTCTCTTAATTCTGGAACATCTCATAGTAAGAAGAACGGATACTCTTCCCCTTAGTGGAGTCCTGACCTTGCCCAGGAGAACACAACACATCAGAGACAAGGTCACTTGGGCAACCGCAGGACAGTAACCAGTTAAGGGAATACATTAGTTTAAGTAAAAGGTTAGTTTGCCAAGAAACATTTTTTTCTTTTCCCCCTAAATATGATGAAATATAAATTATTTAAAAATTAAAGGCATTTAGAATAACGACCCTCCAAATGCAAAATATTTATTTCTCCTTCATCATCCATAGTTTATTGCACTGATTTTTTTTTTCATCTGCAGTTTACTTAGTATTAGACTTGCACTGATCTCATCAATAAGAAATGAATTTTGGTAACTTTCAAAACCGCTATATTATTTTTTTCCTTTTATTTGCAGTGAATTTTTCTTCTCTCAGTGGTATTACTTCAATAAGTCAGTCATTATTTCTTTATGTTTTCACTCCTTTCTTTAGTATTTCATTTCCCTTTACAGCACATCTCCTGATCACAAAGAAAACAGAGACAGTTATTTCTTTTAACAGTTGAAATTGCTGCAAGTGATTTAACTGTCATTTAATTTGATTCCTCTCTTCTGTCTGTGGAGAAATATGTTTAATGTACTGGAAATTATGTTAATAAGAAAAAGCATTATCTCATTTAATGAAATAAATATACAAATATTTCAAAATAAAATAAAGAGGCAATCTTCACTGAGAAAAATGTCTCTTATGGTTTGCATAAAATAAACAAATGAGAAAAATTAATGAATACATTGAAATATACTGACAAAAAAATATGCCTATGCTCAAAAGAAAAAAAAAAGGAAGGTGACTGAATTGCGTATCACCTAATCAAATGCTTTTAGAACAAATACAGAAACAAACAAATTATCAGGGCACAAATTATTACATGTATCTTTCATATTACCTTAAACTAAACTTTTTATTCCTCTTTAAAAAAGCATATCACATTGTCCTGGATTTTTTGTGGCATTTTCTTTAACTTATGCTGTAATAGCATTTATTGTTTAATGACTGTGATAGCTTCATCCTTCAATTATCTATGAGCCTTTGCCACAAAACGGATTTAATTTATGGTGAAGAACTTTGAACTTCTTTGATTTAGTTAATCACAGCAGTCAATAACTCTTTTTCTAAGCTTTTACATTATGAAATATGTAACCAGCAAGCACTAAGGTTAAACAAATATTGTTAGTGGTGAGAGCAAAACTTGCAGCAATTATGTAATAAAAGCATGACCACTGCAACAGAAACACATAATTAGCAATTTAATTACAGACATCAAAACAAACTAAAGATGTCAATAAAAAGAATCCTGTGTGACAAACTGCTACCATTTCCCTGTTTTGCAATTCTAGATCTTAATGTACTTCTTTATGTTTTAATGTATTTCAGAAATAAACAGTGCATAATAAAAAAGCAGATTCTGAATGTCATCTCACAGGATGTCATTGTGCCAGGATTTTTTATTAACTACTGTATTTATTTTCTTACTCATATCAATCAGGCTCCTAATTCTCTAAAACACAAAATATTTCTTGCAACAGAATCAAGAAAAATATCCATTTAAAAATGAGTAATATTAGTAGGTATGTGGAGTTTCAAATTCATTTTACTAGTTTCAATAGCATGTTTCACACACCTTCCTTAGGCATCATTTTCCAAATACACTGTGTTTCCCACTTTGACTTCCCCCCTTCAGAACTATTCTTATTGTTTATTATAACTCTGGTTGGATCACTTTTTCCCCTAACCGTCTTTGCATTTATATTTGTGTTGTTAAAGTTGAGGTGCACACAAGAAGCATAATAAATGAGTCATGTAAATATGAATAGTTCAACTCTGAGCTTTTTTACTTAAAACTCTATGGGTGAAATCCTGACTCAATTTAATTCAATGGCTAAAATTTCCATGCTTATAGAGACACATACTTACTGTTCTTCTCTTTAGACTGTTCAAGGTATCCCCTTACCTCCTAAAATATCATGGGCATTTAAGCAATAGGAGAAAACAGGCATATCTAGATGTGACAGTATTGAAAGAAGACTTCCATCTTGTGACATAAGCTGATGTATCTTGGCTGGGAGTTCAACAGCCACTTTTCACCAGTACATTACATACAAGTCATGCTTCCTAAAAAATTTAAACTATTATCCCCTTAAAGCAGCAAGTAATCTATTTAAAAATAAACTTCGAGCCACTAAAAACACAATAGTGTCTTCTAATTATACCAGGATTTTTTATGGATCTACTTTATTTTTGTGTTTACATTTTAGTTCTGCATACAATATTCTTTATAGCCTGTGCTACTGGGACTTACACAGATAGTCAGAACAGGCTATCCTATGTGTTCAAGCCTTATGATGGAAGTCTTTATACTATTAACTCCAACCCTTGGAGGGTTTCTGGAAAGAAACCTTTGTAATGCTTTTACATCTAGAGTGAGGAAAATTCCACAGTACAGAGGAACTGGGAAATTACTCTGGAGCAGTGGAAAGCTTTGTGTGCTGTTAACATGCTTATGAACTCCAAAACCATGATTTCAAACAGATGAGCTGATAGAAAGTATGAGGTTTAGTTATAAAGCCTCCCTACTTCAGTAATGTGAACACCAGTACCTTCTAAGCGTCTGCAACTCATGTTAAGTGCTGCCATGTTCAGCAGCAGGCCTTGATTTTCCACTGCTGAGTTTCTATACTTCAGTAGTACAAGGGCTGGATCTGTTGTCAAAAGGGTTGAGGTGGGTCTGCCTTGGAAAGTCTTGTACTTTCACTGTGCTAACATAATAGGATGCTTAATCTATTGCATCTCCCAAGAAGGAAAGAGGCATTGGATTCTTACCCCAACTCCAGCCCCTTTGCTCCAAGTACAAGGACCAGAACAATGTAAAGGAGATTTTGAAAGCCCTGGATACAGCTGGGAGATAATTCCTCCAGCACAGGAACTGCTGAATACAGCACAGGGACTCCCTTGTAAGCCATTGCTCATGGGGTGCACTTAGAGAAGGAGGGATCATGTATGGGGCAGGTACACACCATGACAGAGATTCTGGGTAGTTCTGTGGCCCCATAGGACAGCCTAGGAACAGACTGCTGTAATACAGGCAGCCTCTCAGCGCTGTCTAAATTATGATGGAGGCTGCTCTAGTCCCAAAAGCTGCCCAACATCAGGAGGGCACAGAAGTGATTTAAAGAGGCACAACACATAATCTTACTCATTGCACTGCTTCAAGGAGCTGTATGTCTAGTTCCTCGAGCAAAAGAATAAAAGTGCTAAGATTCTTAGTTTCAGTGTTATTTGATTGACTGACTGTCACCACGAGCAAGTCACTGATCTTTTTGCCAAACTATGCAAAATGTACAGTAACATTAAAAAACAAGTTTCAGGGTAGCAGCCGTGTTAGTCAGTATCTGCAAAAAGAACAGAAGTACTTGTGGCACCTTAGAGACTAACACATTTATTTGAGCATAAGCTTTTGTAGGCTACAGCCCACTTCATCGGATGCATAGAATGGAACATATAGTGAGGAGATATATATACATACAGAGAACGTGAAAAGGTGGGAGTTCCCCTACCGACTCTAAGAGGCTAATTAATTAAGATGAACTGTTGTCAGCAGGAGAAAAAAATCTTTTGTAGTGATAGTCAAGATAGCCCATTTAAGACAGTTTGACAAGAGGCTGTGAGGATACTTAACATGGGGAAATAGATTCAATGTGTGTAATAGCTCAAAAAACCAAGATGCTGCATCTGTGGGAAGCAGAGCTGGTCAAAAAAATTCATTCTAAAAATTCTGGATGAAAAATGGCCTTTTTATGAACATGTAAATTTTCGTGGAAAAAGTTCCTATACTCTAATGAAAAAACAAAATCCAAAATGACTTTTTGACTTTTTTCAAAACCAAAAAAACCTGTTTTTTTCTTTAGTTTTTAGTTTTACAGTTATAGTTCCATCATTTTTTAGACCTCCTTTTCTCCACCACCTCTTTCCTTTTAAGTGGAAAATGGGGAAAAACCACAACTGAACATCAAAATTATATTTGTTTTTCCATTAGTTTGGGAGTTTTTTCCCATCAGAAATGTTCAAAATGTTTGACAAATTCAATATAATGAAAATTTTGAATTAAACACACCATTTCTGACCATCTTAAGTATTAATGCTTTTGGGGTAAAAAGTAAAAAGGATAACTTTGGCAGAATCCACAAAAGAATTTGTGCCTTAAATCTCAAAAGGAATCTGAAAATAAAATCATCTGCCACCCACACCACAGATTAGCAACAGAGGCATTCTGTGATTGCCTGGCTCCATAAACCTAAAGTAGGATCCACAAGTATGTGCATGCATTCCTTCATAAGCAGCAATCGAAAGCGGATCTTCATATCTGGAACTTCACCCCCACTAGTCTTCTCTATCCCCTGATACTCCCTGGAGTATGATGTTCCCATACAAAGCAGGTGCCTCCATGAGTTCCCAAAAAATTCACACACTTCCTGAACACAACAAAACAGGACCAGTTCCACTGTGGGAAGACATCTGAAACTACAGAGGGACAATCAGGTTTTGTCAATAAGCAAACTAAACAGTAATTTGCTAGTTAATATTCAGATAGTCTGAGAAACAGTATAAGAAATTTTTCTTGAGTTCTGTTGGCAACAAAAAAGCATGAGTGCAAACCTTTAGTGCTTTGAGCTTCCTGCCAGGCCCAAGATGAAAATGCTGATTTGTATTACTGCATGTGTAATTACAGTTACTTTGTAGGCTCTTTTTCAGACTTCATTGCTCCTTGTGCTAGGATACACCACCACAACGCAGTCTGCGACATCATTGTGCTAAAAGTAAAAAGCTAATGGTATCTTATATACTTCTGAAGCTTCTCCTGCCTCTTTTATGTAATTCTTTTAGCTTTTTATCACAGCCTTTTAAAATTTATTGGCATTTATTTGATTTTCAACATTTTTTCTCTCAGTTCCTCTAATAAAAAGAAATTAATCTGTGTGCCTTTGAAGACATCTCTCTGTTTTCCAACACTACAACAGGCTGTCCTCTCTCAATTATGGGCCCAATTCTCAAGGCTCTCTGTAGTTTATTGGCATATTGCATTTCTATTTCATATTTCACATGTGCTCCAGCTCTCTAATCATTTTTGTTGCCCTCCGCTGGACTCTTTCCAATTTTTCCACATCCTTCTTGTAGTGTGGGGCCCAAAACTGGACACAGTACTCCAGATGAGGCCTCACCAATATCCAATAGAGGGGAATTATCACGTCCCTCCGTCTGCTGGCAATGCGCCTACTTATACATCCCAAAATGCCATTAGCCTTCTTGGCAACAAGGGCACACTGTTGACTCATACCCAGCTTCTCATCCACTGTAACCCCTAGGTCCTTTTCTGCAGAACTGCTGCCCAGCCATTCAGTCCCTAGTGTGTATCAGAGCATGGGATTCTTCTGTCCTAAGTGCAGGACTCTGCACTTGTCCTTGTTGAACCTCATCAGATTTCTTTTGGCTCAATTTGTCTAGGTCCCTCTGTATCCTATCCCTACCCTCCAGCATATCTACCACTCCTCCAAGTTTAGTGTCACAGGCTTGAAGTATTTTTTACTGGTCTCTCATATTGAATTTTTAACTTTTGGCATATTCATCTAGTTTAATTGTCATTTCAAGTGAAATAAATGTTTGATTTCCAGGGATGATTCCAGGAAAGCTGTGGGTCCCTGAAAAAAAAAATTGAGCGGGTCCCCTATTAAAAGGGCCCAAGACTGAATGGGTGCCCTTCTTCCCTGCATTGGTCCCAAAATGCTGTGCTTTAACAGCTCTGATTGAAGCAGGAGGCAATAAGGAATGTATCAACAAAAGGATGCATTTCTGGAAAGAGTTTGGGCATCAGTGGATGGAGTTTCCTGTTAAAGAGAGAAGAGAATCTCTGGTGCTTCCTAGCCAAGCCTAGTGAGGCAGGGGATACAGCCTAATCCTTGAGGTAGCTGGAATCATCATTGCCACCAAACTCGGTGAGGACAGAACTGGTTGCACATCAGTCCATGTGGCAATGGAGCATTAACAGTAAAGGTTGCACTGTTCCTGGTGGTGGTACAGCTACAATGAACTGGAAGTCCACAATGACTACAGATATGTCAGCACACTTTTAATGTGACACATTAACTTCTTTTGTGGGATATGATGCATGTAAATCTATTTTGAAATTTTCTTTTACCTGAATATTATTTCCAGCCATAAATTAAGTGTCTCATACAACCTTTCTTCTAAAACAGGGCTCATAGTTTTCAAAATAAAAACTACTATTTAGGGCCAGATCCTCAGATGATGTAAATGAGCACTAATCCATAGACTTCTATGGAGTTGCCTTTATTTAAACTAGGGAAAGGATCTTGTCCTGTACATTTAATGCTGATTTATTTCCATTCCAACTTAGTAACTGAAGAAAGAGGTTTCAGTAAACTACTACTACAACATTTCTACTTGTCATCTGGGATTAGCTAATTCCAGATCAGCACTGTACTTAATGTATAACTCCATGTCAACAGTATCAGCCAAAAAATGTACATCTCACTTATTCTAGCAGTTTCGTGAGTTAAGTATTTTTGGTCCCTAAAATGAACATGATTCTGCAAGGATTTTAATACATTTAAATGTAATGACATAAGAATGTTACATAACTACTCTCCTACAGGATTTATACAGCATATAATGAAGCTGGAATATAAATGATGCATATACCTGCAAGGGAAAAATGGCTTTCTTTTTAATTGAATAGCATCTCTGTAAATAACGATACGGTGAAGTGTATTCAAAGGATTCAAAATGTTTGAAGAAACAGATTCGTTCACATTCTTCTGAATAATTAAATATACAGTGCAGAGATGGTACAAATATTTCAGAATATACTTCCTACTTTCTAAGAAATATATTTAATGAAAATGAACAAAGACTCTATAATAAAAAATTCTCTAAAGATGTTATGCAACTTTCTTGCTGTCTTTTTTAAAATGCAAAAGTTAAACACATATTATATATACTACAAAGGTTTGAAATTTTGGGGCCAGATTCTCAAGCCCATTCAACGGAGCGATGGCAATTTACATCATCCGAGAATCCAACTCAGTAGATTCAAACCTAAACATGTATGAGCTTTTATGAGCGGAGGAACGTATAATTATTACAATTCAATTATTCTTAGCATCCACGTAGCTTCTGAAAATATGGTCATTCACATCTTGTTTGTTTGCTTATGTTTTGGGGGTTTCTTTTGGTTTTGTTGTTGTTTATTGCTGGGAAGAATAATTTTTTTGGAGAGGGAAAAAAGAATAGAAGAACAAAAGAGTACCTGTAACAGAAAATCAGTTGCAAAATTGGCTTTGAATATTGAATCATGTCACTGAAAAATGGTCCATTTGTGTATATTAAGATGATTGAAAAATATAGCTTTTTTTCTTACATCCATACCAATATTTCTCTAAAACAATGTGTGTTTCAAAGGTTCAGTTGTGTTCTCTCTCTCTCTCTCTCTCTCTCTCTCTCTCTCTCTCTCTCTCTCACACACACACACACTACATATTTCTACATATAGTGAAAATCCAACATTAATTATGCTCAACTTTTTGTAATATAGCCAGAATTAAATCCTACTATTTCAGTGCAGTTCTTACATATTATAAGTCAGGACTCTGGTAATGCAAATTGAACTATGTCAAAGTATCATTAAAGTCTAACTCAAGACATATGGCAGGGCCCGCTCGCTCCTGCCTTTTGCTCAAATCCACAAATAGAGTCATTTTGTAGTTAAAACACCATGTAGTTTCTTTACACTATTAGTTTCCATTACCCTTATTCAGTCCTCAAGCCTACACTCCTAGGGGGCCCTCAGCTCCTGAGGAAAGCAGGAGAGAGCAATCTCTCTCTCTCCCACTCTCTTTCTGCTTCCTCCTTTTTCCACTTCCTTCTTGTGCCTTTTGTATCATCTGCCTAATGGCCTAATTAGCCTCTTAGTTCTCCTCAGCCCATCAGTTAGGCACAGCTTCTCTTTGGCCATGCCTACACTACAAAATTACGTTGACTTAACTTACATCGGCATACAGCCACCACAATTATTAAATCACTTGTGTGTGTGCACACTTGGCTCCTTGTGTCGGCAGTGCATGTCCTCACCAGGAAACTTGTACCGATTGCATTGTCAATGTGGGGCATTGTGGGACGGATCCTGAAAGCCAGGAACAGTTGACATTAGCAATGCAGCATCTCCACTGACAGTGCATCAACCTAATTGCAACTGAATGTGACTCTACACCACTCGGGGAGGTGGCATTACTAACTTGGCACAGAGAGGCATTTACGTCAGTGGGAGCCAAATTTAAATGAAGACACTTGCAAAGCTAGGTCAATGCAAGGCAGCTTATGTCAACCCAGCCATGCAGTGTAGACCAGACCTTAATGAGGTCTGCTCTAGAGTAATTAATTAGAGTTGCAGTGAGTAGAATGCTGGCTCAGCTGCTGTTGCCCAGCACTCTTGCGATAGACCCCCTAACCAAGAGTATTCAGAGTGAAGGCTTACTATTACTATAATATGGTGAAGGTACTATGCTACAATACATTTCTTATTATTTTTTTCAGAAGTATTAAAATAAAGAAACCAATGTGGTCATGAAAGTATTATTTGGATTATGGAAGTGGATAACAGACTTGTTTATCGAGCAAATGGGTAGTTTTCATACCATTTTAAATGATGGAAAGGGCAGAGGTTGACAAACTGTGGAGGTTTATGTAGAAATCGATAGTCTTCCCTTGTACTGTGGATTGCTGTGGTTCCTCTTCTACCAGTACATACTTTAAAAGAGATTGGGATAATGTGAGAACCTGGGAGACAAAATTAAGGCTCCTTGATCCACATGTGGACACTTAAATAAAATTCTAGTTCTCAGAAGTGCTTAGCACCTACAGCTACCATTGTCTTCAATAGGAACTGTGGATTTTGGAATCCACAGGTGCCTACATGTGTATTTAGGAGTCTAAATTTAGGCAATCAGGCCTGAACATTTTGGGCACTAGAAATATCCCTCACTAGTCCATTAGGACAAATTGCAAGATAGTTTCTTCCAGGAAGAACTTACTTTCAAAATATGAAACTCTAATAAGTAAGATTATATAAGTAAAATGGCATTGCCGCAGCCCCTGAGGCAGCTAGGAACTAGGGTTGCAGGCTTTTATAGCTTTCAGAGATCATGACCACCATATCAGAATCAATTCACACATGTTGTGAGTGAGTTTTTCAAGTTCTCATTCTCAGGAAATATATACTGTCTGGTGTAAACAATTATTTAGTTGTTCTTTATACGGTACATCATTCCAATATATTTTGTTAATGTATACAATGTTGAAAGCCAATATATTAATTTATTCAGTATTTATAATGGCCCCTTTTTTGTGGTTTATCTTTCATGTCAGGTCATTAAGATGTCGTACACTGTATAGACAAGTCACCACACAATACCGATCCACCACAGGACAATATGTTAATATTAGATGGATGAATAACTGTATTAGCATCACTTTATAAAAATGAGGCTAAATTGTGCTTTAACAATTTGCCCTGGCTAAGGGACATAGACATAGGCCTCAGGAGCAACATAAAAAAGGAATCATGCCTCAGAAGAATGATTCCTTCCTTGATCCATCCTTTGTAATAACCTGAAACTGGTCTGCAGAAATGGATAACTAACACCTTTTGCCCCAATACTTGGTCAACTACATTGGTCAGGCTATTGGGAGAACTGGAGTCAAGGTTCCACCCACTCCCCGCCCCACATGAACCACTTGCTCAATGGGGAAAGTAGCAGTTACAAAGAACCTGGCTACTACTCCTTCCCCTCACCAAAAACCAAGGTCTACAGGAGTATGTGTATATGTCAGGGGTCTTGTCCCACCTTATGTTTCTGCATTGCCAGCATGAGCCAAGTTACAATTTCAGTTCAGCACATGCAAGATCAACATTATTAACATGGTTATATTAAATATGACAATTAACAACAGGCAGTCTTCCCAGGACTTCTTGTTTGCCATGTTTTTTTGTTTGTTTGTTTGGTTGGTTTTGCTTCTGTTTTTTTGTTTTTATAAAAGTAAAGTCTGAGTCACAGAAGTGCAAAAACATAGCCCTCTTGCCTAAAACAGCCTGTTTCTATGTATAGTTCGGCCCTTAAACAATTGCCTAAAACTGGATTACAGCCAGTCCTGCACACCCCAATAAATGGAAAACCTAGCGGTGCAAACAGGTGACACTACAATTTGTGTTTATGCAGCACCTAGCACAATGGGGCCTGGGGCTACTAGGCACTGTGGTAATACAAATAATAAATAATAATAATATAATCATGTTTTAATGGCATGAACATTCTTTAACCTACACAGTGTTTGCATCAGTCTCATACCTGTGGATTTCACAGTAAACTGGACTATTACAAGAGTGATGTGAAGCTCAAACACAATACTTGACCTAAATACATTATGAAGCACTAGATGCCTGTTAAGTAGGTCAGCATGGGCTCTTAAAAGTTATGCAAAACTTATTGCTGCCACACAGCAGACATGTCACTAGTCAAGAAGTATAAGAATCAGTTTTATAGGCCGGAGGAAATTTCTTCTCATCATATGAAAATCTCTTAAATACTAGAGTATGCTGCTTGTCATATGTCTTTAGGTCTAGAATGTACTAAAAGTGAGCTAGGCAGCTGATGAAAAGTTTAACAATCCTCAGCTTAGTGTATGTAGAAGATTTCTCTTTGAAAATGACTATACAAATACTTATTTTTCATTCTTGCAGTCAAAAAGATTGTGATGTACAAGACACACTAGGCTAAGTTGCTAAGCCAGAAAAGTTTATATTTTCACTGAATGTGAACTCTTATTGATTCTTTTCAGGAGTGACTAATCAGAGATAGTTGTACTGAAATATAAGGCTTAATCCTGAAAACTCTCAAGCAGTGTGGATGGGAAGGGTGGGGCTGAGGTAAGAGCATATCTGTTGTACCATGCACACATACCTAGTAGGTGGCCAGGCAACAACCCATGGTGTGATGCAAGGTGAGCTGGTACCTGCATTCACATTCTTTCTTTCTACGGGTTTAGGAGGTAGTGCAATGGGGGCTCTCAGGGCTGATCTACACTGGGGGGGGGGAATCGATCTAAGATATGCAACTTCAGCTACGTGAATAGCGTAGCTGAAGTCAAAGTATCTTAGATCAAGTTACCTACCGTCCTCTCGGCGCGGGATCGACGTCCGCGGCTCCCCATGTCAACTCCGCTACCGCCGTTCGCATTGGTGGAGTTCCGGAGTCGACAGGAGTGTGTTCGGGGATCGATATATCGCATCTAGATGAGATGCGATATATCGATCCCCGAGAAATCAATTGCTACACTCCGATACGGCCAGTAGTGAAGACGTACCCTCAGTCATACTCCGGAAATCAGGCACTCAGAAGCCACTGACTTAGGAAACTAGTAGGTGTCACAATAAGCTGAGCAGCCCTTTCACTCTCAATGTTCTACACCTATATAAATCCCTTCCTTAACCAGCCAAATTATTCTTACCATCTTATCTGGGCCACATAAGCTCGCTTTGGACTTCTATGCAGAGAGCTGGGATGGGTGTCCAGTTTCTTCTTTCCAGATAAGGCTAGAGCCTTCGAAATAAAATGTATACAAATCTCCACTTACTAAAACAGCTGTATACCCATGATTTCCTGCCTGCCTAATTTCACACTCATTTTAAAAGAGCTCAGGTTTCATTCTTCAGTGCTGTTGATTTAGCCATCAACAGCGCTTTGTAGCATTGAGAGGTGAAGACTCTTACAAGTTAGTAAGGGAATTCACTCTGACTAATTTGAACTTTTTTTAAAGAAACAAGTCCATCATGCAACTCAAAAAAGGCTGTCAGCCCAGACATCCATGGGAATTTGGCACTTCTGAGTTGTTTGGATTGCTGGCACAATCTACTGAAAGGAACTATATGTATATGTAGTGTATTCCAGTGATGAATCTGTAGATTTATTCCACTATAACTGTAATCTCCTTAGTGGACTCTAAAATAGATTTGAATACCCAGGAGAGGAAAAGGCTCCTAGCCACTGAGCTCCCCTTCTCTATGAATGGACAGCCCCATAATTGAGAGTTTGCCCAATAAAATGCCTCTGATATCATCATTCTGGGGCACAACCTAAATCATATTAAGCACAATCCCATGACTCAAAGATACCAGACCTGATTCTGATCTAACACCAATTTTACATAGCTCAGCATGGCACTTACCAGGTCACATCATGTCTACTTATCCCTCAGCGCCCAGCTCACTGTGGTTGTGATAGATCCACATTGCCCAGCTCTATGTAAATTTCACCTCCCTACTAAGGAGCCTCTTCATGCTGGGCATATACAGAGATCTGAGGGCTAAGGCTTTGGTTCTTTGAACTTCCTTCATTCTGCAGAAAAACCATACAGCTGCTTACCAGTGGTAAAGAGGCAGTAAAAACTGTGACAGAAAGAACATTCAAAGAAGGAAAAAGGAGTAAATAAGCTTTAGTAGCCCTGCATTGTCAGAGGAGCTTTAGTAGCCCTGCATTTAGTAGCCCGGCTTTCCCATAGGCCTCTCAATGTTGTGGTTCCTGTAGGTATGTTGCATATTTTAGTTATCACTTAACTCAAATGCAGTTCCTTTGAGACAAGTGATTATATTCGTTTTCTGTCTGACCTAGTGAATACTGCAATGCTCCAAATATACAGTATTTCTACCCTGCAGGCACTAATGTCCCACCAACCAAACACCAAATGCTCATAATACTAGGCAAAGTGCAAAAAACGAGGCATACTGTTATTTTGCATATTGAAAACATATACTTCCTTTTCTGTTTCTTCTTTTATTGCTTTGTTATTTCATCATTATTCACCACAGTTCTTGCTTTCATTTGCAGAGTTTGGGTTTTAATGTAATGGCCATTCAATAAAAATGTTGCGTTTAAGGGTTTGCATATCATCCCATTTTCTCTTCAACCCTTCAGCAACCATATGGCAAGCAATCAGGTCTGCAATCACTAGGTCCATATTATGTAGAGCATGATTTCAGCATTATGCTATTACCCATCTGTTTCTGTAGAAAAAGACATGAACCCTTGCATAAGAGGTCAGTGGTTTCATTGCACACCGTATTCCAGAAATCTATCTCTGTTCACTTGAGATCACTTTTGTGATTTACTCTAGTCTCCAGGCCAGAGTTTTTTTAAAAAGAAATACAGACAATCAGCACAATTTGTCTGACTGTTGTATGAAATTATTTGTAACAGTCATTCTGTGCATTTATACTTCCCTTAGTTAAAAATGCTCTCCTGAGATCTTGATTTTTTTAAATGAAAGAATAAAGAAATAACAAAAGGGACAGCCTCACCCACTTTTATTTGTTTAACAGATTAGTTAAGGCATAATGAGGAGGTTAGCTCTTTGGCATCAATTAATTTATGTTCAAAAAGATTTTTTTTTCCTAATAAAAAGTACGTAAACTGATATTTTGCTTTCTCTACTGTGAAAGGATGGGCATAATTTTAATGTCAGCTTTTAATTTGACTGAGTGCTGATTTCTGTGTGCAATATAAAGACATGTCATAATGAACTTCAGATGCACCCAATCAAGCTTAAAAAAAAAAAGAGCTAGCTAATAAGGAGTTTAAACTTGCTGTGGGAAGCTTAGTTAACCATATCATGTCACAGGATACTTCAGGAGTGTTCTCTACTACACTGAATCGTTATATCACCATAAACTCTATATCACAAATAAAGAAATACAGAAACAAACCTAGGCTAAATGATGTAGAGCACAGCATATCTTATGTGTTATGCTATTCAACCTCTGTACAAGGTCTTTAATAGAACATCCATGCTTCACTAGAGCAATACAATGGAACTTTATTTAATGTCACCTTTTATTCAACCTGTGAGCCCACTTTGCAAAAATATTTGCCTAAACTGAATGCAAAAATCCCGTTTCTGCACATGCAAATAGCACTTCGGCACACAAAGTGTGGAGCTGCACCAAGTGTCAATTTCTACATGTGAAGGGGGTTTAGCAAGTGCAGATTTGGCAACCACCTGTCAAACTTCCCCATTCCAAAATACTTAAAAAAGTTAAATAATATAGTTACAGGATTAAGGAAAAGTAGAGCAAGAGTGAAATCAAGGGATATGCCAGATATGAGGTGGAGAGACATAGGAAAGCTGCTACTAGTAATAGGAGCTATTGTGGAGAAGACTCACACACCATCATTGTGTAGTAGGACATAGATTAGGCCAGGTCAAAACTCAGAAGTGGGAATGATGAGGGGAACAGAGACACAAAATCTTTGGTAAGCTAGAGAAAGTCCAATAAGGGTCTTAAAACAGAGACAGCAATTTTGGACTTGATCCTGAAGAACATGGAAATGAGGTAGTTAAACTCTACTGCATACATAGGGAAGGAGTTATGTAGCTTTCTGCAAGTACTGGAGTCTGGGGAGATGGATCATGGGAAGTCCGTACAGACAGAAATTGCAAGTCAAGGCAAGAGGCAATAGCTGGGGGAAAGGATAGCAGACCAATGGTTTGAGCATTGGTCTGCTAAACCCAGGGTTGTGAGCCCAATTCTTGAGGGGGGCCATTTAAGGAACTAGGATATTTAAAAAAAATCTGTCTGGAGATTTGTCCTGCTTTAAGCAGGGGGTTGGACTAGATGATCTCCCAAGGTCCCTTCCAACCCCCTGATATTCTATGAGATGAAGATAAGAATTTCAGCAAAGATGGAGATGAAACAGTGCTATACACAAATAACACTGTGATGGTAACAACACGCAAATTATAGACAAAACATAGGAATAAGAGTTTGAGGTCAAGGATGAGTCTAAAGTTACAGAGAGTTAAAGGAGATGAAAGCAACAGAGTTGTATGACAATGGGCCTCTAGCCTGAGATAAGCATATCTGTTTTGACTTATTTCATTGAAGGAAGTTGAGACAAAGACACAAGTTTAATGGGTCAAGATATGCAAAAAGAGTCAACAAGATGGAGCTGTAAAAGATGTTAGAAGATGTGCAGTTGATTATCATCAGCATAAAAGTAGCAAAAAAGATGAACTGCTGAGATCCTTTTCCATTAACAGGGGCATGGAATGTGGAGGTCCCCAAGGTAAAACTCATGCTGGGAAGAAGAAGAAAAAAATTGGCATTTAGTATCATCAGAGATCTAGAAGAGCCTAAATCTAGTTAGTGTCAGAGTACACTGCATGACCCACCTCTTTACAATGGCCCTCTCCCAACAATAAAGCTAAAGCATAGCTCTGCATTACAACTCTTGGAAGACAATCAACAATGCTTTTTTAACTCATGAAGCAGTGTTAATGAGGACAATGCACATAGCTTTGATCCATTAATGATGGAATTAATCTTTCTTAATATATCTTAGGTACCTAGACGCTAAGTGCCAGTACAGTGATAAGCATATTAAAGAAACAATAGACAGATTAGATAGACACAGACAGACAGATTAGATGAGATCCAAAAGGAAGAAGGTAAATATGAAACAGAGAAAAGTAAAGGGCAGTGAACTGAATCTAGAGAGATGTTATAGATATAGGGTCTTGGCAAACAATTGGAGAGATTTCCTGAAGAAAAATATTAAGCAGACAAAATGTAAATTGTTATCTTTTTCCCCCAGTTTTCCTATATGCTACGACTATATATGGCATAAACATTAATGAAAAATGCAAAGTGTTTGAGGCATAACTATGGTAGGTGAAAATTACAGGCTGACAACCATCAATTACAGAATAAATGCTATTCAAGGCTGAAGTAATAATAGCTGGGAAGACATATTAATACAGTTTGACCTACAGTTTTATTTACTACTTTCAGGCAACCTGAATGTCACAGTGCTTACATACCCAATGTTAATGCTTCAAACTTCAGTAAAATACAGCTAGAGTTAATTAAATTACATAATCAAGGATATCTCTTACAATAGAATAGACAGAGCAATAGAGATTGCTCACTGTTTATAAAATATTCTAATAATTATTCACCAGAAATTATACAGTACAAAGCTAATCATCACTTTTAAAGATAACTTTTTTTAGTTGAAAAATCTTCTTACTTTGATATTATTAGTTTCTGAAGTTAATGCATTTAGGAGCAGAGATTTTGGCAAACAAAGCTGTGTTATGCACAGATAAAAACTATTTCTCAATAACATTGTTTATCATAAACTGCTAAAAGCAAGAAAATTCAAGGTTCATGATCCATCTTTAGCTTATGGAATGGGGGGGGGGAAAGGCACAGCATTTTGAGCTGGAAATGTGTAAGCTTTCATTTTGAATTTCCTGGCTCTTGTCTGATTTTTCCTTCTGTAGATCCCTTTGTTAGAGGGTTTTTTCTTAATAGTAGACTGTCATCCAACTGTCTGAGAGACAATAGCCTATAACAGGTTATTATATCATATGTCTGTGAGTGGGTTGCTGACCTCTCCAGCGGGGTTGCCAACTTTCTGATTGCAGAAAACCAAACACCCTTGCCCTGCTCCCCGATCTGCCCCTTCCCAGAGGCCCTGCCCCTGCCCTGAGGCCCCGTCCCCACTCACTCCATCCCCTCTCCCTCCATCACTCGCTCTCCCCCACCCTCGCTCACTCACTCATTTTCACCAGGCTGGGAGAGAGGTTTGGGGTGCGGGAGGGGTGAGAGCTCCTGCTGAGGGTGTGCGCTCGGGGGTGGTACCAGGGATGAGGGGTTTGGAGTGCAGGAGGGGGTGCGGGCTATGGGAGGGAGTTTGGGTGTGGGAGGGGGCTCAGGGCTGGGGCAGGGGGTTGGATTGTGGGAGGGGGTGCGGGCTATGGGAGGGGCTCAGGACTGGGGTAGGGGATTGTGGTGCAGGAAGGACTCAGGGCTGGAGCAAGGGTGTGGGAGGGAGTTCAGGGTGCAGGCTCCAGATGGCACTTACCACGGGCAGTTCCCAGAAGCAGCTGGTATGTTCTTGTGGCCCCTGGGTGCAAGAGTGAGCAGGGGGCTCTGTGCACCGCTGGCCCCATCCACAGGTGCTGCCCCCACAGCTCCTATTGGCCGCAGTTCCTCCCTGGCTGTCCCTCTGCAGGGACATGCCGGACGTTTCTGGAAGCCGCATGGAGCTAGGGCAGGCGGGAAGCCTGCCTTAGCTCTTCTGTGCCACCGACCAGACTTTTAATGATCCAGTCAGCAGTGCTGACCGGAGCCGCCAGGGTCCCTTTTCAACTGGGCACTCTGGTCGAAAACTGGACACCTGGACACCCTACTCTCCAATTGCATGTGCTGCCTTTGCCTCAGTTTCCTCTCTCTGACTGTGTATAGTTCAGCCCTCCAGCCAAACCATCCTCTTCCCTGGTAAATCAAACTTCAAAGATATCAAAAAGGATCACACAAGTCCTTCATTCTCCTTGAGCCACAGCCATCACAAGATTCTGTCCCCTCTACCCTGTACTGAGCGGTTTATGAACTCCTTTTCCTTGGTTGTAGGTGTATAACTGCACCACCTCTAAGTAGCAGCATAGTGTTAGAAGGTACCTGTGTCTTCCTTCTACCATAGGTTTCAACTCTGGGATGCTAAGCAGTGAAGCATCTGTATGCTTCAAAATCAACCATTCTTCTTCATTATTTCCCTGAGGCTGCTTCCTATATTTGCCTGTCTAAATGACTGGTCAAGAAATGAGAATTATTTTCCACAATAAATAGGAATTATTTTCTGTGCAAAATTTCAAACAAAATGAAACATTTTTGTTTTGTTTGAAATTTTTCATTGATTTTTCCAATTTTTTCAATGAAATGATTTGAAACAAAAAAATTGTTCTGAATTTAGGTGGGTTTCTAGGTAAAGGATGTTATTGACCACTTTGAGGGCTGAGATTAGATCAAGAAGGATTAGAATCAAGAAATGGCCTTAACACCACCCAAATACCACTTTCTGGCCAAATGTCAGCTCCTCCAGTGGCACAAAGGGGAAGGAAACCTGGTTTTAATCCACCTGTTCTGGTCCCCTTAATTTAGTGGGAGTTCTGAGTATGTGTCAAGGTTGAGAGGGGTGCGGCCGAAGTGCATGGTGCTCTAGCAGTCTGGGCTGCGAGAAGGGTTGTGTTACTGTGAATGAAAGTTAGGACATTCCTGAGGCTGCTCTAACTTGCACTTGCAACTGAACTGGCTGCCCCCAGGACTTGAGACAAGAGGACTGAAAAATAGCAGAAAGTCACCAGTGTCTCATCCTCTTCAGGTAAGATACCCAGAGTTTGGTGCACCTGATGATCTGATCCTACATGTTTAAAACTTCTCCAAACCTCACCTTTCCTTTTTCTGTAACTGTCAGCAATTCCACAACTGCCTGGACCAGAAGATTCCAACTTTTTGTTAGCCATGAGTCTTCTCCATCTTCCCCAACAGAATCTCTTAATAAACCCTGCCTTTTCCATCTCTAGAACATCTAAAAAATGTGCTTATTCCTTTCTGTCCCGACTGATCCAATCCTTACCCAGGTTTTAATCCATTTGTGCTTTGACTAGAGTAACTCCTCACTTAACGTAATTATGTTCATGAAAAATGTGACTTTAAGCAAAATGATGTTAAGCGAATCCAATTTCCCCATAAGAATTAATGTAAATGGCGGAGGGGTTAGGCTCCAGTTAGCCACTGAATGCACCCCCTCCCCCAGGGTGCTGGGGAGACCAGTCGTCTCCTAAAGGAACCAAACTGGCAGGTTGCATGGTATGCTTGGGACACAGAACACAGAGGCACTGAGCCTCTAGATCCCTGCACAGCTGGACACAGCCATAGGCTTCTGGGGCCACAGGCGCGGGCTCTGCCCCAGGCCCCGCCCCCACCCCATCCCTTCCTCCAAGGCCCCGCCCCACCTCTTCCCGCCCAATTCCACCCCTGAGCACGCCACGTCCTCACTCCTTCCTCCTCCCTGCATGCCACTATCTGATCTGCGGGGCCCGCCGGCAGGCGCTGGCATTGTTGGTGGAGGGAGTTAGAACATTGCACAACTTTAAACGAGCATGTTCTTTAATAGAACAGTGACTTAATAATGAAACAACTTTAACCATGATGACTTTAAGTGAGGAGTTACTGTACCATAATTACCTCTTTCTTTAACCCCCACTCACAAATTCCTCAATTTATATTCTCTGCTTCCTCCAGTCTATTACCTCTCAGCAGTATCTCTCCAAAACTACAACAGATGACTCAACATTATTGCTTCAGCCCAGCTCCACACTTTCCCTTAATGACATGTACCTCACTCTACTCCTGCCTATTCTGCTTGGTTCCCCACTCACCATGAAGGGACTGGTAGTGCTATATTATCCCCTTCCTTTGCTTACAGAATGGGTCGGTAGAGATGCTGAGATATTTGACCTTTCCCTGACAGACTGCAGGAGCTGGATGGAAGGTGGTGTCCGGGCCAGCTGGAGGAGAAGGTTGCAGGGCTACAGAGGGTGAGTGTTCTGGGCCTGCACTCAGTTAGGTGGGAATGAGGAAGGAAACACCTAGCTCTGAGGGTGGGAGCCTGGAGGAGCACCTGAGGCTTCCATAGCTAATGTTAAAAATACATGTTACAAGAGTGGGGACCAACATCACTAATTCAAAGCAGACATAAAGAGATCCAGTGGGTAAATACTTCCTTTGTGTGCAGATTTTTTTTAACTCTTGCACACACAGAACTGTACGTGGGTGATCCCACACAAATAATTTGCATGTACAATTACTGAAAGTGGTACTGCAATGACATGAGCACAGTCTTACCAAACATTTCTGAGAATCCTGGGCAACTTTTTCTCTGAGAAACTTTAATGTCTCCAAATTTAAATATATCCTTCATGGCAACAGTGCCTCTAGGCGCTACCATAAAACAAGTTAATACACAAATAAATAATACTACTACTTTTGTGAATGCATGCTATCATTGAGAAACAGATCCCTCAGATTCACAATGGTCAGGTTTGTTGGTCTGATTGCCTCAAGAAAAAAAAAAGAGTAACTTATTTTTAAACTATGGAATTTTGATTTGACTTCTGCCTCAAATTACAAAAATAAATCAATAAAAATAAACCATATTATGCTTTAGATGTCTGAAAGTCGGATAAATATTTTTGTTACTTCCTCCTTCATGGAGGAAGGATTTTCTTGTCGTTAAGGCACAAGACAGAATCAAGATATCTGGATTTTAGCCCCACCCAGCTCTGTCACTGACTTGTGACTGAGAGCAATTGGCTTCACTGGCATCCAGACCAAATCTGAACACAGCAGGTCAGCTGCTGTTGTTTAATACTTTGCCCCTCACCATTTTGTGTTGCTCACCTTAGAAAGTGCCTACTTTGGGTCTGGGACTGTACCTTGCTTCCTGTTTAGGAAGTTCCTAACGTAACTGTGAGCACTGCTGTAACACAAACAGGCCTGCTGCTGACATGCGGGGACAAAGAGGGCAATTGCCTAGGAGCCCAGGTGATTTAAAGGGACCCAGGGCCCTTGGCCGCTGCTACAGTAGCAGCAGCCCTTTTCAATCGGCCAGGTGGGCTGCAGGGCTCCTAGACATAGGCGCCGAGTGGGTGCTGAGCGGGGGGTGCGAAGAGGCAGGGGTGGGCCTGGGTGACGCGTGACCCAGATGCTGGGAGCAGAAGGGGCAGGACCAACTGTTCTGCAGTGCTGCGCAGCAGCTGCCTGAGAGAGCATGGCTGGGAATGTGACTTCTGCTCCCTGCCCGGGCTCGGTGCCATGGTCCCCAGCAGCCAAGCCAGGTGGGGAGCGGAGCCGCCTCCTCTCCAGCCAGGCTTTCTCAGGGAGCTGCTGGGTAGGGCTGTAGAGTAGCAGCCGGGAGGGGCTGGGGTTAAAAGGGGCTCCCTCCTGCTCCCTGCTTGGACTCCTGCCCACCAGGGAGATTGGCAGAACATGCCGGGGGAAGGAGGGAGCCAAGCACAGCGGGAGGACAAAGCCCCCCGTCTTGCCCCCTCCCCACCCACCCGTAACATGGGGCGGGGAGAGCGTTGTGGCCCTGGGCTGGACTGGGCTGGTTGCAGGGGACACACTCATGACCTGCCCTTTACATTATGTCCCCTCACTATGGGGAGGCACCAGTTGTATATGAGATGCCCTCGGAGGAGGGGGGAACAGGGTGGGAAGAGGTGGAGCGTGGGTGGGGTATTGGAGGAAGGGGCCTAGGACAGAGTGGGGACTCAAGTACCCCCAGGAAATCTGGAAGTCTTTGCCTCTGCCCCAAGCGTGCACGGGGTGATACCAGAGGTGGCAAAGGCAGCAGGGCAGGCATGTGGAAGCCCTGGCCGTGCCGGAACAGCACGCCCGGCAATGCAGCCAGCAGCTCGCTGGGCACCAGCGGTGGCCCATTGATTATTCTGCCCTGGGGACTGGAATTGCTGTCAGCAGGCCTGAACAGAAATAATAAAAATTGAGAATTACAAGCATTTAATGGATACTTTTTGTGCAGATCACACATACTTTGAGAGGACACTAGACCATGGTAGCTAATTTCACCTAAACATTTCTTCAGCCCATAATCTTTTAAAAGGAACAATAGTCAAATAGTTTAGGCCAATATTTAGCATCGTTAAATTGTATTCTGGTGGGGACTGACCACATGATTATAAATATATCTTTAATAAAATAAAACATCACTATTTAATTGAAGAAATTACAGAAACAAAACAAAAACCGTTGCTTATGTATGGCCTACACAACAACAGCATTTCTAGGATGTCAGAGGAATGCCCACTGAGGTGATGAAGAGGTAAAGGCATTTGTGTTTTTGGATAGAGTGGCATGTTGCTGCCTGTTGAAATAACTTTGTCAGCTCAGCTGCCGGCTCAGTTGAGCTATCCCATACTGTTTACTATGTGGTTGATTTTATCAACATTTATAATATGGTAGAAATTCAGGGGCCAAAAGGTCAGATGAAATTTTAAAATATGAAAACGTATCAAATTACAAAGCAATCTTTAATGTTTTAACTGAGTAGTTTCTTCAGAAGATGGAGGGGTGGGGCGATACTTGCCATTCCCCACCGCCAGAGGCAATTTTTGCCAACCCATCTGCTACCCCAAATGCTTAGTCCTAGAAACCCCACTTGTGGACTTGCGCTCCCTCTGGTGGATACGCATATTAGTTAGGTAACAATCGACCCCACAGAAGTCAATGGCAGAACTCCAATTGGTTGTTTTCAATAGGAGCAGAATCATGTCCTAATATTATTCCCAGAATCGTGCTGAATCGCTGATAAGGCTGGCTCACAAATAAGTAGCAAATAAACAGTCATGATACTTTTAACCTAGAAACATGGGGAAATATTAATTTAAAAATAATGGAAAAGATAAAAGTAGAATTGAAAGAAATTCTTCAACCTTCTCATAAAGTATATTACACAATGAAGAATAAAAATAAATTTAACCAAAATAACTTGACTATGTCTCTTTAAGCTTCAGCACTTACCTGAAATGTTACCAATTATTTTCTCCTACACGTGAGCATACCATGCATGTCCTATTGCCACATGTGACGGGAAACAGAATAGCTTTTGTAACCACAATGGACAATAAAGCTAAGCCTTGCCTATTCATTCCAAACCAAAAATAAATAAATACCTGAATTTCATTTAAACCTCTTCATATCAAGCTCTACTCTTTTCCTATAGTCTTCTCTTTAGGTGCTTTTAGTGGCTCAATACTCAGAAATTACAAGAGTGCTGAACTGTTTAGTGACTCTGATTCTCCCATCAGTAAATTGATCCAGTGATAAAATGTAAAGAGGCTGGTGCTATTTACATGTTTACTCAGTTTAGTCACAGATCACAAAATAAATTAGTAAATTGAGCTACAAGGCTTCCATTTCGCAACAACCAACACTTCTAAGTAATCATCTATGCTTAAATACACAAATCCTTTCAAATACAATAATTTCCTTGTCAGCTAACTAAAACAATAGTTACAGTTGGACTCCCTTCCAGATGAACCTCTATGTCAGAGGGCCCAACCATCCAAAATGATGGGTTTTAAAGAAAATATGAGGAATGAAATGTGATTCTTTTTGCTTACGTTTAATATACTGCAGTGCATTGAAAATGCCCAGTGAACTATAATGCCAGAGTCACCAGTGTGGTGTTGCTTCATCAGCATCGCAGTGCAGTACTGTTATTCCAACTTCATAAAAAAGCAAATTGGGAAGCATTTGTGTTGTTTAAAATGTCAGAAATCCTTGAACAGTGTTTGAATCTGCATCACAAAACCCACTGCACAACTGCCAGGAGTTAATTCTCTTACTGGCAGCCAGGGGCGGCTCCAGGCCCCAGCACACCAAATGCATGCTTGGGGCAGCATGCCGCGGGGGGCACTCTGCCGGTCGCCGGGAGGGCGGCAGGCGGCTCTGGTGGACCTCCCGCAGACGTGCCTGCGGAGGGTCCGCTGGTCCCGCGGCTTCGGTGGAGCATCCGCAGGCACGCCTGCGGGAGGTCCACTGGAGCCGCGGGACCAGCGGATCCTCCGCAGGCACGTCTGCGGGCGGTCCACCGGAGTCGTGGGACCGGCGACCGGCAGAGCCCCCCCCCGCGGAGTGCCGCCGTGCTTGGGGCGGCGAAATGGGTAGAGCCGCCCCTGCCGGCAGCTTTTGAAAAACAGCCAAATTTAATAAACATGGAGACTGAATAGCCCTCTCGCCCCTTGGGTTGATTCTTTCAGCTCAGGCCTGAAGCACCGTTGGCTGGACAGTATGTACAGGAAACTTGTAGCAGCACTCCTAGTCATGCTGTCTGTCTTGCTTCTGTAGCAAGAGAACATCAGCCTCCAAGACTGTCAATACTGTACTTTTCTCTACATTCACTTCAAAAATGGCTCTGAAAAATTAACAAATTCAACCAATATAATTGGGAGTTGGCACACTGACTACCAACTTTCTGAGGAACCCATGTTACTTGATTAGATATGGAACTTTTTTACGGAACCAGCCAATCTCTAATAGCATCTCATGAGCCCAGTGACCTCTGTAGCATTATGTCGAAAAATGACATACCTTAACAATCAAAACTCAAGAGAATGACTTAAAGGAATTAAGTTACTCCATTGCTTAAGTCCTTCCAACAGTGGCCCCAAATAGTCTCTTCCAGTGTAATTTTAGAATTCATCACCAAGCCCCTTTTTGATAAACAAATGCAAATGTCAACACACATTTCAATATTATTACTCTAATGTTTTGTTAGTAATATGCAATAAATTAGATAATTGATAAAGTCTAACTTTTCTGTTTACCTATGTAAATGATCTTGAAATCTTTTAAAATATTATTCTTAAATATACTTTTCATGTATATGGTAACAATGACAAACAATTATCCAGTAAATAAATGCCTATATATATATATATATATATATATATAGGCATTTATTTATTATCTAATATATATATATATATACACACACACAAATAAATAAGACTTAACATTGTCATAATAAACAAGGTATAATATTTAGAATGCCTTCAGTACATCTGTGTAAAAGTTACCCGTCAGTGCAATGCAATAATCATTGTACAACGACTACTACCACCAAAAACAAAAACAAAAAAACCCACAAAAGGACAAATATGCCCACAGAGGTTAAAAAAAATCAAAGCAACTGTGTAATCCACTGGGAATATAAATACTTTAGCTGTGAGGTATTTTCCTCAAGTATCATAGAAATATTAAAGATAAAAAAACTGTGACTTCAGTTTGAAATGCTTTGTTTTGAAAGTGTGATTTGTTCATTGTCACTACAAAAAGGGTGCAATAATACATCTGATTGATCACTACACATTCCTTCCTGATGTTAATCTCATCTCTGGACTGATATTTCTCAACAGCGGTGGTCATCTAAGTACTGTTAATCTTTTTAGCAAGTACTAATAATTATGCATTAGCACAAATACCACTAAAGCTTTTTTCAAATAATTACATATATAATGGATGTGTCTTTAAAAAGTTGTTTACAGCTAATTAACCAGTGAATAATTGTTTTCTCTTCCTGAAACAGGAGAAAGCTTTTCTTTGAGTCTCAGTTAAAAATGCTTTTTCTTTCTCTCTCTCTTTTTAAAACAGTTTTACAGATGTTGTTAGCAATTGAAACTGTTAAAACACTATTAAAAAGAAATTTCTGTATTAAAGGGCTTACTCAACCCAGTTCTATTGGTTTTTAAAGTACTTGATCATTTCAAATAATTTCTAGTTTGAAAGATCAGTGAATGGTCTGAATGTAGCAAGACCCCATTCGAAACAGTTCAGATCCTTCACTATCACAACACAGGCTGTGTGCCGCTATAAGACTAGTTTAATTGTGGGCTGTAATAAAGGTCATAATTAATATCCCAACACAGACACTAACAAACAATTTTAAATTGCCAGCATAATCAAATGATGCAAACATCTATGAGCTACAAAAGTTCATTGCCGCAACTGACAATTTCTTAATTGTATTCAGTCATTCATGGAAATTTTATTAACATCGAACTGATGTATCCTGCCCTTACTCTGTCACAACACCAGGGATCTAATTTCATTATTTTCCACAAGATTTGCTTGACTACTGCCATGATTCTAATATTGCTTTAGTCCAGATGTTTATGCTATTTAAATTAGGAAGAAAAGGCTTTTGGGTAAACACAATTAAAGAAGTTTTTTTTTCAAATTTAGTTTAACAAACTTCTTTTAATTAATGCATGTAGCTGCAATGTGGATGGTTTTCCCCCCTCATTTTTTATGTTCATTCCCCACTGTGTGCAACATACATCCAGTGTATGGCTCCAGCTATTTCTAAATATAACAACCTTTTAATTTTTCACTTACATTTGAGTGCTCATTAAAGTGAAAGATAGCAGTGCATGACAACTGCACTATTCATTCTTTTACTCTTAAATCAACCCCCAATATATTTTGAATATAATAGGCCCAGTTTATACCTCCCCCTACCTTTCTCCCTCCTACTTCAGTGTTAAACCCTTGGAGTGGATCTTATGACAAAATGCTGCCCCATATTTTTAATATTTTAAGTGTTCAAAATTAATCTACAGTATCCCCTCTGTGAACAGAGAAGAAATCTGTGCAGTTACATCAAAATCAAAGAGGACAATTTCACTTCTGCTTTTGATACTATTTGAATGTATTTGTTTTCTTCTCTCGTTAGGTAAGAGTATTTTGTGTGTTTAATTTATTTGATTTTAATGGATGAAATAGGTTTCCCTATCTCCCTTCTCCTCTCTCACTCATTTAAGCAAAGTCATTAAGTTGAAAATGTGAAACTTGGCATTACAGAGCTAATCAATGTAAATATATCTTTTACAATGCAAACTACCATTTTGGTAAGGTCAAAATGTCATTTTGTAGTGTAGGTTCCTAAATACAAACATATATGATTTGAATAGTATTCCTTAAGTGCAACACAAAGAATTTTCTTAGTGACATCAGCATGCATAACAAAGGACAAATTTTGAAAACACCCTATATACACTTAATTGTTTTAAATGAAAGAAAGTATGATGGCGTGGCCAAAACCAGTCTTTCAGAAATAAAGGAAACTGTCTTTAAAAAACACAAAGGAAAAAAATACCATCTTTTACTGTAAAATAACTGAACTTGAAGTGAATTTTATTTTTTTCCTGGCAGGATTTTCAGATTAATCTTATTTCTTACTTTAAAAAACAAAACAAAAAACAAAAGCAACAACAATAAAAAAAAACACATTTGAAAAGAGACTGTGTGATTTCAACTGACTGGAGGCTCACACTACCTTGTGCCAGACATAATCATCAGACACACTGAAAACTTTTTGTGGTAATGAGGTTTTAAATGCCTTTATAGTCCACCAGCAAAATGATGTTTACAAATAGCCACAGCACCTGCTGTCTTTGTGAAATCTTATGTTTACCGCTTATGCAGAAGAGGTCATTAGCACATCCTCAGGCTACAAAGTCCTTTCTTTCCCAATAGGTTGGTGGGAGGATAATACAACTTTATTGATTGATCTCTCTTATTTTTATTATTTCTATATATCATCCATTGATCTGAAAAAGGTGGTTCTTATTTTCCCAATCACTGGAAAATATTAATGTTGAGGATCATCTGGGAAACTAAGGATTTTTGTTTTGGTTTGGTTTGGTTTGGATTGGGTTTCTTTTTGGGGAGGGGGTTTACCTTAAATCACAGATAGTTCTTGCACCCCACCACATCCCCCAGGGGAGCAACACAATGACGCAGTCTGTATAACAGTAAGGCTAGCTTTTGTATAATGCTATACAATACTAATGTTGTGCTTTTTACCCCATAGTACCATTTGAGGTGTGCCTGTGTATAAATCTAGGCAGCAGGCTACACCATACACATGCAGAAAATATTCGGAAAAATTAAAACGCTATGTTCATACTTACTAAGTATAATTCAGACAATGGAGTATTATCAGAAACATTTAATGTGCACAAAACATATGTATTTTCTGTAAAATACTTCAAAAAACTGGTACTGTACCTTTAAATGTTGGTCTATTTCCGTCATGTGCTCCCTATTATGGAGATCTATGTTTGGCAATCTTTCCAAGTATACCATGTCAATTTTACAAAAACTAAAAATATTGTTGAAAAAATATTATCCCAAGAACATACGTACAATTATAAATATTCAGCACATCAAGCTTTTGATATACTTTAGTGCACATGAACTGAGTAGCTGTCAAAATTACAACAGGCAACTCAAGTAATTATGCAGATTTATGCAAAACATTAACAAGAAGAATTAAATGCACAAATGAGGTGGCTACACTTGAATTGTTAAGATTATGAATAATTACCATGAATCTTTTTGCTCTTAATATAACTTGTTTTTGATAAACAAAGCCTTAATTATCAGAATACTTTTGAGAATTTTGGTGACCTTCATTAATCTTACAAAACAAGTCTCTTGTGTTCTGCATTGTAAAAGGCACATGCTTAGAATAAGTACACAAACCATGGGAAAAGCATATGTTAATGGCTACTACAAACCAGTGAATGATACCTAAGATTTTAAGTATACAGCATTCTGCACACGTAGATGCAATAACATTGAGTATTTGGAAGTACTCTAAGCTGAATAATATCTAACAAAGAGTAGAAATACCTGGTATGTGAGAAATCATTTCATTTTGCAAAATAACCGTTTATTTTAAGAATAGAAAATATCAGCTTACTAATTCCTCATCTCTAAGATGCAAAGGTGCAATAAATCATTTACAAAAACAATAAAGAACCAAAAAATGTTCAACTATAACTCTTATTACTCATCTCTTTCAACCACCAGGTTTCTTTAGGTGAATGCAGATTTCCAAAGACATCTGCATTTTATAAACACATCCACCTGCTACATAGAATTTAAGGAACAATTTCTACTCAACTTCACTGGTAATTTTTACAATGCCCTTCTTCTTTCAGATAAACAGTAGCACCTCTTCATGTCCCTTCAGTTAATTTCAGAATTAATTTGCAATGCTGTCATCAAGAGTGTAACAACTCACTGATCAACAGTTGCAATTCTTCATAACACTGTCAAACTCCCAGCTGCCACCATGGCAGCTTGTTTTGCCCAGGCCCAGACACTATACCTTGGGACTAGTAGTAAAGGAGAACTTTAGAAGTATTAAGTCTTTAATGCCAGCCGCACTATGCCTTCCCTAGAGAACAAGCTGTCAGATCAATGGTGTTTTTGTCATAAAAATCTCTCCAAGAGATTTGAATTCGTTTTGGTAAATGTCAAATAGCTTTGATGCATAAAAATTAACTTAAAGAGGTCATATTCAGACAAAATACAAACTTGCATTTTGAGGGTATTTGCATAGTTTCATATAATTACATAACAAAACAGGGCAGACCTGCGCACCATCACAAGAGCTGCGACTATGCATAGTGGGAAAGGATGCAGAACAACCCATGTTAACGCCAAACACAGTTCTCAAATTCCTGTTTGCTATTGATAACTATGTTTAGAGTTGGCACTGATTTACGGCAGCATTTCTAGTAAACCTCTGTGCACATTCTCTATATATAAAATTGTAGCTTTGCCACATACAGTCACAACCTGGTCACTGGTACCTTCTTTACTGCAAAGGTGTGGGGACAGGGAGATTAATAAATCCGTACCAGCACTATACCTTGTGATTCCTTTTCCATTCAACGCAGGCCAGTGAGCTGGGGAGGCATAGTCAAGACTCCACCCATTCCTGGCCTACCTGCGCAGGAGAGGAAGTTGCAGCTAATGGAGGCTGCTTTCCCCTCCATGCTGCAACTGGTGATACAGGTAGCCAGTGCAAAGGAGTAAGGGTTTGCTTTATGCTCTCTCATTTCCCTGTGCACCGATGTAGGAGGAGTTAAAATCTCACATTAATATATAGCCTGACATATGAGTGGTTCTGTTTGCTGTTCCTGGAGACGACTCCACTCTGACTAAGGCAGCTACCTTCTGAGTCCCTGTCAAGCTGTCTTTGAACATTTCAAGCTCAGGGATATTTGAAATTGAACTGTTTTACTATGAATGCATTCAGGGACTCTAGAACTATGTGGAAGAAATGATGTTTTGCCTAAATCAAGTAAGGACCTTAGGAACTCAACTAACCATAGCGAATTCAGTTGTCATGAAAGGCACCAAGCTGGCTGCCTTAGTGACTAAAATGCTCTTTGTATCCACAGCTGAGGTGAGCAATTGCAGGACATGCTTCCCCCCACTGCCTTTTCAATATGCTTCTTCGTCAGATTGGAAGGATCACTGCTATGGTTGAGACCTATTCAATCCTTAGCTTCCTTAATGAAACTATTAACAAAGATATCAGTGGTGAACTTGTCTTTTGTGAAATAGACATTCAACCACAGGTTCTGCACTGAAACCATAAGCCAATGAACAGCCATAATACATTTCATTCACAAATATTACATATACATACACAATCTGCATTCCTCATAACTTAGACTCAAAAGTGGTCTTCACCAAGTTCCAGCAAATATGTAATGTCACTTCAATACTTTTACTAACTATACTGAAGATCTTTGACTAGTATATGATGAAATATTATAATTAATTTCAGTTATATTATATCTGCTGAATACATTATCAATGTCCTCTTTGTGATGCATTTTGTTTGCTTATCTATTGCATTCTGCATAACTGAGTTTGGAAAATTCAGTCATTGTCAGCTCAGCTCCAGTGACACAATGCTACTAACCTTACTCACAGGGAGTGAAGTCCTGACTCCATTGGCAAAACTCTCATTGGCCTCAATGGGCCAGAATTTAAGCCACAGAGTTGTACCTTATTCCACAGGTATGCCAGCTGACTTTGGCATGTGCAATGGTAGCAAAACCCCAAGTCATGAATGGGAATTATTGCGATTCTATTTATATGCCCACCCAAAAAGAGAAAAAAGGTTTAGACTATTTACATGTTATAAGCATTGCCTCTTATACAAAGAAATACAAAGTTCAGAAGCCGTACATTAATAGTATATACTCAAAACAGAGCTTTTTGGTGATAAGTATCAAGCCATTATTTTTAAAGCGTTTAAAACAAACGTGTTATCAACCTCAAGATTTCTGCATGGCATGTCTGCCAAGATTTCTGCATGGTTCAAATTTTTATAGTCATGTAAAAAGCAAATCTGAAAACAAGGGTTTTATAATGAAAATACAAATAGACCTTTAATGATAGCAGCACTACTGGGAACTGCTATGATAATAATATTCTTATTGCTATTTGTGCCTATTTTCTTTAGATACTCTACTAATTGCAGGCATTTCCAAGGATATGAGCCTGTTTGGAGAGAGGCTAATTTAGAAAATCAGAAAGGGGTTACCATCACCAGACATTGTTTTCTTAATACATGATCTCTCTCTCTCTCTCTTTTTTTTTTTAATGTAGTTAGACCCTACCAAGATGTTCTTACTTCACAAGCATTTTTGGAGTGTCCAAAGGTTACATACTGTGGTAACACTTCTCCTTAAACAGACGGTGCTGACAGTTTCTTTACCAGTTTCTTATGCAATAACATGGGAAGTAATCAAGTTTACTAAGTAGACCAGGTTTATTTATAGAGAGACATAAGCAATCACTGAGTAGTTACTGCACCTTTATTTCCATTGGAATTTGTGCATCGTTACCACATAGTTACTTCAGAATACCATGCAGCATTTCAAGGTAATGATAAATCACACAGGTCACAACTGTACATGAACCATTAATTTGCTAATCTGAAATTGACTATTTGGATTTTTTTAATCTACATCAGAATGGATTTTGCAGCTTGATTTATAGTGGATTAATCAGGTTGGACTACAATATATCGGTCTGTTTAGTGACTACATATTGTATGAAACCTAACTGAGGTTACTGGGCCAGGTATTAATGGAAGAAACATGTATCATGCAAGTCAAATTCACAATGCTGCTTGTATTTGAACTGGCCCCAAACCAACTATTGAGAATTCCCCTCAACAATAAAGAGAAGAACAACAATGTAGAAGAAAAAAAAAAGGAACAAATTATTTAATTCTAAGATTCCGCAAGATATGTATCTTGTGAGATCTTTTGCTTTCTACATACATTGATTGCAATAGTAGGTCCATGCTGAACTACTGGAGTTTGGCACAAGCTAGAGGGATCTAGACTGGACTATCGGATTTGGTACAGATCAAGGCTGTGGTGATATTGTAAAGCTCCCTGATAATCTTTGCACATTACTTGCTCTTGGCACCTCGATAGATCATTATGAACAAAACCTATAACAGACTAAAAACAGGAGCAAACCATGACAGCTCCCACCTAACACAAAAAGCAAAAATTCATCCAAGCATAGGATAAAACATCCCCACTTTTCCCACCCACACACACACACAATTTAGCCCTCTCCATTGGCCCATTCAGATATATGGGCTTTGAAGCATTCCCTGAAATTCAATAGACACAGGCTACTTTAGAGCAAGTGGGGGAGTTCATGCAGAAAGTTCATCTGTAGCCCCGTCTCTTTTAAAGCAAGAGCGCTTCATTTTGAGTGCTTAGATAATCACAGCAGTACTGTACTGGGGCAGAGGTGCTGTCTCAGGTAGGCCTGTCTCAACCAATACAGGGTTTGCAGGTTTAATCACTTTAATCTCTGCCTAGAAACCAGGAAGCAGCCAATGCAGAGCACAAAGCAATGGTGTTACAGTACTCCATGTAAAAAATGGGCCACCACATTCAGCTCTAGTTTCAATTTCTGAGTGGATTGAGAAAGTAGTTCCAGTTATACCACATTACAGTCATGTAATCTCGAGGTGATAAAGACATGGATCCCAGTAGGAAGGTCACTGTATCCAAGTAAAAATGTCAAACTTCTAACCTAACACTGATGGGGAAAAATGGTTATCCTGGTCCCTGTTGCTATCTGATGATCAAAAGGCAACTGAGTAGCTAACAGGACTCCCAGGCTGTGAAGTGACAAACAGGGCACATAACCCTTCAATCTAAGGCATAGCTACAATCTTTGCCCTATCATAGAATATCAGGGTTGGAAGGGACTTAAGGAGGTCATCTAGTCCAACCCCCTGCTCAAAGCAGGGTCAATGCCCAGGCAGGTTTTTGCCCTAGATCCCTAAGTGGCCCCCTCAAGGATTAAGCTCACAACCCTAAATTTAGCAGGCCAATGCTCAAACCACTGAGCTATCCCTCCCCCCAATATGCTCCAGTTGTTACCCCCAGCCAGCCATTATCAACTCGGATAGACCCTCAGCCAAGCTGCTTTCATGGATACCCCAGTCTCAGACAGACACTGAGAAAGAGACCTGACTGCATCATCTGGGCTGGACAAAGTGGACATACAAATCTGGTGTCATCAGCATACTGGAGATATGTTAAACCATAACTTCCCACTAACAATCCTAATGACCTTAAACCAATCTGCTCATCGAGACTTTGCAGATTCAGCCTTCACTATAGTCTATATTACAAATAATAATGATGATAAAGTAATAAATTATTATTAATAAATAACAATAAATAATAATAATAATAAAGTTTTGTAAGTGTTATAGTCTGAAGACTGGTAGTGTATTATTCAGAAGATTAAACTGAGTCCTAAATAGCAATGCTTGTATAATCAACCCTACATATGTGGGAGTAAGGTACATAAACATCCCATAATCCAATATAAAACACTTCAGTACTATGCCATCCTAGCCTGATCATGGCTGGGCCCAGTGTGGATTAGGTTTCCAAGGGGCTCTGTGTCCACTCCATGGGGTTAAGATCAAGAGCCTTTTGGAAGGTGGGAAGCTCATGCAAATGTATTCTGTACCTCACTAAGGGTACGTCTACACTACAAGACTATTTCGAATCTACTTAATTCGAATTTGTGGAATCGACCTTATGAAGTCGAATTTGTGTATCCACACTAAATACACTAATTCGACTGTCTGAGTCCACAGTAACAGGGCCAGCATCAACTTTGGAAGCGGTGCATTGTGGGAAGCTATCCCACAGTTCCCGCAGTCCCCGCTGCCCATCGGAATGCTGGGTAGAGCCCCCAATGCCTGCTGGGGGAAAAAATGTGTCGAGGGTGGTTTTGGGTAACTGTCATCATTCAACCGTCACTCCCGCCCTCTCTCCTTGAAAGCGCCGGCGGGAAATCTGTTCGCGCCCTTCTCTGGTCGGTTACAGCTCGGACGCCACAGCACTGCGAGCATGGAGCCCGCTGCGATCATCGCTGAACTTATGGCCGTTGTCAACTCCTCGCACCTTATCGTCCACCTCTTCCACAGTCAGCTGCTGAGAAATCGGGCGAGGAGGCTCCGGCAGCGCGGTGAGGACAGGAAGTCACAGAGTGGCGCAGACCTCTCACAAAGCAGGGTACGCCGCGCAGTGGAGATCATGGTGGCAATGGGTCAAGTTCATGGTGTGGAACGGCAATTCTGGGCCCGGGAAACAAGCACGGACTGGTGGGACCACATAGTGCTGCAGGTCTGGGATGAATCACAGTGGCTGCGAAACTTCAGGATGCGTAAGGGCACTTTCCTTGAACTCTGTGACTTGCTGTCCCCTGCCCTGAAGCGCCAGGACACCTGGATGCGAGCAGCCCTGACTGTGCAGAAGCGAGTGGCCATAGCCCTCTGGAAACTTGCAACGCCAGACAGCTACCGGTCAGTAGTGAACCACTTTGGCGTGGGCAAATCTACCGTAGGGCTTGCTGTGATTCAAGTAGCCCACGCAATCGTTGAGCAACTGTTCTCAAAGGTGGTGACCCTGGGAAACATCCAGGTTGTCATAGATGGCTTCGGCGCGATGGGATTCCCAAACTGCGGTGGGGCTATAGATGGCACTCACATCCCTATCCTGGGACCGGCCCACCAGGCCAGCGAGTACATTAACCGAAAGGGCTACTTTTCTATGGTGCTGCAAGCACTGGTGGACCATAGGGGACGTTTTACCAACATCTACGTCGGGTGGCCGGGCAAGGTTCATGACGCGCGTGTGTTCAGGAACTCTGGTCTGTTTAAACGCCTCCAGGCAGGTAGTTTCTTCCCGGACCACAAAATAACGGTTGGGGATGTGCAGATGCCTACAGTGATCCTCGGGGACCCAGCCTACCCGCTAATGCCCTGGCTCATGAAGCCCTATACAGGCGCCTTGGACAGTGAGAAGGAACTCTTCAACTACCGGCTGAGCAAGTGCAGAATGGTGGTGGAGTGTGCTTTCGGACGTCTCAAGGGGAGATGGCGGAGCTTACTGACTCGCTCGGACCTCAGCGAAAAAAATATCCCCGTTGTTATTGCTGCTTGCTGTGTGCTCCACAATCTCTGTGAGAGCAAGGGGGAGACCTTTATGGCGGGATGGGAGGTTGAGGCCAATCGCCTGGCTGCTGATTACACTCAGCCAGACAGCCGTGCCGATAGAAGATCCCAGCGGGAAGCGCTGTGCATCCGGGAGGCTTTGAAAGATAGGTTCCTCGGAGAGCAGGGTAACCTATGGCTCTCCAGTTGATTTACAGAGAAGCTGAACCTGAGCCTGTTTCAGTGACTGTTGACTTCGATCTGCGGTTACATACCCCGTTCTCCAGGTTTCCCCCCTTCCAACACACATTTTAAAATAACTTTAATGGAACACTGATTATTAATAAAGTTTTCTTTAATTATGAATTCCTGTTCAAGGGTTGAAACATGGACGCGGACTGTGGTGGGTACGGTGTGCACTGATGTACAGACCGATTCTACACTAGAGGAATGACAGGCTCCTGCTCCTACAGCGGTCTCTGGGGGGAGGACGGTTGCAGGTGGGTGTGCAGGAAGGGGTGGGTTTGCAGGAAAGGGTGAGGGGTGCCGTCTTTGGGACGGAATTTGGATGCAGGCTCTGGGCTGGGGGTTGGGGCGTAGGAAGGGGTGAGGGGTGTGTGGGAAGGGTGAGTATGTGTCCGTGGATGAGGGCTCTTGCTGGGGCTCAGGGCATCGGAGAGGCTCGTGGCTAGGGTGGAAGGGCATGGTAAGGGCAGCCTGCCTTGCCATTTGTGGATGGCAGGCGCTAGGACCCTGGGGCAGCATACACCTCACAGACTGACCCGGGGCAGCATTCACCTCCCAGAATGACCCTAGTGCCTAGTGACTGCAGTCTGTGTGTGTCCTGCTGTTGATCCTGCCCCCAAGTCTGTACCCTGGTAATGGAGGCTGTCCTATGCAATTAAAAAACCCCTCCCCCCCTTCACACAAAGTCTTCTGACAAGGAAAACGTGACGGAAACAGTGAATAACAACAAACTACTCTTAATACTCAACTACACAGTGGGGGGATGAAACTTGGATTTTGGACTGGGTGGTCCAGGAAGGGAAGCACTTCTCAAAATTTATGCCATGAGAGCTGTTTGGTACATGAGCGCTCTGCTGGGGTGGAGTGACAGTTTTCACGGCCCCTAGCGCCCCTCCTTCTTGTGATTTTGGGTGAGGGGGGGACAGGACTTTGTGGCGGGGGAAGGCGGTTGCAGATACAGTTCAGGGGGGCTCTCTGCTCCTGCCTGCGGTCCTGCAGAACATCTACAAGGCGCCGGAGCGTGTCCGTTTGCTCCCTCATTAGCCCAAGCAGTGTTTGAGTCGCCTCCTGGTCTTCCTGCCGCCACCTGTCCTCCCGTTCGCTGTGTGAGCGCTGGTGCTGACATAGGGTCTCCCTCCACTGTCTCTGCTCGGCCGCCTCGGCTCTGGAGCAAGCCATCAGTTCCGAGAACATGTCGTCCCTAGTCTTTTTCTTTCGCCGCCTAATCTGCGCCAGCCTCTGTGAGGGGGATGCCGGGGCAGTTCGTGAAAGAAAAGGAAGTGATTTCCTTGAAAAGATACATGTTTGCGAACACTGAACACAGTCTAGTCAATTTCTGTGAACAAGACCATACAGGGCACCTAGTCTCACGAGCTCTCAGGACAAGTTCGAGATTTCGGAATACGCTTTCATTGGCTGCGGTCTTGCACAGGAGATCGGACAAGCGGGGCGGTACAGCTGAATCCGTGTAGCAGCCAGGCCTGGTAAGCACTACACTATAGGCTGCTTAACAGTTAATGGATAGTTGTGCCCTCCCGCTGAAGGCAATCTGGAAAGCATAAAGTCTGACCCTGTTCCAGCCACTCGCGGCTGTGCCCGGGAAAGATCACTGTATGCTTTTCCTCTGCGGCCTCCAACACGTGGCTGTTAAACGAAGGTCATTGCTATGCAAAGTAAAAGTCAAGCATTCACAATAGTAACAGTACACTAATTGCCCTAATTAGATGCAGCAGTCGCCGAACGAGATCACCCTGAGGCGGGTCACTCGGAGAGAGAGAGAGAGGATGCTGCTAGAATCCCTGCACAGACCAGGACCGTACGCTGCCATGCTGGTGGAGGCAATGATTCCGCTGTACATTAGGATGGCCTGGCGCGGAAGAGTGTGCTTCCACGGAGCACCAAATAAGGCACCTCTCCCCAGGAACCTCCTGCGGAGGCTTTTCGAGCTCCTGTCCGAGAGCTTCGTGGAAGTGTCCCAGGAGGATTTCTGTTCCATCCCTATATGCGTGGACCTTCTTTTTATATAGTTTTATATGGAAACGTTTTTATATAGTTTTTATATATTTTTTATTCCTGTTTTTTAAAAAAATGTTTCCATGTTTATAGCACTTACCGACTGATCCTTCCCCTGATTCTGAGTCCGGGTTAACGGCCGGGGAGGGTTGGTAGGGGATCTCTGTGAGGGTGATGAAGAGATCCTGGCTGTCGGGGAAAGCGGTATTGTAAGCGCTGTCGCCTGCGTCGTCCTCCACAAACCCTTCCTCATCTTCCCCATCAGCGAACATCGCCGAGGAACTGCCCCTCGACACTATCCCATACTCAGAGTCCACGGTCACTGGTGGGGCAGTGGTGGCAGACCCACCTAGAATGGCATGCAGTGCCTCGTAGAAGCGGCATGTCTGGGGCTGGGCTCCGGAGCATCCGTTTGCCGCTCTGACTTTTTGGTAGCCTTGTCTCAGGTCTTTGATTTTCACGCGGCACTGCGTTGTATCCCGGCTGTATCCTCTGAGTGCCATGGCTTTGGAGACCTTCTCGTAGGTCTTTGCATTCCGTTTGTTGGAGCGCAGCTCCGAAAGCACAGACTCATCGCCCCACACAGCAATCAGATCCGAGACTTCCCGGTCAGTCCATGCTGGGGACCTCTTTCTATTCTGGGATTGCATGGACTCCTCTGCTGGAGAGCTCTGCATCGTTGCAGGTGCTGCTCAGCTCGCCCCGATGTCCAAACAGGACATCAGATTCAAAGTGCCCAGACAGGAAAAGGAATTCAAATTTTCCCGGGTCGTTTCCTGTGTGGCTGGTCAGAGAATCCAAGCTTGGACTGCTGTCCAGAGCGTCAACAGAGTGGTGCACTGTGGGATAGCTCCTGGAGCTACTAAGTTCGATTTGCATCCACACCTAGCCTAATTCGAGATAGCCATGTCGAATTTAGCGCTACTCCCCTCGTCGGGGTGGAGTACCGAATTCGAACTAAAGAGCCCTCTAGGTCGAATTAAACGGCTTCCTGGTGTGGACGGTTGAGCGGTTAATTTGAATTAACGCTGCTAAATTCGATTTAAAGTCCTAGTGTAGACCAGGCCTAAGAAGTCAGTGCTTACTGAGCAAGGGCTATAGAGGTTAATGAAGCCAAAGGGCCAGGTGTCCCATAAACTAAATGGTTACCTCTTGAGGTGTCTTCAACTTGGTCAGTGGTGGCCAACCTGAGCCTGAGAAGGAGCCAGAATTTCCCAATGTACATTGCCAAAGACCCATACTAATATGTCAGCAGCCTCCCATCAGCTCCCCCTACTCCAACCTGCAGCACCTCCTGCCCTCTGGCAGCGTCACCAGCCAGTGCCTCCCACTCCCTCCCCACGCCTCCCGCCCACTGCGATCAGCTGTTATGCAGTGTGCAGGAGGCTCTGGTGGAGAGGAGGGAGAGCGAGGGCATGGCAGGCTTGGGGGAAGGGCTGGAGAGGGGGCCTGGGGCAGAGCAGGGGGTTGAGCACTGAGCACTCCCTGGCACATTGGAAAGTTAGCATCTGTATCTCCAGCCCCAGAGTCAGTGCCTATGCAAGGATCCACATATTAACTTATGAAAAGCTGCATGTGGCTCCGGAGCCACAGGTTGGCCACCCCGATCTTGGTGTTTGCTTCTCTCCTCAGCCCTTCTGACATGTAATATTGCTTTCTTTCCTCTAGATTAGTTTATGCCAAAGTTTGTACTAGTAATGTCCAGAAAGCATGCTTTCCCACTGTGATGTGGTACCACAAAGATGTAAAACTATGGAAGATTGGAGATTTTTACTGAAGATTGCTTGAAAGCAAAATATATAACATATACAAAATTCCTCTCTCTGAAGATGCACTAAAATATCCTGACTACTGTCTGTAAGGATGATCTCTAAACTAATATTCAAAACGACAGTATTGCCTAGTCAATGTCTGTCAGTTATACATTATGGGCTCACCAGAAACACATAAGAAGTCTCCAAGTGTCTAGTATCACCAAGTCTTTACAAAAATATGAAATATATTAAATACAGGAAAAATCAAAATGTCAAGAGCAACTTAGCTTTCAAGTTTCCTTTTAAGCTCTTCATCAAATCCTAAAGCCACAAACAAGTGGACTAAATATTCTCCCTTCCTTTGGCAGATGTATAATAGAGGTTTGCTTTTAAACAAGATAAAAATAAACAAACATTATTAGAGGGAATTCATTCCTGGAGAGCTTTTAAAGCTGAACATTTATCAGTGTGTGGGAGATGTTACATAAAGTGCTTTTTAATCTAAATCCTCTTGATAGCTGGACACAGAGTTCCTGCTCTCAGAGTACTTCTCTCCGGATCTCTGTGGCTACAGTTTCAACCTCAGCCTTTTTATGTGTTGGTCTTGTGGCCTTGATATGAGTCAGAGGACAGCACTATGGATCTTGTAAAGATTCATGCCAGACTCTGCTCTAACATGCACACACAAATATAGACTTTTCAACTATTGTACAACTAAAGAATTGACACATTTTGGGTCAGATGAGGCCAACATATTTCCTCTCTCTCCAATATATTTTCAGAAAATGTATGAAAAAAAGGGAAACATTTTAGTAACAAAACATTCCAGGTGTTTGAGACACATTTCCAGAGTAGTCTGTGAGGATTTACATGTTCTGTTTTGCGTTACTATTAATGGCAGCGCACACATACACGCACACACATGCATGCACTCTTTCTCAAACATTTAGCACATTCTCTTTCATTGTTATGGGTGATGTTATGCTACCCAACTGGTGGCAGTTAACTCCTTTATATCATTCTGTCTAGTAGTGTAATAGTGTTTTTTTGTTTTAAGGCACCATGAAAATCTCACTCCTGGCATTAAAAGGTCAGCAAAGTATCAGCCTTTCAAGCTGGTGAAGCTAGAGTCCGAAATCCAGTCTAATTAACAGCCCCAACCATCCTAGATGAAAAATATTAGTTAACGAAGTGTACAGAAGTAGCAAACAGGTAAATGGGAGATTGTGTATTCCTCCATGAATGAACACACACATGCACACAAACGCACAAGCTTGTACTACCTCTGGATGAAATGGACCCCTGTGTAAAAGGCTAAAACACCTCTTAAGGCCCTTAAAGTTTTTAATAGGACTTAAGTGGAGCTTTTGGCCTTGTCTGGCCCTTTATACAGAAGTCAATGTCAACCTATATGAATTGTTCAATGGCTCAAATTTATATATTTAAGGCCAAAAGGAATGAGCATAAGGAGGCTGACCTCTTCCATGACAGAGTCCATTGAACCTACCCAGTAATTCACTCATGAAGCCCATATCTTCTGGATGAGCTAGACCATATCTTTCAGAAAGACACCCATACTTTGTGACATAAATACTTCGTGACAGAAAATCCACCACAGCCCAGGGTACCTTGTTTCATTGGTTTACTTAAAATGTGTGTGTTATTCCTAGCCTTGATCTATCTAGCTTCATTTCCAGGCTCTGGATCTTATTATACCTTTGTCTATTAGATGGCACCTGTCATGATGTCGTGAACCCTTCACCGTTAATTAGAACACCAGAATGCAACATTATGACTGTGCATCAAGCTACACTGAAATATTGTCCCATGAGGACAAAACTTTGCAACCTCTTGGGCTCAGAAAGAGGTTACAGGGCAAAGCAGCAAAGGATCCTCCTATTAAAAGATAGATGATGCCAAAAAGTCCAGGTCAGACAGCAATTCGGACACATTCTTTACTGGAAGAACAGTTCAAATAACTGTTCAACATGTCCATAATGCATATGCAGCAAACGATGAAAATTTGAAAGATCTGAAGACATTGATGAATTGAGATGCATACACGATAAAGAGTATATAATAAAGGCAGAATAGGAACATTAGGTATATCTTCCTATTCAAGATCAAACTCATTTGGGAGGCCTAGAGCGCATCACTGTTAAGAAGTTATGGTGCTACTAAAGTAAGTACACAGTTGCTTGGTCCTAGAATCTTCTTGTTTTCACTGATTGAACAGTTCATTTTGTTTTACATCAGTCATTTGAACAGATGATAAATGGGTATTGATTTCAGTCATAAAAGATAAAAAAATTGTAAAGGCCTCATTTAATTATGTCTTAAATGGCATTTTATATCTAAGCTATCAGCTTTCCACTAAAACGGAAACTCTCTCTTCTTCTCCCATTGGAAAGATGTCCACATTACAAAAATAAAAACCCTACAACACTACAAAAATTGGCCATAATTAGAATCTTTGCTAGCTGTCTCAGAAGAAACAGTAGGGAATGAATGGGTACAGAGACAAAGCCATTCTTTCACCTCTCTTGTTCAGTGTTGAGTCCCACTGGCAAGACTGTCATGGTTGTCAACCAGTGTCTTTCACTTGCACTGCATTAAAAAAAAGAAATCCAAACCCTAAACTACCAAAAATATGCAACACTATTATAAACATCTGTTTTGAGATAACCGCACTTTTAAAACATAGACTAGTAAAGATCTGGTATTCGTGGTAGAACATCTCCTTCATAGGAGTGAAGGACACATTACTTTCTTTCATCACTAAGACACTATATAGGCTAGTAGCTAGTTCAAATATGAAGTGGACAACTTCTAATTGAGCTGTTCTGCATATTCCCAGAATGTGGCAGCACAGAAATGTAAATAAATAAATAAATACGAATTTTAAAAAATAGTGTTCTAAATCCAAAAAGAATAAACTTCAACCAGCCAAATGGCAAAACCTAAATATAAATAATGATACTTACAATGATATAAACAACCTTTTTTTACTTTAGAGCTAAAGTATAAAGAAAGAGTAATCAGCTGTAATTATTGCTTTTGAAAATGCAAGCTTTACATTGCACAAAAAACTTATAAATACAAGAAGCTTCTCAAAATACATTTTCTCAATTCCACAAAGAAAAAAATCAAACTAAGTTAGGACACTCAAGTGTTATTTGCAGCAATCATGATAAGTCAATTTTGGCTTACATCATGATTGTTATCAACACTCACAAAACATATTATTTACCAGATGGCAATCTTACTCAAGCAAACACATCAAACTTATGTTTCATTATTATCAAATAAGGATGAACTTGCCACTCGGATAACCTCCAGAAGATAAACACTTCTCCATAAAATGAATGCTATGGTTTCTGTTGTTTGATAAGCATACAGTATACGATAATTATCTTAATACTCTCCACTGATACCTTTTATTCCAGTACCATAACTTTCAACAAAACATAAATGAAGATGTGGGTTTCGCTATCCATATAAACTGAATATCTGCGTTTTATGAGTATACAAATGTCAGGAAATGGCTGGTGCTCCTCCATAAGAGCATATCAGACCAAATTCTACTCTTAGTTACATCAGCTTGGCCCTACTGAAGTCAGTAGGGCTCCAGAGGTATTAATTACAATTTTAGCCCTTCCCTATCATATACATGACAAAAATGTTACCTTTAAACATTATGGACTGAATTAATTGTGTCCATTAAAGGCAATGCAGGCATACTTGTGAGAGCAGCAGTAGTCTAGCACATGGGAGTGAAGAGCCCTGGGTGCTAATGCTGACTCTGCCACTGAACTGCTGTGTGATCTAGGGCAATTCACTAAGGGCAATATTTTCAAACTTTGGCACATTATTCATATTTATTCCCTTACTAAAAGCAGCCTGGCTTCCTAGGGGCTGAACACAGACAATGCCCATTCAAATTATATATAAGTATGTAAGTATGTAAATATTAATGTAGGTATCATGTTTGAAAATTTCAACCTTAACCTCTGTGTGCCTTAGTTATCAATTATGTTTATCCATCTTTGGGATCTATGGGAGAAAAAAGAAGCTATGTAATTGTGGAGTATTACTTATTTATTTGTATTGATACCAGCATATGAGAACTATCTAATATCCACAGTGGGTGGGGTTCTGTACTATTTATTGTATGTATCAGCTCTGTGAATGTGTAATATTTTATAGATTATTTATACATTTTTACATTTTGCAATTTAAAATATAATAAAAACAAGCTTAAAGAAAGTTCATTCATGCCTTCATGTGAAGAGTAAGATTCCTGAATTTCATTTTAAGCAAAAGGCAAAATAAAACAGACGCATACTGGCAAGTGCTCATAATGCCCAATACTGAAAAGACAAACATGTCCTATACTGGACGCTACAAAATGTCATGGCTGAATGTTTCTAGTACTGATATATTCTTCTGGGGGGTATATCAATGGTAGGGGAGCTTTAGGAAACATACTCCCCCACTCCGCAGCTGGTAGAAATACTCATTGCAAAACCATCGGGGTGAACTCCTGTGCCATGCTGCCCTTTACAAGGAGTGGGGGAGAGCAGTGGTTCTCAAACTAGGGCTGCCGCTTGTTCAGGGAAAGCCCCTGGCAGGCCAAGCCAGTTTGTTTACCTGGTGCATGCACAGGTTCGGCCAGTCACAGCTCCCAGTGGCCGCGGTTTGCCGCTTCAGGCCAATGGGAACAGCAGGAAGTGGCGTGGGTGGAGGGACATACTGCCCACCACTTCCCACCGCGATCGGCCGAACCTGCAGATGTAGCAGGTAAACAAACCATCTCGGCCCGCCAGGGGCTTTCCCTGAACAAGCTGTGGCCCTAGTTTGAGAACCACTGGGGTAAAGCTCAGGCACAGGGGGTTGGACAGCTGTTTCACAGGGAGCCTGGTTCAGGGGCTAAGAAGCAGGAGCTGGTCTTTTTGTGGAGTTGGAATCTGCTTTCCCTGATTTGCTTTCCAAGATTTGGAGACTGCCGTCAGCCTCCTCCATAGCCCCCAAGTTCTCCCACCCATTCCCTGAGACAAATCTCAAAGGTCCATTGGCCTTCAGTCCTTCTCCTATGTGTATTACTACATATGAGTAAAATAACCCCCTGTTATTAACAGTATGAAATTTATGTTTCAAGAGCGATTCATTCCTACCCTACATCTCACATTAAAAATAGGTGTTTTGTAATAGTCCAACACTTAATCCAGAAAAATCATCAGGTTATGAAGATTCCAGTTAAGGGATTCCATGCTTTTAACAACACTTATCAGGCAACTATCCAGTCATCTCAGCTTCCATCTTAAGATGTACTAGCGACAGTGGGAAATCACTGCATTATAAAGACACTCTGAAGTCATTGTCTAAAATACTCATTACATGTCACTATATTTTTTCTGCGTATTCCCAGTTATAAGATTAATAGGCATTAAAGAAAAAGTAAAATTGAAATATTTTACACCTACAGAGAATTAAAATTAGAATTTCTTGTCTTTTCTCTCTCACTCTCTCTCTATCTCTCAGTAGCTGAAGCACTAAACTGAATACTGACTCTCAATCCTAATGTGGTTTGTAATTTAGTAATACATTGGTCTCTCCAGCAGACCATTTGGAAATATCATCTATATGCATTTTTACCACTGGTTTTTACACACATCCCTTGGTGCTCCTGGTTAATAATGTGATCACTTCTATATGGAGTAACAGGTGTGAAGCAATGGACCTTTAAAAGGAAGGATAACATGATAATCTTGAGTCTCATCTGCCATGAAGTAGGTAGCCTTTTCCAGCAAGTAGAACTATGCAGCAGTTTAACATGGACTGTGCATATATGCCTCCTTTGTTTCAAAGGCTGAATAAAACCTCAATTTAGCAATAGTCCCTGAAGATTGTAACTGGGCAGACATACATTTCAGCTCATCTTTATTCTGACTGTGTGCATGTGCTTTTTTCTGCAACTGCTAATGACCCAATAATTGATTGGTATATGCCTCTTCCTAGATATATAAGTTTGACTCAGTTTTTGTGTTATTGCTCTAAATTTGTGCATCATAATCTTCTTTCTTAGCAAAGTATTTTATAGTTCCAATAGTTGTCCGTACATTTTGAAAGACAAGGTTTTTCATAAGACCAGGTCATTTTGAGAGTGGGAAACCTTATCTCTAGCTTGCTTCTTGCTTGCATATATAAACCTGCCCCTGGAAATTTCCACCACTTGCATCTGAAGAAGTGGGTATTCACCCACGAAAGCTCATGCTGCAAAACGTCTGTTAGTCTATAAGGTGCCACAGGATTCTTTGTTGCTTTTACAGATCCAGACTAACACGGCTACCCCTCTGATGCTTATATTTAGTTAACTCTCAAGAAACATTTCTTCTAATCCATGGTCTGAGTTTTGGCTTTTTCAAAATGTTTGCTGTATCTAGTTCCTACAAATATTAGATTCAAAATATCCATTCTAACCTGGAGGCACCTCTCTGGGTAGCCTGACCACTCAGCACCTGAAGAAAGCAATACAGATCAGGTGCTTAGTAAACAAGGTTGGGATTCTCAAAAGACCCAAAGGGAGTTTGAATTTCAGTGGGAGTTAGGTGCCTAACTTCCTTCTGCTCCTTTGAAAATCTCAGCACAAAATAATTACTTTAGGGCAACTTCCTTTAGTGGCATAAATGAACCAAATAATGTATAAATATGAGGATGACAGAGAAAAAGAAAGCAATCTGAAGGGACAAAATTAACCTTAAGTACAACAGCAGGAGTATACGGCACATGGACAAATTTCCAACTAGAATTTTTTTGAGTGTAAGTAGCTTCAGAATTGCTGAAACATCCAACATCTTTCTCTCTTTGAAACGTTGACTGCAAGACTTACATGTTCCCCATAGACTGTCTCATTTAGTTGACTTTAAATTGGTCTCTAATTAGGATACCCATGTTCTTCTGAGTTTTCTGAGACCTGCTAGCTGTATTTCTATCTTTCTGGGTTGCTTAAAGTAAATAATGATGTTCTAGTATGATTACTGACAGGTATTATTAATGCCTTTCTTAGCAAATGGAGGACTGGCTATTCTCATACATATGACAACCAAGGAGAAACCATCTCTTCTTAACGTTGGTCTTGACTCCAGGGTACTGCCCCGGTCCAACCTCTCCTCTCTGGGGACTGAGAATGCAATGGCTCTTCAGTTCCACATGTATTTTGTGATAATCAGGATCCAGACCCCCCAAAAGTCAGAACAAACTGTTTAAACCCCCCATATGTGCAGTTGAACACACTGATTGCATACTGAATGATTGTACAATAAACTTGCATTGAGTATATCTTGACTTTAGCAAAGCTTTTGATACGGTCTCCCACAGTATTCTTGCCAGCAAGTTCAAAAAGTATGGATTGGATGAATGGACTATAAGGTGGATAGAAAGCTGGCTAGATCGTTGGGTTCAATGGGTAGTGATCAGTGGCTCAATGTCTAGTTGGCAGCCAGTATCAAGCAGAATGCCATAGGGGTTGGTCCTGGGGCTGGTTTTGTTCAGCATCTTCATTAATGATCTGCACGATGGAATGGATTGCACCCTGAGAAAGTTCCCAGTTGACACTAAGTTGGGAGTAGATGTAGATACACTGGAGGGTACGGATAGGGTCCAGAGCGACCTATACAAACTGGAGGATTGGGCCAAAAGAAATATGATGAGGTTCAACAAGGACAAGTGCAGAGTCCTGCACTTAGGACGGAAGAATCCCATGCACTGCTACAGACTAGGGACCGAATGGCTGGGCAGCAGTTCTGCAGAAAAGGACCTAGGGGTTACGGTGGATGAAAAGCTGAATATGAGTCAACAGTGTGCCCTTGTTGCCAAGAAGGCTAATGGCATTTTGGGTTGTATAAGTAGGGGCATTTCCAGCAGGTCAAGGGATGTGATCATTCCCCTCTACTCAGCACTGGTGAGGCCTCATTTGGAGTACTGTGTCCAGTTTTGGGCCCCACACTACAAGAAGGATGTGGATAAATTGGAGAGAGTCCAGCGGAGGGCAACAAAAATGATTAGGGGGCTGGAGCACATGACTTATGAGGAGAGGCTGAGGGAACTGGGATTGTTTAGTCTGCAGAAGAGAAGAATGAGGGGGGATTTGATAGCTGCTTTCAACTACCTGAAAGGGGGTTCCAAAGAGGATGGATTTAGACTGTTCTCAGTGGTAGAAGATGACAGAACAAGGAGTAATGGTCTCAAGTTGCAGAGGGGGAGGTTTAGGCTGGATATTAGGAAAAACTTTTTCACTAGTAGGGTGGTGAAGAACTGGAATGGGTTACCTAGGGAGGTAGTGGAATCTCCTTCCTTAGAGGTTTTTAAGGTCAGGCTTGACAAAGCCCTGGCTGGGATGATTTAGTTGGGTTTGGTCCTGCTTTGAGCAGGGGGTTGGACTAGATGACCTCCTGAGGTCCCTTCCAACCCTGAGAGTCTATGATTCTATTCTATGATTCTATGATCTGGGCTCTCAAGTTTAGAGGGAATTTCTACACTCTGAATAAACATGAGTCATCACAGACTAAGAGAGAGGAGAAGAGCCTTTTAAAAGCATCCAGGTTTGGCCTCTAGGTCTGAGGTTTGGCATTCAGAAACTGAGGGACAGTCACTTGGTAGGTGCTGTCTGTGAACCACTGGGAGTATCCTGGGAAACTGTTCAAAGACAATAGGTAGCATGCACTAGAAAAGGAGATCCTGCAGATTCAGGGCTGGCCTTACTATGAGGTGAACTGAGGTGGCCACCTCAGATGCCAGACTGGGGCAGGAGGGTGCTACTGCGACCCAGAGTGTAGAAAATTGTTTCTGTTGTTGGTGCATATGTATTCTCTCTGCTCTAGATGCACAGAGATGGTGGAGTGCTGTGCTGGAGGAAGGAGAGCACAAGAGACATGACAGACAGGCAGGAGAAAAAATGAGAGGGAATAACAGAAAGCAGCAGAAGCTGCAGGGAAAGAGAGGAAGAGGAGCCTCTTATGTACCTCTCTAGCACTCCCTAGGAGCCTGGACTGATTAACACCAGCTTCTCAGGGAGCTTCCTGTTTCCTGCTACTTCCCTGAACCCACTTGAGGAGAACAGGCAGTCAACTGAAGTAGTAGGAGCCAGTTAGGCGCTGATATCTTCTCTCACTCAGGCCCTGCTACCAGCCTGCTTATTTGTCCCCTTCAACTGAGTGTTGAGAGCAACTCTAGCTGGCACAGAACAGCAGTCATGAGTGAAAGAAGAAAATGCCCCTCTGGGGCAGCATTCAGAAAAAGAAATAAAGAAAAGGAAGCTTTTCTATCTAAGCAGGAAGGAGCTCTCCTGAGATACATAGACACAAATGTTCATGGTGAGCCTTCCATCCCCAGTGAGGATGTGAGTGGTGAGGAGATGCCTGATCTTCCAGTTAGTCAGAGTGCAGGTGACCTGGCAGCTACTACAGCATCCATATCGCCATCTCAAATGGATGTAACCATGCACATTCCTGAAGAAAAGTGTAGATCAGAGAAGAGTGTGGTGGAGGCGCAAAAAACAACTGCTACTGAGTTTAGTTCCTTAAGTCTAGAGCAGTGGTTCTCAAACTAGGGCCGCCGCTTGTTCAGGGAAAGCCCCTGGTGGACCGGGCCGCTTTGTTTACCTGCCATGTCCTCAGGTTCGGCCAATCGCAGCTCCCAGTGGCGCACTTCGCTGCTCCAGGAGGAAGAAGGAGACATTTTGATTACAAGACACGGGATAATCCCATAAATTACCCCAAACAACAATTCAAAGTCGAATTCTTTAACCAGGCGCTGGATTGTGCAATACAGTCAGTTGAGAATGTTTCATGCAGCTCAAAGAACACAGCAGTATATTTGAGATGTTGTATGATATTCCAAAACTCCTCACTATACCTGAAGAAGACCTACACCAGCAATGCAGGGCACTAGAGACAGTGTTGACACGTGATGACATGTGTGATATTGATGAGAGTGATTTAGGTGATGAACTGAAAGTCCTTTCAAGATACAATTTCAGCAGGATCAACTCCAAAGGCTGTTCTGGAATATATGTGCACAAATAAGCTGACCACCCTCTTTCCAAATGCTTTTGTTGCTCTGCGCATACTTCTAACTCTTCCTGTAACAGTTGCCAGTGAAGAACGCAGCTTCTCCAACCTGAAGTTAATAAAAACACATCTATGCTCCACAATGACACAGGAGAGGCTGGTCGGCCTTGCAGCCATCTCAATAGAGTATGAGCTGGCCCAGAATGTGGACCTTCAGGAAGCAGTTCAAATCTTTGCAACTAAGAAGGCACCGGAAAGCACCACTTTGATTATTCAAACGGATAAAAATGCTAGTGTTTACTATGCGGACAAGAAAAGTTACATTTGCTGTTCAGGCATTTGAAAGTTAAGTGTTACTTAAAATTTTTGAACAAGGTATTTTAAGTTGTTAGTTCTCCTTTATTGGGGTAGGTAGCAGAGCAGTACCTTGAGAGAAGTAGAACAGGAAGAAGGCAGAACTGAGACCTTTCAAAGTTTTGGCCCAAGCGAGGGGGAATGGGGCATCATTTGATCTCCCTGCCTCAGGTGCCAAAATGTTGTGGGCCAGCCCAGTACAGATTCAGTGTCTGCTCGGAAGAAATGACAGGATAGTTTTGTCAGCTGGATACATCACAGCTATTTCATTCTCCACTGCTGAAAAACAGAAGTCTTACCACTGCTTAAAGGTTGCCATTTTGGCACATTCATTCATGTTCACTCTTATTTAGCAAACATATTCATAGGATAATTGTAGTTTAGAGACTCATGTCACTTTCAACTAAACTCTTTCCATAGCAAGCTCACCTATGTTGGACATTGTACAGAGGTGCAGTTTTATTTATTTCACACATTCTGTGCAGGCTGCACCTTTTATTTACTCTGTGGCAGCCTCACAACAGCACCCTTTGCAGCTGAGATCATAACACTTGATTACTGCAATTCCCTCTTAGCAATTCCCTTTCAGCAAGGCTTCTCCATCACTTTGGAGTTTGTTCAGTATGCACCATCTGAACAATATGTTTGCTAAATGGCGTGAGCATCCATGATCATACAATGTTGCCTTGCACTCTTTGAATCACCAGCCTATAAAGTGGTTAAGAGCAAAGGTGTAGATGGTTCTCCCTGAGTCTTTTCCCAATGGGTGTTTGTCCTCAGACCCCATCCACTGATAAAGGAACCCTTCCATGTATGGACTGAGACAGGATGTAGGCCTGAATTCCAACAAAGGACCAACAAAGCATGGCTGGAAGATAGGAAGCAATCACCAGGAGATTCTGGGTCTGCCATGAGTACTGCTGAGCAGGAAGCAGGCAGAAAACCAGGATCAGCATCATCCATTGGATGCCATTTGGTTTGATTGGATTCATAAAATCATAAAATCTCAGAGTTGGAAGAGACCTCAGGAGGTCATCTAGTCCAACCCCCTGCTCAAAGCAGGACCAATCCCCAACTAAATCATCCCAGCCAGGGCTTTGTCAACCCAAGCCTTAAAAATCTCTAAGGATGGAGATTCCACCATCTCCCTAGTTAACCCATTCCAGTGCTTCACCACCCTCCTAGTGAAATAGTTTTTCCTAACATCTAATCTAGACCTTTAAGTCCCTATTTAGTCAGCATCCATAACTAATCCCCTTAACACATCTTAAGTCAACAGGAAATCACACCTTTATTATAGTGGGTTCTACAGAAATTAACCACCCCTTTGACAGCTCTCTCTTCACTGTAAAAAATAAATAAATTAAACCTTAATATTCCAAGGGCTGGCTTTTTCAAAAGCACTCAGCATTGCTCTAATTCTACTCCCATTGAAGCCAGGGATAAAACTCCCATGGACTTCAACAGGAGCAGAATCAGGTCAACATTGAGTGCTTTTGAAAATCTTCAGCCCAAATGCGCTTTTCTTTAGAATGAACTGGGCTTTTAATGCTTAAAATACATTTAGCATACAAGTTGTAATCACATCTTCAGTCCAACTCAATTATAAAATGACCTCAAGACAACTTACTTCTCTTTCCATTTTATACTGATCTTTAACTAAGAATTATGCGTACGACACATCTGTTAAATGTAAAAAAAAAAACCCAACAACACTGAAATGACTTACATCATTTAATTCTATTGATTTGATGCAGATTAATCAATATGCTGTAACTGGTATCATTATAGAGAAAACAATATTAAAAATCAGTCCTTCTCTCTCCAAAGAAAAAACAGCTCTTCTTTGATTTTTCATTGGCTATCTAATATTCACCCTCTGTAGCTAACTGATGCATATTGACTTCTTCCACTATGTTTTAAAGAGTGATTCCCAATAGAGTGACACTAGTTTCAAACTGATGTTAGGGAGAGGAAAACCAGGTTTTAAGATCTCAGCCTTCTCCCATTGACTTTAATGGTGCAGGATCATGCCCTTATTGAATAATTATAATCTTGCAGTCCACAGTGTATTATATTCAGAAGAGATCTATTTTTCCCTTCTTTAGTGAATTAACATATTGTGTAGGAATCTCTGCACGACTTCTCTAAGAATTGAATGCAAAAGAATTTTGCATTTGTTAAAAAATGTAACTTTGTGTTTGCAATGTGGTAAATAATGACTACTGACAGAAAAATATGTTATTTCCATGGACAGGAATAAAAAACTCTTCATAGGAAATACACACACATTTCACACAAGCAATAGCATAAGTAATTGAAATATCCTTCTGGCCCTGGCCATTTCGTGTCTGGAGGTTAGAGGAAAAAATAAAACAACAAAAACAAAAATTTTTGTTGTTACGTCTTGAATGAAAAAAAATGAAAAATAAAAGAAGAGACAGTAAATCAAAACAGTCTTACCCTTTAAAGTGTAGAAACATGTAACCCTTGTTTAACTTCTCCACTGTCCCAGAAAATGAACTGATTTTCAAGGAAAGTAATAACATGATAATAGGACAACTTAAACAAATATGCACTGCTATTGCTAAGGAACTAACAACATATAACTAGCATGGATTTAAAAAGGGAAGATTAAAGGCTTTCGTAATGTTTCAAGAAAATCCCTTTATTTTCTATCGTTGTGAAAATTTTATATAGCAGGACAGCTACATCAGTACTTATCAGAGTGAGCCTCCAAAATATACAGCTCTACGCCAGCATGTGGGTGGGGGTTTAGTCAACCACATGTTTGATAAAGGATTTCAATGACAAGATTATAAGCACTTAAAAGAACCATGCACCTCTCAGCAGTCAATGCTTCATGCTATATTCTGTGATAAAGAATCAGACCCCATCACTGCGGAGTGCAGAGTAGCTGGCTGATGTAATGGTAGAGAATGGAGAATATGCGTCAGCTGCCTGTAACTATTCTGTCTCAATAAAATAATTTCTTGAAGTGTCATGGATAACAACTCACCATTTATTTACAAATGGGTCTTACCTCAACATGACATCAAGAGTTGACGGTTCAATCAAATTCTAGTTTTCCACACTATTTTGGTTTCCTATTTTCCTCCTCAATTTACAGTTAACTCATTTTTTTTAATCTGCAAAATTGATCATAAGAGAAGCACACTATTCTAAAGACTTGGGCAGCATCTAGAGAGGTTTCTAGGACTCCTTATTTTTTACAGCTATCCATCCTTGTTTCTTGACATAAAATCTCTCTCAAGCTGTCTAATTGCTACTGTCCTTCTTCTCTGAAGTATATAGCTGGATAATATTCTGAGGCTGAAAACCTCCAAGTGCAAATCTACTGTGATTGCTCCCCACTTGCATGCACACATCCAAACCCACAGCGTCACTGTGATCACAATGTATATTATTCTTGTTCTGGTTGTACAACTAGGGTTGCCACCTTTCTAATCACACAAAACCAAACACCTAAGCCCTACCCCTTCCCCAAGGCTCCACCCCCTGCCCCGCCACTTCTCCGAGGCCCTGCCCCCACGCACTCCATCCCCTGTCCCTCCGTCGCTCGCACTCCCCCACCACTCTCACTCCCTTTCAACAGGTTGGGGCAGGGGGTTGGGGTGCAGGATGGGGACGAGGGATCCAGCTGGGGGTTGGGCTTAGGGTGGGGCCAGAAATTAGGGATCAGGATGCGGGAGAGGGCTCTGGGCTGGGACACGATGTGGGGGGGGAATGAGGGGTTTGGGGTTCAGCAGGGGGCTCCAGGCTGGAGCCAAGGAGTTCAGAGTGTGGGCGTGGGTGCAGGCTCTGGCTGGGGTTATGGGCTCTGGGGTAGGGCTCGGGATGAGGGGTTTGGAGTGAAGGAGGGGGCTCTGTCCTGGACAGGGGGTTGGAGTGCAGGGGGAAGAGGGCTCTGTCTTGGGGTATAGGCTCTGAGGTGGGGCCAGGAATGAGGGGTTTGGGATGCAGGAGGGGGATCAGAGCTGGGGCAGGATTTTGGGGTGCTGGGGGATGAGCTCAGGGAAGTAGTTTGGATGCAGGAGGGGGTTCAGGGTCCCAGGGGTGCTTACTGTGGCTCCCAAGAAGCGGTTACCAAGTCCCTGCAGCCCCTAGGCTGTGGCGCGGCCAGGGAGGCTCTGCGTGCTGCCCTTGCACCCACAGACACCATTCCCGCAGCTCCCATTGGTTGCACTTCCCGGCCAATGGGAGTGGCGGAGTTGACACATGGGGCAGGGAGAGCACATGGAGCCTCCCTGGCTGCCCATGTGTCTAGGGGCACAAGGATCTGGCAGCCACTTCCAGGAGCTACATGGAGCTAGGGCAGGCAGGGAGCCTTTCTTGGCTACACCACCAACCAGACTTTAAATGGCCCAGTCGGTGGTGCTGACCAAAGCCACCAGGGTCTGTTTTCGACCAGTCTTTCCAGTCGAAAACCAGATGTCGGGCAACCCTATGTACAACAAGAATGTCAGTTAGTGCTGTCACCACATCCAACTTTTGCCTTTTCAGGAAAATCACATCCTCTTAATATGGAGGATGTAACCCATATATAGGGTTTATATACCCTTCCTTACTTTAGAGGCACCTGAGGCAGCACAGCTACCTGCTTTCCCTTACTATGGGCTGTGCCTTTGGAACCCAATCTAGCCCATACGGCCATCAGGACAATCAACATAAAAATGTGCTGTTCATTCTAAAAGCAAATCACTTTGTCTCAAATTTGTGCTACAAGTTACATTGCTTTATGAAGTCTTCCTGCAACCAACCTCTTGTATTGACCAAATCAGTAGTTCTATAGTCCTGATCTTATTCTAGTTTTGCAAGCAAAAAGTGGGAGCTTTATATGAGTAAGGACTATAGGATAAATCTTAATTGAAGATATACTGTTGCTAAAATAATTGTGCTATAGTAAAGATAATTAATGGGTTCCTAACACATTAGTACTCTCTTTACTAGCTATCTCATTTTCTGTTTCGTCCACCACTGTCTCTGCTAATGATGTCAAGTATCAGGGGGTAGCCATGTTAGTCTGGATTTGTAAAAGCAACAAAGAGTCCTGTGGCACCTTATAGACTAACAGATGTTTTGGAGCATGAGCTTTCGTGGGTGAATACCCACTTCGTCAGATGCATGTAGTGGAAATGTCCAGCAGCAGGTGTATATATATGCAAGCAAGAAGCAGGCTCCAAAACGTCTGTTAGTCTATAAGGTGCCACAAGACTCTTTGTTGCTTCTGCTAATGATGATATTCTGTATAAATTCACAGCTGGCTAGATTATATAAGTAGTCATTCCAAATCAACACACACTTAGTCCAACATCCTCCAATTGAGTAATATTAGTGAAATTTTGAATGTTCTCTTATTTTATATTTATAGATTCCACAAACCAAACTGCTGGTTTGTTGTATTAATCATGCAAAACCATCAGTTTTCACAAGTATGCAAGGGCTTGGAGGCTGATGTTCTAGTGAATGTTCACAGGTAAAATGTCAATAGTTCCATTGGTGAACATGTCTTTTAATAGGAAAAAAATGGCAAAATTGTTGTTTGAATTTGTCCCACATGAAAAATCACCTTTTTGTAGAGTTGTCCTTGCTATGATGAAATTTCAGTTTTCTACTAGCAATTACTACTTTTTAATGCAAACAAAAATTCAAGACCACAGTGAAACATGTACTGTTTCATAAACTTGGGAAAACATGATTTTGTGACAATTTTGCAAATGATGGCAAAGAAAGAAGAGATGAATTCTCACTGAAATAAACAGGTGGCAGTTTACTTAGAAAAAGTATTATACTCTTCGCTGATTACCTGGGTATTTTTATATCAGGTCACAGATGCTTTTTCATCTTTCAACCACCATCAATTAAATGTGAAATGAAACTTAACTAAATGTTAGTTTTAGATCCACAAGTACAGTTCATCATAATGGAACATATAATATGTTTAAACTTCCTGACATTGACGTTAAAATAAAAATAAAGATAACTCTGGTTGCCAATGTCTTTTTCCTAAGACATTTTCTGTTAAATATTCTGGAGTCTATTTCAGCTGACAAATACTCATAGTTTAAAAGTCTGAGGTTGGATAATTTCTTAAGAAAATACATAAGGACCTTTTTTTAATGTAATAGTGAGTTAAATAAAAGATGTCACCATTCACTTGTGCTACCTCAACCATAACTGTATTGCACTGAAATGTTCCTTATCTATTCAATAACTAAATGTATCTTGTCATGTACGTGCTCTGACATGACAATTAATATCTCTGTTTTTCTTCAAGTAAACTTAAATACTTGACTCTAATAAAATAGAATACAGACAACTGAAGACGGCAGAGATGTCAAGAATAATCCCTTTTTACTGACAAGAACCTCTTTCCTCATACAAAATAACTTGAATTCTATAGGATTAACTTGTTGGGTAATTTTATAACTGCTATCTGGACTTTGTCAACTTTAACACACTGAAATTAAAAAGAAAATAAAGAAAACCATGGCTGGCAATGTCATGTAAATAAGAAGTTTGCTGTTAAGTGTTCAGGAGCATCTGGTTCTGCCGATAAAAGCCCATAGTTCAAAAGCCTAAGAGCTGATAATTTTGCTGTCTGCGATCTGATAACGATGGTGCAAAGGATCTTATTTCAGCAGCATATTTGGTTCCTGAAAAGCAATAAATGCTGCACTTATGTCACAGCAATGGCAAAGTTCAACTTTGGTGTTGGCAGAGACACTATATGGTGCTATGCTGCTTGCTGGGGTATCAAGTGAAGATTGTGTGACACAAGGGAATGCTGATAAGACTCTGACTTTTACTCCCTAGCCCTAGACACCTGACCTGGGAAGGATTACAAAAGTTCATACCACTGTCCAATGACAAGTATCCACTCACTCCAGTAGACCCCCCCTCTCTCCTGTGCAGCTATGAGGAACAATGTCAGTCCCTGCACTCTGCAGAGCACAGGTACAGTACTCTGTCTTAGGGCAGGAGGTATCATAAAGTGGGTGGTGATGGGTGACAAGGAGGTGGGGTTATGGCGGGGCTGGTAGGGCATGCAGTGTGGATTACGTTTCATCCTCTAAAGGCAAGTAGTATTGAGCATTCTCCTGATATGTATCTGGAAGTTCTAACAGGAATTCTGGCCTCCTGAATTGCTCCTTGAACTCTGCCCCTCTTCTGCAGCTATGTCTTGAAGGTGCAATTGAGTCCTCACAGAACAATGGTGATGGAGTCATAAAACAGCAGGCCAAAACCAGCTGCTGGTGCGACCTCCCAAGCAGTGTTACAGTACTGTAGACTTAGGGCCAAATTTTGCTTCTGTCTGGATGCACCTGAGATGCCCCAATAACTCCACGAATAAACTCCAGTAGTATCAAAAAGCAGAACTTTATTTACAGAAGAAGCTGACAAAGTCTCCTGGCAATGAGTTCCACAAGGTGAAGTGGTGGTGAAGAAATCATAATGTCCTGGATGTACCTCCCACCAGCTAGGCAACCTGAACTCCCTATCCGTCCAGCACCAGGTTTCCCTTGTGGTGGTTCACCACAACATTCCACTCGTTGATCCTTAACAAATATACACTGAGAGAAAAAAAGAATGGCTTCTATATCGGGGGGGGGGGAAACGTGGTCTACGTGTAGAGTGGAGGCAGCCATTCCCCCCAGCCCAGTCTTTGGCCTCAAGTATGTGTATTTGAATCTATGTTTGCAGCATTGTTGTAGCCATGGTGGTCCCAGGATATTAGAGAGACAAGATGGGTAAGGTAATATCTTGAAATGGACCAACTTCTGTCGATGAAAGAGAGAAGATTACACAGAGCTTCTCTGACCTGAAGAAGAGTGCTGTGAAAGCTCAAAAGCTTGCCTCTTTCATCAACAGAAATTGGTCCAGTAAAAGAGATTACCTCATTCACCTTGTCTGTTTGAATCTATGGGAGAGCAAAAAAACCAACTAAATATGTTTTTTTAAGAAGGCAAATTATGTAAGCTTATAAAAATTCTTAGAATGAGATATACAAGCCACTTTTATTTGAAAAAATCTGAATTTCCAGACTGCATGAACTTTATATTTTCATTCCCTGCCCTCTCCCCACAAAATAACTGTAAGTGAAACATGAGCAAAAGGAAAAGGGAGAGCATAATGCATAATTCAGAGTCAGAAACATTGGCCTTTGCCAGCTGGATAGTTATAGAAATCTGTACAGTGGTTTATTCAGAATTTCCTCAAGTGAAAGAAATCAGTTTGTTAAAAATGACACCTTAGGGATGCATATATAATCCCTCCCTGACTTCCATGTCATGTTTCCTTCGTTTACTTCAAGTCAAAATACATTTTTCCCTGCTCTTAGCCCTGCAGGATCAACCCAGCTAATGAAAATCAAGCTGTCTTTGTGCTGCTATCAACAATAGTCAGATAACAAAATGCAGGTTCTGATCTTAGCATGTTTATTGTTGCTGATGATGTATAAGCTGATAGCAGACAGCTTCATTTTCCTTAAGTTGGCTGACCCTGCAGAGAGCGAACTGGAAAAAAAAAACTTTTAGTTTTGACTAGTAGTAAAACAGTTGAGCAAACATGACATGACATGGATGCCGGAGTGCATAATATAACTGCATGAACTTAAGTAATGCAAGAGAGTATAAGGAAATGTTAAAAAATTATGCAACTAACCTTTAAAATATGCCTTATGGTCTTTCATAGTTTAATTACAGATATTAACACAGTGATCAGAGACAAATTAAAAAAAAAGAAAACTAGAAAACACAAAAAGCTCTTTAAAAATAATTCTTTTGCCGCATTACATTATGTCTGATGTACACTTTTAATGCTTTGCATTATGTGGTGTGTGCTACACTGTAATCAGAATAAAAATACTAAGTAATTGTCTTGTAATTTATATCCACTGAGATTTACTCAGTTATGTCAGGACTATTATATGTGAACTATAAAATTGCCGCACTGCCATAAGGTTTTTAGAACATGACAGGAACAACTGTGTAATTACAGAATTTTCAGCTGTAAGCAGGGTTTAAAGTTATCTTGTAACAGCATGAAGTTACTCAGGAATTATAGTTTACAATAGTTACTCATTGCAATAGCTATGCAGGGCTGTATCATGCCTTCTTGTAGGAAAATCTCAGGGAGGGTTCAGCAAGTTCCTGCATTATCATGCTACTGTTGGGTTGCTTCCCAACCACACCGGTCAGGACTTGTGCTCCTCCGACCTTGTGTACATACCAAGATCCATGGAGAAATACCAAACAACTCAAGGCATCCAGGCTGGGCTAGGGAAGTGGTCTAGAGGGCCAGCCCCTCTGTGGTACTCTCCAAGCCCATTCCCCTCCATCAAATGCACTGCAGAGATAACTTCCCCAAAGGCACTAGTTCAAAATTACTACCCACCACTGAAGTGGGTTGAAAGTGTAGTGCAAGAACCTGTGGGAATTAACAGCAAATCTTTTCTTCCCATCTGCATGTGATTGGGAAAAATAAAGCTACACGTGGGGGTATAAATGTCCAATCCTAGTAAGACTGTCCAGCCAAATTTAAGAGTTATATTTACTTTTTGATTCAAAAGTGATAATTCTAGGTTACACCACCATAATACATTTCTATTTCAATTTTTCAATAATAATAACTTTTCCTCTTTACTAACAAGAATTGCTGAATAATACAATTCTCTGGCCTTTAGGGAGCACTTTAGTTTTTGTAACTGGGTGCAAATATTCTCCCCCGTGGCAGGGCCCACTCAAGAAAATATTTAATTACAATTCTGGAAAAAATATTAAAACTGGGAAGCTGAAGGTTGTTACAGGATGAGATAGATAGATAGATAGATAGATAGATAGATAGATAGATAGATAGATAGATAGATAGATTCCTATGCCACAAAATGTTACTTTTTCTACTTACAAATTATGTTCTTATTGCATTTTAAGAAATCGTACTAGAAATTTATTTAAAAAGAAAAACAGATCTAGAACTTTTCATAAGACATGTAAAACCTCTTTGACAGGTTTGGAAACTTCAGGTTTGGAAACATGTTAAATACAATGATGTATTCAACTCACAAAACATACAAAAGCTTTAGCATGAGGCCTATGTTAGAACCGAAAAAGCCTGTGTGTCTTCCATCCGTTATATATACACGTGCATACATTTTTCTTGTAGATATTTAGAGGCTCCATTTCTGCTGTCTTGCACATGATTAATTACAAGTAAATCCCAATACACTGAGCCGAAAGTGAACCATCACGGTGTTAATAGATACTCATTATTTCCTCCTTTTTGGTGGGGAACTTTATGACTCAACTATTTTACTGTTCTAAATTTGCATTAACAATAATCTGCCTGGGGTTATTTGTAGGGAGGCTGTCAATGAATTGCACTTAACTCACATGATTAACTCAAAAAAAAGTAATTGTGATTAATCGCACTTATAATAATAGAATACCAATTGAAATTTATTAAATATTTTTGGATGTTTTCCTACATTTTCAATATTGCTTTCTATTACAACACCGAATACGAAGTGCACAGTGCTCACTTTATATTATTTTTTTATTACAAATATATGTACTGTAAAAATGATAAAAGAAATAGTATTTTTCAATTCACCTCATATAAGTACTGAAGTGCAATCTCTTTATCGTGAAAGTGTAACTTACAAATGCAGAATTTTTTTTTGGTTACATGACTGCACTCAAAAACAAAACAGTGTAAAACTTTAGCGCCTAAAAGTCCACTCAGTCCTACTTCTTATTCTGCCAATCGGTAAGACAAACAAGTTTGTTTACATTGATGGGAGATACTGCTGCCTGCTTCTTATTTACAATGTTACCTGAAAGTGAGAACAGGCGTTCGCATGGCACTTTTGTAACAAGCATTGGAAGGTATTTACATGCCAGATATGCTAAACATTCATATGCCCCTCCATGCTTTGGCCACCATTCCAGAGGACATGCTTCCATGCTGATGATGCTCGTTACAAAATTATGTCTCAATTAAATTTCTAACTGTACTCCTTGGGGGGAGAATTGTATGTCTCCTGCTCTGTTTTACCCACATTCTGCCATATATTTCATGTTATAGCACATGTTCATTTTAAGAACACTTTCCCAGCAGATTTGACAAAATGCAAGGAAGGTACTGATGTGAGATTTCTAAAAATAGCTACAGCACACAACCCAAGGTTTAAGAATCTGAAGTGCCGTCCAAAATCTGAAAGGGACGAGGTGTGGAACATGCTTTTAGAAGTTTTAAAAGAGCAACACTCTGATGCAGAAACTACAGAACCCAAACCACCAAAAAAGAAAATCAACCTTCTGCTGGTGGCATCAGACTCAGATGATGAAAATGAACATGCATCACTCTGCACTGCTTTGGATTGTTATCAAGAAGAAACCCATTATCAGTATGTCCTCTGGAATGGTGGTTGAAGCATGAAAGGACATATGAATCTTAAGCTCATCTGGCACATAAATATCTTGCAACGCCAGCTAAAACAGTGCCATGTGAACGCCTGTTCTCACTTTCAGGTGACATTGTAAACAAGAAGCAGTCAGCATTATCTCCTGCAAATTGTAACCAACCTTGTTAGTCTGAGTGATTGGCTGAACAAGAAGTAGGACTGAGTGGACTTGTATACGCTAAAGTTTTACATTGTTTTATTTTTAATGCAGTTTTTTTGTACATAATTCTACATTTGTAAGTTCAACTTTCATGACAAAGAGATTGCACTAGAGTACTTGTATGAGGTGAATTGAAAAATATGTTTTGTTTTTTACAGTGCAAATATTTGTAATAAAAATAAACATAAAGTGAGCACTGTACACTTTGTATTCTGTGTTGTAATTGAAATTAATATATTTGAAAATGTAGTAAACATCCAAAAATATTTAAAATAAATGGTATTCTATTGTTGTTTAACAGTGCGATTAATCGCTATTAATTTTTTTAATCACTTGACAGCCCTAGTTATTTGTTGTTATTTTTCAAATGGTGCTACACATTAAAGTTTAGAGTTTTTAAAATTTCTTTTGTTGATTTTAGATACAACTTTTGGACTCACTCTAAGTATGAAATAGCATATTATTAATTATGATTATTTAGGCTGTCAAGTGATTTAATTTTTTTAATCGCGATTAATTTTTTTGAGTTAATCATACGAGTTAACTGCGATTAATTGACAACCCTATTATTATTATTATTATTATTAAGGGGGAGAGCAAGATGATTCAATTATTTGTGTGGACTTACAAGAGGGACTTACTCACCTGGGTGAAACCCTGGCTCTACTTTAGTCAATGGGATTTTTGCCACTTACTTCCACGGACCCAGGATTTCATGCTGTTTCTTTTCCATGACACTGTTATACCAGGTCAGACTGATAGGTTGTCTCTGCTTCACATCAATCAAGCAGAACGAAACCAATACAAGCCAAGAATGGAGTGAAGGTCTCCGCATTAAAAGTGAAATCCTTTGTTCCTGCAGCCCGTTGCACCAACCGTTTAACAAATGCTGATTGATAGGGGGCAAGGCAAGTCAGACTGAGCACAAAAAAGAGAGGGCATCTCAAAACAGCTTTGGTGGATACAACATGGCAGAGTCCCATCTGAGCCACCTTCTTGATCATTTCCCATATAAGGGCATAAAGGCAAGAGTAGCATATGAAATGTGTACACTATGTTGAAGTTCCAACACATTGCTTCTGCCTCTTGATTTCTGTATCTGCTGAATAAAAATGATTTTCAGACTGGTTCCGGGAGCAAACAGGTCTTTTTCTGTGTGGCTTGCTTATATTTGATATTAACCTTCTACTTTCCAGGGTGGAGGAATTTTCTGCTTACTTAGCCCGCTGTGAAGAGCTCCATTTCCAGGACACTCAGTACCCTGGTTTCTTCTGCCTACTTGAAAAGCAACAATCTCTAGCTCAGTAGCACCTTGTTCATTGGGCCTCATGATAATTGATCTAAGTTGCTTCTGCTGTGTAAGTTCTCAGCAGGATGTGTTGATATTGGCTGACAAGCTTTATGGCTTATCAACAAGTCTCACTTTAAGAGTAGCAAAGAGTCCTGTGGCACCTTATAGACTAGCAGATGTTTTGGAGCATGAGCTTTCGTGTGTGAATACCCACTTCGTCGGATGCAGTCTCACTTTCTTCAGCTTGAGAATGGAATGTTTCTAACTTCTGTTCCTTTCCTATAGCGACCTCCTAAGAATCTCAGACTGTATGAGGGTTTCCATCAGAATACTAGCATTGTTTACTACCAGTCAAAACAGGTATTCACTTGGGGAGGTGGGCTAAGCATAACTTTCAGGTTATTGAATTCAAAGCTCCCCCTTTGCAGTAACTTTTGGGGTAGGCAATAGCAACATTAGTTGAAACTATAGTGAAGAACAGAATTATCAGACACATAGATGAACACGATTTGTTGGGGAAGAGTCAACACGGCTTTTGAAAAGGGAAATCAAGCCTCACCAATATATTAGAATTCTTTGAGGGGCTCAACAAACATGTGGACAAGGGTGATCCAGTGGATATAGTGTATTTGGACTTTCAGAAAGCTTTTAACAAGGTCCCTCGCCAAATGACCATAAGCAAAATAAGCTGTCATGAAATAAGAGGGAAGGTGCTCTCATGTATTAGTAACTGGTTAAAAGACAGGGGGGAAAGGGTAGAAATAGATGGTCAGTTTCCAGAATGGAGAGAGGTAAATATTGGTGACCCCCAGGGGTCTGTACTGGGACCAGTATTATTCATAAATGATCTGGAAGAAGGAGTAAACAGTGAGGTGGCAAACTTTACAGACAATACAAAATTATTCAAGATAATTAAGTCCAAAGTTGACCGCAAAAAGTTAAAAATGGATTTCACAAAACTGGGTGACTGGGCAACCCAAAATGGTGGATGACATTCAGTGTTGATAAATGCAAAGTAATGCACATGGGAAACCTATTAATACAAAAGGATGGGCTCTAAATTGGCTGTTACCACTCAGGAAAGAAATCTTGAAGTCATTGTGGATAGTTCTCTGAAAACATCTGCTCAATATGCAGTGGGAGCCAAAAATCCTAACAGAATGTTAGAACCATTAGGAAAGTGATAGATAATATGACAGAAAATATCATAATGCCACTCTAGAAATCTATGGTATGCCCATATCTTGAATACTGCATGCAGTTTTGGTCACCCCATCTCAAAAAAGATATAATAAAACTGGAAAAGGTACAGAGAAGGGCAACAAAAGTGATATGGGGTATGGAACAGCTTCTGTATGAGGCGAGATTAAAAAAACCTGGGATTTTTCAGCTTGGAAATGAGACGACTAAGAGTGGATATGATAGAGGTCTATACAATCACAAATAATATAGAGGAAGTGAATAAGGAAGTGTTATTTACCCCTTCACATAACACAAGAACCATGGATCACCCACATTAACAGGCAGCTGGTTTAAAATAAACATAAGGCAGTATTTCTTCACACAATGCACAATCAACCTGTAGAACTCATTGCCAGGGCATGTTATGAAGGCCAAAACTACAACTGTGTTCAAAAAAGAAGTAGATAAATTCATGGAGGATAGGTCCACCAATGGCCAAGATGGTCAGGGATGCAAACTCATGTTCTGGGTGTCCCTAAACCTGACTGACAGATGCTGGGATTGGATTACAGGAGATGGATCACATGATTATTGTCCTGTTCTGTTCATTCTCTCTGAACCATCTAGCATTGGCCACTGTCAGAAGACAGGATACTGAACTAGATGGACCATTGCCCTGACCAATATGGCTGTACTTATGACTTCAGTACCAAACCTTGGCAAGTCATCAACAACCCCATTAGCAGTTGTTTGGAGGACTGATTTTTCCTCCTTCTGGATTATTCTTGCTAACTTCTCAATCTTTAGCATTTGATTCTCTAATAGGAATAGTAGTTCCTGACCACCAGCAGGATTTGTTAGCTTCTTGAATGAACCAGTCTGAAGGTAAATATCTGTGTACTTAAATTCCGGCTTTCCTAAACTAAATAAAAACTCACATCGAGTGTAATGTTTAATTTCATACCTAAAAGCAATTCCCAAAATGCCATAAGTTTGTGACATCAAAACCATTCATTTCAAAGTGACCATGAACAAATTGAGAGGGTTCCAGAGCTTGGGTTGAAGTCCAACCTGGTATATCTACACTACAATTAAACAGTGCCTTAGTTCAAGCCACATGAGCCCAAATCAGCTGGCATGGGCCAGCCATGGGTATCTAACTGCAGTGTAGACATACCCGTAGTCCTCACTGAGGTGTATTTTCAGGCCAATTTTCAAGCGACAGTGTTCAGCTATTTTTGTTGTTTTCCTGTTGAAAAAAAACCAGCTGTCCTTAATATGGAAAAAAATATAAAATTTCCCACTCTAATTTTCTCTAACTCAATAAATGCATAAAGAGATTTTGTTCCCATTTAAAAACAAAATAAAAAATAAAATAAAATTAGGGTGGAGACCAGACAGAAAATGCATCCCAAAAGGTGAAATTTTTGCAAAGTTAAGAGTAGGTGAAAACTGGAAGCTATAATGGAAACTCTTTTCAAGCCAAACCACGGCATAGTATAAAACTCAAATACAAAGCATAGGTGTGCATTTGTAAGACAATGCACACTTGAGGCAACTTGGCCATGATATGCCTTGATTTCACAAGAAATTCAAGTATCCTTGTACAACCTCACTGCCTGAAGTGTGTTTGTTTTTATAGTGGTGTAGATTTATGGAAGGAGGCTAATATACCTATATTGCACTGATCCATGCAATTACTCTGCATATTCATATGGTCAGGGATCTTTGCTGGCCAGTCAGGCTCCACCAGTTTATGCAAACCATTGTACCATTTAAAAATGACATCCACATTTATGAGTGTGCACACAAGCAGAGGTATTCACGTGAGCAGACAATAAACCAAAAAGCAGGCACTCAACCCTTGTAGAGAAGCACAGAAACAGCAAACAGTTCAGTCATCACAAACTGGGAACTAGCACCTTTATCATGGAGATTTACCTGAAAATAAAGCACTAGCAAAGAAAAGGAAACACTCTCTGGTCTTCAGGGCCAAAGAAAACACACTAGATCCCCTTGTGGGAATTACTTTTACTAGACAATAAGTCTCAGACTTCAAGCTGTAAAAGAATTCCAGTTATTTCTGTAAACCTTTGGTTAACAGCTTTATTGTTACTGCCTTCAAAGTTAGCCAATAGTTTTACAGTACACATTACAGTGTTACCTGCTGAAGTGTTAGCATTGTTTTAAAAGCCTGTCTGGCAGGGGTTTTCCTCAATCAAGTAAGTTATCATCTTGGTGAAATTCTGCAAAGAAATCATACTAACAAAGGCAGGGCTGGCATAATGCTTATGTTATTTTATTGAAGGGATGCTCTGGTTTAAGCATAATATTCAGAGCTAATGTTGTTCAGGGCACCCAAGATCACAGAGGTGACACTTTCAACCGCCAGCTAGGGCTGGGACAGTGCATCATGTGATATTGCTTCAATACCCCTCACCATAGCTACCGAGCAGAACTAGAGTTCTGCTGAGTGCACCAATCAGGCCATTAGATGTTAGATATGGAGTTCATGGTGAGTGGGGGATAAAGGATTATACAGGAGAAAAGCCAGCCCCAAATCCAAAACCTAAAAGCTGGATGAATATGCTAGAACCCTTGGATCATCTTATTCTTCAATCTAGTCAGTACATGAGGGAAGTGAGGACTGAGCACAAAAGACAAGTCCAGCCCCAGTTATCAACACCCCAGGATTTTGGAGTTCAGATCTGGATGACAAACTGAACATTGCAGATAGTCATTAGCGGATCTTAAAACTGAACACGCCGAACTTTGGGGATGTTCTGGCCTGCTCAAGATCCAGATGTGAATATTACGACTGGGATCCATTTCTACTTAGTATATATCTTTGCCAGGGCCAGCCAGGCAAGGGAAAAATCTACTCTTTTCCTGTAGCAGAGCTGTTAAAGAAATGATGGAATTTATGCCTGCAATCCCTGCACATTGTGCAGAAAATGTGCTCTTTAGTGGCAATATTTCGATTGTCTTTAGTAATTTTACAGTAGAACCTCAGAATTACAAACACCTCGGGAATGGAGGTTGTTCGTAACTCTGAAATGTTTGTAACTCTAAACAAAACGTTATGGCTGTTCTTTCAAAAGTTTATAACTGAACATTGACTTAATACAGTGATGAAACTTTACTATTCAGAAGAAAAATGCTGCTTTTACCCACCTTAATTTAAATGAAACAAGCACAGAAACAGTTTCCTTACTTTGCCAAATCCTTATTAAAAAAAAAACTTTCCCTTTTTTTTTTTAGTAGTTTACATTTAACACACTATGTACAGTATTTGCCTTTTTTTTTTTTAATTTTGGTCTCTGCTGCCTGCTTGCAGACTTCTGGTTCCAAATGAGGCGTGTGGTTGACCGGTCAGTTCATAACTCTGGTTTTCATAACTCTGAGGTTCTACTGCATATTGAGGAGAGTCTTAAATGTTTCAGACACCATGTGAATTTACTGCCTTTTTTATATATTAGTGAGCACAGAGTTCTCAAGGAATTCAGAAAATTGCACAGTAGCTCTATCACTGCTTACCCATAGAACTAACTGAGGGAACGACACATATATTAGTATTAGCCATGATTCTGTGTCAGACCCCAACTCGTCCATACTATATATAGGAACACAGGCCATGTCTACACTACAGGGATTGTTGTGGAATAGGTACGGCACCATAGCTATGCTGGCATAGCCCATAGCATAGATGCAGCCTAGGGTATGGAAGAGGATTTTCCATCACTGTAGGAACACTACCTCCCTGAGCAATGGTAATTAGGTCAACAGAAGCATTCTTCCATTGACCTAGCTGCTTTTACACCAGGGATTTACGTTAGCATAACTATGTTACTCCGGCGAGTGGATTTTTCAAACCCCTAAGTTTCACAGCTACATCAACCTAAATTTTAAGGTGTAGTCCAGGCCATAGGAGCTGCAATGCTGGATCAGAACACTGGTTTCCTTGGACTAGTATCTAGGCAGTCAGTGGCCAGTATCGAATGCTTCAGAGGATGAAAGCTGCAGCAGGCAGTTATGGGTCAGCCTTCCCACAGCGAAAGGTTCTTCTTAACCCAACATCTAGAGGTTGACTTAAACCCTGGATAATGAGAGTTTAGCTTTAATATTGCTATACACACCTCTTCTCCTTGTATTCCATTTTCCTGGTCCCCAAACTGTAGGTTGGGGGCTTGTTTGATTGGTTTTGTTTGGGGATTTTGTGTGTGTTTATGTTTTAATAAAAGGGGGGAAAGGTAATTAAAGGCCAAAATATGTACAATACATTCTGAGCCAAGTTTTGCCTCACAATTATGCTGGTGCAATTATGTTGAAGCCAGTGGAGTCCTTGGGTGTAAAGGAAGGTAGAATTTGACCTTTTTTCCTTAAAAGTACAGCACAGTAAGCAGAAAAGTGGGAATTTCCAAATCTTGCATCCTCGTTGGTACCATGCTGCAGCCTTAAATACTAAATCACTTAAATACTAAATACTGCCAGTAAACGTAAGATTGTTCTTAATAATTATGCAAAACATGATAGTTGTCTCATAGAAACACAGCTCCTTCTTTTAAAACATAAGAATAACAACATACATTCATACAATACATCGATAAGCCCGTCTTTTAAACATTCAGTAATTCAAACAGCATACTGCATGTTACATCTGATGTGGCAGTTGTTATGGAAACTGCTTTTTGATTGAGTAGCAGAATAAATACTCGCCTAAAATCAGCATGATGGGCTAGTGCATAAATTAAGCACTCCCAAGACTACAATTACGTGGCTTCCTTAGAATATTGTTTTTTAATACGCAAACTTTCCAAGATAAAAATGGGATTTTTCTGGTTGATCATTTGCTGCAGCACTTCCTCTCAGCTCCTTATCTTTTGGTGATATTGCATGACGGAAAGGGATGACCACCTGCACACAAACCTTGAAGACACTATGGCAAATTTGGTACTGACTTACACCCAGTATAACTCCAAAGAAATAATTGTTTATTTTAAAAGAGACAATGGATATAGGTGTAGAATTTAATCCACTGATTTCCACAGAGTTACTCCAGATTAACACCTAGATAAAGGAGGGCAAGATAAAACCTGTTACCTTACCAAAAAGACCTGTTACCTTAGTTTCCTTCACACACACATAGGAAAGTGAGATGAAATTATTTCCATTTTTCTTTAAACTATCAGATGCTATAAATATGAAAGATCATAAGGCACATAGAGACGGTTAAATACAGTTTTCATCATTGCATGTATTCTGGTGTTAGGCAGTTGCTGATTCCTATTGATATTAAAATGACTCTGTATCAGAATATAAACACTTCTATCCTTTCTACTTCCCAACTTAAACAAACGCTGGTAGTATAACATTTGAAATAAAACATATTGACTTTTGTTTTCCTCACACACAGTTCTACATGGAGTGATTTGCCAAGCCAAAAAGTACAAGAGCAACAGGCACACATATCACAAACTTCACCATAATGGGCATGCATTCACCCATTGGATCAACATCTTTCAATTTATTAGCATGACAAAGGACACAATTATTTTGGATATGCCTGAATGCAATTTTCATTAACTTTGCAATGATTTATTAACAAAAGTGTCAGGAATGTAATAAAAGCAGCAGGACTCCTCAAAATGCCAAAATAAAATAAAAAATTAAAGAAAGAAAAAAGAAGAAAAAAAGAAAGAAAAAGAGGAAGAAGAATACAGCAGAATTTCCAAACATGCCTTGCAGCATCAGGTCAATAAGGTTGCTTGATTCTATCAAAAGCATCACCATGGTGAGTGAACTCTGCAATTAACAAAGAGTAAGCACAAAAAATGCTAATATCTCATTTGAATGTAATTATGCACAGATTACTGTTCACTGGAACAAGAAAAGGGATTTTAATTGTTACCCAAAGTTATGTGTAAACCTTGGATTCTAGTTAACTTTTTTGTTTCGAGGGGAGTTTATAAGATATCAAAAATGAATAGTTCACAAATTCTTATGTTCAGTCACTTTGCAAAATGAAAGCGCTGACTTTCTATAAAGCATGCAACTTCCTAAATTGTGGAGAGTTTTTTTTAATAACATCCCTCCGTGTGTGTTGGCAAGGTTAGTTTGTAATAAGTTTCACCATCGTTTGCATTTTAATACTATTTGATCTCATTTACATGTTTAAATTTGTTCCTGTAATAAAATTCATTAGTATGTTTATCATAACCACATAATGAATATAGCCCTTATGTAAAATAAAAAATTGAAAGTACATTAGAGACATTACAAGCTGTTTGAAATTACTGTGCTTTGCATATTATACCTTATTAATTAAATTATAAATTATTTATTTATGTATTTCTTTAATCAGGGGCAAGTACTAGAACAATATTATATTAGTATAAGAAACACAATACAACTCAAAGCTAATTCACACATGGATCAGGTTTTGCATACCCAGGCATACAGAGTCATTTTGCCATGGGGTGGCAAATACTGCTGCCCCTGCTGTGCATCAGGGGATATGAAATAGCTATTTAAAGGGAAGTGGGTGGGGGGGAATGTTTCTTATGCAAGTTAAAACTTCACTTGTTAAGATAATATCTCCTTTTGCCTTCCCCTTTTATGAGTATAATTAGATGAGATATGCAGCTGGAAATGAAGAATAAATCAGTATTCTAGCTCATGTCAAATCCACATCATATAGAGTCCACTGGTTGGTTTATTTGTTTTGGGAGGTTTTAAGAAATGTTGTTAGATTTTTCCTTTTAGTGTTTTGCAAAGGTTTTTAAAGTTCAGCAAGCAAAAGTTAGCCTTTTTAATAGTAATGGAAAATAAAGTCCTCTGTTAAAAAGCTGCAAAACTATAGCCTGAGTTCATATTTTTTTAAGTAAACTGTTAAAAAGAAATATTAATCCACAGATGTGCAACATTATTACATTTGGAAAAACTGAGTTTATGAAAAAGAATTAATGGTTAAATTGATGAAATATGTTAGGTGTTAAAAAACAAAATTCCTGAGACTGCAGAAAAATGAAATTGGTAGCTTCAAAGGTCATTGGAACCTGCAGAAAACATGAGGGTCTCAAAAAAGTTAGAGAATGTTGGGGTGATACACAAGAAGCCAAAAGAAGATTAGTGGGCCAAGGCAGAGGGTCCAGAGAAATGGAGTTGGTGAAATCATTGGCACATAACCCAGTGTTAAGGTGCTGTGGAGTTTGGATTTCAAGCCAGAACACCCCTAAAGCATCCCTCCCGCTTTCGTAGAAGGTCAGTCCACTTGTCAAGAACTAAGTAGGGGCAGGCAGAAGGTCTAAATTGGAGTGGCTGCTTTGGGAAACGCTGCCTTTTGATAGAAACCTGGATATGAAGAGAACGGGGGTAGAAGAATTCTATCTCTTCTCAGTTTACGTGTATTGGGACGACTGGAGTCAAATATGTAGGGAAAAACTCCCTTTGGGGGTTGATTTATTTGGGTTCTTTAAACACAGAGCTTCTGTTTCTTGCACTGCAGGACACTGTGGGATTCAAAGACAAGATGGACTCCCTCCCTCTCTAGAGACAGGACATTTTTGTCAGGGAAAGCATGGATGTGCTATATAGAAACAGTATGGAAAAGAAACAGATTTCCTAAATAGGAAGTGTAATAATACACAAAAATAAGCTCCTGGGATATCCAAGGCTTTGCTTTTCATTAATGTGCCTAATTACCTGAATGTCTTGTAGATGGACAGAATGGCTAGAAGGCTTTTCCTCAAGCCCCATGCGTAGGCAGCATATTACTGCAGATTGAACGTATTAAATGGCAGCTTAAATTTAATATTTTGCAACCACGTTCAACAAGAGGCTTGATCTTGCTATCACTGAAATCAGTGGGACTAGGAGTAAGCTTCAAGGGTCAGATTCTGCCCATACTGAAGCAATGGCCATGCTTCTATTGACTTCAGTGGTGCAAGACTGAGCCCTCAACAAGTTTCATAATCCTCTAAAAAAGACAGCCCCACGCATTCCCCTGCCTTTTCCTCCTCCTTTCTGCCCACCTTACATTACTAAAATTAATTTTAAATGTTCTTGCCCGAAACATGAGTATAATTGTTTACATTATTTATTAATACATTAAGCCAGCTCACCACTAAAAGATAGGCTAAATGTTAATAAAATTACTCATAGTTTAAGTAGGGGAGAGGGGAACCCTCTTCTAGTCAGAAAATCTGTTCATTATTTATATTGCAGTTGATGGAACCTAAAGGATAGTTTGGGGATTTTTTTTAAAAATACACTAGCATAAAAAATGTTCAGCTATAAAATAAACCCTGGTTAAAATTAGCAAGGGGAAAAATAAACAAGATAGAAGAGCAAAATCTCTCTTTATATTAGAAAGAGAAGAGGAAAAGGAAAAAGAAAGAGCTGAAACCTTGTTCTCCTATCCTAAAATCAGATTGTGTCACTCTATATCATTTACCAGTTTACAGCTATATTAACCGTCCGGTTCAAAATATCCTGTTCTAGACATACTATCAGGAGAAGGCTGGATGTTTTCCAAAGCTATTTAAAAATGTTCTTGCATCCTCTATGCCAAAATTATATCAACTATTTCCTTCAAGGGCTACATGTAATTTAGCAAAGTTCAGAATTAATGATGTTGCTCTGCTTTCCCAAAATGCAAAGAACTTAACGTCATAAATTGTTTCCTGCTATCTTGTGTCTCATGGAAAAAAAAATGTGAGAGGATCATACTACAAATAACTTCTTTTTTCTTCTCTGGAAACATAACTCGTTTTTTACCCAAATGGCGAGGTGGGGAAATAGTCGCTCTTCTCTGATACGTGGGAATAATTCTCACATTTCACCTCCCGCCATCTGAAACACTTGACAGGTTTTTTTAAAGTATATTTATACTTTGGGAAAGAAGCTCTGATAAATGTTGCTGGATTTTGGGAAGCCTTATAGAAGACGTTAATTCTGATATGTCCTACAGAAATTTTCCTAATGCAAGATCACCACCCTGAGGGACACCTATCATACTATTCTAGGGACAGTTTGTAGGCTGCCCTATGTGCAACCCCAGGGAATAGAGAGGGAGTAACACCTGCCATTTTCCCCTTGTGCCAGTGTTCTGTAACACTGCTTTCTACATGTGGAGGAAAGCAGAAAACACAGAGCTAGTACGTCCTCCCTTACGCAGATGGGCTGGAGAGGGTGGAGAATGGATGAAACATTGACTCCGTCTCATCCAGCACACTCTAGCATGCATGAGAAAGCATATGCTGGAAAAGGAGCTGTTACAATATACTCCCTCTCCATAACAGTGAGAAGACTGGGCAGGAGACTGGAATTCCCATTTCCCTCCCAGGCTGCTCTAGAGACCATGCAACATTGCACTGTCCCTAGTTATGGGCTAGACAATTGTTAAACATTTTCCAAATTCTCATTCTCCTACATAAAATGGACTTGACTTCAGTGGAGTTACATCAATTTGACACTCAAGAGCAGGCAACACTAAATACAAGGCATATCGAGGTTTTTCAAAAAAAGAAAAGGTGAATGTTCAGGAAAGTTATGAGCTTGGGCAGCAAACAGAGTTATAATGGAAGCTGTTTCCCCTCTTTCAACTATCACAGGAGCTGGTTATGTCTGCTATAATAAATCCTGTATTCTCCTGTATGAAGTAGTCAAAATCTATTCAACTGTCCTTAAAGTATTAATTTGAGTGCCATGATTACAAGACTGACTATTATTACCTTAATAAAAATCATTCAGTTTACAAGCTAAAAGGTCTACAGTTTGAATGCTGGAATAGTCCAATTTAATTAGGACAACAATGAGAAAACTGCTCAAATAACAATTGTGAACAATTTTCTAATAGACTTAAATTATGTGCTTGTAAAGGACAGTGACAGATGATATGTTTACTTTTCCTAGTCGCATACTGAGGACCTTTGAAGGAGGAATGACTAAACCAAAGTACATTTTATCTTGAAGACACTTTAAAATATCCCTAAAAATGTGGCCCAAACAAAGCCATATTTCCCTACTCACCCGCATCTTGATGGTTTGAATCGGACAGGAACTAACTGACCCTTACTTTGTCCTTCTCTACCTAAAACAGTGTCATAAAGAATAGTGATATTCTAATCAACTGTAATAATTAGTACCTATAAAGCACTTCACATATTTAAAACACTGTCTATTTAATTAAGCATAACAAGAATTCATGAATTAAACAACACAGGACTAAACACTGCTGGCATGGAAGAATCTCTTAAAAATTTAGTCAAACAAATTGTAATTGTTTGAATAATAAGCTGAATGTTTCACTTGTACAGTTAGCTTAACAAAAAAGTATGTCTGAGCCTTAAGCAGGGCTGGCTAAAGTCTGGATCACAAGCCACACAAAGCTTAAGAGGTTCTGCAAAACAGTGTAGGGACTACAGAGCACAGAGAAAAATGCTACTTCTTAGTCTTATCGGCCTTGCACTTGAATCAAGATAGAATAACGTGTGCTCTCTACATCACTGAGCACACTGTCAATTCCTGACATAATAAATAAATAAATAAAAATAATTGCTGCAGTCTTTGTGAGCAATTTCTCTGTACCAGAGTGCAGGGTTACTGAAATATGTTCCATCTTTAAGAAATTTAAGCCAAGTCCTTTGGCTCTTGGTAAATTGTCTGTTAGACCTGCATATTGGCAAAATTTTGGACACACTTGGTCTTAAGGTGTTATTACACATAGCTTGCAAGACTGTGGTTTCCTAATGAAGTTCTTCGTCTATTAAACGTCTGAGGGCCATATCTATCCTTGGTATAACTCTATTGACTTAAAAGAAATGGAACTGAAGGGATGAAGTTGGAGTGGAAAGTCTAACATGAGTGCCATACCATCATAGAGCAATTTAGAACATACTGCAAGAACATGATTGCTTGATAACATCACGATGAACTAAAGGCTAATTAATTACTGTGCAACTGAATACTTACAGACTTATTAATGAAATCAACATGAACAGGAAATGAAGTTGATCCAAGCAATAATACTAAAGTGAAAAATCAAGTAAATGCCTAGCAATAAAAAGGTATTATTACAAACCAATATATTAATCTTCAATTACACTTCATTTAGGAATAAGCAGAATTCTACAAGTACATGCCTGCAGCTGAATTTATTTTCAAAAAAGTTTAAAAATCCATTCCATAATTAAAGCAATTATGTAGTCACATATGAAATGCCTCAGTTTTTAGGTCATCAGATATTACACTGGCATGACATAAACAAAGAGACAATAGTTTATAAGAAGAGTTTGGATGAATTTGAATTTTGATAAAAAAAATTGTTTAGTTCATCATTAGATACTTCTGAACCCAACACTAGAAGAGCACAATACTAACTCACTTAAGACTTTTTAGAATGACAACAAAATGAAATGCTCAAGATGTTTAGACAGATATGTTTGTGTATTAATACGTTCATATACACACATTTTAAAATTATATATATAAATTATATAAAGATATGTTATATGTGCATGTGTATATATATATATATAATATACACACATTTGAATGTGTTTATATGTACATACACACATATCTATCTATCTATCTTATACACACACACAAACTGTATGTGTACTTTTTCCATGGTAAGCAAAGGGTTACTGATGGTTTGTGTCAGTTCTTACGAAAGTGAGCCTTAAATTGAACAAAGAAGTTATTGGCTTTTATTAGATTTGGTTTGTTTTCATCTTCATCACACAATGGTTTTGTGAAGCCAACAGAAAAAACTGCAATATTTTCTCTTGCAAAGCCTACTTGCTAATCAGTAGTGGATCTAATCAAGGACCTAATAAGTCCATAATGGTGCATTTGCTTCCCAGGAGAAACCACTGTTTCTCATCATACCAGAAAATACCCCCTTGTAAGGTGCACCCAGGATCCACAGACTCACTGCAACAGTCTAATAATTTGATTGCAAGCCCTTAGGCAAGGATAACTTAAATTACTATTAGAGAGCCCTAGAATGACTGCTAACATCTGTGTGATGAACCACTGTACTGATTAAAGGTTTTTAAAGAGAACTCAGTTCTTCACACTCCAGAAACAAGTCACCAGACTAACTTTAAAGGCCCCTATCTTGCTATTTAGTACATGTAAACATACTGAACAGTCTTCCCTGTGTGGGCTTATGAGATCCAAATTCTGTATGGTGTCTATCCCTTCAGAAGTCAAACATACTGAAGGGGTGTGCTGATAGGTGAGGCAGTATTTCTACCAGTGGGACATATACAACAATACCTCATTCTGAAATACTGGGAGAAACACATCGGGTGTAAGAAAATCATTCCACTTCTTCTCTAATCACCTTTGGAAGATGCAGAGAGCAGAAATAACTCTGGAATAACACAAATGTAAGACACTACCCATGTTCACTATATACCAACACAGGCTCCATTCCTGAACTGGGATTTGCTAGCATGGGCCCCATGTAGAGTGTATAGTAACTGGATAGTATCCTCTTAAATAGTCTAAGAGCCCTTACTGGTGCTCACAGTGTTCTATGTTTCTAATTGTGCTGTGGCGCTGCATAAAGGGAGCTTATAATACAGGACTGTGACTTTTCTATTGAGAAATGCAGCGCATGTTACAACAAATCAGACACCAGCAATACTGTTTATGGGACATAATTTAAGTTTTCACCGGGATTTGTTAAAGTCTAATGTACAGAGGGATGTCTTCCAACAGCGTGATTGAACTGCCAAAAGTAGTCACACGACTGAGAAGTTTTCATGTGGATCTAAAAAAAGCCTTCATAGAAGACTACTGAGATAATATTTGGAAACCTGGAGCAATTACATCATAGACTGGTCCACTTATCAGATAGAAGTGGCACCAACATATCACAGAGAAGACATGTAAATGTTCCTGTAAACACAAGTTCAGCAGGATGGTCTACACAATGACACCTCTTTGAAATACAGAGCCTAAAATACACTGACTAATGATGGCATTGGTGAGCCTCACATCCTTGTTTCTTCTACAAGTGAATATAACTTTACAGAGCAGGGCAGTGTTTGCTGGCACAGCTACCCCAACAAGTACAGGTACTGTTCCAAATGTTGCTGTGATGCCTACAAGATATTACCCAGAGAGAAGTCACATTCCACGTTTCAGATTTAATTTGCAACGTGTGTATGTTTAAAGGTAATCATGCATTTGTGAGTTTTATGTATCCTTTTATATTAAAGGGACAGGAATATGTAGTTTATTTTTACCCACAAAAGCTTATGCCCAAATAAATCTGTTAGTCTTTAAGGTGCCACCAGACTCCTCGTTGCTTTTGTGGATACAGACTAACAGGGCTACCCCTCTCATACTTGATATGTAGTGTATTGAAATTCTTCAGTATCCCTTTAAATGATTCGCAAACCCTCTGCTGGTGCTCTTTATGTCCTCTGTTTAGAATTCTGCCAGAGCAATAGTGGGTATTCATAGCTAAGTCTTGCATGTTGTGTATAGCAAGTAAACATGGCTATTTGTACTGCACTACGCCTTCATGGTTCATTCACAAGATGCTTGTTGTGTAAAGAGCAAATGATACAACATCACATAAGGTCAGTGGGATTGCATATGGCTGCAAAATGCCATGCTAGCCTATCCTGGTGGATTGAGGCCATAAACATCAGTAGCAACAGCTGATGATAAAGCTGAGTAACAAAACCCTTCACTTTACAATGGACTGCCTGAGTGAGAGAAAGAACTAAGCTGAGATCCAAAGGCTCCAAGGCAGCTATTACCTCCATCTCTTCCATTCCCCATTTCTTTCAAGCCATTAGGACCCTTTTCATCCATGCTGGTGCAGCTACTATTTCAAGGATGTTGTTTCCCCTTAGTTCTGGGCAACTATCCCTGGACTACAGCATTGTTGAAACTATTTTCCAACAGCATGTCGGCAACGATTTCATCTGCAAACACTCTCTGATGGCATAATTATCATCACTATATGATTTTTCTAGGGTTGGTGTTGGGTTTTTTTTTCAGTCCAGCTGGAATGAAATCAATAAACAAGACAAAAAGCTATCTTCTCAGGACCAGTATCAGAGGGAGACAGATCCTAGGGGAAGAGAGGAGGAAGAGGGGAAAGAAGAAAGAGGCATTCTCTATATACAATTCTGTAATAAGATTTAATAAATATTTAACACCTATTTATTTATAATAGGTGACACATCTCCAAAGGTATCTGGGTACCTAACAAAATATAACAAACAAACTAACACAAATTTCACTCACACACACACACACGCACACAAAAGCACCCAAATATGGTTAAATAGTTACCAAAAAGAAGATGCAGGGAAAAAACAGGGCAGGATTGTTCCCACCCCAATAATAATAAATAATAATAATAATAATAATAAAAGGGGGAAAAAACTGCAGAAAAACATCTTTCAAAGAGCCTCCACAGAGAGGGCCATCTCCATCCCTACCAATCCCTGTCGCCTCAGTGGAACAGAACTTCTTGTACATTGGTTCTCTATTGTTTCAGGCTCAAGCCAGACAGCTGGGGATTTTTCAAGCAACAGAAAGGATTTTTCTCTAGCTCTAGTATATTTGGCTGGCATGAACCTGAAACATTATAGATGCCACAGCTGAGATTTTTCTAAGCAGTCTAGAGGATTTAGACACATATCTTTCCTTAATTCCCTCTATCCTTGCATCCATGGGAAATGTGTGTTTAAATTCCCTAAACTGCTTTGAAAATCTCAACAAAAGGTTTTTAGGGCCTATTTCTGCTTTGTCTTACACTATTAAAAGTAAGCATGAAACACTATCATGCAGCTCTGGAAGCATTTTACACAAACTTTGCACTGGTGCAAAGGACTGACAAAAGGCGGAGGGCACCAAAGAATCAGACCTTTCTTCTCTTGGCAAGGGTGAAAATGCATTTTGTGCCTGTGCCCCTTAGTGGCTGGCTGTCATTACCGCAGGAGAATGCCCACTTCCCTGGCTACAGCATGAGCATGCCAACACGGTTCCTAACAGGGAGGGAAGATAGAAAGAGAGTTAAACATTGGTTTGTCACAAAGGTGTGTTAAAGCAGCAGATCTTGCACACTAGAGCCCGGGTGCTACATTCTGTGATTCCAACCAAGTTATTTTCTTTGTACTGTGGAAAGTGCCAACTGGCAGTACTGGGGGATAGCTGGGACCTTAGGATAAAGCCATTTTTTAAAGTAACAACAAAAAGCCACCTTTGAAAAATATATAGTAGCATCTACCTTTCTAGATAATAACTTGTGAGTGTTGTGATAGATTTAGCTGTGTTTATGTGACTGGATGATAATATTGACTGAAATCTAGAGAGATTGCTCTGTGCTTCCGAGTAAATCAGCAATTGTTCCAGCAGCATCTCATTTCAATGGAGTTTACAAGTGGCCTAGAACGAGTCCAAATGCAGACACTTTCATAAAGCGCTTATGAAGCTGGTCGGTGTGGGACTCCCGTCCCCAAACAAACCTTTCCTGCCCTCTGGGCCCTTGAACACAGTGCTCCCCCCCGATTTGGTGGCTCAAAGCTGTCCCATTTGTCTCTCCTTACTATCACTACATGGAGAGTGTTGTTGTCAGGGCCTGTTCTTTTAGAACAGAAGAATTAGAGTTCTGCCCCCGCTGTTGATATGAAGCACGAAGCATCCCGTGTTTACAGCACAGTAACAAAAGTGAAGTTCCAAGAGGGCCAGGAATTTGTTACTATATGGAGGTGTTGCCCACAGAGATTGCAGCTCCTCGCATGCAATACTCCGTCCCACATGCACTGACAATTGGTGGATCACTGCACCCTGAGAACGTATTAAATACATGAGCTTCCTCAGCCTCCAGTGCAGAGCTCAGAAGCTCCTGTTTGGCTCACAACATGACCACAATTTGGGACGAATCCTCAAGATACACTCTTAGAGGAATACAGATATTGCATAAAAGAAGCAAGAGAGACATGATAACACCTTTTTTTCTGGTCAAACATTACACAAACCTCAGTGACACATGGGCTAACAGCTTTGAGAGCCTGAAGTAAATTCCCCTTTTCTGACAGGAAATTCCAGTTTTAAACAACAAGTAGGAGACAGAAGAAGCCTTAAGATACAGCCCACACAAAATAAACTTAATAATAATAAAAAAAGGAATCTTGGCATATGGTAACAAAAACTATATAATTCTCTTGATCTTTAATCTCTGTGCCAATGTCTGTTTTACAGATTATGGCCTCAGCTACTGACAAATCTGCTTAGTGAGTTTTTGGCTGACAAATCTGGCAACACAAATGCTGTCTGAAATACATTCAAAAGGCTAAACATTTTCATAATAGCTACTTTACACAGCTTAGTAGGTTTCCCTTTAGGACACCAATTTGATTTTTTTAAAGTGACAGTGTTAATTTTTATGATTACACACAGAACAGAGATTTTTATTTAATACAGTGGGGTCTTCTAAAGCTTTTCAAGGGGATCAACCACTATGCCAACAGACGGGTGTTACAGCAGGGGTGATTATAGTAATTTTTCATGTAATTGGGAGTCACCATTTGGTTGCTATCTTTCACAGGCTTGTTGCCTCATCATATAATCCTTCATAATGGGGGTTTGTTGTATGTCACAAGAATGTGCCAAGCAGCCAGGAAATAATAAACAAAGGAACCCCCTGGCTTTTGGGTAGCATGAGTGTTTTAACATCTGCCCAGCTTCTTTTGACTGCAATAAATTTCAGTTAATGGCAGTGTCCCAATACGGAGGCATGTTTTGTTGTTGTTTTTTGGACAAAAAATCATGAACATCACACGCCATTATCTCAGCTACTATGGCATGATGTGGAAGGATACAACTTCCTGACATAAAGAACGAGGAGTACTTGTGGCACAAGTCTCTAAGGTGCCACAAGTACTCCGCATTCTTTTTGCTGATACAGACTAACACGGCTACCACTCTGAAACCAACTTCCTGACGTGACATTGACATGGAAGATCATGAGTCAGCAGAAATTATTAGTGACATCAAGTTCCTGCCCCAAAACTTCTGTGCTTCCCACGAATGTCAAGAGTTGTCCTTTGCAATTCCCGGTTGCAGTATTAATAATTTTACAGTAATAATCTGCAACCGCATCACCTCTGGTTGTGAACTTGCCATCTCTCCACCAGCAAAGCAGAAGTAAATCTGGTCAGTGCTCAAAGGGGAGAGCTCTCATAGTGTTACCAACTTTGGCCTCATCCAGCAACGTACTTAAGCACCTACTTAATAAAAAGTCTGAGAAAAGCCCTGTTGAAGTCAATGGGACAGATCACAGGTTAAAGTTAAGCAGGTGCTTATGAGGTTTGCTGGATCAGGATCTTCATGAGATTGTTTGACAAGACAAACTGGGTCTTCATGCGATTTATGTTCCATAGTTCCAGCAACACATTACAACAGTGTGCTAGCACTATTTGACACAAAATATCATTGTGTTACAATGCAATGTAAATGCATTCAGGCAAAAATATCAAGAATTTGGCAATCCTTTATCTACCCCAAAAGTGATTTTGGGACTCATAAAGAAGCACCAAGCAAAATAAAATTCAAGGTACTGCAAAAAGTGCTTTCAGTAATTTATTAGTTGGTCCGATTCATTATGAGTCAGTATGAAACCAATGGCCACTGCACTGTATTCTGAATGAGATGTTCAGAATAATCAATCCCCATCATTGGTGGCTTTTAAAAATCGGTTGGATAAACACCTGTCAGAGATGGTCTAGGTTTTCTTGATCCTGCCTCAGCAAAGGGGCTGAAGTTGATGACTTCTTGAGATCCCTTCCAGCACTACACTCCTATGATTCTATGAATTTTAAATCTATACATTAAAAATTGGCCTATTCAAATTCACACATGGGAAGAGGAGGACAACAGATACTCCAGCCCTTCTAAACACCTAACTAACAGTGAAGAACTCTCACGTGGCAATTTTTCACCCTGCCTCCAATTGCAGGGATTTCATTCCCACATGGTTATAACAGGATAGTAGTTCTTTCACAAATATGCTTCAGTGAAAGTGCCTCATATCACATCCACCTCATGCTGACGGAGGCGGAATAAGAAGATACATTTGGGTTCCCTTTCTGCGTCTTGAAAAGCTTTTTGAAGTATACACAAGCCAATCATTCTCAGACCTGTAAAACAAAGGAACAATGTTTGAGAACACAGGTGAGTGCACAGCTGGCACTTATGGCTTTACCATCTGGGTCAATAGCACAACAGCATGTTTTGGCAAACCTAACAAAGCCATTTTTTAAATTATTTGACAAGTAAGGTTTCATAGGAAAATGCACTCCATGTCTGAACTGCGGGCCAGCTTCATCCCTGGTGTAGCTCCACTGAGGTCGACAGTGTTACAGCATGGCTTATTTTATCCCATGGTCACATTAATTAGAAAAGGCAGACAAGAATTAGAAGTCTGGAAATTAATATTTACTATTATTAATGAAAAATCAGGAGCTTGGAGAATGAAACTGGCAAAGACTCACAGAAACTTTATAAAGTAGTGGGGCACGAAGAAAGTGAGAAAACAGGCACATGCGCAAAGCAACCAAAGGCAAAATAGTGAGCCAAGCTGAGCTTGGGAAGATCATGGCTCCGCCACAGATGTTTTCCACTTGGTGAAAAAGAGGTGATATGACCTGTTACCTAAGGCTGAAGGTAACTCAGTTTTGCACTGGAGTTTGACTGAACAGATTATGGTCAAAATTTTCAAAAGTGTCTAAGTAACATTCACCAGGGCCAGCCCTAGAATTGTCATAGAAGATTAGGGTTGGAAGGGACCTCAGAAGGTCATCTAGTCCAACCCCCTGCTCAAAGCAGGACCAATCCCCAGACACATTTTTACCCCAGTTCCCTAAATGGCCCCCTCAAGGATTGAACTCACAATCCTGGGTTTAGCAGGCCAATGCTCAAACCACTGAGCTACCTCTCCTCCCCCCCAGACCAAAGGGAGCCCCAAGTGAGGACTGTCTTCGGTACCCCCCTCCATTTGTTAAACTTTTGAATACCTTATTTTTTATTTCATTTGTAGCCCATTTCGCAACTTAGATGCATGATTTATCCCTGTCATATAAGATGATAAATGTGCATGCTAGGATATGTAAATCTGTATTTAACCCTACTGCTTTCATTGAAAGGTTGCTTTTCTCGCCTTTGCCCTTGCAAACTGCAGCACAGCATCAGAGAGATCTAAAGACTGGCCAATCTCATTTTCCAGCAACAAAATAGCAAGCAGTGTCAGTCTCTCACTGGCCATCACGAATCGAAGGTATGTTTTAAGGAGCCTGAGCTTCAAAAAGCTGCGCTCACCACTTGGGACTGAGTTCGGAAGCATAAGCAGAATCCTAAAAGCTATTCACACATTAGAGAAAGTGTCCTTCAGCTCTGCATCATGAATGAATTGGAGAACTTGGAGTGGAGAGTGCTTCCTGTGTGGCAAAATGTGATGGATGTTGCCCAAATCAACACATAGGTCTTTTATCATTTACATCTGAACATTCTCCATGTGTCAGTGCCCTGTGAAGGTCTGTACAATTGTTCAAGAGTATTGTTCAAGAGTCCACTGGCTGCTTACTAAGGTCATACAAAAAAACTCTGGTCTTTTAATAGTGCTTCATTTGTCCAAACCTTTCTTCAATGGACACTCATGCAGTATCAACAAGTGAGCAAATACACTTCCTCTTGAATTTTTCTTCTGATCTTCTCATCACCTCATCTCTGCCCTCGTAACCAAACTGTCTCTTCTTCCAATAAATATGAGTTTCCTTGAAGACAGGCTGCACTCCTGGGTTTTCCAACATTTCTTTGGCAGCAGTTGTTTAAATCCGTTGTTTTTGGAGGCCACAACAAAATCAAAGAAGCTTCATATCAAAGTAGTAGCAGTCATTATGTCCATCAACTGAGTTTGTAATGCCTTGCTTACAATGTTTACTTGGAACAGGATATCATGTCAAAACACAATTGAGACCAGAAATGTGAAGTCAATAATCTGGTTTGCAGGCTTCGTGCCTCGTGTCTGATTTGGCCTTGGCTTTACTCAACTGTGCCAGTTCCATCAGCGCATCGTAAACCTCACTCCCTTGGTACCTCACTGGCCTTAAGCTCTCAATGCAGCTCTCCCAACAAGTGTCACTTAGTGGCTTCACGGTCAGGTTTGTAACATCGTCCATGAGGATCTTCCACCTGAGAGTTGATGCTGAAAACAGGATGTTATCCTTTGCAGTACTCAAAGAGAGAGACTGAATCTAAAGAAGGTGATGCTGCATCTGACACAACGAGGTTGAGGGAATGGCAGCCACAAAGAAGAAAGAAAGCTCTTGGATTCTGCACAAGGATCCTTGCCTGGATGTCACCCTTCATGTTTGTGCCATTGCCGTAGCTTTACCTGTGGCAGTCCTGAAGCTTTATTTTCTCATTCAAAACATTCATAAACAGTTCCGGTAAGCCTTTTCCAGTAGAATCATCTCTAGACCGGAAACAGATAAAGTGTTCCTTTACTTGGATACAGCCATCCTCATTGTCAACAAATCTTACTGTAAATGATATCTTTTCATTGTGACTAATGTCAGAAGTGCAGTCCATTATTATGACATAGTACTTTGCTTTGTCGAGCTACATCAATATGTTATCAAGCACCTTCCTTGCCATAAGTTCAATCAATTTGTTTTGAATTGTTTTGCTGTAGTAATGGTCCATAGCTTCTTTACAAACTACTCAACATAGGTGCTCACGCATGGCATTGTCGTATTTCCCAAGGAGCTCTACCAAACTGAGGAAATTATCGTTATGTTCAGTGAATAACTTATCCAACGAGCAACAGAAAGCCAAATTGTTCTACACAAGGAAGAGGGTAATTGAGATCAGACACTTGAGCACATTCCTCCAGTGCTGGGTTTCTACATTAATAATGCACTGATTTTCTGTGTCTATTCATTTATTCAGCTTGAGTCTGGCCTTCACCTTCATCCATTTGGAGTAGGCCGTAAAATGGCTGGTGACTTTTCATGTTGCTTCATAGCATCAGCTAAATTATGCCAGTAATTGTACCCAGAAAGTGCAAGCAACGATTTGGCATTCTTGTCAAATATTTTGCAACAAAAACAGAACACTTTGTCAGGTGATTTCGCATAAACTAGCCAATGCCAATTGAGCTTCTCACCATTCTCGAGCTCTTTTTCGCAGTGTGACTTTGAGAAGTGTTGCTTCTGCTTATTTACTGGGAACGTCATATCCTCAGTGTTGCACAGCCCATTCAAAATTGTACGATCAATATTGTGTGATAGACTCAGGCCAGTGGGGTACAGCAGAGTAGTAGAAGGCAGATATACTGGCCACCGGATAAGCAGTTTTGACTGACTGACCAGAGCAGGGACTGCTCCAGGCTAGGGTGGACACATGACTCCAATTAGCCTGCAAAGAGTTAGATGAAGCCGTTAGGCTAATGAGAACACCTGACTCCAATTAACCTGCAAAGAGTCAGGTGAGGCTGTTAAGCTAATGTGAACACCTGACTCTAATTAAGGCCCCACTGATACTATAAAAAGGGCTCACTCCAGTCAGGCTGAGGAGAGCCAGGGAGCCAGAGGAGAGGAAGTGTGGCTGAAGGGCTGGGTAATGAAGACACCCTCAAACCACTGGGAAGGGAGCCCTAAGGTAAGGGTGAAGAAGGCATTAAGAGACAGAAGCGGGGGAGCTGTGGAGATGTGGCCCAGGGAAATGTAGCAACTCTGGCAGTGAAAGGTTGGCTGCCAACAGCTGCTACCATTAGGGTCCCTGGGCCGGAACCCAGAGTAGAGGGCGGGCCCAGGTTCCCCCCAACCTGCCACTACAGAAACACCTCCTGGGAAGGGAAGACAGGCCCCTGTCAGGACAGGAGGCGAAACCGTTCATGAATAACCCATAGGGACAACAGAGACTGTTGGAGTTCTCTCACCAACCTCCTTGCTGGCTTATGATGAAAAGGGCTCAGTAGACTGTACTCTGGCCCTAGAGAGAGAAGGGCTACGTGGAGGGTCACAGTGAGCCTCTGAGGCTAGCATAAACCACCTGGAAGTGCAGGACCCACTGGGACAAGGTCAGAGCTCTGAGACAATTGGCAGAGTTTAGGATCGCTGACCATATAGTAGGAGCTCATATATTGATTTATGGTGTGCAATTTTTCTCACTACTGTTACTGTCATCATGCAAGACTGATTCTTCTTGATCATTTCTCTTTTTCATGCAAACTAGATTTTTGTCATTGCTCTCCTTTTCATGTCATCACTCTCCTTTACGCCACCTAGAAAGATGGACAATTCTCCATCACTTTCCTCACATTTCCATTCCTTATCTTCAGATAAATATGCTAATTCCTTAGTAACAGGACTTCCATCAGTTACACTTTGTTCCTCAATTATTTTTATGTTGTTGCATAGATAGGGGTTCAATAGACATCGCTGGCATCTCATTAAATATGTCCTTTATTAGTCACTACTTATACTCTTCAAATCTTAAAACACAAATACAGTTTCACAATTACACAATAAAACAAGGTTCACAATATCAAACTCGGCTATCACTTCACTTCAGTTCATTCTTATCTCTCACTGACTGACTGGCGATGCCTCACCCCTTATATAGCTGCAAGGGCATGGCTGACAACATATTAGGAGGTTTGATGAAAATGTAGTTCTCAGAAAGTCTGGAAGGTTCCACGAGATTCTACAATGGTCCAGAACATTCTAGGTGAAAAATGAATCCAAATACAGAATACCTGAAACATGTTACTTCAAACATTCTATTTTCCCTTTTGTCACCTGCCCCTAAATCCAGCCCCAACTTTCAATGAGACTTAGGCTTAGTCTACTCCCATTTTTGTACTAACATAACTATTTCAGTTAGGGTTGTAATTTTTTCATCAGTACTCATGTAAGTGAAAGTATACAAATATAAAGGTGCCTTATACCAGTATAGCTTATTCATGTTTTCATATAGGAATAAGCTATCCTAGGGTATGTCTACACTATGGGATTATTCCGATTCTACAGAAACCGATTTTAGGAAAAAGATTGTATGAAGTGGAGTGCACACGGCCACACTAAGCACATTAATTTGGCGGTGTGCGTCCATGTACCGAGGCTAGCGTCAATTTCCAGAGCGGTGCACTGTGGGTAGCTATCCCATAGCTATCCCATAGTTCCCAGTCTCCCCTGCCCATTGGAATTCTGGGTTGAGATCCCAGTGCCTGATGGGGCAAAAAACATTGTCGCTGGTGGCTCTGGGTACATCCTCCCCCATATAGTGATCAGATCCAGTACCTCCCGTACAGTCCATGCTGGTGCTCTTTTTCGATTCTCAAACTGCATGGATACCTGTGCTGATCAGCTCTCCATTCTGGGCAAACAGGAAATGAAATTCAAAAGTTCACGGGGCTCTTCCTGTCTACCTGGCCAGTACATCCGAGTTCAGTTTGCTGTCCAGAGTGGTCACAATGGTGCACTGTGGGATAGCTCCCAGAGGCCAATACCGTTGAATTGCGGCCACACTAACCCTAATTTGAAATGGCAAAACCGATCTCAGCACTACTCCCCTCATCGGGGAGAAGTACAGATATCGATATTACAAGCCCTTTATATCGAAATAAAGGGCTTCGTTGTGTGGACGGGTGCAGCGTTACTTCGGTTTAACGCTGCTAAATTCGAAATAAACTCATAGTGTAAACCAGGCCCTAGTATTAGCACATTTATACCAGTATAACTGCATCCATACTACAGGGGTTGTATTGCTTTAACCATATTGCTACTGTGAAAATGATATCATTTTTATGTATAGACATGTATGAGCCCTTTTGCTCATAAATTTTCCATTTTTTTTTTTTGGTCCAAAACCCTATCTGTGAGATTTTGGTTTTGCAAAACTAAACCTAAAACCCTGGAGCGTTCAGATCTGAGTATCATTTTATCTGACCCAGGGATAGGGAGGGATTAGTAGAAGGGCGTCCACATTTGGGCTGTTCTTGATTTTGGATTTTCAGTTGATGCACCTAGTTCCATCAATACATCCCCTACAATTCCACAATCACCACTGCCTCTTTTAAGAAAAGAATGACTATACAATGCTGATCAGTGGCAGGCTATTTTTACATATAGTCACTGATTAACAATAAATCCACTCCAAATTTGCTGGAATTTTCAAATTGCTGATAATTTTCCCCATTACATTTTAATAAACTACATTAGAACAGGTAGAATTTTTTTTTTGCCACAGTAAAAGTGAAGATTTTGAAGTAGCTATTAACCTGCTTGACATTTCTAAACTATGTAAGTATTCTTTTCCAAAACTCACTTAGTTCAATGTATGAGATAAGTCAGGACTCTGGTTTTTTTGGTACAGGAATCCCTTTAAATATTTTGTATCAGAGGGGTAGCCGTGTTAGTCTGGATCTGTAAAAGTAGCAAAGAGTCCTGTGGCACCTTATAGACTAACAGACATATTGGAGCATGAGCTTTCGTGGGTGAATACCCACAATATTTTGTGACCCATCAAGTGGAGCTCACTGTATTCTAGGTTGTAGAAGCCTCCTGAAAACAGCCAGAGCAGGAGTATGTCTGTAACTGGACTTTTCATGTTTGTGTGTGTACAATAGACAAGGTTATTTGGAAACAAACTGTGTCTCTATGGCTTCTTCAGATTGTTATCATTATTACTTTTGCTCTATATACAACAACCACTCCCTTTCCAACTTCAATATTAATACATGTAAGATACATGGATGTGATTACACAATCCCCACATCTGTCTCCATCTCTCAGATATCTCTATAGTCAACGTCCCACATACTCTGTAGCAAGCTGGGACTAATTTTTCAGCACCAGTCCTGGGTTTCTATAGCACTCTTTGTTTTCCGCTGGGTCTTTCATACCCCTTCATTTTTCTCTTTCCCCACAGCACCTGGCTGTTTGTTCATCTAGGAAGCCTCTTCTGTGGCTGCCTTGAAGGTTGAAATCTCAAGCAGGAAGAGTCCCAGAGCTTGCATCAGCTGGCATTGGTAAAGAATCATAGTGAGTTACTTTCTTCTAACAGTGAATAAGGAACTATAATAAAGGAAACTGTTTTGTGTATCTCTCTCACTCTGATCAGCAGTAGAGCTTCTGCCTAGAATCTTCCCCAGCCACCTGCTATCTGGGTTTCTGCTACAGAGGTCCCATGCTAGGCTGCCCCAACAATGTTACAGGAATGTTGTAATTAACCCAGACCAATCATGTATGGATCTAAAGCACTGATCAGAGGGTCAAGACTGAGGCTTGCAATCAGACTAATCTGTAAAGGGTAAATCAACATCCTGGGTCACTAGACTGTAATTGCAGTTCAGACCTGATTTACTCCCAAAAGTTAGGTCAACTAGCTACATCACTCAGTGGTGTGAAAAATTCATACCCCTGATAGATTTAATTAAGTTGACCTAAGCCGTGGTATGGATACCACTAGGTTGATGGAAGAATTCTTCTGTTGACCTAGCTATCACCTCTCAAGGGGGTGAATTTACCACAGTGACAGCAATCACTCCTTCCATTGCTATAGCAAGTGTCTATGCTATAGCACTATAGTTGTAGCGTCTGGCATGTAGGCATACCCTCAGTTGAGATACTGCAGCCATCTAGCAAAAAAGAGGGCACTCATGGTCTGAGAGCCACTTTCTCCTGGACAGCATGGGTGAGGCCATGGGCACCCTAGTGACTGGCAAAGATTCACCACTGTGGGGAATATGGGCCCTGCACAAATGTCAGCAAAATGGGAAGAATTAATTGAATTCACACACTTTCGGTTTATCTCCACATCTAATTTCTGAGAATAACACAAACTCTGCTTGTTTGTTTACAACTTACTTCTCCTTGTCTGTCTTCATAAATAATACAGTCTTGTTCTGCAATTTCAGTTCCTTTTATACTATTTTTAATGTCCCAGCCGGAAACTCCTATACCTTTATACACATTCTGTTACTCACATCTTTTGGAAGCCATTTCCACTAGCTACCGATCCAATCCGTTTCTAGAATCTTCTGTGCTTCTCAACCACACCATAGTCCCATATCCTTCTGACCAACCACCACATCTTCTCTGCTTCTGCTGTTTTGGCCTGCCCCTTTCCACCAACATGTAGTTCCACTTAAGTCTCCGCTAGACTGCAGAGCAAGCCTGCCCCTCTCAAAAAATGTGACTGGCAATAGACTTTAAAGGATGTATGCACCATGCAAAGCATGGTGAGCCGATCAGTCTTCTTTCACAACCCCATTGTCTTCTTTATTTCTCTACTTGTATTCATAATTTATCCTCATTTCTATGTTACAGCACAGTTGGGAGGCTATAACTGTGTTTCTATTTTATAATTACACAAACAGTGCATAACTACACATTGAAAAGGGCCCTGATAAAAATCAAGTCAAGTGAAATGAACAGAAGTGTACTTTGGGCTGTTCAGGGGTGGGGGGAATAAAATCGGGGCTTGTCACAGTCTTCTTTACTTTAACACAGACATAAGGGTGGGCAAAAGAATATTCCCAACCTTCTGCTGCTTCATGTCCAAATACTCAGTGTGCTACCTGGACTTTAGCCACAGTTTCATATTGCTAAGGGCCAGTAAATTCACTATCTTTGCTACAGAGCTAGGATAGATTTACTCCATGCCTGTGACAGATTTTGAGATCCTGTAAGGATTTCATCCTCCCCTTTGTCGGCAAAGAGCATTTTATTTGAAATGCCTACGGATAAAGATCAAATTCCTCTTACTCAGTCTAGGGATTAAAACAAGAGTTCAGTTTCTTTGCACATTGAGTCTTGGGCCCTTCTGCTGTCAGCAGTGGTGCACATTGTGATGTAGACATCTATCCACTGGGAACTGAAAGGACCCTACCAAGCTTGTTTCACATAAGGCACAGAACAATTATTAGATGGTTACAACTTTCATGAACTACAGACCTGGACTGGATTTGACCCTGCAACCTAGCTGATAAAAGATCTATATGCACATCCTCAGCAGGTATAAATTGTCATAACTCCTTTGACGTCAAAGGAGCTATGATAATTGACACCAGCTGAGGATCTGCCCTTAAATCCTATTATCAGTCTGATTAATCGTCTCCATTATTGCAATGTTTTAAGTGATACACTTAAAAAATAAAATCCTCAGTTCTCCCCTTCATATGATATTATTACAAATGTTTTGATAATAAAATATATTATTACCTGACAACATAAACTCCTGGCTATATACAAGATTGAAACTTTTACCAAGTTAAATTCAGTGTGAGGCTCAGAATGGTTTCCAGATAATATGGTTGGTATGTTTATTCCAGAGACGGGACACTATTCTTTCCGGAATTACTTGTTGCTTTCAGTATGCTATCCATGAGATTTCCAGCAAAACATCAGTTTAGGCATGAAGTCAATAAAAGGTGGTTGGGTAAATTCAAATCCTGTTTTGAAAATCCCACAACATTTCAATGACCTCATAAACAGCAGGACCCATCCTGTATCCAAACCAGGAAAAGTCAGTGCAGATGTAACATTAGCCCTCCACCCCCATCTACATCCCCCATGCATAAAAGATTAACCAACATCCTGATCCTGATTTTATATTTGACTCATTCTTCCTTCGGTCCAGAAAAAAAAATGCCTTTAGACCTGTGATTTACACCCGTATAGAAATCCAGATGATGAATTTGGTGGGTAAATTTCATTCACCTCAAACTTCCTGCCCTATAAAACAGAGGGGAATATAATATAATCTGACCTTTTTTTAGGAAGTGCTGGAAAACCTGTTTGATAAAGTCTTTCCACTGTAACAAGAATGACATAACACAAACACCTGTGTCTACCTACCTTCTCTTCCACCTGCAAAGAAACAAAACAAAAGCTCCCACCAAACTTCATACAAACCACAAGCAAAAAGACCTCAAACAAATTGACTAACCAACTGACCAGACAAAAATAACCCTACGCTAAGCAGTTTTTATGTCACAAAAAGAGAAATGAACCAAAGACACTATGAAGTCTACTACGGACTTTATGATTGCTACTTGATTTTATGTGGTATGTGTTCAGATACAATGGTGCTAGGAGGCAGAATAAAATCCTTTAGTGGACAGAGCACTGGCTGGGGACTCAGGAGACCTGGGTTTATGCCACTGGTTTATGGGGTAATCTTGTCCAAGTCACTTCCTCTCTCTCTGCCTCAGTTTCTCATCTATAAAATGGGCATAATGATACTGACCTCCATTGTAAAGCACTTTGAGATTTGCTGGTAAAAGTGCTATATAAGAGCTAGATATTATTATGATAGATACTCAAGATTGTACTTTTCAAACACACACACAAAAAACTTCCCGTACTCCACATTCACAGGGTTACTCTGAGGATCTGGCCTTTGATGATCTACTGACTTCTCATTAAATGAGGCTGATCAAACTGCCGATTATAGAATGAAAAGAATTAGGTTCTTGTTACTAGATCCAAGGGTATGTCTACCCTTCGAGATCCAAAGGTATGTCACATTCCCAGCTCATGGAGATACACCCAGGCTAGCTCTGATCAAGTGGCAGCACAAACAGTGGGAGGCACTAGTCACTCCAAGTACACACCCATCCAAGATGCTAGGCATGGACTTAGGACAGCTAGCCCTCACATTGCTTGCATTGCTGCAGCTATATACTGTTTTTTGTGTGCTAGCTTGATCAGAGCTATTGCAGATATACATCCTCAAGCTGGAAATTACACCTCCTGCTCAAAGTGCAGACATATAGGAAGTAAATTCTGGGACCTGTTACCAGCATGTTTATTCCTGGACCGGTGCCACTAAAGGACAAGAGACCAGGGACAGCTTTCAGGACTAGACTTTGGGACACTTTGTGAAGAGGGGCCTGAGACTCAAGCTTTTGGGAGATTTCTCCAGCCCACAGGACTACTTACAAAATCTCAGGGCCTTTGGCATGGTGTCACAAATGCCGGGGCTGCAGATGCTACAACAGGAAAGTGGCATTAGCAATATTCGAGGAGGAGTAGAGAGATAGGTCCTGCCAAAGTGAATTATAAAGAAGTCTGCTTTTGAAGCTTCAAGCCCCACTGTTGTCAGAATTCACTAGGAGTGGAAGAGACATTATTTTCCCTGTTTAATTTTTTTTTTTTAAAAGTCCTTTTGTTTTTATTTCCCAAATGAGACAGAGACATTGAGGGGGAGAAGGAGAGAAATAAGAACAGGAGGCAACCAAAGGAAAAATGTCAAGTTTTGCACTTTCCCACTGTAGGCAGTTATGATGCTAAAGGGGAAAGGAGGCCAGCACAGGAAGAGGAGGAGGTGAAAACTGGGGCAGCACAAAGGGAGATTAGGGGAAAGAAGCACAGGATTAAGGAAAAGTGAAAGGCTCCTTTAAGGGAGATAAAGGAAGGAGCCATTACAACTTCAAGGGAAAGGAAGAGCTGAGTATGGAAATTAGTAGAGGAAGAGATCAGGGAGAGCAAAGAGGTTTGAGGAGTAAACCAAAGAGAAGTTTGGGAGAGAGAAGAGGACAAACCAAAGGGGACTAAAATAAATTTGCATATTTAATTTGATAAATAAAGTGCATGAAAAAGAGAAAATATAGTTGCCTCAAAAACGAGCCTTCTCATATATTCTGGGCACTTTCCACACATGCTGTCACCCATTTGCTGGCTGGGTATATTCTACCCCCAAAATTAAAGCAGTTTTAATGCACAGCTCAGAGAAAGCAGGAGTTCAGTCCAGCAGTCAAACCCCAATTAGTAATGACCACACACTGGTTTAAGACTTTTTTTACTTGTGAAATTCAGCATTATCTGAAGGTTGCCATTTGTCTGTATTACAGGTTAATGCTCCAGATACTTGATATGGAGAAAAAAATAAAAAAGATGCTGAGTTTTATGAGAAATCATTTTGCAAGTGTACTCATTTTAAACTAAAACTTCAGATGGGTTTTAAGAATAGAGAGGGCAGAGAAGATCTCTGAAACAACTACTGTGGGCTATCTGATCAGTTACCTCCTTGGTACGAGGGATTTTACATGACAGGCCACGGCCACATGTCTGGAACTGCTACAGTCTAGTGGATCTACTCTTTAGGGAGTGCACAAGAGCGTTTCTGAAGGAGTCACTGCCAACTACTAAGGAAATATGTCATGTCCTCAAATGGATCCCACCTGATGTGCTAAACTAAAGGAGAGGATTCTACTCCTCAGATTGGGGAGATGTTGATGTTAATGGCAATTACATACATACACTTAGTGATGGTCAGTCTTGTATATCAAAACTACCCCCATCTTATGGATTTAGGGCCTTAAAAGTGCTCACTGATTTTGGATGCCCAGCCTGAGACACAGAGGGCCTGCTGAGCACCAGCAGTTCCTCTTGGAGCCAATGGAAACTGCAGAGACTTGGAACCTCTGAAAATCAGGCCCAACATTTCAAAAAATGGACATGCAAAAGCCTAGGTGCTAGTCCTAACCCCATCATCCAGCCCAACCAACCTGTGTGTTGAACAGCGTAAGGCTGGTGGTAGGAATCATTTTTCCCTGAGCTGCAGAGCCACGACTTCTGCAGCCTCGTGGTGCCTAGACTAATATCTGTTCCTCCTTTCACAGTCCCCTCTCCATGGTGGGAAGGACTGGATGAATGATTAGAAACTCCTCAGGGCAGGGACTGTCTTTTTGCTATGTGTTTGTACAGCACCTAGCACAGTGGGCCCTGAGCTGTGACCTTTGGCAATACCACAATACAAATTATAAATATTAATAATCTGTGTAACTCCAGATACTCTAGCCCCACCCTAGCCAGCCTATACCCTACTGCCATCCACCCCATGTGCTGCTGCTTAGGGACCCCCTTGCTTTTTCCCAGTGTACCTCCCCCAAATCCTGCCCCTCCTCACTCACAGAGTGGGAGTGTGCTTTTAGGGAACTCTCCATGTGCAACTTTCCCACGTAGATGGGGCCAGTGATTCAGAAAGACCACATGCTATTTCCATTGTAAGGTTTCCAAAATCTGAACATTTCTATTTCCCCACAAAGTAGGACTTCTGAATACAATACAATACTAAATCTTCTGATTCAGAGTAGCAGCTAGTCTGCACATCCCTAATTAATATGCAGTTCATAACCTTCTATGAAAGCTCTTTACTTTTTAATATAACAAAAGAAAATTCACACAGAAAAAAAATCATGTTTAACTAATATTAATGTTTTGACACCACAAAACACAGCTAAATGTATGAAATGAAAGTAAGATGAGCATGATTTGGTCTTGATTGTGAATTATCTAGCCTTTGGTTGACAAGGTTGTGTCACATTCACAACATTATTTGTACTTTGGGGTGTCTGTCTGTGAGTGTATAATACAAAGCCTGGCAAACAGCCTCGCAAATACAAGTAATGGCACTCACTGAGATCCAGTGAGCCTGCAGGGGGCAAGCGGCTTCACTCTGAGAATCAGGAGTCTTTCATGACAACAGCTTGCTTTTCTCTTGTTAAAGCACCCAATCCTGCTCCCACTGAAGTCCATGGCAGAACAGTCATTGATGCTAAAAGGATCTGGCCCCCTTGGTGATTATAGATAATGCCCATTTATTCAGAAATTATTCCCCCCTCCCCTCATATTCCAAACCACTAAACGCCAACCAACAATTATGCCATCTGAGCACTAAAAATAAAATAGCTTTTCTTCTTTGTCTCTGGATGTATTCCTACAGGACCTATTTTTTTCTCATGTTCAGTGAGCCAATAAGAAGGATATTATGAGTTCTGGGTGTTTAACAGATATCATGACACCCTCAAATACAGCAGCAGATCTGCAGCTTTGACATTAGTTGCTCCAATATTTTGATTAAAATAAAGAATAAGATGTTTGTTTATTTATTCAATTGGTTTTTGTTATGTAAGAATTTATTCATACTAGGCATGATAACATTAAAACTAAATTAATCTTCTGTCCAGAGGATGAACACTGTTATATTTGAATGGATATTTTAAAAAATATAAACTACATTAAAATCCCTTGTGAAAGATTACTATAAATGTTGCCTATATTAATCATACTGTGTGTGTAACAATTAGGGGCCAGCCCCTGCAACCATTACTCCTGCTTATGCCAATGGGATTACATAAGGATTACATGTGGGTGTAAGGGTTGCAGGATCAGACCATAGTATAGCGTTTCGTTCCCTGATAGTAACATACAGTAACACATCTTTCAACATCTCTGTGTAGATCAGAATTAGCCAGAAAATAAATTGGTCATATGAAACCAAAACCAGGTAGAACAAAAAGGACTGTGGTACCTCTGAACACAGAAAAGGAAGATCTCTAAAATGTCGGGCTTAGGGTGATTAATCAGGACTAGTTGAATGTCTGAGTCAACAATAGTTCCCATATTAAGTGTTTGCCTAGTATATGGGTATGCTTGCAGTAGTGTACCTGTGTGCAAAAATCAAACATAAAAACTGATCACATGCTCACAGCAGGAAACTGTGTTAGGCTTTATTCAGTAAGGTATAAGGCACTATCATTTAGCTCTTCCACAGCAGGAGGAAAAATGGTGGCACAGAGGAGAACTATCACATCAGACACACTCCAGGGGTCTCTTTTACCTACATTGTTCCTCTCCCAAATGTAGCTCTTTAAATTTTAAATAGAAAAAGAACACAGAAACATTGTGCAGTAGAAAAAAGTCACAGTGAAAAAATGAGGAAAACATTTCCCATTAAACAAGGTAAATACTCTAAAGTTCACATACTACTTTGATGTGTGCAGCATGTGCCTTTAAGACTTAAAGGAACACCCACATCAAAGTGTTGTCTTGAGAAGCTGTTTTTTAGTACAGATATCGCCAAGCTACACAATGGGTTTTATGGTGAATACTTACACTTTTATACTGCCGAATACTTTGTTAAATAAAAATTATTACTGGTCATGACAAAACTATAGACCAGAGAACACATATTCAATGTGTCTGAATTAAAAAAATTATATTCAGGAAAATAACACAGTGTATTTTCCTATTTTTATAGTGAATTAAGCACAAAATGTTAGCACAACCTTCTACTTTTTAAAATATTTAACACAAGTCTTACTTTGTACTACTTGAAGTGGTCAGTAAGGCAAATACACTTGGCAATGCACAAGAATCCAGAAATTAAAATAAAGATATATAATAAAGAAGAGGTTCTGAGAGTCTTTATTAATTGCACTGAGAAAGAGACTTCTTCTGGAAGAGCTATAGCTGAGGAAAGAGTGTATTTAACTCTGATATGTACTGTGTCTGTATAGCCAACTGCAATCGCATTGTTACTATGCTTTTTAATTCCTTCCACTTTGTGTTGATGACTAAGGGTTGAATTCTACACTTATTCAAGTCAACAGAGATTTTGCCAATGACTTCAATGGAAGAAGGAATGGTCTCTAAATTACCCAGCATTGTTCATATTGGATTATATCAGATTATTCCTATTTCCTGCTCAGGTGCACAAGTGAGGTAGGAGGGTGGGAAGGACACAGGCTATTTCCCCAGCTTGTGCCTCCATATTTTTCCACCCTTGAGTTTCTTGCACCTTTCTCTGCAACATCTGGTACTAGCCATTGTCAGAGACAGGATATTGGACTATGTGGACCATTCAGCTGGTCCAGTATAGCAGTTCCTATGTTCCTCGATTGCCATCTCTGCACTTGAGGAGAGGGACCACTCCCACATAGCACCCAAGTCACAAACAGCCCCCAAAAAGGGAGAGTGGTCTTACCTCCTTCCTCCCAAAATTGCATGCCAGCAGAGCTAGCCAGGCACAAACAACTGAAGGGCGGGTCATAGAATCATAGAATCTCAGGGTTGGAAGGGACCTCAGGAGGTCATCTAGTCCAACCCCCTGCTCAAAGAAGGATCAAACCCAACTAATGCAGTGGGGTATGTTCCCCTTCATGCCAGAGGGCTCTGGAAGAATTGTGCCTGAGCCCACAATTGAGCCTTTTAGGAATCCCTGCACAGGGAGTTTCAAGGGGCTATGCCTGCCAGTCTAGTCCAGAGGCTGATGTTAATGGGAGTGACATAGGTCCATCAATGGTTATTAGCCAGGATGGGCAGGGATGGTGTCCCTAACCTCTGTTTGCCAGAGGCTGGGAATGGGCAACAGGGGGTGGATCACTTGATGATTACCTGTTCTGTTCATTCCCTCTGGGGCACCTGGCATTAGCCACTGTCAGAAGACAGGATATGAGGAAAGAGGGACCTTTGGCCTAATCGGTATGGCCATTCTTATGTTCTTATGAAGTATCTAAATACCTTTGATGATCTAGGCCTAGTTTTACAAGCAATTATTTTATTTTTCTATTAAATCTGTATACATTATAAACTGGAATATGTATGAAGAAAGCTAAACTTTATATTATTTGCATTGTCTAAAATATTTTTGATAAATATCAGCACTAATCTTTTTCAAATATAATCTCTATAATTAAAGATAAAGATGAAAAAATAGAAATTCGCTATTTATGGAACAGGGTAAAAAAGAAATCCATGTTCCTAAGAGAAATTTGGTCGGAGTGCAAACAGGAACTGTCAGACCCACCTCCTAGTGTATCAAATTCTAAATAAAAAATATATCCATCAAACAAAGGTTTAAAGATGAATTATTTAAAAATGTATTAATAAAACATTATGCAGTGATGGTTGCAAAAGAAATACCTTACAAAGCCAGGCAATCATACTGTTAGATACCTTCTCTAGCCATGCTGAAATCATAGAGGAAGAAAAAAATACATAAACCACTTTATGTAGCTAGGTGATGTATTATTTGATAGGGAACACTTTACTGTGAGTGTCCATTAACTGATGCTTACACTGTAACTCATAGTATATGACATCCACATGAATCTCAAATGAATTCGCTACTATCAATGTTGTTAGAATGAATTTTGTGTGGATTGGGGCTCTTTTTTGAACAGATGCAATCTGTATATGTATGAGGGGCTACTTCTGAATTGAAGGGGCATCAAAGTACTGGATACAGAGAAGACACAAACTTATAAATGAATGTTTAATCTGGTGGAATAGGGAAATCAGGAGACATACAGGCAAAGTACAGTATATAAAGAAAACAGAAAGACAGAAAAGGAAGAAGCAGCTAACAAGAAAAACAACAGTGACCTGACTTCAGCAATAATATTTTAAAAGAGAACAACAGGAGTGTGTGCACACAGAGGGAATTTTGTTTTTATTTACTGGAAGAGGAATAAAAAAACTGAGTCAAATGCTGAGATATACACACCATTTAGAAGAAATTAAATAGAACAGAAGGAGAAGGAATACCCTTATGGTGTCTGTAAAGGTTAGGTAGTGATTGAAGACACCTTGGAGAAACAACCTTTGAGGTAGACTTATTGTGGCCCAAACATAAAGATAATAAAAGGCCTAAGGAAGGTAATGGAAGAATTTGATATAATCTTAGACACCAGAGAGAACTTTGGGCCCAGTTCCACATCCTTGCATAGGAATATCTCTCTCTGACTACGGCCCACAGTCAGAAGATGTATCAGGGGATAGCTGTGTTAGTCTGTATCCACAAAAACAACAAGGAGTCCGGTGGCACCTTAAAGACTAACAGATTTATTTGGGAATAAGCTTTCATGGGTAAAAAACCTCACTTCTTCAGATGCATGGAGTGAAAATTACAGATGCAGGTATTATATAATGACACATGAGGAGAAGGGAGTTACCTCACAAGTGGAGAACCAGTGCTCACAGGGCCAATTCAATCAGGGTGGATGTAGTTCACTCCCAATAACAGATGAGGAGGTGTCAATTCCAGGAGAGGCAAAGCTGCTTTTGTAATGAGCCAGCCACTCCTAGTCCCTATTCAAGCCCAAATTAATGCTGTTAAATTTGCAAATTAATTTTAGTTCTGCTGTTTCTCTTTTAAGTCTGTTTCTGAAGTTTTTTTGTTCAAGTATAGCTACTTTTGAATCTGTTATAGAATGTCCAGGGAGATTGAAGTGTTTTCCTGCTGGCTTTTGTGTTACTATTCCTGATGTCTGATTTGTGACCATTTATTTTTTTACATAGGGACTGTCCAATTTGGCCAATGTACATGGCAGAGGGGCACTGCTGACACATAACTGCATATATAACATTAGTAGATGTGCAGGTGAACAAGCCCTTGATGCTGTGGCTGATGTGGTTATGCCCAAATAAATCTGTTAGTCTTTAAGGTGCCACCAGACTCCTAGTCAGGAGATGAAAACAGAAATATTGGTGAGACAAAGTAACTAGACAGAAGGAACAAATAAAACAAGGTCTGCTAACTTACACAATATGTAGGAAGTAGAATGAGAAAAGGAGCAAAGTCCTACAGTAAGGGTCCAATCCTGCAAACTCTTATCCCTAAAGTCAATGGAGATACTTGCTTACGTAATGGCTACTTGCACCACAGGGTTCCAAAAGGTGTTCACGCTCCCCCAATGTAAGTTCAGACAACTCTTTGGACTGCCACCAACTTCAGCACTTCCTGCCACAACCAAGTTCAGACAACTCTTCCCATTTCACCAACCTTGTCTCGGTCTTGCCTTGATTAAGTTGCAGCCTGCCAGCCTTCATCCAAGTCTAAAGCTCATGCAGATACTGCATTATTTGTTCCGCTGCCCTAGCTGAGTCAGATATGAGGATACATAACTGTGTATAATCAGCTTAATGAATGCATCACAACCCACGTCTCCTCACTAACTCTCTCTCGCCCTCTTTATATCTAGGGAAGTTGGGGTGACAACAGAGTCCAGTGTTACCATGCAGGGGAGAACTCCTAGGGAAGTGGAATAATTACCCATAAACACCATCAGGAAGCTAAGACCCAAGCCATTAAAGAGTAACTCCATCCACCTTTGCTAAAGCCCACAAGCAAGTCAACAGAACCACTTGATTGCTAGTTAAAAAACCCAACAAATTGCTGACAGATCTAAAAGAATCAACATAATCACTTTATCTTTGTCCATGGTATCAAGGTATAAGTCAGAATTCAAGCCATAAAATGCCCTGATTTAGTTATATATACGATATAGTCGATTGTAAACAGAATGAAACAGAGATGCAAAAGAATAAAAATACAAAATTTTTATTCTCAAACACAACAAACACCCGGAAAACCTGAAGATCTGAAGAAGGGCTCTGTGGTGCTCAAAAGCTTGTCTCTCTCATATGACGGGAAAAAAGAGGCTCATAGTGAGGTAACTAAAGCTTCAGTTACATCACAGGACTGGAGAAGCTACAGAATGAAGTGAAGGGAAAAGTAAAGATGGAATAAGGAAGCCTGTGCAAGAGGCTGATATAACTAGTACATAAGACCAAGAAAGCAATGGCCCAATCTCCATGCATACGGTCTGAAATAGTAGCTGCTGCCCCTCTGTGTTGTCTTTAAACTAGTTAAATGTTACTAAATTCCCCCTCAACAGATCTCTACATCAGTCTGGGGTCAGCAGCAATGAGCCCTGGTCTGCCCTGAGCACAGGTGTAATGGCCCCCTTGTGGAGCTCTTTCACTCACATTCTCACACCAATCCCATCCAATGGAGGGATGCCAAGAGCGTAAGTGGTATAGTGGGAACATGCATGGAACCTCCACACCTAAGTGAATTTAACCCTAAAGAGCAGATACAAGAAAGGAAGACAATTAAAAATAAGAATGAAAAGATAATGAGCTCTTAACGCTATCCGTATTCAGAGTGCAACGGGGGAAGAACATTGTGGGTGTACTGCTTCTGGGTGGCTATCACTCTTCTTACACAGAGAGCAAATACTGTAGACTTGGATTTGGATGTCTGTAAATATAGGAAGGGTTCCCAGATAGCCCATATTTAAAAATCTGTTGGGCTTTGCTGCAACCTAAGGAGAGTACATAGCTGCTGAAACAGACACTCCCATTGTTTTCTTTGCAGTGCTTTCATATTTTTTCCCTTTATAGGTTCTTCTTTAAAGAGTCTTTAGTTTATGTTAATCTCATATTCCTTCTCCCTCCCTTCCTTCCTCCCCCCACATCTTCCCCACACCCCTGACAACAAAGCCCACCTTCTAATCAGTTTCTGGGATATACTGTATTCTGATGATTCACAATCTGGCTCTAAAGTATCATTGGAATTGCTGCTTCTGCCTCTTGAAACTCATGCTGCCAGTTCTTGAGTTCAAGTTATTTCTAAAACAGATCTCCTTGGTCTTTGAAAAGTTTGCTCAAGGGGAGAAGAGGAAAAATGTAAAGCTCCACTACTGATACAGCTCAGAAGTAGGACTGGTTTTCGGAGGCTAACTGCCAGATACAAACGCAAAACTGAAGGGCATATGAAGATTGGACCCAGATGACAACTTGCTGCACAGTTCAGACAATGGTCCTGATTCCCTACTGTGTTACTCCAGTTTTAAGCCAGTGTAAATCCATCAGTCAACAGATTTCCAACAGTATAAAACCAGAGGAATGGAGTGGTGTACAGACCTGATACACACAGTATATAGTGTTGCCAACTCTGACTGAAGCTATTCCAGGATTTTTTTCCAACATGACATAATATAATTTTCTTAAAATATCCTATTAAAATCTCCCAGATTGCTTTCAGTAGTCACTGGGAAATGGATACTGATTCCATGAGACTCCAGGCCAATCCTGGAGGGTTGGCAACCCTAATGGTATAGTGGTATATCAGTGGTATCCACTGTTTCACTCTTTTCTGCCACAAAGGCACATGTATAAATTATATGAATTAGAGATATCAGGAAATACTTTACCCTGTTTTCTCTCTTTGAAAAGCACAATATTTGTGCCAATTAGCTTAGAGCTTTTTACAATTGTTTTCCATGTTTCTTTTCTTTTTTCCAACCCCTCAGCTAGCCATAGACTTGGGTAGAGATGTGTCAGTCTTTCCTCAAACAAAATCTCCTTCCAAGGAAAATAAGATGAAATTTATAAAAATAAAACCTAATGTAAAAGAAACATTTCAAAGCTTTTCACAGACAGTTCAACAACTTCCCTTAAGACTTTGAGCAGTTTGCTGCTGACACCACCATCAGAGTCAATGTTACCTGTTTCAAAATGGGAACTAAATTCTGACAGACATATTTTTCACCGCTGGTAACATGAGACTATCGTCTCCTATATTCACATATGCCTGACCATGGACCAATGGACTATGCCTGCAGTCCTTGCTCAGGCAATATTCCCATTGAAGTATTTGTATAAGTAAGGTCTGCAGGATAGGAACCCAATGTAATCTAGTTCGAATTGTTTCATACTGTATTTTTAAAAATACATTAAATGATTGAAAAATAAAATCTGGGGAAAAATCTAACTGTTCCACAGTTAATGTTACATTCAAAGGTAATTACTTAACACATGCAAAGCTCAATTACAAAACCTACAATTCTCCCACTTTGTATAAGCTCCTTTGCTTCTGCTTTAAATAAAAGAAATTCTTTTCATTTTGTCAAGAAAACTTTTCTCTACCTCACTACTGCATGACAAGGGAACAGATGGCAATTTAAGGGGAGAATTTATGAGAGCCACAATCTTAATGTTGCATAAAGAAAAGAAAAAGACTCGCATCAAAACCACTGACAAATGTACTTGCTAATATTAATGCACTCCCCATTCATCCAATATGCTTCCTAATTGCTTTTCTGTACATAATAATGTGGCACCTGCTGCTCAACATTGCAAACGCATCAGGATTTCTCCAAAGTCAAACAGCTCTGCAACTGGCCCTCTCCCAGTGATAAATGTAGAGCACTGTATCACGCACAGTTCCTGTCAGTGGCATAATTAAAATTTTATACTTACAGAAAAAGATAGTAAACAATCAGTTCTTAAATGGATTCACAAGAGGAACTCTTGTTACAGCCAACTTTATAATTAGTATGCATCATGTAATGCTAATATATCCATGACAAGAAAATAGGGGGGAAATGTAGAAAATCGGGTTGTTCTCTTTAATGCAATGTTAAACTACAAAAAAAAAAAACCTGAAAGCAATCAGCCCATTGTTATTTCACTTTTCCATTTCTGCTCTTCATTCCCTGTTGAAAATAGCTATGCACATTTTCCACTGCAATGATGGTCGTTCCCTTGTGCCACATCTCCGGAATTTTCAAACAGCCACTAGGATGGGTATGAGCTTTATGATGTTTATTCATTTTAATTTTACATTAGACCAAAAAATGTAATTTATTTTTAACAGACTTAGGGCCAAATCATACAGTCCTTATTCTCAGGCAAAACTGACACTGATATCAAAAACATTAAAATATAATTTTGTGCTGACCTGATAGACCATTATACAAAATATGACACACAATAGGCAAACCACAAGTCTCACATCGTGTCCTAAATGAGCTCCTGATCCTGATAACTTTAAGCAGAACTGAGCTCCATATGCTGTAAATTTTATTTGTCTCTCAGATGAAGAACATCAAGGGTCACAGCAGAATATATATCTATATTTATAACACATATTATATTGCACTATATAGATTACATTATAATCTGAATATCTGTAAGAAATTTTCAGTACACGTAGATGTGTAATATTATATATACATACAGTGTACATATATTGCACATATACTTATAGTTTATTTACACATCCTTTTCCTGATTTCCTATTTTTCTGAAAGGTGTTACAATATTATTATTCAACACAGTTGTTTGGATGATAGAAATATGTAAAATCTGCTATGAATAAGTATAAAATTTGATACTACATAACGGCATATTTGAGAGCTGCAGTGCTATAGTGCGTGAAAGTTTAAAACAGCATGGAAATTTTAACACAGTTTTAACTAATTCAAACTGTGTTGTATTATTAAATAAACTAGTTAGTGTAGTTAAGAAAAAATAAAACTACTGTGCTTCAAAGGCTCTACTATTTTATTGAATATTATTATTTTAAAACTATTCAGAAAAACAAAAAAATCAGGAAAAGTTATATTAGCCTATAACCTGTCTTAAAAATATTTTAAAAAAACAATGTTTAATCATAATCACTGAAAGCACAACATACCAAACATTTGCTTATACAGCAGAAATGCCAGTGGAACATCAAATGGATATGTGCTGGCAGGGTGACAATGTAATATATACCCAATTCACAAAGACTTGCTAGTAACCTGCTTAGAATATAATAGTTAAGATCTAAATCTTTATCATCACTTGGTGAGATCATCTGTATGCCAAAAATTAAAATACTTTTCTACCTCATTGATAGGGTATGACACAGAGGTACAGGCTCCTGAGATTTGAGGCAGACCAAAAAGTCTCGGGGATGCTTGTGTGTACTGTGTTCTTTTCTCTGTGCTTTTCAAACAAGAATTGTGAAAACTATCCCCACTTTTAGCTTCCACATATTTACTGAGATGCTATTTCTTCAGAGGAATACAACATTTTATAAAAGGTCCATGAATTGCTCAAGAATTGGCAAATATGAATAGCAATGAATCCATTTATACATAAACATAGTCACAGTCCCAGCAAACTAGAACTATCAAAAGCTGAATTCTTAAAGGCAAATGAAAACTCTGAAGTCGGAATCCTGCCCCTTACTTGTAGAAATGCCATTTGAGGGTGAAAATCTTAAAGCTCTTTAAAATAAATAAAAATAATAATAAATAATTTTCTACACTTTCATTGTATGTAAATTCCAATGAGTAAGATAGACACTGGGGAGTAAGATAGACACTGGGGACAGGGTAATTAGATGAAATGACCACCAATTAATTTGAATTTTGCTAAATCCAATTTCTGAATTAAGCATTTGCGAGCACTGGCCAATTTAACTTTTAGTAATCTGGGAGAGTAGGAATATATAAACAAAAGACATCTAGCAACTCAAATAGGGGACAGTGATTCCATCCACAGACTGGGAATCAGGGTTAGTATCAGAGGGAGAAAGGGACTCACAGTGCAGTGGGCCAGCGTGAGGTCCTCGGCACTGCTTATGCCTCCATATGGGCTGTGATGGGGGACTGCAGGGAGAGTCGATGTCTGCACAACCCCAAGTGATGAGTATGGCGCTGACCTTCTATCTGTGATGTGGAAAGCCACAAAAGGGGAGGCTAGAGGAGGGACCACCAATCTCAAACAGCTATGCAGATCCCATTACCCCAACACCCCATGCTAGTAGCCCAGAGGAGCTGTGGCTGCTTTTCTAGTTTATAAGCAAAATTGTGGCCTGAGTCTAGGGACTTGATTTCACCCCACACTCACCAAGACTTCCACGCTCTACCGGCACAGAACCTGAATGCTATAATTTATATGGGTGGAATAAACTTCAACCATGGAACATTGTCCCATAGAAAAGGATACCGTGGAGCAAGTTCTTACATCTGCCACGAATAATTTAGCCCATTGAATATAAGGGGCAACAATTCTTTTTCACTATGGCTCTGATCCTCCTCCCACTGAAGCTAATAGCAAAACTCCCATTGACTTCATTGGTGCAGGATCTACCTTTATATAAAAATCTCCTGTCATCTCCATATAATAACAATAAAATAATTGTATTAATGAATAGACATAAAAATCCATGATATTCTGCATTACTGACAGGCACTTTTCCAAGTGAACTAGAACATGAAAGAAATAACATTCCTATGTAAACAACAGGGAATGGTGCTAAAATGTTGGGGGCTTTTTTCCCCTGCATTGCCTGATCCCTCACAGCAGGAAACATTCTATTGTAATGCAGATTTCTTGGATTTTTAGCAAAATCTCTTTTCAGTGCCCTGAACACTGTATGAAAGTGTCATCAGACAGCACTTGCAATTCTATTAAGCACCATTTTATATTAACCTAACTTCCATAACCTACATAATATAAAACATAAATATTAATATATTATAGTTATTTCACTGTATCTAATTAGCTTTTCATTGTTTTAACCTAAGTGCAATATCATATCATGTTCTTCAGTCCTCCAGTACTAGATGTACTCAGCACAATATGATAAATGAAAACATGCTTTAAGCTAATTAAAACAGATAAAATCTGTCTTAGCAGAAGCCAAACTGAACCCCTCAATGTCTGGTGAGGAAATTTTTTTTAATCTGGTAATATGATTTTATGCACTGCAAACTTCTTCATATAAGAATTATGTACTGAAAAGCTATCGCTTGTACTGAGTGTGGCAGCCTGCCTGCTAAGCAGGACAAGTTGATGCAAACACATCGTCCCAGAACTCCAGGAACCACACCAGCTCCCCACTGTATACTGAATCAAATTCAAAGTCCAAGTCTTGATCACCAAAGCCCACAATGAGGTAAGTCAAGTCTACTCTAGGAACTGTCTTGGTCTCAGTGACCAGGACTTACTATAACAAATGCAGTCCCACAATATTTGGGGAGTTTCTTTAAGGCCCTGCTATTGGAGTCAGGTGGTTACCAGAGACCCCAGCTGCCTACTTTTTTTTAATGCAAGTTTCTAGCTTAGAAAAGCTTGAAAATGTGACTCCAGTGTAGCCTAAAAGCTCAGAAACCAGAAGACAAATAAAAAGAACCATCATTTTTAAGACAATCTCATGATTTTTGGGGCCTGACGTATGATTTTTGAAAGTTAGGTGTTGGTGATATTGCAAGTCTTACAATTCTGTCACAAGCACACAATATCCAATGTTCTTCTCCCAGTTTCAAGGACTGATGGAATTACATTAGAATCTCAACTTTTAGATAAAAATATAAAGTAAGTTTCTAGACCTTGTGATAGCACAAAAAGTTTGAAAGTGTGACCTGAGTACATGCTAAAGACTTAAAAACCAGAAGGCAAATAAACAACATACCAAATTTACTCTTTTAAAAAAATCTGATGTCTGTTCGGTTTGACTCATGATTTTTGAACGCTTGGAGTTGGCAATACCACAAATGCATTCATGAGTAACAATGCAACTTTTCAGTAAGAGGCATTTGTGAAGAAAGGGGAGGATAGAACTTTGTTCATAGCTGAGCCATCCCAAAGTATTAAAAGGGATACAAATCTTCCCACATTAAGGACAATATATAAGACCCATCTCTTTATTGTACTTCAAATACCTCCTAGGTGTTGGGAGGGAAAGACAAAGAGAGGACAGAAAGGGGGGGAAATATCCCAATCAAGAGATCCTGCTGAAGGAAAACAAGATGAAGAACCTTTTACCACTTGGTCAGAGAAAGAAGGAATAACACTAAAACATGAAAGACTTTGCTTTCTGTAAGGTACTCAGACCCTGCTTCAGGATGGCACTTCAGGCATGTGCGAAGGTCCCACTGGAGTCGCTGAATGGAACCTAAGCCCATACCTAAAGTTAACACACATAAATGTTCTCTTGAATAAGGATGAACCTAAGCATATGTTTAAATTCTTTCCTGATTCAGGACCTCAGAGATCATAGAATGGTAAATAAATGTGAAGATTAGACAAGCAGGATGGATCAACACTGAAGAAGACATCTGCCACTAGCACAACTGCTTTGTATATTGCATATTTTCAAAAACATCTGAGTTTACCTTTGTCAAACAAATAAATTCATACTTATGTTAATACTTGTAAAAAATAAGAATACCTTCATTCTCCTTTTTTTCTAATTTTGTTCACCTCAGAAAAAAGTTATTCATTTTGGGAGAACTATTTTGAATTTAATCCATATGAAAAAAAGAACATGTATTCTATGAATACTAGAAAAATAGAGACTTCTCATGTTCCCTAAGAGTAATTTGCTTATGTCAGAAGTGTACAAATGGGTATACAAGTGTTTTAGAAACAGGATTCTTAATCTCTAGTCCTCATATTGAAATATATTCAAAATGATGCTGTGTTGCCATGACAACTACTCTTAATAGACAGTGTAAACATGAAGACGGATCTGCACAATTTGTATTACAGTAACTTGTACGTACTTGGGGTTCAATTCTGAAAAGTCTCTCTCTCATCCACCTCAACGGGGCTCCCTCTATGGGGAACGGACCAGTTCTTTACTTCCACTTTTTCTCACTGAACATTCATGAAAATTAATAGAAGTTTATTTTCTTATCTGACTTTTCCCCTGTCAGAGTTTTACACCCTTCAGGTGTATTAGAAGGGTTTGTCTACTTATTTGTATCTCACACAAAAAAAGTAATAATGATTCACAGATCATACTTTAATACACCAAGAAGCACATTCAACAATTTTCCACAAATCACTCACAAGTCCTGATCAAAAATTAAAAGAATTGCAACTTTCCTATTGTGATATAACCATAACTACTACATATGGATAGATATAGCCAGAACTATGTCCTATTATAAGATAATTATTGTAACGTATTTCAGAATAATTATTGCACATGGTATTTGAGGGTATTTTGGATGTAAGGTTTCACATTTTGTCAAATAACACAGTTTGTAAGGCAACTCAGCTATCCTTTAAAATACTTCACTGATAAATAACTGCACAATACTTTAAAAATTAACATATATGTGGATTGAAAGACGATGTGTTTTAAATGTTATTATCATGTCCATGTTAAATATATTATGTGCTATATATCATTTTCTACTGGCTCTGCCATTAACTCCATAACAGCTGGTGCTAAATGCACTAAATTGTAATATAATGAGCTTGTATATTGCTAGCAATTACAGAGTTAAGTTGAATAAATCCTCTGAGTACAAAATAAGTGTGCTTTCCACCTAACAATAAATTAAAAATGACACCTGCCTTAATTTAAAATTTCCATGGATCAGCAACAAAAACAACAAAAAAGCATTGCAATTGAAACCCCATCTCAAAATTTGCTTCGTTTTACTACATCCATTTCATATGTATTTATGACATCTGTCACCTCAATATATTATTTAAACACCAATTATGCACTACTGAGTTATGAAGTGTGTGATAAATACACTGTTAAAGTTGAAAATCTTAAGATGTGAAGTGAATGCCGTGTATTGCTGTTTGCTTGTTATATGGTTTTGCTATATACATGCTAGATTATTAGCTCTTACTGTCCTTTAAGGAAGTGATTCCACTGCAGACTTTGATTCAGGAAAGCACTTAAATTTTAAGTATGTGCTTTAGTCCCATTTACTCCAATAAGACTTAAGCTTATGCTTAACATTGAGCATTTCCCTTGCATGCTTTTCTAAATTGGAGCCATATATAACAATTTCTACAGTTTTGATCTGATATGGACAATTGCAATATCATTCAAATTGTGGTTTTGGGGTACATCCATGTCATCAGATAACTTTAGATCAAAGAATTTTTCTAGAGTTAATTTTAAAAAATAACTTTTTAGGCATTTTTAGGCATTAACTATAGTTAATTTATAGTAACTATAAATTAACTATAGTTAGCTGTACTCTATTGCAATTCACTGACTCACAATTAGAGCACAATTAAATTTCTGTGAATATTTGTTCAACTTTTTACATGAATTTGTTTTGCTATGTTCATACATTTTGGGGCTCACTTTCCACAAACATTTGATTGATTGTGTTTAAATGGTAAAAGTTACTTGCCACATGCATAAGTATTTGTGGAATCATAAATTCACTTGTGCATGTATTCATGCCAGGAGTGCATGTGGTCTCATACAATCAAGGAACAGAAATAATACAATGTGACTTATCCAACCAATGATATGTAACCAAGCTTGATTTTAAAATATTGGCAGTAAAATCATGGGGGAGGGGGGACTACAACAATATTAGTCAAATACATGCAAACAAGAAACACATTTGAGGAAATCACAATCTGAATGAGGATATCCTATATGCAGAAACAGAGGATACATTCACTGAATAAATTATTCATTGCAAGTTATTCCCTCAGCTAGACACAACCCAATAATGAGCTTTCCAGAAGTCCATAACAGGGTCAAGGATTGGATCTCTGAAGGAAACACTAGAAGGTCAATAATGGGATCAGGCCAAGGATAAGTTCATTGACTAACTAGAAGAGAATGCTACTATCCTGACATGAGAACAACCAAAACCCTGGCTTAGACAAGTGAAACTTACGTTCACAGTAGGACCAAATCAAATGGCTGGAGGTTATATTTGCAAAAATTCAAATTAGAAATAAGATGCCACTTTATAACAGTGAAGGTAAATAAACATTGGAACAGATTACCAGAGGAAATGGTAAATTCATCATCACTTGGAGTCTTTAATTAGATGGCTATCCAAAAGATATGCTCTAGTTCCACCACAACTTCCTCAAGTTAAGAGCTTGATAGTTTTCACTTGTATATCAAGGAAGAATAACTCTCTTCTCCACAGGAGTTGCGTGGTGAAATTCTATGAATTGTGTAATATAAAAGGTCAGACTAGATGATTACAATGGTCCCTTATGGCCTTAAAATCTATGAATGCCATGGGACCTACTGGAGGTATGCATCTCACCTGAATTCCACACATGTGAAATCGTACTGAGAATCCAAGGAAAGAACACCATTCAGGGGTAACCACATAATGCCTATTTTGCTGCCAATCCACTCCCTCAGATCTATACATGACTCATCCCCATTGGCACTTGGGGATAATTTAAGGATGATTAACAGCTCACATGACTGCATGAGCACACATCCACCATTAGAATATCCCATCTGACAACTGTCATCCAGGAGTGCAGTGTCAGGCCAATACTGCCGAAGGACAACTTTCATGGTGCCTGGAAGGGAGACCTCTCTCTGCCCCTAGAAGATCAATCCAACCCACCCTCTACTCCTGCCAACATATAGTTATATTTTACTTCACATAAGGTTAGGGACTTCCCCCTCTGTCTTTTCCCATGGCTGCAGCACAAGGTTAATGCCACCTTAGAAATGGAGAGATCTCCATGTTCCCAGAAGAGTAGAGGAAAGGATCCAGGATCTGCATAGGGCTATCAGTGTGGTGCAGAGATTGTATCCATGAGTTCTCCATCCACCTCCCACAGCCCCCTTCTTAACAATTCTGCATGTAGAGCATCTGCAGATTCCCAAAGTTGGTTGGCTAAAGTTGGTTAGAAAATACTTCCCCCTCCCCCTAAAAATGTCAACAAAATCATGTTTTCTGTTTAATACTCCTTGCTGTCCATGCTAGCCTATTGTTTGGGGACCAGAAACTAATGAGTGGTTATCTATCTTAGCTTCCTATATAAACCCCATCAGCATAGCGTCTGAACATCCAACAAGATCCCTGTGAGGCAGGATCTGTGTTATTATCCCCATTTTTCAGATGGGGAACTGAGGCACAGAAAGGCTAAGTGACTTGACCAAGGTCAAAGGAAGTTTGTGGCAGAGCAGAGAACTAAACCTGGGATTCCCCAGTCCCAGGCTGGCACCCAGTTGGCCATCCTTCCTCTCTAGTGATTAGTTGAGTCAGGGTCATATGCTACAAAAGAGAAAAGCTGGAGCAGAGGAATTAACTAGCTGCTAGCCAAAGGAATGCTTACTTGCTCAGATATCAAACTGGGAAAAAATAAATAAAAATACACCTGAGCAAAACACTGTTTTAATCAGTCTTATGGTAGGAGCAATGAGCTTGTACCCAAATATATTCTGAATGAAAACACAGGGTTATAATTTGAAATTCTTATTCACATTGGGCTATTGATTTCAATAGGACTATGTTTAGAATAAGGTGCTACAGAACATGAATAAGACTGGCAGAATCTGGCCCCAAAGGACCACGTGTCTCCAGTGATTACTGCTGTCACAGATATGGCTTTGTCTGTAGGTTGAAAGAATCGTTTGTCCCTATGAGTTTAAACAGGACAGCCTAAATAGAGAGTAAGTGAAACTGCAGAATATTTAGGGCAAAAATACATAAATACATAATAATGATACACATGCTAGAATTTTTACTTCACAGAGTAAACCACAGTATTTTCATTTGGGTTGAAAACATGACCTCTAGTAAGAAAAATGTCTTCAGCATTATAGATTAATGCATGCAGCTCTGGGTCAAGATTTTTCAAAGTGACTTGTGATTTGGGATGCCCCAATCTGTAGGTGCCCAATTTAAGACACCATTAAGGAGCCTAATTTTTAGAGGGTGGGTACTAATCACTTTTAGAAAATCAGGCCTCTTTAAATGAATTTACTTGAAGTTGAGCACCCAAAAATGGAAGTAGTCAAAGTCACTTGTCATTTCTGAACATCTTGGCCTTGGACGTTAAAGCCCAGATTTCAGAAGTGGCTTCTAATATTACAGACCAAATTTTGGCAAATATTTGTAGCTAAACATCTAAGTTCCTATGAATTTTTGAGATGGGTCTCAGCAATTAATAGACCAAAAACATGAATCACCAAAAAAGCTAAAATGTTTAAATCTGCGGGACAAATTTGCAGAAAGGCAGTAGAGTAAGAGGGCCAGGTAAGAGGCGGGAGGCACTCCTGGCTAGGGGTCATGGAGCTAAGCAGTGAGCCCAGTCTAAGGGAGAGGAATTTGTGGTGGTTTCACTGGGGTAGGGATGACATAAAGAAGAGGTTTTTACTCTGGTTTATAACCATTTTTGATACAGCTGAAATTTTATTAAAGCTGTTATCATTGATAGACCAATACTGCCCCCCCCTCCAATCACAGGAATATAGAAACTGCCAAATCGGATCAGACTCATGGTCTACGTACTCCAGTGTCCTGTCTCTAACAGTAGTCAGCACCAGAAGCTTCAATGGAGGGTGTAAGAAACCTCACAATAGAAAGGGGTGAAATAATATGCCCCTCATGAAGGTCTCATCCTAATCCTTAATAGTTAGAGATTGGCTTAAAGCGCCCTGATGCATGAGGTTTTATATCCCTCCCAGAACTCTATTTTGCATGGAAAATTATAACTCTACCACCATAACCCTTTCAAAACATGGCTACTAAAGTCACATTCCCTCATTATTCTGAACACATCCTCCCCACTCTGTTTCTTTGAATCCCTCCATTGGCTCCCCCTGTATCACCATATCAAATTCAAGCTTCTTGTCCTCTCCTTGATGGCCCTTCACAACTCTGTCCCTACTTGCTTATCTGTAGTCGTCTCTTATTGCATCACCTTTTGCCGCCACAATTTTGACTCTACGCCAGCTCCTGGGTTGATCCGTAGGACCACTATCCTCTCCTTCAAATCCCTCCTCAAGATCCGTTTTTGCCACAACACTTGTAAGAAATCACCTACGATAATTAATTATGATTATGTTGAAGAGCAGATGGGGTTAACTGGGGATATTACTTCATCTAATATTTTAATATTTTTAAATGCAATGTATATTTAAGTGGTCTCCTGCAACACGTGTGAACCCCTTATACTTAACAATCTGTCCAAACATCTTAGACACTCTGGTTGCCTTCCCAATTCTGAAGAGCTCTGTGAAGCTTGAAAATTTGTTCTTTCCACCAACAGAAGTTAGTCCAATAAAAGATATTACCTCACCCACCATGTGTCTCTCATATCCTGAGACCCACATGGTGGCAACAAAACTGCAAACATATAAAAATGAATACTTCTAATTGAATCCCCCTCACACACCATTTGTTTATCACTTGTCTTCTTGCACTGCAAATAGAGCAGAGCAGGAACTGATTCTTCATGTGTGTTTATACTATACCTAACACAATGGAGCCCTAATCCTGATCCACAACACTGGGCATTACTGCAGTAATAAATGAAAAATTATAAAGGTAATAACAATGTATAGATGGCATACAGAGGAATATATAGAGATACAAAAGTATAGATGTGTGTATATACACAATTCATACATTCACACGATCTATACATAATATGCACATATACATTATATATGAGATTGCATGAGGGAATATTACTATTATTATACATGAGAGAAAGTATATAATATGTCTTTTGAATGTGGTTGTGTGCATATTTTATTTTCTTCTGTTAAAGTGACGCATGACTAGCTATGACACTTGTCCATATAGCAATTTCTCTAATAAGCATAAAACAAAATACATACTACCCCTTTAAGGCATGTTTTTCATTCATTCCATAGGACTGGAATGTGTTTGAATGCTTCTGAGGGGTTTTAATAAATATGCGTGTGTATGAAATACTGCTGATTCAATTACTAAATCACTTGCAACAGCTGTGGGGCTATGATCTGTTTTGAAATGAATTATGTCATGGTGATTACCTAAAAGGATAGGTGCATTTCTTGTATGATATTGTATGACGCATTACAGATTAAATAAGGTAGGTACTGTATATTTTATTCTACAGCATGCATTTGGTAGAAGTGCTTGGAATATATATTACAGAGATATACAGGTCTCTTCTATGATACTGTTTGTGTATATATACATAAAAGACACATGTACTCCTCTTTGAATCCTAAACTAAAAATGCTCATTTCATCCATCAACTTTTCCTTTTCTTAGGACTAAACACAGCTTTGAGTAAAATCAGAGTTTTACTCTTTCTGTTTCACCCAGTGCATTATCATCATAACATAAATCTTTCCGGAATGGATTTCATTTTTATCTTGTTTCATTTAGTGGCAGTATAAAAATATATAAATGCACTGTGAGTTTCCAAAGCAATATTAGCATCTAACATTAATAAAGTAATAAATAAAGCTCTTGTTCCAAATAAACTTAGCAAATCTATAACATCAGATTCAGAGAAAGGGTTGCAACACAAAAAATACATTTATTTTTGCATAAATGGAACGTTTTCAGCAGGCATGTACTTTATGCTAACAGGATTAAACGGTGTTGTGTGTAGGTAGGAACAATGAATAATTTCCTTCCAAGTAATCCATTATTATTTATGTGCATTAGAAAGGAGATATTCCAAAGGTTTGAGAAAATGAAGAGTCACCAACACTAGCTATTTGAGTGCTATGCAAAAGTACCAAGCAAAAGTGACAAAAGCATCTTTTCTAAAAAGAACTAGAAAAAATATTAAAGGAAGAATTAAGGGAGAGGAAATAACTTCACTAAAAATGCTCCTCTAGGGGTTTCTTTAACAGTTATGGGGCAAATGTTAAAGAATTTGAACAATATAAAAATGATCTTTTTAATATTACAAACACACTTTTCAAACCAGCTGTTAAACTTTCCAAACACTGACACAAAACTTTTATCAAGTTTATGTCTTAAAAATGAGACTTTTGTGGCAGGCCTCTGCAGATCAGTATAAATTCAATCCAATTTAAAGCACAGTAACGATGTGGGCAGTCTCAGACTATTACTTTCAATGGGATTGAGTCCCTAAGGATGACATAGACTTAGTCCCATTGAAAGTAATGGGGTAAGCAATCACATGCCATTACTTTCAAGGAGACTCAGTCTATACTATCCATAATAACATGGTAATATAAATCTGCACTGACTCATCAGCATGAAGAATGAAAATGTAAAAGAATGGCAAAGCGGCAAACGTGCACCCTGAGACAAAAAACAGGCCCCTGGTTTCTTCACATCCATAACTCATCAACGTTGAAAGTTTATTACAGGAGAGCTAAAAAGGAATGAACACAAGGTGAGACATTAAAACAAAAATGAGGTTTCTATGTTTTACCGTAATGTTGGTCCTTTCCCTCTGTTTTCTTTTAGGGCTACACAAATGCCACAATATTTGGTTCTTAGAGCCATTAGTATCTGCTTCTGTGCCCCAAATCCTAAAATATGATATAACACAATTATTAATGGAGAATTTCTTTGTCTCATAAAAACATCTGCATTTTGGCTTCTTCTCCAGGACTAATATAGACAGCTACAAAGATTCCTGGAACCTTTCCCACTGCAATCAGACACATTTATTAATACATTAAAGGGGTGGATAACTCAGAACAGATGGACAGACACTATGATTGATCCATTACTGTGGAGATACCTGATAATGGTGTGTGAAGACTGATACATCCAAAACAAAAAGGTAACAAATACCTGTCATTTTTCCCCTTTTCTATTTGTGATTGGTAGGAGCGTATGGAGTAGTGGAGGAGGTTAACTCTACCCTTCTTGATCTTAACCAGTTTCCAGGTCTCAAAAGCGTAAAAGCTAATGGGAAAAGAAAAGGTAAAAAAAAAGATCCTGTCTAAACTGTGTTATTGGGGTGTCCAGCGTGACTTATTTTGGTTATAAGATAGTTGCACTGTTATGATATCCCAAAAAAGCATGACTGTTATATGCATACTGCACTGTATGTCCCTCTGCTGACCTATCAACACCTTTATAAAATGCATCCTAAGAATGGTGACTAGTTCAGATATAGCCCAAATTTTTTTCAGTCTTCCAGAAAAGGAAATTGGAATATTTCTTCTTCGACAATCAAGAGATGGAGGAGATTTTATAACCAGTAAAAAGGAATATTGAGAGGACTCCTGACATAAATGGAGGATTGGAATCTTTGCCTCATGTAGCCGGGCTAAAGGCCACAACCATAACAAATCACAAGTGATCTCAAAATTAAAGGACTGATTCATCACCATGTTACTCATTTTACACCAGTGTAACGCCATTGATTTCAACAGAATTACACCACTGTAAAACTGGAGTCATAACATAGTGAATCAGGCTCTAGTATCAGTATGTTCATAAGTTATAATTATTAAGGGAAGACAGACCAACGTATATGACCCTAAGGTTATTGATGCAGAACTGAACTCCAATTCATCTTCGGTCTGGATTTTATTCTGATCCACAGGAAAGCTGGATGAGATATATGCCAAAGACAGAACAGTTGTCTTGGATAACACTAACTGAAAACTACCACCATAATAAAAATATAATATAAAGTTGTTCTGTATTGTTTACCCTTCTACTTCATTTGATGATGAGCTAAATTCAGAGGATTCAAGTCCAGTAGGTTTTACACACATAAAACTCTCATAGGCTACAAAGGAAGTAGTGTTTGCATCAAAACTGCAGGACTGGATCCTAAATTTTGCTTGCCACTACAGCTTGTTTTTCTATTTGACTATATTTCAGAGCGGCCAAATGTCCACCTCACAGTTGTCCCCTACCTGCGGCAAGCCTTAACAGAAGGGCAAAGAAATGAAGGGGCATGAAAAGGGGCACTTCTGAGGTGGTCTCTCTGGAACATAGCTGAAGCACAGTTCAAAATTCTGCACACACCTTTTTTTGGGTGCCCAGCTCGTTATATGTTGGCCGTCATATATCAAGACAACCAGAACTGATGGACATTTGAAAATTATTATTAGGGCAGTGTGTGGAAGATTGCACTACTACTATCTATACTGTACCTTTCCTGAGATAAATAAGGTGGAATACACATTAGTCTCCACAACAGTCAATACAGCAAACTTTCACAAGCACATCAAAACAAAAGGAAAAGATTCATATTGTGTAGCTACTTTCCCTTTGATCATGTTGCATCTTTGAAAATGGTCTCTGAAAATGCTGCTTTCTCTAAAAATCCCAAATCCTTGTTCTTGATTCGGATCTCATACCAATGTTATTGTATTCATTTCCATGGAGTTACACTCCACACATTTTCACTTGTTTATGTAAGCATGGAATCAGGCCTATTATGTGTGAGGAAGGCATCATTTAATGAACCTAATTGTAGAAATATCACAAATTTGTTTTTCTGATGTTTATATTGTAAACATTTTTTATGCAAACCAGCTTTTCTGCTTTGAACAATGGTCAAAAAGAGACGCTGTTCTGTGTATTTCTTTATTACCTGTTTAATTCTAAAATTCTGACCAATTGTTCTCTTTATATGAAACTTTCTCAGGACAGTGGCTAATTTTCATAGATAAGCAATAGATATGAAATAAGAAGGGATGGATTTAAACAAACAATCTTGATGAAGTAAGAACTGATGAATTTAAACAATTAAATGTGCAAAAGGAAAGCCTTTTCTTACAGAGAAATACAAGAGGGAAGAGGACCATGATTCTTACAAGTACTTTAGCACTGCTACTATAAGGAATATGCTATCACAACATGTAAAGTATTTAAAATAGATTATGTAAAAAATTGCTTGACTAACTGGATATTTATCAAGCAGGAAATGGATAAATAATCATTTGTCAGTAAGATCCTCCCCCAATCAATTATCAGACTATCCTTTTTAGTGTGTGTAGATATACATATTCTATAAACGTGTTTATTTTTCAGTGTAACCATGTGCATTTCTGAAAATATTTCTTAAATAGATAAATGTACCCCAATAGATAAAGTACCTTTCAAACTACAAAAACACCTTCAAATGAAGCATCTCTTTTACAAAGGTGATTTGTACAGAAGAAAAGCACATGTAGCAAATATCATACTGAAGAAGACAAAACTATGTGCAATCCCTTGTTAGAGATTCTAGTTCTGAGAAATTTATAGAGAATTTGAAATATTTTTTTTGAGTAGGCAAGAATTACAAATAATGGAGAAGGAAATAAAGATGCCAAATGCAGCCTTCTGATCAGCAGAAAGTTCAGTCTTTGGTTCTGACCTATTTCGGTCTGTTAGTTACTAAGTTAGTATAGCACTGTCCACTGTTCAGTTTTACATTCTGCATCGTGCAGTGGCTGTACATTAAAGTACTGGAATGTTCTCAAGGTCTGATCTGAATTTTTTTTTTTAAGATCCAAATAATTCTGTACAAAGACATGGGGGAGAATATTGCATTTTTTAAAGTGGGGTGGCAGGAGGCGTGAACATAAAGTGTTAGGATAATGTGCGTTCGTCTCTGTTATTGTTTTGATAATTTACATTCTCAAATGTATGTCTTATTCAAAGGGTGGCTATGGTACTTATATTTTTATAGTTGAGTATTTGCTTGATTCTCATCTAAGTGTAGGGCGTGATCCTGCACGGAGATAGATGGACATACATACCAGTAAGCACTGGTGTTTCTTGTAATATTGTGCTCATATAGAGTAGCTGATTTTATGACACACAAAAGGCAGCGTGCCCAAGTATATGAAGACAGGATTGAGTCTTTAGACCTGTTTTGCACCTGCTAACTACACATTCTGCACTCACCCCCTTGCTGCACATTTATAGTGGTTTGTATAGTGATGATACCAGTCCTTGTCATGTATCTTTTCTACAGAAATCTAAATTCCTTTCATTTTTGGTAGATCTGAAATATAGTGATAATAAGAGAGTTTTTATAGTTTGCATATTTTAATATTGCAAATAAAATATAGTCAGTAAATAAATCATTCATACATTAAGAATGATTACCAATGTGTAAAGTGGAATGCTGAATTACCTTAGATATATTACCCACAATGCTTTTCAAGACAGCAGCTAATTAGCAGCAGAAAGGTCATGCAAAAAAATAATGTGATTAGAAGAGGTTGAACGAAAAAAATAGCCACATATTTGGACATAGACCAAATTTCCTTTTTGCCACTGTAACTGAAAACCATTGCTTCAATATTTAATGAAATGCTTATGTTGCAGCACCTGGTCACATTGTCAGCACTGCCTAACCACTGCTTCCCCTGTGGGTCATTACTGCAGCCATCTGAAAGGGGGCAAACTGTTCATCGACTACAATAATGCCAGTCTTTAAGAATCTACAGCTACAAAACAGCAGGAGACAGAGTTACTTTGGCTCTGATCTTGGGAAAAATGGCTGGGGGCAAAATGCTGTTTCCTACCATCAGAGACTATACAGTTAGCAATAACTCTGTAAGTCAAAGCCCATGCAAGAGACCCAGCTTGGCTGCCCTGCTTTGCTTCTCTCCCTTTGCAGAAAGCTAGCAGCTCCTGGTGAGAGATCCTTGTCAACAGGAAAACAGTAGTTTATGCTACCCTGCTAATGATCCAATGCATCAATAGCTCCAACAATCACAACAAGCAGATGTCCTAAGTTAATATAGACTTTCCTGGGATTTTACTTGTGAAACATGGCTTTAAAAGGCATTAGTCTTTTGTCCTCACTAGAAATCTGCTAAATCCTGGCACCAATTCCTTGGGTACGTGAACCCCAGCCTAATGGAATTTAATTACTTTAGTGGTATTAATCATCTGTACAGTAGAGCAAAGAGTATTTTATTACCACTTTTAAGGGTTATCGGCACATTTATTTCAAATGAACTGTCAAACTACATTACGTGTAAAGCATGCCAGGTTTGAATTCTGCAGCACAGGTGAAAAGAAATTTGCAGCTTAAAACTCTTCTGACATACTAAAGATGCCTACGTGTAATGTGGATGTAGTATATTTAAAATGAAAAAAAAATAGCATTAATTTTAATGAGCTATTTTTAGTATATTTCTTATTTCTCCCATTTTTACTTCTAGCCAGTAAAAGAACTGCTCTATGGTGAGAAGACCAGAAACACCAATTGGCACCAAATAAACTGTGACACTTCTAGAGGATTTGGTACACAAGAGCAATGTCAATCTTGTCCATTGTCTAGCAACAAACACTGGCTCAATAACACAAGATTTCTCTAATTCGCTTAAATGCATTAAATCCTTTGTGTTGTCATAAGTGGCGGGAGGGGAAAGAGCTATTTTAAATTGTTGCCATTTTTAAGAACAACCCAGAGATGTTAGTCAAACCATCAATATCAGATGTATACCTAGCTATACCAGATGTATACCTAGCTATACCATTCAAACCATCAGTATCAGATGTATACCTAGCTATACCATTCCTGAACTTAAATCTCAAAGATCCTGAAAGAGAAAATTTCATCTGGTAGTATTCATTTCAGCTTTCTGTGCATGTTGCAATGCACTTTACACCTACATCTAGAATCTGTCAATAATTAATACACACTGAAAGTCCCTTTATCTTTCACATGTTAGAGAGTTTGATTTCCATACCACCTTTGCTTTGTTTGCTGCAAGGATCCCTTGTAGGTTTTAGATCTGTTCTACACCTGGTTAAAGCATATCATTTTGCACTCATCATCTCTCACACATTTTACACTGAGAAGCAAATGAGAGCAATTTGTGACATGAGATACTACGACACGTGGAAAAGACACATAATTAGTGTCAAAATGGATGCATTTGCTTTTTAAAGCCTATTTGTCCTAGAATTTCAAATGAATCTAGCTGCTATGTCTCCCGCAACAACTCTATAATACTATATAATGAATTAAAAGCTAATGTTGTGAAATTGTGTAAGCTCAAGGAATAAAATGACAATTGTATATGTCTCAAAAGTAGGGATGAGAGAACTTTAAAAGATGCTAAATTCCAAGGTAGTTTTAAAGCTCTTCAGAAATGATCCCATTTTCCTAAACAGAAATTTCTAAAATGAAACCACCATTTTTCTTGACAGATTACAAAGTTACTTTTGACTCTGTTGCACTAAAAGGAAAAAATCACACTTAGCCCTTCTTGATTTTAATGCATTCCCCAGGTCTGAACCCTTTAGTGCTCTGCATGAAGCTCTCACAATGACATCTCTCACCGTTCCATATATGATCTGAGGGCAATATAGATCTCTACCCTCTCTCTTTCAACCTCTCTTTCCCTTCCTCCCTCTGTCCAAATAACTTTCTCAATTCCCCATGGCCTCCCTCCCTCTGTAAACTGAACAAATATGCCAAGAAATTACTATCCACAGAAAATATACTGCATGGTCACTGGCAGTACAAGCTCCTACCTCCTGTTCTGCCAATGTCCCTCCAAAGACCGGAGGGACTGCCCATCCCTGTGGATAAGAGTACACTTCAGTCTCCATACCCATTTGCTTCTTTGCCTCTCAGCTGAGACTGTCAACAAGACTATGAATTGTGACACTGTGTGACAGGGCAGCCCCACCCAAGCACTAGCCCCAGCAGCGTCAGACCAGTAGCTCTGACAAAGGAAGTCCCGCCCCGTTCGTACTGGGCATGCTTCATGTGCTATAGGTGTATAAAAGGAGGGAATTCAGCTCAGTCTGGGTGGGTGGCTGCAGGGGAAGGACCTACCTGGGAAGTGCCTGTGGATAACTAGCCAGCACCCTTGAACTCGCTGGGATCTGAAGCTTCCCTTGGCCAGCACGAACCCCTGCTGTGGGAGGAGCCTGAGGAGGCAACAGACCCAGAGACATGTGGAGAACCTGGAGATTTGTGGGAGACTCCAACTCTCAAAATGGTAGGAAGCTACTTGGGGGTGGGGGGATGGAGTGGTACCTTGCCCCCAGTAAGCCTCAGTGTGTTTTGGTAGGATCTCCCTACTGAGCCAGTGTCAAGGCACTATGGTGCTGTAACCAGGGGCAATCCTATGGACTATGGCCACTAGGCTGTGCTGCCTGGTAACCAGGGGCAATTCTATGGACTCTGGCCACTAAGCTGTGCTGCCCTGCAATGAGGGCCACTTCTATGGACTCTGGCCATTAGGCCATGCTGCCCTGCAACAAGGGGTCCAGGAACCCTCACACATGGACATAGGCACCATAGGATGTGGGCCCTCACTGTCAATTTCCTGTGTTTTTGGAAGGGGAATGAATTATCAAGTATAGCTGACCAGGGATAGAATTGAACCAGCAATCTAAAGAGGCTCTCTTTGCAGTTAGTTGTCCTTATCTGGCTGTTTTCAGACCCTGGTCGTGCTCTTCTCATGAAAATATTTATGTATCATTGTGGAATTGTATATAACATCTTTAGAGAGGAGACCTGAGTAATATAAATGCTGGGAACTGTTATGTGCTTCAAAGGACTATTTGAAACAATGTGCTAGACAAACAAAGGTAAGAGGCATTCTTAGGAAATACTTGGGAAGAGGGGAAGGCAACTCCTCACTTCTGGACCCACCCTTTTGAAGCTGTGACCTGAGGAGAGAGCCTCTGGCTGCTGATCATCTGTTACATGAGGACCAGACCAGATAAAAGGGTGACTCACAGATTCATGGGGTTGCTTCTTTTGAGCCAAGGAGATGATGAACTTTTAACCACAGGAAAAACTCTTGTGTGGAGTAGATGGGGGAGAGTTAAATGGCTGTTCATGGGCCAGAGCCCTTGCTTGAGTCAGGGGGTGATCTCTGGGTAAGCTTATTAGCATGTGCATAGTTTCTTTTATTCATTTTAATATGTTTTGTCTGTAATGCTTTTACCTTAAGAATAAAAGTACTTGCTTAGAAAGAGCTGAGTGGTAACATATAATGGTGGCAATTACACTGTCTATAGTCTCAGAAGAAGGAAATCAAAGCAGACCTGCTGAGGCCATCTATCCTACTGGGGAACTCAGCATAGGCAGGGAACTGTGTGGCCTGGAAATACCCAAGTCAGGACGTAGAGAGATACAAGTCTCCACCCAAGAGAGAGGATGGCTGGGAGTTGAAAGCCCAAGAGTAGATGGCCTTCCTGGACCCTGGAGGGGGAATACAGGTGCAGTTGCCCTGAACTGGGACACACTGTCCCTTCATTCCACTTGTAAAGGGTCTATACTTTTCTCTCTGTTTCCCTCCTAGTGTCCCATCTCTTCCTTTTTTGTATTTTAAGGAATCTATCTCTCACTCTGGTTTCAGAGCCCCATCTCTTCCTCTCCCCAGGTGTGAGAACAGGAATCATAGGGTTTGCCATTCCAGACCAGAGAGAACATTGGCTCATGAAGTCTGGTGTCCTGCCTCTAGCAGTGGCAAACACTTTTTTCTGCAAAGAAAGGTGGAATCCCATTATAATGCATTATCTAACTTTATAATGCTTCTTATGGGGGGAGGAAGGATTGCTTCCTGGCCTCAGCAGCCTTATGCCTAAAGCATGTGATTTGACGGCCCTTATTGTAGCTTGCGTATACTAATAACTATGCAATTATCTCTCACCTTCAAAATTCTATCCCTGATATTTGACCCAGGGACATAAGAACATAAGAACGGCCATACTGGGTCAGACCAAAGGTCCATGTAGCCCAGTATCCTGTCTTCCGACAGTGGCCAATGCCAGGTGCCCCAGAGGGAATTAACAGAACAGGTAATCATCCAGTGATGCATCCTGTTGCCTATTCCCAGCTTCTGGCAAACAGATGCTAGGGACACCATCCCTGTCCATCCTGGCTAATAGTCATTGATGGATCTATCCTCTGAGCTTATCTAGTTCTTTTTTTTTAACCCTGTTATATACTTGGCCTTCACAACATCCTCTGGCAAGGAGTTCCACAGGTTGACTGTGCATTGTGTGAAAAAAATATTTCCTTTTTTTTGTTTTAAATCTGCTGCCTATTTCATTTGGTGACCCCTAGTTCTTGTGTTATGAGAAGGAGTAAATAACACTTCCTTATTTACTTTCTCCACATCAGTCATGATTTTATAAATCTCTATCATATCTCCCCTTAGTCATCTCTTTTCCAAGCTGAAAAGTCCCAGTCTTATTAATCTCTCCTCATATGGCAGCCATTCCATACCTTTTATAATTTTTGTTGCCTTTTTCTGAACCTTTTCCAATTCCAATATATCTTTTTTGAGATGGGGCAACCATATCTGCAGGCACTATTCAAGATGTGGGCATACTATGGATTTATATAGAGGCAATATGATATTTTCTGTCTTATTATCTATCCCTTTCCTAATGATTCCCAATATTATGTTTGCTTTTTTGACTCTCACTGCACACTGAGTGAATGTTTTCAGAGAACTATTCAGAATGACTCCAAGATCTTTGAGTGATAACAGCTAATTTAGACCCCATCACTTTATATGTATAGTTGAGATTATGTGTTCCAATGTGCATTACTTTGCATTTATCAACACTGAATTTCATCTGCCATTTTGTTGTCCAGTCACCCAGTTTTGAGAGATACTTTTGTAGTTAAGTCCTAGGCAGATTGCAAAGAGCTATCTTCAGTAGTTATATATCTGCAAATTTTGCCACCTCACTGTTTACCCCTTTTTCCAGATAATTTATGAATATGCTGAATAGGAGTGGGCCAAGTACAGACCCCTGGGGTCTCCATTCTGAATAGTGACCACTTATTCCTACCCTTTGTTTCCTATCTTTTAACCAGTTACCACTCCATAAGAGGACCTTCCCTATTATCCCTCGACAGCTTACTTTGCTTAAGAGCCTTGTCAAAGGCTTTCTGAAAATCTAAGTACACTATATCCACTGGTTCCCCCTTGTCCACATGCTTGTTGATCCCCCTCAAAGAATTATAGTAGATTGGTGAGGCATGATTTCCCTTTATAAAAGCTATGTTGACTCTTCCCCAACAAATTATGTTCATCTATAGATCTGACAATTTTGTTCTTTACTATAGTTTCAACCAGTTTGCCCAGTACTGAAGTCAGGCTTATTGGCCTGTAATTGCTGGGATCACCTCTAGAGCACTTTTTTAACAATTGGAGTCACATTAGCTATCCTCCAGTCATTTGGTACAGAAGCTGATTTAAATGATAGGTTACAGACTACAGTTAGTACTTCTGCAATTTCACATTTGAGTTCCTTCAGAACCCTTGGGTAAATACCATCTGGTCCTGGTGGCCCATTACTATTTAGTTTATCAATTTGTTCCAAATGCTCCTCTAATGACACCTCAATCTGGGACAGTTCCTCAGATTTGTCACCTAAAAAGAATAGCTCAGGTTTGAGAATCACCCTCGCATCCTTGGCATGAAAATTGATGCAATGAATTCATTTAGTTTCTCCGCAATGGCCTTATCCTTGAGTGCTCCTTTAGCATCTCGATCATCCAGTGGCCCAATGGTTGTTTAGCAGGCTTCCTGCTTCTGATGTACTTAAACATTTTTGCTATTACTTTTTTAGTCTTTGGCTAGCTGTTCTTCAAATTCTTTTTTGGCCTTTCTTATTACATTTTTACACATCATTTGCCAGAGTTTATTCTCCTTTCTAATTTTCTCACTAGGATTTAACTTCCACTTTTTAAAGAATGCCTTTTTGCCTCGCCTGGCTTCTTTTACTTTATTGTTTAGCCACAGTGGCACTTTGTTCTCTTACTATGTTTTTTTTAATTTGGGGTACACATTTAAGTTGAGCGTCTATTATGGTGTCTTATAGTTTCCATGCAGTTTGCAAGGATTTTACTTTTTGCACTGTACTTTTTAATTTCTGTTTAACTAACTTCCTCACTTTTGTGTAATCCCCCTTTCTGAAATTAATTAGTGTTAAATTGCTGTGGTGTTTCCCCCACACAGGGATGTTAAATTTAATTATATTATGGTCACTATTACCAAGCAGTCCAGCTATAGTCACCTGTTGGACCAGATCCTGTGCTCCACTTATGACTAAATTAAAAATTGCCTCTCCTCTTGTGGGTTCCAGGACTAGCTGCTACAAGAAGCAGTTATTTAAGGTGTCAAGAAACTTTATCTCTGCATCCCATCCCGAGGTGACACGTATCCAGTCAATACGGGGACAGTTGAAATCACCTGTTCAGGTTTTTTTATTTTAATAGCCTCTCTAATCTCCCTGAGCATTTCACAGTCACTGTCACCATCCTAGTCAGGTGGTCAGTAATATATCCCTAGTGCTTATGTCATCCTGAAGCAGTACATTCCACAGATGATTGACTATACAGAGTGTGAAGTCATTAATTTTGAATGAGCCTTTGCTTCTATATTATAGGAGGGTAGAAAGAAGGTACTGATCAGTTTTCACCATCCCCAATGTACTTTCTAATAACTCAGTCAAGTCTTCTCTAATTTCTTCTGACTTCTGTGATCAAAAATCCTAATCTTTTAAACCTCTAACCTTATGTAAATCATCACATACCTTTAGCCATTTCTGTTGCCCTCTAGGACCTTTTCACCCTGGGCTAGGTTTTCCTCAGTGTGAGGTGATCAAAACTGGATGCAGCTCTCCAGTGACCATTCCTGTACTGTATAGGAATGGGTAATATCCCTTTAAATATTCTGTGAGCCCTCTAGTGCTGCTCACTGTCTTGTTTAGAAGCCTACCAGAGCAGCAGGGCTGCTAGGTCTTGCAAGTTGTGTATGGTTAGTACACACACTCATTGGGATGCCACTGTGCCCATATGGTTCCTTCCATGTTACATTTGTTGTGCAAAGAGCAAAAGAGACAACTGTGCCTTTATCTGAAATAATGTTATACTATTTTCTGAATTATTTATTACTTTTTAATACACTCAGAATTATGGGCAAACATTTCCATTGAGGTATCCATGATGACTCTCAAATCATTTAAACAGCTGAACCTTTTCAAACAAGGCTATTTTCATAGGTAATGTTTTCTTTTTAATAGCTGAACTGTGCTTTTTTTCTAAGCTGGCTCTTTTTATATGTTAAATGTTTTTGATTCAATAAGTAATACAGTACCCTAAGATATGAAATTGTAATGTTCTTAATTGCATCTACAATATGCCAAAATATTTAATTTTTGTAAAAGCCTCTCCATGTTAAGGGTGTAAACAGATTCCATTATTAATCTCTACATTAGGCCCTGAATCAAAGCCCATTAAAATCAATGGGAGTTCTTCCAATGACATCAGTGAGCTTTGGATCAGATATATTAGTTCCTCTCTCCTCCTATTATTTTAGAGTGGAAAACTGTAGTAGCCTCAAAATTGCTAGATTAACTCTGAAGGTGAAGAAGAATACTATCACAAAGTATGAAGAAAACTAGTCAAGTATTTTGCTAAAAAAACCCTATTTTTAACTGATACATACATTAAGTTATAGTATTTCCAGCAACAATATCCTTTAAATGAAAATAAGTAAATACCAATATTCTTAAATGCCTTGGGATTATTGTGTTGTAATGAAATATGTACTACTTTAAGCTTTACAATAATCATGGGCTCAATACTCAGATGCTCCAAGTGTGTGCTAAGTGCTATTGAGTGAATGAGAAGACTGGGAAAAGGTGGCGGCGTATTATTGCCAAGGCCTAGGCCTATGGCAGCAAATTGGCAGGGGCGGCAAATTTATAATAGCAGCATTTCTGTAATCGCGCATCAGTGACGCTGAGATTCTACCAATCATAGCGTGTATTGAAACCACCAATGATGGTGCGACGCCATTTAGTAAGCATACTCGCAAGAATCCTAAACTGCACCGGACCCCCGCTTGAACGCGGGGTTTTGGATCCACGCGTGGTCTCACTCTATAAGCAAAGCTGCACTATACAGAAACGTGTTCAAGCGAGGGTCCGCTGTAATTGTAATTTTATTTATAATAAAACTTGTAAATGTTCAATTATTTTAATGATATTTAGATTCATTTTAGTTCAAACGAATTTGTAAAAAAACAAGTTAATATGGGGCTGGGGTTGGCAATTATTTCAGGGCCTAGTGGCTGCAAAATTAATATGCCACTGGTCTAAGCGCAGCCTCTCTCCCATTATCCTGGGGAAGCGGGTAGTATAGAGCTGATACAGGATTTCCCTATGCCAGGGGAATGCTGAGCTGTCCCTTTAGAGCACCTTTTTGGGTGCTTTGCACTCTCAAGGCAGCACAAAGCAGCCAGATCCAGGGCCAAGAATTGAACACCATATGGTTATTATATGGACAGCATACGATTTATGATCTATTTAGCTATTCATTTCCTTGCTTATAAGTGCTCATGTTTTGTAAGTATATTGTTGTTAATTAGCAAATGTATGTAAGGTAGTTATTTATTTTGGGGGTGGGGGTGGTTGGAATATTTGTAAAATACCTTTATGCTTCTATCTTGTATTTGTCATAATCATTCTTGCCTCTTCCCTAACTGTCAAGAATATTTACATTTTGACAAATATCCCATTATCAACTGTCCTTTCCCCCCTATGTTATATGATCCTGAGGCATAGTTTAATACCAGATTTGACAAGTGAGGCATTCTCATGGTAACAGGCTGTGATGTCAGTCAGAGGATTATGGTTTTCCTGTTGGAGGAAGACTTGTCTGCTCTAATTCATACACAAGCATCTTACACCAGGGATGAGTAAACTTTTTGGCCTGAGGGCCACATCTGGGTATGGAAATTGTATGGCGGGGTATGAATACTCACAAAATTGTAGGTTGGAGTATGGGAGGGAGTGAGGGCTCTGGCTGGGTGTGCGGGCTCTGGGGTGGGGCCAGGAATGAGGGGTTTGGGGTACAGGAGGGGGCTCTGTGTGTGGGAGAGGGTATGGGCTCTGGACTGTGGGTGCAGGTTCCAGGGTAGGGCCAGAAATGAGGGGTTCAGGGTGCAGAAGGGGGCTCTGGGCTGGGGCGGGGGGTAGGGGCACAGGAGGAGGGCAGGAGTGCAGGCTCCTGGTACTTAACTCAATTAGCTCCTGGAAGCTGTGGCATGTCGTCCGTACCCCCCCCCCCAACCACTCCAGCTCCTGCGCAGAGGTACGGCCAGGTGGCTCTGCACACTGCCCCATCTGCAGGTGCTGCCCCTGCAGCTGCCATTAGTCAGTTCCCAGCCAATGGGAGCTGCAGAGCCTGCGCTTCAGGCGGGGACAGTGTGCAGAGCCCCCTGGTTGCCCCTACATGTAGGAGCCAGAGGGGGGCACATGCCACTGCTTTTGGGAGCCACGCAGAGCCAAACTGCACACGGAGCAGGGCAAGCCCCCGACCCCACTCCCTGGCTGGAGTGCCAGAGCAGGGCAAGCCCCCAACCCCGCTGCTTGACAGGAGCTTGAGGGCCAGATTAAAAGGTCTGATGGACTGGATGCGGCCTGCAGGCCATAGTTTGCCCACCCCGTCTTACACCATATGGGCCCTGATAGCGCAAAGAATACATGAGCATACCCCTTCACCCCATCCCAAGGTCTTTTGCAGGACTGGGGCATAAAAGGGAAATTTAGAACAGTACTGGCAAAATATTTGTTAAGCATTCTTTTCTCCATGAATTTATTCCAGCAGAATCTTTTTTTTTTTAGGAGCCTATATTCTGATTTTTTTTAATTTTTTTTTTTGCCTAGTCCTGCAGTCCCTATGTATGCATTACCCCCACACAATGGGAGCATTCTGTGCAGAGCTTTGTAAGATTAATAGCTATAAGCAATGATATCAGTGATGAAGTTTTAGGTGTTATATGGGGTGAAAAATAACATCCTATACCCCAAAGAGAGCCTGAATAAATGAACTGTGGACAGAATAATACCACCCTGGTGGCAGGGGAACAGTCAGGGAACAGGGCAACTCTGCAATTGGCCCATAGCTACTGGGGGCCAACATACAGCCTGTTTGATCCCACATGTTCCTATGGAAAAGCGCTTTTCAGCTAGACAGCGTGCGTTGCACAGCATTTCCAGCAGCTCCCCAGCATTTTGGCCCTTCCACAGCTGCAGAGGTGCTGAGTGGATTTCACACACACAGACAGCTGCATGTGTGGCCAGATGACCTAATGAGCTAATAAGAAAGCACAATTTTAAATGCCATTTTATGATTAGATAATAAAACACAAACAAACATATGTTAGTGTGAGATAAATGTCTCAAGTGCATTGTGAGATACCAGGCACTGCCAGATGCCTTCAATGACCCTAAAAGAGTGTTATCTTAATGTAATGTACACCTTAGAGTGGCTTCTTGTGGCTACTGCATAAAATGGCCTGAAACACAGTTTTGGTGTATTCCACACGATAGGTTCAATACAAGATTAGTACGCGCTACATTTAAATAATTATAAAAATACTGCTGGAGTATGTACTAAATTACAGACTATATTTTACTAGCCTAGCTGAAGCTTTCTTTTTATCACCACTCAGGCACAAGGACTGGACCCTGTTGCAGTCCTTGCACCAGCAACTCTCCAAGCAAGGTCAATGGAAACTTTGCTTGAATAAGGGGTATGCAAGGTCAATGGAAACTTTGCTTGAATAAGGGGTACAGCATCAGAGTCACTGTTACTATAGTACAGGGGTAGGCAACCTATGGCACAGGTGCTGAAGGCGGCACGCGAGCTGATTTGCAGCGGCACTCACACTGCCTGGGTCCTGGCCACCGGTCCGGGGGGGCTCCGCATTTTAATTTAATTTTAAATAAAGCTTCTTAAACATTTTAAAAGCCTTATTTACTTTACATACAACAATAGTTTAGTTATATATTGTAGACTTATAGAAAGAGACCTTCTAAAAATGTTAAAATGTATTATTGGCACGTGAAACCTTAAATTGGAGTGAATAAATGAAGATTCGGCACACCACTTCTGAAAGGTTGCCGATCCCTGCTATAGTATTTCATGTACCAGGGGCAACATTCTTTGATTTTTTTTAAAGTCATTATTCATTTAAAAAGTAGAGCATAAACCACCCCACATCAGTGAAATATGAAGAATCCGTGGGCTTTTAAATCACAACATATGCCCAATTCTGCTCCCATTGAAGCCAATAGGAGTTTTGTACAAACACACCAGAACTGGGCCCTATCTCTACTTTTCTCATTATGATTTACTATTTTTTTTAAAAGCCCAATTTTTCAGAGGAAAACACGTATACTACCCAATTCTTGGCAGTCCGTCTCCTCTCCAGTATGTCTGTAGCCACCCTTCTGTGGCACTTGGGGGGCTGCACAACCTATAAACAGAGCAGTCTAACCATGAAGCTGACACATGGCTCAACTAGCTTTCAAAGGAAGTGTTAAAAGCATGTATGTAATGCCCTGATCCTGCCAAGACTACATACAGGCTTAACTTTACAAAAAATGAGGAGTCCGCTGGGACTACTTACAGTGTATAAAGTTAAGCACATGCATAACTCTTTGGAGGATGGGGGTCTGAGTCGGAAACATCCCTTATTACTTTGTATTGCTCTGTGCGCTCACAGCAGTTCTACTCATTACACAGGCAGAGGCATCCATTAAATAAAATTCCAGACTGCCAACCAAAGCCTCATGTTGCATGTTTTAGCTCTGATCTACAGAACACTTTCATAATGAAACCCATGCTACTACAGCAAGCAACATTTTGCTGTTTGAAAGCACATTTTTCTAATGTGTAAGCACATCCGTTGTAGTTTCCAATCTTAGCCTTTCCAAAACAGTTTCTCTACACAATTTTTGTTTTTACTTGTTTGAATTACTATTTATTGTTCCATGTTTTCTATTCAGCAGTAAGTTAAAACATAGTGCTTCTCTGGCTTGCAAAGTTCCACTGAATATCATCATTATCATCTTATTGTCATCTATTATTTGAATAGCACCATAGGCGTGCCTGCTATGGCTATTAGATTATTTTCTGTACAGTGATCTGAGTTCTCTGGAATAAGCGACTCAAATTAAAAGCATGACAATTATTCATTATAGTTATGGCATGCTGGCATTACATTTGTTAGGACACCTTATTAGGTTAATTTGTCACTTTGTTCCTACATTTTCTTAATGCACCCACAGATGTAGTATTGACAAATTAAAATTACTGGGCCTGCCTGACAATGGAGGTCAACAGCATCGCACACAGTGGGGCATGAATCTCCATTCCTGGAACCCTGCAGAAGCTCCTCTTCTGGTGATGCGCCAGGTCTGGGCTCTACAGGGCAGCAGGGGGAAGCTAAAGCTTTAGCATTTGATATTAATCACCCGTGAACTCCAGCAGCATTAGCTTCAAGCCTGCAATCCATGTCAGAGGGAGCTTTTGTGCAGACACAGAGCTGGTGGCCAACAGGAGTGTAGCTCTGCAGGAGCGATTGTTCCTTGGGCCAGAGGGCACTTTAGGGATCTGTTTGGAGGCACTGGGGCCTCTGAGGATGTGCTGAGGTACACACACACCCCTTGGGAATCTATTACAGGGCTAAAATCTTTGCCTGTTCCCCTGAGCTCCATGTCTCCTGCACAGACTGCCTCTCCCCTACAATAACATCTGGCCCAACATTAATATCAATTAAATGGGCAAGAAAGGTACGTCTTCAAGATGAAAGTGTAACACAAGTAAGCGAAAAGTTTTCCCTGTCCTCCTTAATCTGAACTGCTAGCAGTTCTAGCTATGAAACTGTTTCCTAGGCAAAAATATAAGCTATTAGTCATTAAGCTTGCCTCAGCACTGTGGGGTGGACTAGATCAGTGGTTCTCAAAGCCGCTTGTTCAAGGAAAGCCCCTGGCGGGGTGGGCCAGTTTGTTTACCTGCCACGTCCACAGGTTCAGCCGATCACAGTGTTATATCCTTGGGGGCAGCCGGTTTAGGAAGAAATCACTTGAGGCCAGAGAGCAGACAGCTAACAAAACCACCATTTTATTTACAGACACAGAGAGCTCACTCAGCCAGCTGAAGCTAACCCATAATAATCTAACTCAGTTGCCATAGCAACAAAAACAATGACAACCAAATACACAACATATTCCTCCCCCCTAATAAGAACATCCCCTAAATAAAACACACACTAGACTAGAGAAGGAGGGTAGACTGCCTCCATTCCCGGCTAAACCCTGGGGATTATTTTGCCCCATAACCGTGGGTTCGCCCTAGCTAAAGATCCAGCCGATGAGGAGGTCTTCTGTCTCTAGGTGGATTACGGCGAACTTCTGGTGTTATTGCACCCGAAAGCACTAGGGGCTCAGGGTCCGCAGTACAAACGGGTGAGGAGGTGGTATCAGCTCGTGCTGGGCAAAGGGGTATCTCAGCCGCCGGCAGTAATGGAGGAGAACAGTCAGGAACAGGTGACTCGTGATTCAGTACCTCACCAGAAGAGGTGAAGTCAGACCCCTCAACTGCAGATGGGTCCTGAGGACTGGCATGACCTGGCAACAGCTGATCTACATGTCGCCGCCAGGTAAGATTCTCTGCAGTCCGGACTGTGTAGGAAACAGGACCTGTTTGAGTGATGACTGTGGCCGGGACCCATTTAGCTCTGGAAGTATAATTCCGAGCCAAAACTGGCTGTCCCGGGCTAAAGGTTCGGTCTTTTGCTCTGGGTGCCCGTCTTATGACTTGATATTGCTGCTGATGTTGCACAGTTTGTCGGGGTTCAGAAGGTTTCAGCAGATCAAAGCAAGTGCGCAGCTGTCGACCCAACATTAGAAAGGCTGGGGATGCCTGGGTCGTAGCATGAGGTGTGTTTCTGTAGGAAAGTAAGAAGGTATCCAGACGCTTTTGAATGGAGTGTTGTCCCCTTGCTGATTTCAAAGCGTTTTTCATTGTCTGCACAAATCTTTCAGCTAATCCGTTGGTGGACGGATGATATGGTGCTGACGTGATGTGGTGTATCCCATTTGCCTTCATAAAATTTTGAAACTCCTGAGAAACGAACTGCGGTCCGTTGTCGCTCACAAGTTGTTCTGGCAGACCAAAACGACTAAAGAGTCCTCATCGTTTTTGGATAGTACTCTCTGCAGAAGTGGACTGCATTATAGAGACTTCTGGTCATTTAGAATGGGCATCTATTGCCACCAAGAACATGCTTCCTTCAAGGGGGCCAGCAAAGTCAACGTGAATACGTTGCCACGGGTTTTCAGGCCAGTCCCATGGGTGTAGGGGTGCCCACTGGGGAGCATTCCTCACACCCTGACATGACATACAAGCTTTTGCCTTCTCTTCAATAGCGCTGTCCAATCCAGGCCACCAAAAATAGCTTCGTGCAATTTCCTTCATGCGCACTATTCCACAGTGACCAGAATGTAGCTGTTCTAACATTTGTGATCTCAGTGGTGGTGGAATAATGACACATCTCCCCCACAACAAACAACCAGATTGGACCAATAACTCCGTCCACTTGGACATGTAGGGAACAAGGTCGGATGAGACCGGAGAGGTTTGTCGAGATTTTCCATGCATCACCAGGTCCATAACTTGGGACAATACTGGATCAAGGCGAGTTGCCTTCTTTATCTGAGTAGCAGTGATGGGTGTATTCTCTACCTGTTCAAAGTAGAAGATTTCCTTTTGGGCACTATCTTGATGTTTGACCGGCATAGGCAACTTTGAGAGGCCATCTGCATTGCCGTGCAGAGTGGATTTCCGATATTTGATTTCATATGTGTGTGCTGAAAGTAACAATGCCCAACGTTGCATACGACTAGCAACTAATGGGGGAATGCCTGTGTAGGGTCCAAAAACTGACGTCAGAGGTCGATGGTCTGTGAGAAGAGTAAACTTTCGCCTAAACAGGTACTGATGAAACTTCCTAATTCCAAAAACAATTCCTAATGCCTCACGTTCGATTTGGGCGTAGTTAGTTTCTGCTTTGCTTAGAGTGCGTGAAGCAAAAGCAATAGGTCTCTCTTCTCCCGAAGGCATAATGTGTGACACGACCGCTCCCACTCCATAAGGGGAAGCATCGCAGGCCAATTGCAGGGGTAAGGATGGATCAAAGTGCGTTAGAACTTCAGAATTTAACAATGCATCCTTAGCTTTGTTAAATGCAACATCACAGGCTTCTGTCCACTTCCAGGCCTTGTTCTGCCAAAGGAGCTCGTGAAGTGGTTTTAGCAGTGTGGCTAACTGTGAGATGAACTTTCCATAATAGTTCAGTAGTCCTAGAAACGAGCGCAGCTGGCTTACATTTCGTGGTGGGGGAGCCTCCACAATAGCTTTAACTTTTGCAGGGGCCTTATGAAGACCTGCAGAATCAATGATGTGTCCCAAATATTCAACAGAGGGCTTGAAGAATTCACACTTGTCTTTGCGAACTCGTAGGCCATACTCTTCCAATCTTTGTAGGGTAGCCTCTAAATTCTTTAAGTGATCCTCTTCATTTCTTCCAGTGACCAGGATATCATCCAGATAGCACTGAACTCCTGGCAAGCCACACAAGATCTGGTCCATAGCTCTCTGGAACAGGGCAGGAGCCGATGTTATTCCAAAGGGTAGGCGACAGTATCGATAAAGCCCCTTATGAGTCACAATAGTCAACAGCTCTTGGGACTTTTCATCGACGTGCATCTGTAAATATGCTTGACTCAGATCAATCTTACTGAACTTTTGTCCCCCAGCCAGGCCTGCGAAGAGGTCATCGATGCGGGGAAGCGGGTATTGCTCTGCACACAACACTGGGTTGACAGTGACTTTAAAATCACCGCAAATCCGGAGAGAGCCATCTTTCTTCACTATTGGAACGATTGGAGTGGCCCATGAGCTATGGGTAACTGGTATTAGGACTCCATTGGTGACCAGGCGCTCCAGGTCTGCTTCAACCTTTGGCCTGGTGGCATATGGCACAGTTCGGGCTTTCAGATATTTTGGTGGACTGCCAGGTTTAATGTTCAATGTCACAATGATTCCCTTCATACTTCCCAAATCATCTCCAAAAACAGCAGCATGTTTCCTTAGTATAGAGGTTAGACTGGTTTCTTCTTTAGTCATCCGGTGCACTTCTGCCCAGTTCAGTTGAATCTTCCCAAGCCAAGACCTACCCATTAAGGCTGGGAGTTACCTCTCACCACAAACAGTGGCAATCTAGCCGCCTGTCCATTGAGCTCCACCTTAACATCAACAGTGCCCACCATGGGCACAGCTTCTCCCGTATACGTCTTCAGAACAGTTTTTGTTGCCTTAAGCGGAAGATGCTGTAGCTTTTCTTTATACACAGTCTCAGAGACCAGCGAGACAGCTGCACTGGTGTCCAGTTCCATGCGTATAGGTTTGCCCTCCAATAAGGGGGTTACCCAGTAGTCATGTGAGCCCGCTGCCAAAGACAAAACATGCAGTGGCACTTCCTCTTGCGATGAGGTGTCTCCTTGATCATCCTGGGTCTGCTCTAGGATATGCAAGGTTCCTCTTTTTGTTGGCCAGACCACAGGCCTCTTTTTCTTTTGTTTACAGGCACACTCAATGTGTCCCTTTTTGCCACAGTGTCGACACACCAGGTCCTTACACCAGCATTCTGATGCCTGGTGACCCGGCTTACCACAGCGGTAACATTCTTGACTCTGCACAGTTTTGTGGGTCGGTTCTTGTGACACTTTTTGCACCCTAGGGGATGCACCGATGTATTGCACCTCCCTTGTAGCCACTTCCATGGAGAGAGCAATATCAACAGCCTTCTGTAAGGTAAGCTGAGCCTCTGTCAGTAGGCGCTTCCGTATAGCTTCACTGTAGAGGCCACACACTAACCTGTCACGCAGGGCATCATTTAACATTTCTTTAAATTCACAGTGTTCTGCTAGCTTTTTTAAAATGGCTACAAATTGTACAACCGTTTCATCTTCCTTTTGGTCTCTTTTGTGGAACCTATATCTTTCAGCAATTACCAGTGGTTTTGGGGAAAAATGGGACCCCAGGATTTCCACAATGTCACTGTAAGATTTAGTTGCTGGCTTAATAGGGTGTAGTAAGCTGCGTAGCAGGGAGTAGGTTTTAGCCCCTACAACACTTAAGAATATTGGCACCTTCTTCGCTTCTGTAATGTCATTTGCAATAAAAAAAAGCTCAAAACGCTCAGTATACACATGCCATTGCTCTATATTCTCATCAAAAGGTTCCAGTGGCCTGGTCAGAGTAGCCATGATTTTAGTTTCACTTTCACAGTCAGTGCAAACAAGCAGCTTTTTTGTTTGTTTGTTCTTTACCTTGACTTCTACTTCCTTCTATTACTGGAGCAGCACCGGAATCTCATCCTCGTCGCCACTTGTTATATCCTTGGGGGCAGCCGGTTTAGGAAGAAATCACTTGAGGCCAGACAGCAGACAGCTAACAAAACCACCATTTTATTTACAGACACAGAGAGCTCACTCAGCCGGCTGAAGCTGGCTGAGCTAACCCATAATAATCTAACTCAGTTGCCATAGCAACAAAAACCATGACAACCAAATACACAACACACAGCTCCCACTGGCTGCGGTTTGCCGCTCCAGGCCAGTGGGGGCTGCGGGAAGAGCGGCCAGCACATCCCTCTGCCCACACTGCTTCCTGCAGCTCTCATTGGCCTGGAGCAGCGAACCGCGGCCAGTGGGAGCCGCGATCAGCTGAACCTGTGGACACAGCAGGTAAACAAACCGGCCCAGCCCGCCAGGGGATTTCCCTGAACAAGCGGTGGCCCAGCTTTGAGAACCACTGGACTAGATGACTTCAAGGTACCTTGCAGGCCTACATTTCTATGATTCTATAAGCAGAAAAAAAGAACCAAAATTTTAAAATTGTTCTAGTAAAGCATTGGGTGTGAATACAGCCATGCTGTACCAGTTATCATGGTTATAAAGGAACAATTCTTAAGAGGCGCTGAGCATGTGAAACTCCTATAGGAAGTTGCAAGTATTTAGCAGGAGTTCAGCTCCACTTAGATCTGATCCAAAACTTAGTGATGTCAACTACTGCTTTTATCAAATGAGTTTTTTAAATGGTTCTATATTTAAGATACTAGAGAGAAGATTTACTTTAAGACTGATAGCATGAAAACACAATCACTTTGCAATAAAAATAACTGGCCAAATACTGAGTGCTCCAGGCACTGAGCAGGTTTCTGGATTTGGCCCATTAGTTTTAATTAGAAAACGATCAATAATATGAGTACACAACCTTGCAATAGCAACCCTGCCATACCTTTCACAGAACTGTGAGCCATTCTACCTTTCCACAGCTCAATCAAAGCTCTTAGCGTCTCAGACAGAATGATGCATTATCAAAAATTATTAATTTTTGTTAGATGATTTGTAAAGAATAATCACAGCCATATAGTAAGTAAATCCCTAACTGGAGAAAATTCTACACTCAGGTTTTATTTGGATTGGATTTATAGTCCCCTTTGTAAATTTGGTTTTCAAATAATTTAGAAAGGGAAAGTGTAGACTACAGTTCTCCCAAGTTCAACGTTCTTTTCTTTTTCTGTGGTGGAAAGGGCAGGGTGTAATCAAAATTTAAAAGTTCAATGAACAAATCTCAACTGACATTTTTAATTTAGATTTTTTTATTTTACTAGTGAGCTACAAAATCTCTACTTTTTTCTTTTCAGCATAATAAACAGATTTTTTTAATGAATCTGCATGTCCTTCTAGGAATGGATCACCCTGTAGCACATGGTTATAGTTTCTCTTTCTCAGGGCCTGATCCAAAGCCCACTGAAGACAGTGGAAGTGTTCTTACTGATGGGCTTCGGATCAGGGCCTCAATTCTCAGCTCTCAAACCCATGTTAGTCACTTAAATGCTGTCTTGAAATTCTGCTGAGATTCCTTTCATGATAGCACATTATCAGGGCCTGTAACAGGGCAGTCTGACCTAATGGTCAGAGCCAGGGTGACAGTTGGAAGTCGCACCAAAAGTCAAAGCCAGAGTCAGTCACTGGAATTAGTGCAAGGAAGCAGAAACAAGGATCAAACCAGATGTGGGAACCAGGCAAGGAACTTGGTATCAGGGGTCTGATCAGCAGCAGGCCTAACAACTAGTTACTCAAACAAGAGATGGGACAGAAACAGAAAGCCCAGTGTTGTCCAATCAGCCGTCTGCTGCTAGTCACCTGACCCAGCTGAGTCAGTGAGTGTAGCCTCTGGCTGTGGGATGTTAGCTGCAGGTCCCTCATCTGACCTTGCAGTGTGGTGGTGCACAGGGTGAGACGCTCGCTGAACAATCCCATGAGCCTGGGTTTGGGATCCACAGCATCTGACACCACCCTCCATCTCAGGGCAATCCCCAGGGGCCAGCCTTCTCAGGATGATTCCTGTGGAAGGCCTGTACTTTTCAGGGGCATGCACACATCAAACCAGTTCCCAAGTGTGTTCTTTGGGCCCACAGTCCTCCCAATCGATCAGATAGTACCGAGTCTCTCTAAGCATTTTGGAGTCCAGAATGTTGAGGACCATGTAGTCCTCATGGCCTTGTAACTGAATCAGGAGTGCAGGTGGCGCATGTTGACTGGGGAATGGATTGCCAAGGAAAGGTTTCAGGAGGGAGATATTGAATATTGAATGGACCCTCCAGTATCAAGAAGGCTGTAATACAAACACCATCAGATTAATCTGCTGTTTAATGGTGAAAGGGCCTGCATACTGATGATCTACTTTGTGTGCAGGTTGGTCGTTCTGTAGGTGTTTTGTGGACAACCACAACTTTGTGTGTACCTTTAGAGGAGAGGTTTGTTGGTGGCGTTTGTTGGCCATCTTGGCTTTTTCCAAGCACTTCTTTAGGTTGGCTTCATTCATGGTCTGTACCAGATCAGAGGCAGCAGGAACCACTGTTGACAAGGGAACGGAGGGATAGAGAGGTGGATGAAAACCATACTTGACATAGAAGGGACTGGATTGGGTAGAGGTGTGCTGTGTATTGCTGTAAGTGAATTCAGCTAGTGGGAGTAACACAACCCCACTATCTAACAGTGGTTCAGGAGCAGCGCAGGTATTGTCTGAGAACCTGGGTGACTCATTCTGACTGGCCATCCATCTGAGGGTGATGTGCATGGATGCATGGGGCTGAATATTCAGGACAAGGACCTCCTTCAGGAACCTGGATATAAACTGGGAGCCATGATCTGTGGTAAGATGGTCAGAGAGGCGATGCAGATGGAAGACATGTAGAAGTAGAAGGTGTGCAGTAGTTTCCACAGTTGAGAGAGGTGTATCATACAAAATAGGCCATTTTAGTCAGCTGGTCCATGACAGTCAATATGGTATTGTGGCCTTCTGATTTAGGTAGTTCCACTACAAAAATCAAGTGTTATCCGAGACAAGGGCCAGGAAGGTGTCTTGGATGGCATTAGACGCCCAAGTGGCCTGCTCCATTCAAACACTGGCGTCACAGGACCTGACATCATCCTGCAGTTGTGGTCACCAGAACAAGTGGGCAGCAGTGCACAAAGTTTTGGATTGTCCAAAGGGACCTGCACTCAGCTTGTTATGGTGTATGCACAGTACCTCCAGTGTTGGGGAACCACTGGGAATGTACAGGCAACTGTTGACATGGAAGATGTCATTGACCCAGGAATAGTGGCATAGGGTGATACTAGGAAGACCCTGCTTGGATAATGTTACAAGTTTAACGAAAGGGCCATTAGGGAGGACCGCTGGAAACATGATGAGAAAAATCCATGGATATGGACCCATAAACAAAATGATGTGTTTTTAATATTCCACATGGTGATTCTTGGAGGCTAGCAGGTTCTGGATATTCTGGATAATATTCCCCTTTTCATGAAAGGGCATCAGCTTTGTCAATCTTGTTGCCTGGATAGTACATGACTGTGAAATCAAATCTTGAGAAGAACAGGGCCCAATGTAATTGCCACTGACTCAGCAGCTTGGTAGATTGTAGGTATTCTAGATTCTTATGGTCTGTTAAGATTAAGATGGGGTGTTTGGCCCCTTCAAGATAGTATCACCATGTCTCAAATCTGGCCTTGATGGCAAGTAACTCCTTGTCTGCTATTTCATAATTACATTTGACTGGAGTACGTTTTCATTAAAAATATGTACATGGGTGCATCTCTCGCTGGGGCCCTGTACTTTGGGATAGTACTGTCCCAATGGCTATATCAGAGGCATTAGCCTCAAGAATATAGGGCTTGTCAATATTAGGGTGACTAGTGCTGGGGCAGATATGACAGCTATCTTCAGACATTGGAAGGCATGGAGAACCTCTAGGGACCAGTGAAACTTTGAAGGTTTATGGAGGATGGCAGTTACTGGGGGCCTTTCAGAAGTCTGAAATAAACCTGATGTAAAAATTGGCAAACCCTGTGAACCTTTGTATGTCTACACTCTGGGGTTCTGCCCACCGCTGAATTGCAGAGAGTCCATCCATAGTCCATGGATTCATTGGTGAGTCCAAAGGGCATTACTAAATATTCTGAATCCATACCTACTTCTAAAGGCTGTCTTCCACTCACCCCTGATCTTGACTCAGACTAGTTTACAAACTCCTCTAAGATCCAGCTGGTGAATACCCGAGCCAACTGTACTCAACCCAAGAACTCCTAGATTAATGGTAAATAGTTCTGGTTGTGTAGAGTTATGTGATTAGTCTATGCAAAGCCTCAGACAGCCTTCTTTTATACAAAAAGTACTAGGGCGCCTGTGGGGGAGGTAGAGCAGCAGATGAAACCTTTATCTAAGTTTTCCTGAAATTACTCTCTTAATGCTACTAGCTCTGATTTAGACACAGGATATATATGCCTAAATGGAACTGTGGATTTGGGCTGTAGGTCAATGGAGAAATCATACACAGTGAGGGGGTAGCAAATCTGCATTGAGGTTTTTTAAGACATCCCAATGGTCTTGGTATTTCACAGGAGGAAATGGTTCATCATGTGGAAGTGCCATTTCCAGGTCTGATAGGGTTGCCACCATTTGGGGGAACATCTGGATTCTTGGAGTGGGATCCTCTGGCTAGGTTTTTAGGGGTCTAAGTCTGGAATGGGAAGGCAGTTTTTCCTACAGAAGCTCAACTATAAGGATATTGTACATTGGGACCATAGAATACAGTATCATGACAGACTAGCCAGGGAAACCCTAAAATCAAGGTAAAATGCAGGGATGAAATAAGCTTAAACTATAGGGATGAAATAAGCTTAAACTATAGGAAGTGGTGACTGTTTCCCAGTCACCACTTCCAGCAGTGTGATCTCATGTGTAACTGGACCCAAAGCCAGTGGGGACCTGTCTACTGTTTCTACCAGAACCGTAGTAACCTTGGGTCATACTGGAAGACCGAGGACCTGGACCATGGGAAAATCCATAAAATTATCCTCTGCTCCTGAATCAATCAAGTCTCATTGTATGGGAAAAGCCTCCTTGACCTGCAGAATCCACCGTTGCAGAGGAATCTGTAGAAGGGGAGATTGATGAGGAACTCCTGGTTTAACATAATCTTGGGTTTTCTCCCTGGTGATACCCAGACTAAGGACCTCTACCAAGTGTGGGGGTAGTCCTTTCCCTGTCATCAGGTTAGCAGGGGTTTTGACAGGATACATGGATACTGTATGCCCAGCTCCTCCACAATAGAAGCAGAGGTTCTCCTGTCTTCCACACTCTCACTTGCCCAGAAATAGCTGAGGCTGTACTAGTTCCGGCATGGGCACAGGCTTGGGCAAGGCCAACCTTGCTTGGGCCTGAGGGCTGAGCCTTGGGTAAGTTCAGGAGGGAGGCAGGGCCCTCCTACATTCCAGTTGCTGTTTATGCAGTCTGCTGTGTATCCATACACAAAGATCCATAAAGGTTTCTAAAGTGGCATTCACCCATGCCAGCTCATCTTTTAGTTCTTCATAAAGAGTGTCCAAAAACTGATGGAGGAGTGCAGCATTGTTCCAGGCAGTGTCTATAGTCAAATGTCTCAACTGGGGAACATAAGAAGAGGCAGACCTCATGTGGGCTTTGCGAGGATTATTGAAGTCTTATGAGAATGAGTCCCAGTTGATCAACGCTGTGTGATCCTGCTCTACAAAGGGAGAGGCCCACACCAGGGCTTCTGAGGTAAGCAGGCTCACTATTAGTCTCACCTTAACTCAATATGTGATGTATTCCTGGAACTAGAGCACAAACAGGAGTCTGCATTGAAAAAGGAAACCACTAAACTTACTGCAGGTGCCATCATATCTCTCCAGTAGAGGGACTCGGGGGATAGTCACCCAAGCTATACCTTGCTCCTGTGAGGAGCAATTTTTCATCTGGAGCTGTAGTGCCTCAAATTCTTGTTTTCCACCTGGAGGGCAAAGATCTGCTCCTATGGAGTCATGGGCTCCTGGGGTGACAGCAGGGTGAGAACTCTGGCAATGTCCATATTTAGTCCAGAGGTTCAGCAAGAAGTCCCAGATGAGACCAAGAGAGTCTGAACAAGCTGTTAGGTGGGGCCCTCCTATGTTCCTACATAATGGGGTGGTCTGACCTACCAGTAAGAGCTGGGGCGGAGGAGGGTCACTGTTGGAAATCATACCAAGGGTCAATCCAGAGTCAGTCAGGAGCCAAGCCAAAGGTCAGTGCCAGGTTTGGCCACTGGGATTAGGATCAGGAAGCAGGAACAAGGTAAGGAGGCAGGAACTTGTTCTCAGAGATCTGGTCAGCAGCACACCTAACAACTAGTTGCTCAGACAAGGGGTGGGACAGAAACAGGAAGCTTCATGCCAAGTGGTGTCCAGTCAGCTGCTAATCACCCGACAAGCTGAATCAGTGGTTGTAGGCTCTGATAGTGCCATATTAGCTGCAGTTCCCTCATCTGCCATTGCAATGCAATGGCACCCAGGGTAAGGTTCTAGCTCACAAACCCAGGCCCACAGAGTTGAAGATCTGTGGCACCTGACGCCCACTGCAAGAGGAAGGTATCTGGCTCAGTCTTTCCCCATTTCTTGATAGACAGTTATGAGACTAGGTAATTTTTAAATAGTATGCCAAAGAGGTACAGCCTGCCAGTAATAGGTGAATGTGAATGAGTTATCTTTAAGAAGCTGGGGGATGGATATTAAAATGTACCCAGAATCCCGAGATGGTCCTAGTTCCTGAAAAGAGCTTATATAGCCTTTGAACAAATGAGGGTCAAAGAAAGAGGGGGAAAAAAACACCTAGGAAGTAGAAGGCCTATTTGATTGATAGTCAAGTGAGTTATCTTTCCATTATTGAATTTTTTTCAAGGAAGATTTTAACAATTTTATTAATGTACCAAATATCCACATACCACCAAAGCCAGGATTTAAAATATCAGAGCATAGGAGTAGCATTGCCACTGACACCATTTTTAAGAATACAGCATGCCCTCCCTCCTCTGAGGTTAATGCCACAATAAGTAGAGAGGTTTTGAAAGCCACAAGCCCATCCCTCCCTTTCCACTTCAGAGACTCATGTGCTAGTGGAGGTACTAAACTTGGACAGGTTTTGTGCTTTCTGAATGCAGAGAGTAGGAGTCCCTGGAGGGGGGCGGGGGCTCAGGAGTGAAAGAAGGATGCTTTTGCTCTTTCTTCTCTCAGTGCTTGTGCGTCATTGCAAGGCTGGACACGGTCTGTCCCAAAGTGATTGTGTTGTGAAAGTAAATTTGAAAAGACAAACCATAAAAGTAAAGCAGCCTGTCTGTGATCTGTTATCAATGATCTAATTGAAATTGCTGATACACGCAGAATATTATATTGTATTAGAAACTCCACTATTAATGAAAATCAATAATAATTCAATAGAATTAAAGTTAAGTATGCACTCAAGTGGCAGTGTAGCAGGAATTCTAGAGTAAAGCAAAATGTTCTTGTCAACTTTCATCCCTGGATACTGTGCAAAGTGTAAACCTACATCAAAGTGTTGGGCTTTGATTTTTTTTTTTAATTGTGCTTGGGGGGGGAAATCCCCCACCACATATAAACTAGAAACATGGACATCTAGTTATTGAGTTAGAAATGTCTACAGATAATTAGCATCTTGAATTTCTCCATAACAAACTTGTATGACTCTGCCTTACATGTAATATCTGGGCTTTTCTTGTTATTTAAACGAGATAAATGCTCAAATTATGCTAAGCAAGGATATCTCCTTTGTAAAATCAGCTCACATCTCAAAACCTGCAGATTCTGCTCTGGGGTGGGAAATCATAAAAAAGGCATCAAGGACAGAGGGAAATGAGAAACACAGCCAAACACACAAGATTACTGTTATTTCAACAGTAAACTTTTAAATATCCACATAAAACATATGTAAAAGCTGACTTATATTTAACATATGCTGTGACATTGCTTATGTCACATGTAACATATGCTAGCAATTTCCCTACCTCCTTCCATTGTTCTGTGTTTACATAATCCAATTCTCTCCCCCTTCACACGACACAATCTGTGTATAATCCTCAATTCTGAAAAGTGTTGCTATGAAGAGTGAGATCCTGTAGAAAAATTTAAAAAACGGTTATTGCATTTTTGTAATTGTTGTTCTTCAAGATGTGTTGCCCATGTCCATTCCATTCTAGCTGTGTGTGCACCCAGGTGCATAGTTGTCAGATTTTTGCCTTGGCTGTAGCACCCCTTTGAATGCCATGCTCATGCGTTGGTATATTAAGCACTGCCAACACTACATCCTCTCAGTTCCTTCTTGGTGGCATCTCCAACAAAGGGGTAGGAGGGCAGGTAATAGAACTGACATAAGCAACACATCTCAAAGAACAACAGTTACGAAAAGATAGGTAACCGTTTTTTCTTTGAGTGCTTGCTCATGTTGATTCCATTGTAGGTGACTCACAAGCAATATCCTCAGAGGTGGGCTTGGAGTTCACAGTCGAGCGGCTTGCAGCACTGCTCTACCAAAGCCAGCATCATCCCGGGCCTGCTGCGTAAGTGTGTAATGGGATGTGAACATGTGGATGGATGACCTGGTGGCTGCCCAACAGATGTCCTGGATAGGCACTTGGGCTAGGAAAGAGGCTTGCACCCTGGTTGGTTGAATGGGAAGTTACAATCACCGGAGATGGCATCCCTATCTGATCGGAACAGCAGTGATCCAAGAAGATATTCTTTGAGCAGACACTGGACAATCTTTCATCCTGTCAGCCACCACGATGAACAATTGCGTTGAACTGTGGAATGTCTTGGTCCTTTCAATATAGAAGGCTAGCGCCCTCCTGATGTCTAGGGAATGCAACCTATGCTCCTCCTCTGACTTATGCAGCTTTGGAAAAAAGACAGATAAGAAAATGTCCTGGCTCATATGAAATTGTGAGACCATCTTGGGCAGGAAAGCCGGGTGCGGCTGCAGCTGGATCTTGTCTTTGTGGAAGACCAGATAGGGTGGTTCCGAGGTAAATGCCCTTATCTCAGAGACCCAGCGGTGGATGTTATCACAACTAGGAATGTAACCTTCCAAGACAGGAGGAGGAGAGAGCAGGAAACTGGAGGCTTGAAGGGGGTCCCATGTGCTGTGACAGTACAAGATTCAGGTTCCCTGGTGGAACGGGGTCCCCAATGTGTGGGAACAGGTGCTCAAGACCCTTGAGGAACCTGGCAGTCATGTCCTGGGCAAAAACCAATCTACCCTCGAGCAGTGGACGGAAGACCAAAATAGCAGCCAAGTGGACCCTGATAGATGAAAGGACCAGGCCTTGGAGCTTGAGATGCAGAAGATAGTCCAGGATCGACTGCAGTGAGGCCTGCTCAGGTTGAATACCTTTATCTGAGGTCCAACAAGTGAACCACTTCCATTTGGCCAGGTAAGTCACTCTGGAGGGCTTTCTGCTGCCCAACAGGACCTGCTGGACAGTGGCCGAGCACTCCAGCTCCTCCAGATTTAACCATGCAGCAGCCAAGCCGTCAGGTGCAGCACCACCAGGTTCGGATGCAGAAGACTTCCATGGTTTTGGAACAGCAGGTCTGGCCTGAGCGGCAGCTGTAACAGAGCCACCACCGAGGTCCAGCAGCCAGGGCTGGCTCTAGGTTTTTTGCCGCCCCAGGCAAATAATTTTTTGGCTGCCCCCCCCGCCCCCAGACATGAGCCCCCCCGCCCACCAGTACCCCCCACTCACACCCCCTGTTGCCCCAGCACTGGCCTCCCCCCCAAATGTGGGATCCGCTACCAGCACACTGCAGCCGAGCCCTGGCCCAGCTGCGACTCTGTCCCCATGCGGGTGGAGCTGCTGGGCAGCACGGAGCGGGAGTACTTCCAGGTGGCGGCACGGCTACGGGGTGGCGCAAAGAACACGGCCCCCTCCCTGGGCTTCGCAGCACTGCTGGTGGCCAAGGTGGATCAGTTCGTGCTCACCGCCCTCACCTTCGACATGCTGGCGGCCAAAGACCTGGAGAGCCCCCCGGACCTGCTGCTCTTCAGCCTCACGGTGCCCTGGCCCAGTCCTGGCAGGAGGGAAGGCGAGGATCTCCGGCTGCGGGGCTACCTGCTCAGCACCGACGAACCCAGTCGGCCGCTCACCTCCTCACACACTCCAGGAGCCGCTCGCCACCATCGCAGCCCGGGCTCGGCTCCAGGGGACCCCGTTTCCCTCCCTCCCCGGCTCCTCACACACTGGGTAGGGCCGCCCAGAGGATTCAGGGCAAAGCAATTTTGGGGGCCCCTTCCATAAAAAAAAGTTGAAATACTATAGTAACATGTATTTGGAAATGTAAAAAATAACTAGTGAAAATTAATTTGTAATAATTTGAAAATACACCAAATACATTATTTAAAAACATTAAATGCTTTACTGGTCTGTATACATTTGCAATTACAAAATGGGCTGTTGCTGGGTGATGGTGATGGTTGGTGCCAATGGGCTGTCACTGCCTGGAGATGGTGCTGCTGTTGCCCAGGGCTGGGTGGGGAGCTGGGCTCTGGGGGGTGCCCGGCTCACAGGGGCTGGGCTCAGGACTGTGAGGAGATGGGGTCGGAGGTTGTCTGGCTCAGAGGGGCTCGCCTCAGAGCTGGGGGTCTGGGGTGGGGGGATGGGGTCGGAGGGTGCCCACCTCAGAGCAGCTGGGCTCAGAGCTGGGGGTCAGGGCAGTGGGGGATGTGGTCGGGGGTGTTCGGATCAGAAGGGCTGGGCTCAGAGCTAGAGGTCAGGGCTGTGGGGGGAATGGGGTCAGGGAGGAGTCCAGATCAGAGGGGCTGGGCTCGGAGCTGGGGGTCAGGGCTGTGAGGGGAATGGGGTGAGGGGGGTGTCTGGATCAGAGGGGCTGGGCTTGGAGCTGGGGGTCAGGGCTGTGGGGGGAATGGGGTCAGGGGGGTGCCCAGCTCAGAGGGGCTGGGCTCAGAGCTGGGGGTCAGGGCTGTGGGGGGAATGGGGTCAGGGGGGTGTCCGGATCAGAGGGGCTGGGCTCGGAGCTGGGAGTCAGGGCTGTGGGGGGAATGGGGTGAGGGGGGTGTCTGGATCAGAGGGGCTGGGCTCAGAGCTGGGGGTCAGGGCTGTGAGGGGGATGGGGCTGTGGGGGTGCCCAGGTCCTAGGGGCTGGGCTTGGAGCTGGGGGTCAGGGCTGTGAGGGGGATGGGGCCGGGGGGGTGCCCAGGTCCGAGGGGCTGGGCTTGGAGCTGGGGGTCAGGGCTGTGAGGGGGATGGGGCTGGGGGGGTGCCCAGGTCCGAGGGGCTGGGCTTGGAGCTGGGGGTCAGGGCTGGGCCTGGGGGGTAATGGGGTCGGGGGGTGCCTGACAACCACCTTCCTGAGACCCCCCCAATCCAACCCCCCTTCCCTGGCACCTGACCGCTCCCCCCCCACAGAACCTGTGCCCCCTCCCTGCCCCCTGAGTGTCCCTGGGACTCCCTGCCCCTTAGCCACCCCTCCCCGCCCCGCCCCGCTGCTTACCCCCGGCTCACCGCGCGGCAGCCGCATGGCTCCGGAGGGGGCTGAGCTCTTCCCGTCTCAGAGCCGCGTGGGGAGGGGGCGAGGCCGCAAGCTCCAGGCTGAGCTCAGCTGCCTCCGCTCGGCCCGGAGCTTGTAGCCCCGCCCCCTGAACACGCAGCTCTGAGCGGGGCGGGGCTCAGCCCCGCCCCCCAGCCAAGCTGCTGCCGGGCTGTTTAGGACCCGGGGAACAAGCGGAGGAGGAGCGGCCCGTCTTCTGCAGCCAGGCAGGGCCGCGCTACCGGTAAGGGCCCCCCCCCTCCCCCAAGCGGAGCCGGTAGCGCGGCCCTGCCTGGCTGCAGGGGACGGGCTGCTCCTCGGCTCGCAGCGGCAGGATGAGCTGGGGCCCCAGCCCCAGCCTTTTGCCGCCCCCTATATTTTGCCACCCTAGGCAGCAGCTTGTTTTGCTGGTGCCTAGAGCCGCCCCTGCCAGCAGCATGCCAAACCAGTGCTGACATGGCCAAGACAGCAATATGAGGATCACCTTTACCCTGTCCTGCTTGATTTTCATGAGTACTCTGTGAATCAACGACACTGGAGGGAAGGCATACAACAGAGCCCCCGGTCATGGGAGCAGGAAAGCATCCAACAGGGAGCCTCTGTTGACCCCCTGAATCGAGCAGAAAACATGGTATTTCCTGTTTACCTGGATGTGAACAGGTCCGCCTGGGGAGTCCCCTCCTCTGGAAGGTGAAGCTGACCACTTCCAGATGGAGGGACCACTCATGGCGAGACAAGAAGATTCTGCTGAGGTGATCTGCCAAAGCGTTCCTGGTCACGGGGAGTGTGTGGCTATGAGATGAATGCCGTGTTGTACACAGTAGTTCCAGAGCCTGAGGGCTTCCTGGCAAAGGGCAAAAGATCTGGCTCCACCCTACCTGTTGATATAGAACATAGCTGCTGCATTGTCCAGCAGGCCAGGCAATCACTCTGAGCTCCCTGACAGTGATGTGGACGGAGCAATCGCAACTCAGTCAATGACCTCGCATGCTGAGATCACCCAGGTGGGCTCTCCACCACAGGTCCTCAGCATCAGAGATGAGGGTCACCGACGGGGATGGAGCCACAAAGGGAACCCACTCCAACACTGATGTAGGACTCTGCCACCAGATGAGTGACAACAGTATGTGGTCTGGGACTTCCATGCTGTGTCTGTTGGGGATGTAGACCGATACCAGCCATGCCTGCAAGGGCCTGAGGCGGAGCAGCATGTGTCAGACCAGATAAGTGTAGGCCACCATGTGTCCCAACAATCGCAAGCACAATCGTGTGAGTGGTGGTGAGAGGGTTGGCTTGCATGCACAAGATGAGGTCGGCCATGGCTTGGAACCAAACCTCGGAGAGGAAGGCTCTGGCCTAAGTAGAGTCGAGGACCACTCCAATGAACTCTATGCATTACATCAATATTAAGGTCGACTTTTTCTCATTTATGAACAGCCCCAGGTCACGAAATGTGGAACAAACCAGATTGAGATGCTGCCGTACCTGATCCCAGGACCGACCCTTTATTAGCGAGTCATCCAGGTACAGGTAAATTGGAACACCCCAGCACCTCAGGTAAGCGGCCACTGATGCAATGCACTTCATGAACTCTCTTGGGGCTGATGAGAAACCGAATGGCAATTCTGTGAATTGGTGACCATCCCAGCCACTGATTCAAGGGCCTCCCTTACCACCACTGTGTCTTCATCCACAAAAGCGATGAACTCTAGGGCTCAGTCCTTTGGGAATTTGTTAAGGGAGTCCCAGTCTTTTGGCATCTTTGCTTTTTGGCATGCCACTGACTTGGCCCTGCCTGTCCCTTTCATTAAGAGTGGACACATCCAGTGATGCCACTGGAGGGTGTGTGTATACAGATATTTGAACCATTTTGCCAGGATATTATAATTTCTTTTTCCACCTTCTTAGAAGTAGGCAGAATCGAAGAGGGGGTTTGCCACAGTGATTTGGCAATCTTAAGGACCCCTGGGTGGCAGGTAGCGCGATCCAAGCTGGAGTGGAGGAGGATATCATGCTCCTCAATTTTTAGGTTCAAGTTGGTAGCCACCCTTTCAAGGAGAGCCTGGTGTTCCTTGAAGTCAGCGGGGGGGCTGCCTGCTCAGGAGGGACCCGCCACCACTTTGTCAAGGGACAATAACGACAACTGCACTGCCTGGGGAGGAGTAGGTTCCCCTTTCTTCTCCGAGGACAGCTCCTTAGGTGTGGAGTCTTATGGGCTGCCCCCACGTTGGATTTGGTACCATGCCAGCAGTACTGGGAGGCAGTTTGTCTGAGGCAGCCAAGGAATTTAAAATGGTGGGAATATGGGACTGGTATTATGGGCATGCACCACAGGTCCCACTATGGCCATTAAGTGGGCGACTGTCCCTGCTGCCATGCCGTCACTGCAGGTGCTGCACTGGTTTTGTGGGTCAGCAGTGAATCAGGCCTCCTGGCAAGGGGCTGAACTCCCAGTCCGACTCTGACCATTGCCATTCCAGCAACCAAGGCAGAGCCATCAAGGTTGTTCCTGTGTCTGTCTGTCGACTGACCCTGGTTGGCGACCGGCAAGGTGAGAGCAAGGATAGGTGCCTGTCCAACAAGCAGTACTGGGGGGGGATGAAGAGCTTATAGGGAGTGATCCCACCCCAGAGGGGACCGATGTCTGGCAGACCATCTGGTTGAGGGTGACCTGCACCATTGCGATCCTTGGCAGAAAGCTCGCCAGTAGCAGTGGTATGAGGATTGGTGCTTCGACTCCGGTGTCCCATGTCTCATAGCAGAAGAGCGCGGCACTGGGAATTGGGTCTTCTGACCGGAGACGCACGATGAGGTGATGGGGTCCTAGGCTGCGGAGATGGGGATATACGCCTGTGGTCTGGGGACCAGGGTGCTCCACTGCCCTATGGGGAGGTCCCATGATTGGCTTGCCCTTAGGTGTGGGGGCCTTATCCGAATCTGGCGCATGATGCAGCATCTGCAGTGCTGGTCGGTCTGCTTGTTCTTTAGCCGCCAGGACCGCTTTGGGCAACGAGGGCCCTTGGAGAAGCTGGAGTCCCCTGCCACTCCCAGGAGTCAGAGGCAGATCTCAGCAGTACCCCCGTGAAGCCCCAGGGTGGGCACATGGCCTGACATCAGTCTTTTGCCCAAGGCCCTTTCTCTTCCGGTGCTGGGGACTCTTCTTCTTTTGCTGCTTTTTCGGCACCGGCGAGGGGAAACGGCACCAGGTGGAGCCCGGTGCCCATGGTGCACTCCGCACCGATGCCGAGATGCTCAGCGTGGGATCCAAGCAGGAGGGCTCAGATACAAGATGAAGTGCAGCCTCCCTGAGGAGGGCCCCCAAGTAGATATCACGTATCTTTTGGGTTCTAGGGCAAAAGTTCTTACAGATTCTGCACTTGTCTTTCCTATGGAACTCCCTCATGCACTTCAAACAGCTGTCGTGGGGGTCACTAATAGGCATTCACCTGTTACATGATGAGCATGGTTTGAAGCCGGGAGAGTGGGGCATGCCCTGCTCCAGGATTCTAACTACCAGACTAACCTAATGCTCAATTTAATGGCTAACTACAACTATATACAAAGAAGACAGACAATAGCTGTGAAGAACCGCTAATGCTCTTGCAATGCAAGACAAGGCGCTCCAACTAGCCGTCACAGGCAGTAAGAAGGAACCAAGAAAGCGTAGGGTCGACAGCGCCTAATATACTAATGCATGAGCGCAGCACTCAAGGGGGTGCCACAGCCGACCTTATGGATACCACTAAGGCAAAAATCTCCAACAACTATGCACATGGGCACACACACAAGAATGGAATTGACATGAGCAAGCACTCGAAGAAAAATAATTTTTTTAGTCATGGAGGGATGAAGGGGTTCTGATAAAATAAGAATTGACTCTCTTTGTTGCCTGTCCCTTGGATTTTACTCAAACCAAACCTCTTCTGATGATTGAAAAAGTTTAGTTTACTTTTTCACTTAAATTGTGTGTGCCTCTGTACTTCCTGCCTAGACATGAAGGAGAAGCAATGGAATACCTCCCTACAGTTCTCATGATATTACTGCCTGATCAGGAATAGCAAGAAACAGAAATCTTGCAAAAAAGCCTATTCTCTCATTATTTCCAGCCATGATTTGGAGACTCAAAAGTTTTGGATAGACTTGTAAAGATTTCAAAAAATAACCAGTCTTGTGCTTGGCTTGGCTAGAGGCCTTGTTCTCCACTGCATTGTTCTTTGTTTGGTTATTGACACAGGTGCAAAATGGGTGTATTCTGGGTCAGTAACGTTTTACACCCTCTTAGCATGGGAGTAAAGAGCTACTTAAGGTTGCAAGGAAGACATGGAATCAAGCCCCTTACTATGGAAGAACAAACTCTGAACTGCCACCACCTGTGAAGTCTATGGTGAGTATTTTATATGCTGTGTAAAGAGTGATATTCATGCAGCTCCTTATAACCCCAATGTTTGTTTTATTCAAGTTGGCACCATTTTTCTGCTCCTTTTCCATCCCTAGCATCTGACGAATCCATGCTTGAAGGAGGGAAGCTCAGTTTCATTTCATTATTGATCTATCAGACAAGAACTTAATCAATCTTCTTTATAAGCTATTAAAGCAGAGCAAGAGAAATGAACTCACCTGATACATTCAACATTGATTGCTTCTTTCTAAGAACTGAATGTCAGTCTTATCTACTACTACAGCTGTGATTCAATTTTTCAGAAACAAGTTTTTCCCTCATTAGTTTCCCAGAAATAGTGCAATTAAAAACGTATTTTAGAAAAAATAAAGAATATAATCAAAATTAAATGCACAATACTTTCTCTTAAATTTCATTAGCTAAGTGACCTCTTGAGAGCATTGAGACCGTAAGCCCAAATCCAGTGAAGGAGAACCAATACAAAGCATAACTTGCATTCAATGCAGTGCACTAAAGATCTAATTCCACAGCTACTCTGCCAGTAATGTTGGTGGGAATTATACATGCAGAGCAGTTTTGAATTATTACTGGTGGGGTATTTTTCCACCAATGGAAAATGTAGCTTCTGCAAAATCAAAATTTTTCAAGGGATTTTTGATTTCTGGAAATCTGGAACAACTGAAATAAAATATTTCATTTTGGATTGGATTGACCTGAACTGAAATATTTTGGTTTCTTAAATTGAACCAAAACATTTTGTTTTGAATCAATGCAGCATTACATTGCATGCACTTACTGATGATGCTGTGGTGTCTCATGCCCCCATTCTTTCCTATGGGCTGGGCTACATATCCCATGATGCAATAGTCTCCCCTCTGAGCGTCATGAGTCACATGATTGCAGGTACATCATGGGAAATGCAGTCTGCTCAGGGAGCCTGACCCAGAGGGGCGAAAGGGGTCAAGAGGCACCTGAACTACAACTCCCATGAGGCAATGCAACAACATAAGGAGATAAAGTTTAATGTTGAATTGATTCAAAATGATACATTTTCTATCCCAGAATGTGAAAATATTTTGTTTTGATCAGAAAGGGTGAGGCATTGTTTCCATTTCCTCCCTGAGACCTAAGGCAATGTGTGTTTCCAGTTGTGTGCAAAATACACCAATCCTATGCTCCCCTTCACACAGTGACTGCAATTCTGACAGGCTCTTGTGAGGAGCATTCACAGTGAGGAGAAACCTCTGTGCATGCTCCCCACCCCTTCCCTACACACCTACACAAGGAGTTATCAGAATCTGGTCCTAAATGATTATGTAAAACCAGACAATTGACATATTGCTAAGCAATTTTTTAAGTATACGGAGATGGAGATAGCAATGGAGGGTTGCAAAGAGCTTCTTCTGGAGCTTCTCAATGTTGCTTTGTAATTGAGCAAAGGAGTAATTATAGAGCAACACAAGGCTCTCCTTAGTGTGAATTAGCAGCTCGGGCACTAGAGTGAAATTCAGGAGTCCTAGATTCTAGTCCTGACTCTGCTACTGGCTAACCCATGCGCAAATCACTCCAGTGCGCTCTGCCTCAGTTTCCCCATTTGGGAAATGATGATAATACTGACCTTCTTTTAAAGTGCTTTGCGATCTACTGATGAATAGCACAATATAAGAGCAAGGTATTATTACTGAGTGCTATATCTACAGCTCACAGAGCAAGAGACCAAAGAACATCGGCGTATCAAACTTGGGTCTCACAGAATTGCCAGGTAGCAGACACCTCCATGCTGCTACCCAGTGGCAGCTATAACCAGCTTGTACTCCATCACCCACTGTGACACTCTGTACCTCAAAGCAGCACCCTGGAATCCCAGTATTCACCACTGTGATATGATCATGATGTGTTTTGTACAAAGTATGCTTTGTGAGGTATCATTTGAGAAGTCATGATCTGTTGAACATTATGTTCAATTATGTGAGTTACCATTGTATCTGAAGTTATGAAGTACTTCTGTGTGTGTTACTGAAATATGTTGTGAGTTGGGAGCAACTAACACTGGCCAGATAAGCATTTATGGCCCATTAAGAAGAATCCACTCTCCCAATGGACCTCCCAGAGACTCCTTAGCAAGGGCATGTACGCAATGGGGACTGCCTAACCCGCACATCACAGCAAGGATCTTTCTAGCAGCTAGAAGAAAATATAAAAGAGGGACAGTGACACCATCACTTGGCCTCTCTCCTCCCCTCACCCATCTCAACCCCGGAAGATTGTCTGGAAAACAAAGACTTTTGAACTAGGGAGATTGGTCCGAGGATGAAAGGGAATTCAGTCTGTGTATTAAGAACTATGAGCTTCCTGTAACATCTATTAGGGTGAGAACCAGCTTAAGTCAAATCTGCTTAGTCTGTAGAATTTAGACTGCAAATTTATTTTTATTTCTTATGTGATCAACTTTGATCTCAATGTCTGCTTATAATCACTTAAAAACTTTCTGTCGTTAATAAATGTTTTATATTTTACCTAAAGCAGTGTGGTTTTGGTTGAAGTGCTTGGGGAATCTGAGCTCAGGTTAACAAGAGCTGTTGCACGTCCACTACCCTTTGCTGAAGTGGCAAACGAATTAATGAGCTTGCACTGTCTAAGGGAGTCTTGAGCACTGTAAGACGGTATATTTCTGGGGTGCAAAGCTGGGGGCTGGGTGCCTCTCTCTATACCAGTGGTGGGCAACCTGGCCCTTCAGGGTAAAGCGCTGGCGGGCTGCCAGAAAGTTTGTTCACATTTGCACGGCTGCCCGCAGCTCCCAGTGGCTGCGGTTTGGCGTTCCCGGCCAATGGGAGCTGTGGGCGGCCATGCAAATGTAAACACACTGTCTGGCACCCCACCAGTGGATTACCCTGGCAGACAGCAGGTTGCTCACCATTGCTCTATACAGTTCAGGAGTGGCTTGGAGAGCCTTCATGCAATTTAGCTGGGTGTGGGTCTCCATATGCTGATGGCTGAGTGATTACAGCATACGGAGAGGTTTTCTGTTCTCACTGGCATAGCACTGTGAGAGACAGTCCAGGCTAGAGAGTTAAGGGGGCACAGCAGTCCCACAGTTCCAGGTTGTATCCCAGGGATCTTGTCACATCCAGGACCTGCTGTGGCTACAGACCACAGGAAGTCCCACCTCAAAGGGTCTGACAGGCAGCAGCCTCAGGTCTCCTGACTGGCTCCCCACCATATAAAAACCAAAAGGGGAATTCCAGGAAATGACAAGGCAAGTGGGGATTTCCTGTAGCTGTCATGACCATTCCTGCTCCCTGCACTTGCACTCCTGCCTTCGATCTTGCCTCTATTTGATCCACAGGCGCCGACTCAATGGGTGCTCCAGGGTTGGGCAAAAAATGGTGGGTGCTGAGCACTCACCGGCAGCCCCCCTATCAGCTTCCCCAGAACTCGGCAGGAAGAGGAGGGGCGGGGGTGGAGCGGGGACAGGAAGAGGTGAGGTGGGGGAAGGAAGAAGCAGGGTGTGGGTGGAGTCTTGGGGGAAGGGGTGGAGTGGGGACAGGGCCTTGGGTGGGGACAGGGGTCGAGCGTCCCCTGGCACATTAGACAGTCAGCGCCATTGATTTGGACCTCGCCTTCTGACTTAGGCCTTGAAACCTGACTTGGACTCTGATCTTTGGTATCGACCCCAGACTGGAACTTGACTTTGTTACCCTCAGCCTCAGGTTTGACCCTGCTCTAGCCCTTGGTCCTAACTGCCCTTGTCAGGATCCTTACAGCCAGGGACTGATTCTCCAATGCCTTGCAGTCAGTGCAGTTGTTTCCACCTGTGACAAGTGAATGCAAAGCAGGTGTAAAATGCTAGTATTCTGATCAGATAAAATGTTACACTCACTTTGCACAGGCGGACATAGCTACACAAAATGCAAAGTAGTGGGGAATCTCGCCATGGCAAGGCAGTGTATAACAACTAGATGAAACATCTAATCCTCCTCAAAAACCACAATGGACTTCCTGGCTCATCTTTCTTTATTCAAGGACAAAATAACCTCAATTCTTCTTTTTCTCTTTTTGTACTATTTGAAAAGACATTACGGCTGTATCGTAGGCTGCAAAGTCTGTACACCCATTAGTAATCCTAATGAGACTGGTTTAGAGCACTCCCAAAACATAATATGTGGAGTCTCTTCTCACCATTATTTGTAATAATCCATATAATGCCAGGTGTTATAGGTGGATGGGAGCAGAGAAAGGCAGAAAATCTAGGGCAACATTCCATATTGGCAAACCTTTAACGTTTTCTGGAAATTCAACTGATACAGAGTAGGAATGGATTCTGCTTAATCAAACTATGGAGCCACATAAAAAGGCTGCAGTTGAGCTCCTTTGTTTTGTTTTTTCTTTTTTTTTTAAATTTTACTAGACGGACTCCCATAATATTAAACATGTACATTTTCACAGAAATTCCCTCCATTTGCAATATCCGCATATTATGTTTAAATATCTCCCACAGGAAGATACAATCATGTATTAGGCCTTGTGTTTATTTATTGCAAAACTCAAGAATAGCTAGAAGTCCATTATGGAAATGTTTCAGTAAATTAAATTAATTTGTAATTAATTTTCACTGGTATTTATGAGAGAAAACTTTAATCAGAATAATTTAGACTCTGAAAATTACAATATTAACTAATAATTAAATAATAATGTATTAATTTCAATGGTTTTAATTATCTTTTGATTAAATTACCTGTTAGTCAATTCCACACAGCTTTTGATATTAATTAGCTAACTTAAGCATGATCTACAAAACTAATCTCCTGAGGATAATCCATATTGTCTAAACAGGTCAACAAGAACTACTTCAAAATGTCAATTTGGCTGTAATGTTTTGAAAATTGATTTTTAAGATACTGGTTTTTAAAAATTCCAGTGCAAGTCCTTAGGGAAATGGCATTGGGATATGCAGGCCTTAATTCTGAGGTTTATCGCTCTTCTCATTCCCCTTCTGTCTCTACTCAGCGCTACCCTCTTCTGATAGCAGAGTTAGTGTGAATCTATTCATCATTCAACTAGCAATGGCAGAGAAAAATGAAGTTACAATATACATTAGTCCTCTGCTTCATCTCCACAGTATGCCAACCCCAAGCATTTAAAAATCATGAGTCAGACCTCCCAACAAAATCATAAAATTGGCCCCCAAATCATGAGATTTTTTAAAACTCATAAATTCCGAGTCTCTGCCTTCAGATTTGTGAGCCTTTAGGGTCTGTGTTTTCTAGATTTTCTCCACAAGAGCAAGAAACTTACTTTTAATTGTAAATAAAAGAAAAAATACCAAATATCATGATTCAATGAAATCAAGAAATTGTAATGAAAGTTGTCTCCAGAATATCTCAAGTAACCAACAAACCTGGATACTGAATACCTGGAAGGAGCCTGATTTTCAGAGGGTAGCTGCTCAACACTTTCTGAAAATCTTTAGTTGGCTCTGAGGTTGGGGGCTGAAAATCATGAGTCACTTTTGAAAATGCTGGGCATTATATTTTGCTGGTAACCCTAACTTTATGTCCCCAGTTAGAATTTTGACAGATTAGTTCAGAGTAAGGCTTTTCTAGATATAGAAAGCAGGATATAGAAATATTTTCAAGTTTAAAAATGAGCATTTCTCAATAGGCACAGCATATGTCCAAAGGAAAACACAAGTGGAGAGCCAAATATTGCAAACCTTACTACTTTTGTGACTCCAATGGAACTACTCAAGGATGAGTCAAGTGTGTGAGGGCCAGATTTTCAAAGGCATTTAGGCAACTAATGAAATTTTCAAAATCACCTAACCCTAAGTGTTGCATGATCAGCTCCATACTACTATATGTCATAATGGATATAAACTGTTATGCATGATATTTTAGAAGGAAAACATTAAAAAACATAAAAACCCCTGACCTCTTAAACAGAAACCATGCCTGGTGCTGGGGTCAGATTGGCAGTTACAGAGTTAAATTAGCTAATTCTACAACAAAGGAAACAATATTAGCATTGCTATCAGTGTAAATGACATTGGTAGCAAGACAATTATCTTCTGAATTATTTTATTCCAATTATATTTTGATATAATTCAAGGTCCAGTGATTTTTTTAATGTTTGCCATCCTGTAGTTTAATACCGTAAAAGCAATCAGTCATTTGCTTGTCAGACACCAAGTGGTTAGAATAGTCTTTCCATCTATGTGAAAAATATACAATCCATATTTGCCTTTAAGACTGTTAGATGACTATTGTAAGTGATTTGTAATTATTTTTAAATTGTTGAACATACGTTAATACTATACTTGCAGCTATATAGTTATTTAAATGCCCATTTTATAAGCAATTTTTATTGACACAAATTATTCATTCATCTCTTGATTTTCAAAAAGGGGATTGGAAAAAAGAGAAAATATGATAATATGCACTTCTTACAGATGTATTGTTTACTTATATTTGCTTCACACAGAAGAAATAGTCATTTAAATAAAAAACCTCAAAATATGAGAAGTTATAAAAGCTCAGGGACCCAATCCTATTTCTACTGAAGTCAAACACAAAATTGTCATTGAATTCAGCAGGGTCTGGTTTGGGACCTAGACTAAATGCTTCAAAACAGGATTTCCAGAAGTATTTGTCAAAAATAAAGACTAGTGGAGACTGCTTACCCCATCCTATTTCTTAAAGAGACAGCTCCTCTGATGAACATAGGGATTCTCTAGATGCATATTGCACCAGTTTAACTAAAGGAATGATTTTTAAACCAATTCAGTTTAAACCAGTGCAAGAAGTGGACACTTATTTTGGTTTATCTTAAGGAAGAGGTTTAAGCTAAATCAAAATAAGTGTCCACACAGGGGTCTGCAGTGGTTTAACTAAACTGGTGCAACTTTGAGTGTAAATAGGTCTGGTTTTACTGTGAAGTACTCAGTAACATCATGGGCTGGCAGAATTGCAGACCATGGCCCAATTACTACAGAAGTCCCAATAAGCAGCAATTGTTACTCTTGTGCAGAATATCAGTAGAACTAAAGATTCATGCTATCAGATCCTATGCCAGGTTCAGGGCCTGTAGCTTTAAAACAAACATATTCACTACTGGGTATAAAATATATCATCCTGTAGTCTAGAAATTATTTCAGCAACAGGAAACTACTACAGGTCCTTCACAGTGAGGTCCAAAACAATATTCAAATCCAGAACTATGCATATATCCCAAACACATATATTTCGTATGTTACAAAAAGGTTAAGGATGAATAGTTTAACACTCAAAAGTCAGAGATGAAGAATGGCTTTGTGCATATGGCCTATGATACAGCCTTTAATCACCATGATCACCATTATGCTTCTCAAATAATACAAAATAACATCAGACACTCTAAATGCTCGCATTCACATGTGCAGCATCTTTAGACATTGCTTCTCAGTGTGTAATTTTCACATGGATGGGTTTTGAGTGTCTGGCATAGACGATACGACACTTGTACTTGAAGGTGTATGAAATTATATCCCATTATCTGAATGGGGTTCATCTAGTTAAAGATTAGTGTGGGCATAAGTGCAAGGGAGCATGTGATCTCTTGTGATAGCACCTTTAAATATCTCCATACTTCTTACATGCACCCCCTCAACACCTACTACTGCTATCATCATATATAATATTAATATGATATACCTCAGTAATGCCTAGAGGCCCCAACTGAACTGGGGACCCCATAGTGTGAGGTGCTGTGCAAACATATAGCAAGAGATAATCCCTGTCTTGAAGAGCTTACAATCAAAACAAGACTACAAAGAAGAGCCAATGAGAGACTCCACCTGGTAGGCCCAGAAGCAGTCACAGCAGGGACTGCTGCAATGGGAGGGAGGAGATAAAATGTGGCTCAGCCAAGGCCATTCCTCCCCCACCGTAATCCATTGGACCTAGAACTGTGCAAGGGAGACTCCTTCCTCCCCGACTATAGTGTGGGGGCACTAGGACCCAGTTGGTGCCTCCCACCCCACCAACCTCATGGGCTGCCGAGAGAGGCCAGCCAGAGACTCCCGCTGGTAGGAGAAGGAACAGCCAAAGCAGAGAGGGACCTCTGGAAACTCCAGTCAATACTATAGAAAGTTCTCGGACTTGCTCTGCCTTGAGCTGATTGGCTGTTTGCTCCAACCCTCCCCCTCCCTTCTCACAGTCTTTTCACCTCAGCATCACACCATGCCTGCCCCCTTTACCTTCTCCTCCCTTGCCCTGCCTCCCTCACCTCCCTTCTAGCTAAACCCACCCACCTCCCCTGCTCCCCCCAAAAAACAAACACGGAACTAACATAATCTTTGCCACCATCACCCTGCTTGTATATTAGATCCCCCATCCTGTGTCTTTCTGATCTATTTAGACAAGACTGTCTCATTGTTTCCTTGTACTCCCTCATCTGTCTGTATCCAGCTGTTATCTTATACGCAGATTGTAAGCACTTTGGGGGCAGGAGCTGCTAGGCACCACTGCTATACAATTTTTTTAAAATAAAAGATAGGCAGGGGACTGAAGGGAACCAGAGGCACAGAGAAGTGACTTGCCCAAGCAGGCTAGTGGTCAAGTCAGAAATGGAACTCAGGTCCCTTGCTTTCCACTCAGTGCCTTGTCCATTAGGTCACAAAAGGCACTTCCACTCCCTAGGGACTCCCACAGAGGTGAAACTAGAAGTTGAAAAAAATATATAAGCCAAAAAAGTTAGGAAAATCCTTGAAAAGTGAATGCCTGGTACACTTCTGATCCTTGTTTCTTCAAAACCAGAGTTGTAAGGGAACCTGAATTTCTGTCACACAGTAAATTTTGCATTTTAAAAAAAAATCATTCTAAATTGAAACAAAGTTGCAAATGCAAATTCTCCATGGAATGCAAATGTTCAAAACATTCCATTTTGGAAAAAAACAAAACAGATTTTTTTGAAAAATTTCAGCTATCAGCAGCACCCCTGCCTAGGAGGCAGCCCACAATGTTTCGATCCGATCAAATCAGCATTATTCAATGAAAACCCATTATGTTGGGAAATTTTTGACCAGTTCCAGTCAAAATCTTTGAAGTTTCCAGGGGATAATATTGGGCATTTAAAATTTCAGGTACTGTGATTTGGATTTGTTGAAGTTTAGGGATGTGTTGGAATTTGGCCTTGAACTGAGAGCTAATCTCAACCTTAACTAGAGAGGGTACAGAGCCCATCCTGGATGTGTGTGTGTCCACACACATAGACGCGCACACACACACACACACACACACACACGTAATGGTCAAAATACTTATAAACGCCTTTACAATTAATTATCAAAGTACTAGTGTAGCTCAAGAATATCAGAAATATTGCAGTAATATTTATATATTTGCAAAGGCAACATGGTAAAAACTTTAGTGGCCAACTCTATGCATACAAATATTTTCCTTATATGCACATGTACATACATGCACATCTCTTTCAAGGATGCTGCATTGGTTTTATCTTTCTTTAGGCAAATATATCTGAGGGGCCTAAGGAAATTGATAGTGGTCATTCCTTTGAGCAAATTATTAGGCCAAATTCTGTCCCCGTTTACACCGGTGCAGCTCCTAGTACTGGAAGTATTCAGTGTCCAATTAATAAATGTATTATTAATATAATGACTCCCGTGATAGTCGTCTTAGTATACCAATCCTTGACAGAGTAGATCTAAAGTGGTATCATACACATTGTACCACACACATTCATTTAGACAGGCAGCTTTTGCAACCATAACTAATGTGCACAAATGACAAAATTTACATAAACAAAACTCATTTGTCCATGGAAACTGAGCACAAATCAATTGTGAGTAGGCTTTGGAAATGCAAATTCTATCTCACAGGTAAAAACTGATTTCTATACTAAACTGCTGAGCTCCACACAAATGGAGGCTGAAATGAGACTGCTTTGAAAATTTGGCCCTAATCACCCTGCGGTGTCAACAATTGTTTAGAAGTAAGTGCTCAAAGTGCTACACGGTGTTTTATTCACAAACTCCAACTCGTTTTACTGGGAAGATCACAAAGCACTTTGCAAATCTACCCCTTGAAGACTCTTCATTATGTGTATTCACCTGTAGACTCCTTTGGATCTACTGCAAACATTAAGACCTTGAGTCTGTAGCCCTTCCACATGAAAAATAACAAGCTCCATGCTTCTGTGTAATTATTTGTAGCACTGTTCCTTGATGGATGGAATGACATACCTGTTGTGGTGTGTGGCATTATGATGTTATCTGTTGGCTGGACTATTGTGCATATAAGCACTATTACTGGGAGCTGCACTGGTTGCTCAGAACTGACCCTCTGATACTGCAGAACTTCACTGTGTTAGCTGCATCAGGGTCTTCTAGTCCTTCAATCCATGTTAAGGAGATGAATCAGCCCAGAATGGTTGAAGGGATTAGCTGGTGGAGATGGCATAATTTAGATCAGCTCCTATAACTGATGGCGTTTGCTCACCTATATTCGCTCAGAGTCATGTCTCAGGGGTACTGCTTCATGAGCAAGGTCTTCTAGATAACCAGCTAGCAGCAGTGGCCAAAAATACTTTTTCCATCTCTACTTATAATAGATTATTGCAACATGCTCTATTTCAGGCTACACGAAAAAAACACTCTAAAATTGCAGAAGGCCCCAATTCAGGGAAACACATAAGAACCTGGTGAGTTTTCCTGAATTAGTATGGACTTAAGTGCATGCTAAATAGAGCTGTTTTCCTTAATCAGAGTCCTAGTGCAGTATGTGGCTGCCAGCTTTCTTAGCAATACTTCACACTGGGAATACTTTGCAGCGGTACTTCATAGTCTGCACTGGCTTTTGACTGGTTACCAGGTAGATGTTCTTGACCTATGCAGTCCAGCTACCTCAGACATTGGCTCTCTTCTCATGTCATCATATGGCAATTAATATCAACTGATGCATGAACTCCTAGTTTAAATGACAAGGGGCTGATAGCAGGACATTTCTAATGAAGGGTTTTTAATGCTCATATTTTCTTTCCCATTGGGTATGACAAAGCCCAAGGTTATTGACTTTCAGGGCCATTTGCAAGGCTTATCTGTTATATGAGGTGTTTGAGGAAGGGGCGGCTTGGTGGGATTGAGCAAAGGTTATCATCATCTAATAGGCATTTGGTGGCCTATATTAAGTGAGGTTGGTGGTCAAAGTCCAGCTCCTAATAAGCAGGTATGCACACATCACAAAAGACATCACCATATCTGGCACTCTTTTTACTAGCTCTAACCATAGAGAGGGCAATGTCTGAATGGACATAGAGAATGAACAATTTTGTGACCCCTGACTGTGGTCCTTCTGCTCAGGGCTGAGGCACATTAGCAATCCAGCACAGGGAATCTTGGACTCCAGTCTCCAGGATTGTCAATTTGGCACGTCTCGAGAGTCCTACCTTCCTATGAAAATTTGCTTAAAATATCTTGACATATACATGCAGAGTGATTAAGGCTGTACACACATCAGAAGATGCTGATGACATCATACACCACTCAAGCTTCATTCTCACATTTATATTGATATATGTCTATAGCCCTGCAGTCATTACCTGCGTAGTATCCCCTGTCTTTCTTTGTCTATATGTTTAGAAACTATTTACATATACTCATTAACATACTGCGCTACTCATATGCATATATTTGATCCTAACACTGAATTCAGATATAACCTTATGCAAGATTCTAAGGAGTATATTGAGATAATGAAGTCACCCAAAAGGTCATTCACTTAAGCAATAAGCACCCTCAGAATTATGATCAGTTAAACTATCAACTCGAGGTAACAATTATCCTCTTTTTTCTTTTGTGCCCTTCTTTTTTCCTTAAAGAGCTGGCAGACAACCACAAGGTGACTGTGGCTGGCCCTGGCATGCATATGCATTAGGGCATAAGGATCCTCTTCCCTTTAGGTGCCCCACGCAGTTCCAAAATACATTCATGCCACCTGCACTTAGTTCTGGAGAACAGGCTATGCACATTCAGAGGAGCAGCAGGCTGCTCTCAGAAGCACATTCCGTTTCACGCACTTCCACCTTGTACCCAAGTCTAGCCACAGCCCTCATAGCATAATTTGGCCTGTATGGGACAAGCCAGTGACTGAATAAGCAGTAACAATACAGGCCACCACCTAGGAGTCTTGAGGCTGGAAGTAGAACTGTGTGCTGCTCGTGTTTTTATATTCTCTGTCTTTGCCTATTGAGAGACCACTAACATTTGTCTGGATTGATGTAATGATCTGTGAATTTGTTCAGGAGCAAAAACATTAGTATTTCTCCTGGCTGGTAGTTAAGCTTTTGAATTTTCAGAGGGCAAAATTCTTACCTTGAAGTTGTCCTTCCAGAAGTAGGGCAATATCACACCAAGCTGAAAACAGACTCCTTTCTCCCCTACATAGCTGAGCTAGCCAGTCCAGGAGTTCTTCCATCATCTAGGAAGCGCCCTGGTGCTGTATGTACACAAAAACATCGCTATTTTGCTACTGTAAAGTTTGCATTGCCTCTTTAATCTCTGTATAAAACAAGAAGCATTTGTCTTCTTACAGAGCGAAAGAGTGGCATCTTGCATAGCTAGTTGGGAGGTTGATGTGACAAATGTATAAAAAGCATAATATTTTCCCTTAACAAAATTCAATATATCATCTGTACTATTGCTGATCAAGCACAAGAGGAAACTGAAGGAAAATTTAATTGGAATTTTTTTAATATTAAAACTTCATTGAAACTTTGCAATTATTTCAAAATGCATATATAATAGTTAGTAAACATTGTTTGATTTGGATGGCTGCTAAGAAACAAGTATTTTTAACCCAGCTCATGATAGAAGTTAGTGAAATCTTCCCAGTTGTGTCTCACAGAGTTTCTGTTCTATTTTAAGTACTTAGATACATGCACTAGTATACAGTTGGTCTAGAGCAGTGTTGGGCAACCTGGGGCCCGTCAGGGTAATCCACTGGCGGGCCGCGAGACACTGTTCACATTGACCATCCGCAAGCACGGCCGCCTGCAGCTCCCAGTAGCTGCAGTTTGCCATTCCCAACCAATAGGAGATGCGGGAAGCAGCAACCAGCATGTCCCTGTGGCCCATGCCACTTCCTGTAGCTCCCATTGGCCGGGAACAGCGAACTGCAACCACTGGGAGCTGCAGGTGACCGTGCCTATGGACAGTCAATGTAAACACTGTCTCGCGGCCCGCCAGTGGATCACCCTGAGGGGCTGCAGTTTGCCCATCACTGGTCTAGAGACTATAGTGAAGTTAGGAGACTTGTTTTCCTCTTTGGGCCTTGGGCACTACCATTACTTGGGAGGATACTGGTAGTATATTCATTGTCAAAGGAGAAAGGCATAAGAAGTGACTGAGGAGGATGGATATCTGTGGTAGAATTAGCAGCCCAGCAGAAAGGTTAAGAGATTGCTTTAATTGTATCACTATAAACACTCTACAGCAAACAGCTCCAGACACAGACACGTGAATTAGATCTTTGTTGATGTAACCTTCAACGTTGTCCCCCCAGCTTTGTAGCTATACAAACCAGAAAGATTCTAGAAATATTTCATCATCAGAACCAGTAAAAATGCCTGTTAACAAATTAAATATTTTGTCCAAAGAGGTGTAGTATTGGCCTGCCATTTATTGGGTTAAAAGTCTAGGCAATGCACGTCCTTTGTTTACATACAAATGCATTATCGATTTATGGTAGCTCATTCATTTGCTTGAAAAAGTCTGGATCTAAAATTGATCCTCAGTTTTAAGCCATGCATACTGTGAACCTGACAGACTGGAATGTACTTAAAAGGGTGTGCCTTGCACAAAGGCAAAAAAGAAAAATGCAAAGCTCCGCATTGCAGAAAACTGAGGAGATATTTAACAATGTAAATTAAACATAAAAATCTGTATGTGTCAATTAGATTTTTACCAGTTTTCAAAGTAGGACTCCTATGGAATGTGTCATGTTTCAGCAACTCTGTAGACTTTTTGTCATGCCACCACATTTTTCCATCTGGAGACAAATTATTCATCTTTATTTTGAGACAAGTGAATCTAAACCTGGAGTCCTATGTGTGTTACAACTTCATGTGTTTAAATTCCTACTAACATGAATGTTTTTAAAAAAAAATTAAGAAAAGGTTCTTAAATTTAACAGATGAAGTCAAGGAGGCTAAAGAAACCTATATATTTAAATATTCAAAACAATAATTTAGTGCCCAATTCTCTTTCTGGGTACTCCAGAAAAGCCACAGCCAGCTAGGGAATAGCGGAAAATAACTATTGCCCTGTGTTCCTTGATCACTGTAAATCTCCAATGTTCACCTCCTATAGACATAGCACAAGGAGCCAAGAAGTGGTCATCAGGGTGGATCTTTCAGAGTCACGGCACATGCTCCTTGTGTTTTAGTACCTGCTTCATAACCACTTGGCACCTTCCTCTACCTGGATTACCTACGTTTCTACGAAGAGTAATGTGCACAGGCTATTATGCCGGAATTTTGCAGGCACTCATTGATCAGTGAATTGGGAGTATATTTATACCTGGTTTAAATTCTTTGAGAATTGGTTTGGGCCTTTATGTCATGTCTATGGCCTAAATTAAGCAACAACAACAAAAACAAACATGCGTCTGACGAAGTGGGTATTCACCCACGAAAGCTTATGCTCCAATACTGTCTATAGGTGCCACAGGACTCTTTGTCACTTTTTAATAAAAACAAAAGTATGTCTTCCACAAGCCAGGACAAGAAAGCATACTACTAATATCGACCCAGATGTTCATTTTGATGCATTAAGCTCTACATGGACAGTAGCTAAACAGGTTTTATGGACGTCCACCTGACTGCAAAAAAGGATAATACTGCACCTTTTTCCCCCTCAAACTATGTAACCAAGCCCAGGCTGAAATTCCATCATTAACTACTTCCTTTGTTCTTATTACAAGTGTTGCTAGATATTTGACTTTTAAAATGTATTATAGACATTTCTATCTGCACGTCTCACTCTGCTAGTACTTTACATCATTAAAAGCTGATTATAAATGAAATATAACATACCCACCCCTCTTTTGCTTACTTAAAAATCCTCGGTCCCTAATGCTATTCCTAAAGGTCATCAGAAAGCTTGATCAATTACATAAACTGGTATAGCTGCACTGTGCAATTAAACTCCCCAAGTCCCCAGTCCTGCATGGAAAGCTCTGAGCTTGCATGGTGCCTCAGTTAAGTCAATGGAACATTGCACAGATGCAAAGGTCCTACGTGCAGATCTGGGAGTGGGATCCTGAGTCATGGGCCCACCACCAGTGAGAATGCATCAGGAACCAACAACAACACCAGGCTGATACTCCAGCCAAGTGTCAGAGGGAGAGAGCTGGTCTCTCAGATAATGGAATGATAGACTAATTTGTGTTTTATAGAGAAGAACCAACAGCTAGGACTGTAACAAAAACAGTAAAGATGGATCTCATGCTGCAGTTATGTAAGAGACTATATAACTGACATTATTGTACGTAGTGTAGCTGCAGCCATGCTTGTCCCAGGATATTAGAGAGACAAGGTGGGTAAGGTAGTATCTTTTATTGAACCAACTTCTGTTTGTGAGAGTGAGACAGAGAGATAAGCTTTCGAGCCACACAGAGCTCTTCTTCAGGTCTGGGAAACGTACTCTCAGCATCACAGCAAAATGCAAGTAGTTAGCACATACTGTAAGGGACCATTCAAGGTAGAGTGTTAATATCTTGTTAAATCTCAGGGTGTGCCGAGTATGAACTGGACATTTCCAGAAGTTTGAGCAGTCTCAGTTAGAGTTGGATACTGGAGCACTTAAAGAAAGTGATGTATCTAATTGCTGAAGCAATCTGCTGCTTGAATACTTACTAAGCTTTAAAAGTAGCAAACAATTAGCCCGGACAGAACAAGTGGTATATGCTCATAACAGCTCAAACTTCCTTTCTATCCAAGCTGAACTTAAGCCAGTTTGCTCTCATCCACTTCTGCCAGACACTGGGCGAGCACAAATGCTGCACAGTCTTGGGTCGACCAAGAAATAGGTATGTGAGTGTCATCATGATCACACTGTAGGCCAAAATGGCTCAGCTGTCTCCTCTGCCATGATGGATGACAAAAATACACCATTATTACACTTTGGGGTCTCTCATAGGGAAAGAAACTACCCCAGTCAAAAGCTTTCTGGTCCATTCCTGCAAGAATTCTCAAGTGAATTAACAAAACCAGTATGGACATTTAACCAGTCTCCATATAGAGAGCAACCACCGCCAGAGATGAAAATGCTGTCTCTGTGCTAAATCTATGCCTCTGAGATAAAATGGCAAATGTGATATAGAAATGTTGTAAAACTTGGACCCAATGGGAACCAATAAGGATAAAGCCTCATCCTCAACTCTGAGTTTCAGACTAGTTTACATTAGATTTATATAGATAAATTATTTAAAAGGTCGTGTGGCAGTTTTTTGTCATGCAACATCCACTGGCTTTGAACACACATTCCCATTGATCTTAGTGAGAGTCACACGATCAATGTGTTTCACAACTTTCAGAATAATTAGGCCCGGATTTTCAAAGGAACCTGAGGGTATGAGAACTAACATGTAGGAAAGCTTTTGGGTCATATTGTAGACTTGGTTTGACTTTGGATCATATTACAGACTTCAGTGGCTCATTAGGGATGACATAACATACTAAGTGGTGTCTGTGAACTTCTCTTCACTGCAACAGTTAGCTCAAGTTAATACATTCAAGTCACTCCACTTGAGCTAACCTGTGAAACACTGGAGCTATGCAGAGTGATTTGAGTTGCAGCACAAAGTGAACAGATTAGCAACTGATGAGTTAACTACACTACATCTACACTGCATTATTAGCTCTAGCACAGGGATTGGCAATCTTTCAGAAGTAGTGTGCCGAATCTTCATTTATTCACTCTAATTTAAGGTTTCGCATGCCAATAATACATTTTAACTTTTTTAGAAGGTCTCTTTCTATAAGTCTACAATATATAACTAAACTATTGTTGTATGTAAAGTAAATAAGATTTTAAAAATGTTTAAGAAGCTTCATTTAAAATTAAATTAAAATGCAAAACCCCTGGGACCAGTGGCTGGGACCCAGGCAGTGTGAGTGCCACTGAAAATCTGCTCACATGCTGCCTTCGGCACCCATGTCATAGGTTGCCTACCCCTGCTCTAGCAAATCAGAAACTTAGGGTACGTCCATACTACCCGCCCGGGTCGGCGGGTAGCGATCGACTTCTCGGAGTTTGATATATCGCGTCTCATCTAGACGCGAAATATCGAACTCCGAACGCGCTCCTGTCGACTCCGGAACTCCACCACCGCGAACAGCGGTGGCGGAGTCGACGGGGGAGCTGCGGACTTCGATCCCGTGCCGTCAGGACGGGTAAGTAGTTCGAACTAAGGTAGTTCGAGTTCAGCTGAACTTGTGTACCTTAGTTCGAACACCCCCCTTAGTGTAGACCAGGCCTTAGGCACATCAATTCTATCATCTGCAGCCATAGTTGTTTGTGTCCACAAAATTACAACTGCAAGCATTAGTGCAAAATGATAGACTCTTTGAAAATGGCACAAAGTGTATTCATTAAACTAAGGCACTTTTACACAGCTTTGGCTGTATAAAGGGCCGCTCTATCCACTTTAAGGCTTTTCTACACTACCAGAGCAGAGAAAAGGGGGTCTTAATGTAAATGCGAATTAAGGTATGTGTCTGTGCTTTTTTTTCTTTAAGTTACTCAAAAGACAGAGACCTTTGTATACTCAGGGTAAAATTCTGGCCCCATTGAAGTCAATGGTAAAAAACTCATTGACTTTAATGGGGCCAGAATTTCACCACAAACTTCAGCCTAGAACAATTTCTCAAACTGGGGCCGCTGCTTGTGTAGGGAAAGCCCCTGATGGGCCGGGCCAGTTTGTTTACCTGCCCCGTCTGCAGGTCCGGCCGATCGCGGCTCCCTCTGGCTGCGGTTCGCTGCTCCAGGCCAATGGGAGCTGCTGGAAGCGACGGCCAGTATGTCCCTCAGCCCACGCCACTTCCCACAGCTCCCATTGGCCTGGAGCGGCAAACCGCGCCCAGTGAGAGCCGCAATTGGCCGGACCTGCAGGTGGGGTTGGTAAACAAACTGGCCCGGCCCGCTAGGGGCTTTCCCTACACAAGCAGCAGCCCCATTTTGAGAAACACTGGCCTAGAAAGAATATGTATGTCTGAATTATAAAGTGCTCTAAATTGATTTTTTTTAAATGGGAAATTGACACCATGCTAACTTCCATAAAGAACCATTACTAGGCACTATTTTATAACATACTGCCAGTTTCACTTTACTTCCAATTTTCACATATCAAACAATTTTTATAAAGAAAGCCCAAGAGACAACCACTTCAGATTGTTCTAGAGGTTCCTTTCCTTTAGGGGTTGAGAAATTGGTGTGCATATAGAAAGGGGCCCAATATACTTAGGGCCAAAGCACTGAAACAAGTGATGCACTTCATCTGGTGTTTTGTATGGGTCTTTGTTTTGTTTTTGTTTTTTAATAAGAGGGAAAATAGCGTGTATGGAAATAAAAGTGCTTCTTAACAATACGTTTCTGAAAAGCATTGAACAAGACATTAATAACAAAGTGAAATGATAAGCAGAATGGAAGTCTGTGAAAAATTCTATATTTGTATTATACAGGCATTGTTTTCATTCTTGGCACCTTATTTTTCATGTACATAAAGAGAACGCGAGCTACAGCAGGGTGAGACAAAGATCAATGCTGAATGTATTACTTGGCACTGGTCAGACTGAGTTTAATAAGAAAAGAATTGATCCATTAAGCTAAACCTAATTCTTGGCCGAAAATGGCTGAAATCTCTTCTTTATATTGCTAGCTTCATAAAGACCTATAATATCTGGAAGAAACAACTCAGAGCTGAGTTTAATAAGATTAAATGTATTGCAAATATACTTAACAAGAATCTATCTAGTTGTTAATGATTGCTATTAATATCAAACAACTTTTGTATAGAATTTTTTATTAGAGTAGTTGTAAAATATAGCCATGTGAAATGCAATATAAAAAGGGGTTTAGGTAATTTGTAACATCTACAATTGCAGAACCAAAATTTTAACCTACAAGATATAGTAATTTATTTTATAAATCTAGTTTTTCACACAAGTGCAATTCAATTTGTAAAGTATTTAAGTACCAGTCATTAAAACTGTATCGCAAAGTGCAGAAGGACAGAATCTACTGTATATGATTGTGTTATTATATGTGAATATACTGAAATTGTTTTTTCTTTCAGCAAGCTTTGAGATCGGTTGTTTAAAAAAACACATTGCATTTTAACTTTAATATTTCTATGAACTTCTCCAGAGAGAGTTTTGACATGACATAGTAACTAAAAACAAGTACTGGTACTTTATGTCCCTTTGTGTACTATAGGATATCATTACATGAATTTGCTTCTGTAACTGCTTCCGGGGCAATAATTTCCTGTTCCAGGTCAACAGATGACTACATCACCTTTGTCTCCTAGGTTGAAGAGCCCTCTATTATCAAACTTCTGTTCCCCATTGTGGCCAAATGCACCCCCATAGTCACACCCTATGCACAACTGTAATAATCTTTGTACAAAATATGCTTGTGAGGTATTATTTGAAAACTAATAATTCACTGGTCAATAATATCATGATGAAAAAAACGGTTACTCACCTTTTTGTAACTGTTGTTCTTCGAGATGTGTTGCTCATATCTATTCCAGTTAGGTGTGTGCGCGTGCCGCAGGCACGGAAGTCGGAAAACTTTTCCTTAGCAGCTACCCGTCAGGCCAGCTGTGGAGCCCCCTGGAGTGGCGCCAATATGGTGCTCTATATAAAACCCCGCTGGCCCAATCCCCCTTCAGTTCCTTCTTGCCAGCTACTCTGACAGAGGGGAAGGTGGGGGAAAATGGAATAGATATGAGCAACACATCTCGATGAACAACAGTTATAAAAAGGTGAGTAACCGTTTTTTCTTTGAGTGCTTGCTCATATTAGTTCCAGTTAGGTGACTCCCAAGCCTTACCTCGGAGGTGAGGTCAGAGTCAAGGTAGTGCGGACTGAAGAATAGCCCTGCCGAAGGCCGCATCATTGCGGAATTGCTGGACTATGGAGTAGTACGATGTGAAGGTATGCTCTGAGGCCCATGTGGCAGCCCTGCAGATGTCCTGAAGGGGCACATTTGCCAGAAAGGCCATAGACGATGCCTGAGCCCTTGTGGAGTGAGCCGTAACATGAAGATCCATGAAGATATCCACTGGGCTGAGACCGGAGCACCCTTCATCCGTTCTGCAATGGTGACGAACAGCTGGGTTGTCCTACAGAATGACCTTGTGTGGTCTATATAGAAGGCAAGGACTCTTCTAACATCCAGTGAATGAAGACGCTGCTCCTGAAGGTTGGCATGTGGTTTTGGGTAGAAAACTGGCAGGAAAATGTCCTGGCTTACATGGAAATGGTGGAAGGCTGGGTGAGGCCTCAGCTGAACTTTCTCCTTGTGGAAATGGTATAAGGTGGCTCACATGTGAGAGCTCGTAGCTTGGAAACCTGGTATGCCAAAGTAATGGCCACTAGGAAGGCTACCTTCCAGGAAAGGTAGAGGAGTGAACAGGAAGCCAGTGGCGCGAAGGAGGACCCAACAGACAGGAAAGAACCAAGTTCAGGTCCCAAGCCGGCACAGGAGGTTTTGTCAGGGGTGGATCTTTTCCAAACCTTTCAGGAAGCGCCGCACGACCGGGTGTGCGAACACTGAGCATCCCACCGCTCCTGGATGGAATGCTGAAATGGCCGCGAGGTGAACCTTAAGGGAACTGAAGGCAAGATGTTGGTCTTTCAAGTGCATTAAGTAGTCCAGGATGCAGGGTATTGGAGCTTGGAGCGCGGATACCTGCCACTCGGCGCACCAGGTGGAAAATCTTTTCCATTTAGCTTCGTAAGTGAGTCTGGTATAGGGTTTATGGCTTTCTAGGAGTACACGCCGTACCAAGTCTGAGCAGGCATGCTCAGTCTGGTTTAACCATGGATCCTCCAGGCCGTAAGATGGAGCAACTGAAGGAGACAGTCCGTGGTTCTGCGGTAGGAGGTAGGAGACGACCGTGGTTCTGAGAGATGATGTCGGGACTGAGAGGAAGATGTCGGGGCGCCTGTATCGATAGATCCAACAGGGTGGGATACCAGCACTGGCGGGCCCAGGCAGGGGCCATCAGTATGACATACACCTTGTCCCTGTAGACCTTGAGAAGTACTTTGTGGATCAGCAGGAATGGCGGAAAAGCGTAGAGTAGCTGGCCCGACCACGAGATCAGGAAAGCATCCGCGATCAAGCCCGGACTGTGACCCCTGAAGGAGCAGAACACTGGGCACTTCCTGTTGGTAAGCAAAGCGAACAGGTCGATACGGGGAAACCCCCAGGTGTGGAAGATCAAGTAGATGACGTCCGGGTGAATCAACCATTCATGCATGAGGAAGCGTCTGCTCAAGCTGTCCGCCAGCATGTTCTGAACACCCGGCAGGTATGAAGCTTGGAGAGTGATGGAGTGGGCTAAACAGAATTCCCACAGAAGAAGGGCTTCGTGGCAGAGCAGTGATGACCGGGATCCGCCTTGTTTGTTCAGATAAAACATGGCCGTGGTGTTGTCTGTCAGAACTTCTACACAACGGTCTCGTAGGTGGGGGAGGAATGCTTGGCATGCAAGGCAGATCACCCTGAGTTCCTTGATATTGATATGGAGAGTTAGCTAGTTCTCCTGCCACAGACCCTGCGTTGTCAGGTCTTTGGGATGAGCCCCCCATCCCAACGTGGATGCATCCGTGACCAGGGTCAGGGTGGGTTGGGGAGGATGAAACGGGACCCCAGCACCTACTGTTTGAGGGTCCAGCCACCAATGCAGGGAGTTGAGCATGGGGCTCGGGACCATAAGCACTATATCTAGGTTGTCACAGTCCGGTCGATATACAGATGCCAACCACATCTGTAGGGGTCTGAGACGTAGTCTGGCATGTTGCACTACATAGGCGCAGGACGTCATGTGACCCAGCAGCTTGAGACACTGCCTCACTATGGTGGTGGGGAACCTGCAGAGGTTGGTGATTATGTTTGTTAGAGCTAGACGCCGGGCCTCTGGGAGGAAAACCCAAGCTTGGGTAGCATCTAAGATTGCTCCGATAAACTCTATCATCTGTGTCAGTGAGAGTATGGACTTGCTGGTGGTCAGCATGATGCCCAAGCGATTGAATGTGTCCATGACCAACCGCACCTCAGACTGGAGTTGGTGGCGAGATCGACCCCGAATAAGGCAGTCATCAAGGTACGGGAACATATGAACATGATGACAGTGAAGAAAAGTTGCCACGACTGCCATGCACTTCGTGAAGACGTGAGAGGCTGTGCACAAGCCAAACGGGAGGGCTGTGAACTGGTAGTGCATCTTCTGCACCACGAACCAGAGAAAACATCTGTGGGATGGGGGGATTGAGATGTGAAAGTTGGCGTCTTTCATATCAAGGGCGGCATACCAGTCTCTCAGGTCCAGGGAGGGGATGATCGTGGCCAAGGAGGCCATGCGGAACTTCAGGTTGATGATGTGCTTGTTGAGCTCCCTGAGGTCCAGAATGGGCCTTAAGCCTCCTTTTGCCTTGGGAACACGGAAGTAGCGTGAGTAGAAACCCCTGCCCCTGAGCTCTTGAGGCACATCCTCCACTGCCCCTAGGGCGAGGAGTGTGTACCTCCTGGATGAGAAGTTGCTCGTGAGAGGGGTCCCTGAAGAGGGATGGGGAAGGAGGGTGGGAGAGGGGGGTAGACCGGAAGTGGATAGACTATCCCGCCTCTATTGTGCGAAGGACCCAACTGTCAGATGTAATAAGGGACCAGGCACGGTAGAAATGGGATAGACAATTCAGGAAGGGATAGCTGGCTGGGTTTTGCACTGGTAGTCTGTCCTCGAGTGCACCTTCAAAATGGGCGCTTAGGGCTGGGGAGGGGGGAGGGAGCTTGGATTGGCCATGGCTCTGTGGTTACCTGCTTCTCCTATGAGAGAATTCCTGCCTAAGTCTGGGTGGGAAGGCATGCTGTTGCGGGAGCTGAGGCTTAAACGGCTTTCTTTGAGTTGCTGGGATATGCATGCCCAAGGATTTTATGGTGTTCCTTGTGTCTTTCAGGGTATGCAGGCAAGAGTCAGTTTGCTCAGCAAACAGGCCCTGGCCGTCAAACGGAAGATCCTGAATGGTGTGTTGCACTTCAGGTGGGAGGCTGGATGACTGGAGCCATGAGTTCCGATGCATGGCAATGCCAGAGGCCAGAGTGCGAGCTGCCACATCTACGGCATCAAGGGAGCCCTGCAGGGAGGTTCGGGCTACCAGATTGCTATCCTCAGCGATGACCCCCAGTTCCATGCGGGACTCAGATGGGAGGAGTTCCTGGAACTTAAGGATCGCGGACCATGAATTATAACTGTATCTGCTGAGAATCGCAAGTGGGCTCATGATTCGAAGTGAGAGGCCCCCCGTAGAATAAATGTTTCTGCCAAATAGGTCCATGTGTTTCGCCTCCTTTGATTTTGGGGTGCGCCCCTGTTGGCCCTGTCTCTCCTTTTCATTAACCACATCCACCACAAGAGAACATGAGGCAGGGTGAGTGAAGAGATATTCGTATCCCTTGGTGGGGACAAAATACTTTCTCTCCACCCCCTTGGCTGTAGGGAGGATGGAGGATGGGGTTTGCCAAAGTGCTTTGGCATTAGATTCAATGGTCTTGTTCATTGGGAGGGCCACCCTGTAAGGACCGTCTCGACCCAAGATGTCTACCACTTGGAGGTTCATGTTTAGAGCTACGTGCCTGAGTAGCTCTTGTAAGACCCTAAAGTCCATGGGAGGTGGGCCAGCTGCAGACGTGCCAGTTACGGCCTCGTCAGGGGAAGAGGAGGACGACGCCACCGGGAGAGCTGGGTCTGATGTGGCCCCTTGATCCGTCATGACCGGGTCTTCCTGGGTGCGTGAGGTAGCCTCTACCACAGGAGGAGCTGACTCCAAGGGTTGGGGCTGGTCTGCAGGCGGGCGGCTGAGGGTTGCCTTGGCGGGTTGGTCACCTGAGCGTGACAACAGGTGGGCAGCGGGAGGGGCACCTTGGACCTGGTGGTATGCTCAAGGGGTCAAAAATTGCCACTGAGGTTGCCAGTGTGGCGCTGAGGGATCCTGTCCCAGGCTTCCCGGGCCTGACTGAGGGATGTCCGAGGCCCCTGGTGGTGCAACGATGATGAGCAGTGCTGTGCCGCGCAGGGGATCAGTGCGCAGATCGGTGCCGGTTCAAACAGTGCCATGGGGTCGCCGAATGCGATCTGGACCTAGAGCGGGACCATGTCCTAGCAGTCGACGACAACTTCAAGAATGAACGGCTCCGAAGGTCGGGGCTGTGAGACCAGCGCTGTGAGTCGGACTGGTGCACGGTGAAGTGCCGGGACTCCAAACGGCACCGGGATTCAGAGTGGCGTGGGGAAGCTGGTCTGGGAACGAGCGGCCCAAACATTTCTGGTTTACCCCTCGACAGTACCAAGAGTCATGCCGAGGGCGGCGCCGGGATAGGGGACACCGGTGCAGTCATCTCAATAAGCCCTCTAGCAGCCTCGAAGGTGTCTGGGGTGGAGGGCAACATAGCTTCCTCCATTTGAAGAGGCCCTTGTTGTGCGGGACTAGTATGAGCAGATGGAGGTCTCGCGGTTTTGTCAGGCTTTGGGGCCTGGTCAGAGCTGTGCTCGGTCGGGGCCGTGGTGACTGCCTCGGGCCTTTTGGAATGTCCTTCCATAGCTTGCTTCTTACGAGCGACCGGGGAGTGGGAACGGTGCCGAGGTAGATGTCTTTGGGGCCCGGGAGATTGTCGGTCCCAAGGAGGGCGAGAGTCCTTTTGCGGTGCTGTGGGTGGCACTGCTGGGGGAGCACTGCATACCGAGGCGCTCGGGCCCGCATCTTGAAAGGGACACAGTGCAGACTCCATGAGGAGTTGCTTGAGGTGGATTTCCCTCTCTTTCCTCGTGCGGGGCTTGAATGCTTTGCAGATTTTGCACTTGTCCGCCTGATGAGTCTCCCCCAGACACCTAAGGCAGGAGTTGTGGGGGTTGCCCATATGCATGGGCTTGCCGCAAGAACTGCAGGGTTTGAAGCCCTGGGACGGCATGCCCCAAAGCCCCGTAGGGCAGTCGTTGAAGGGGAAGCCCCCCCAACCACTATACTACACTTAACACTAAGATAAATACTAATGATTAACTAACAAAGGGAACTATTTACAATGATAAGAGAATGCTAGGGAGTAGCAAGAGACCACTGTTCCAACAACTGCCACGGGTGGTAAGAAGGAACTCAAGGGAGGTCGGGCTGGCAGAGTCTTATATAGATCGCCATATCGGTGCCACTCCAGGGGGCTCCACAGCTGGCCTGACGGGTAGGTGCTAGAGAAAAGTTTTCCAACTTCCGTGCACGCGGCGTGTGCACACACCTAACTGGAATTGATATGAGCAAGCACTTGAAGAAGAATGTATGTAGCAACATTATATGTAAAATTATGAACATAAGCTGACATCATGACTAAAGGGTGTTTACCAGACAAGTTTGGGGAGTGGGTAAACCTGTTTCTCAAAGACAAAGCATAACTGATGTCTCTAGCCAGCTGTCATCAAAGTTGATGGGCAATCCCCAACCAAATGGCCATTCCTTTGGCAAAGAAAGGAGGCAGGAACAAAACAGATTTGAAGCTTAGCAAACAACAGCATGGAACGTCTTTCACCACCAGATTCCTGTCTCCGTCCTTGCAGTGGGAATGATGTTTATCTAGGGGTAAACCTCAGGAAAATGTATTTTGAAGGGTGATTGAACTATAAAAGTGAGGGGTAAAAACACTCCAAGTTATCACTCCCTAATCATCTCTTCCTCTTTCACCTAAGATGACAAAAGAAATCATCATTGGACTTTTCTTACATCCTGACATGAAATTTGGTCAGCCCTGTTGCTGGGAACATATGGTCAGAATCTTATATTGAACCAAGTCTAGTTTGTTAAATTGTAGCACTAGAAAGTGTTTTATCTTTTTCAACCATTTCTGAGTTGAATGCCTTCATAGAATCTCAGGGTTAGAAGGGACCTCAGGAGGTCATCTAGTCCACCCCCCTGCTCAAAGCAGGGAAGCGGCGCAGGCCAAGGGATATGCTGACCGCGGCTTCCCACCGCCCCCATTGGCCCGGAACAGCGAACCGCGGCCAGTGGGAGCTGCAACTGGCCGAACCTGCGGAGGCGGCAGGTAAACAAACTGGTCTAGCCCACCAAGGTACTTACCCTGGCAAGCCACGTGCCACAGGTTGCCGACCCCTGGCTTACACAATGTACTGTCTATTGTCCATAAACTGGGGGAGGATAGATGACACAATCAGGCATAAATTTCCTAAGGCAGGAAAAATAAATATTGAAGAAAACTAGTATCACACTGGAATTGTCATTAAGAAATTAGAACATCTGAAGGCTAACATAACTCCAGGGATAGACAGAATTAAATCAGAAGGCAGGGCCGGCCCACAACATTTTGGCACCTGAGGCAGGGAGCTCAAATGATGACCCCATGCCCCCTCGCTTGGGCCAAAACTTTGAAAGGTCTCAATTCTGCCTTCTTCCTGTTCTACTCCTCTCATGGTACTGCTCTGCTACCTACCCCAATAAAGGAGAACTAACAACTTAAAATGCCTTGTTCAAAAATTTTAAGTAACACTTAACTTTCAAACGCCTGAACAGCAAATGTAACTTTTCTTGTCTGCATAGTAAACACTGGAATTTTTATCTGTTTGAATAATCAAAGTGGTGCTTTCCGTGCCTTCTTTCTTGCAAAGATTTGAACTGCTTCCTGAAGGTCCACGGTCTGGGCCAGCTCATGCTCTATTGAGATGGTTGCAAGGCCGACCAGCCTCTCCTGTGTCATTGTGGAGCATAGATGTGTTTTTATTAACTTCAGCTTGGAGCAGCTGCGTTCTCCACTGGCAACTGTTACAGGAAGTATTAGAAGTATGCACAGAGCAACAAAAGCATTTGAAAAGAGGGTGGTCTTCTTATTTGTGCACATATATTCCAGAACAGCCTTTGGAGTTGATCCTGCTGAAATTGTATCTTGAAAGGGCTGCACGCTTCAGAACGTTTTGAAATCCCTCATCTGACCGGTAAGACTGTAGGTATGACTTTGCTTTCTCCAGTTGTTCCATTGCTTCAGATATATCAAGGTCAACACCTTGGAGTCTCTTGCTTACAACATTTATTTCAAACAGTATGTCATGCCATAACACTAAGCCACACAGAAATTTGAAGTTATATATGTTTCTGGTGATTCCATTTCCCTCTGCCACTGTTCTCCCACGAACAGTTCCTGTCATAGCATTATCCTCCATAATGGCAACTATAGCATCATCTATCTGCTTTCAACTACCTGAAAGGAGGTTCCAAAAAGGATGGATCTAGACTGTTCTCAGTGGTAGCGGATGACAGAATAAAGACTAATGGTCTCAAGTTGCAGTGTGGGAGGTTTAGGTTGGATATTAGGAAAAACTTTTTCACTAGGAGGGTGGTGAAGCACTGGAATGGGTTACCTAGGGAGGTGGTGGAATTTCCTTCCTTAGAAGTTTTTAAGGTCAGGCTTGACAAAGCCCTGGCTGGGATGATTTAGTTGGGGATTGGTCCTGCTTTGAGCAGGGGGCTGGACTAGATGACCTCCCGAGGTCCCTTCCAACCCCGATATTCTATGATTCTATGATCTTCCCAATTTGGTGTTTGATAGGCTTTATCACCTCCACTCGACTTTCCCATCGTGTGGCACTCAGTGGTTTCAGTGACAGAGAGGATGTTCCCAGATGTTGCTTCAAAATTTGCCATTGATGAGTTGATGCAGAGAAAAATACAGAGATGCTTTGAATTACATTAAAAAATTCAGCAGCCTCACTAGAAGCTGATGCTGCATCACTGATCACCAAGTTCAATGAATGAGAACTGCATGGGATAAAAAAAGCTCGAAGGTTTAACTAGGTTTAACCGTGTCTGCACTCCTCTGTTCTTTCCTCTCATGTTGGCACCATTATCGTAGCCCTGACCTCTCATGTCATCTATCGCAATTCTGTATCTTCCAGCTTTTTAAGAAGCACATTTGTCATACCAGCTCCTGTAGTACCATCAGTGTTAATAAATTCTAGAAAATGCTCTCTGACAGTCACCATTGCAGGGACATTTTCACTAGGTTCTGTTGTTGTTACAAAACATACCGTTAAAGTCATTTGTTCCGTATAGCTGATGTCTGGTGTGCACTCCAGAATAACAGAGTAATATCTTGCTGACATCATATCTGCCACAATCTTCTGTTTGACTTTTGTTCAGGTCCGGCTCCGGGTTTTCTGCTGCCCCAAATGACAAAAAAAAAAAAAGCCACAGCAGTGCAATCGCGCCGCCGCACTCTTCAGTGGCAGTTCGGCGGCGGGTCCTGCATTCTCTCTCTTCCTCTTCAGTGGCACTTCAGCAGCAGCTCAAAGAGGAAGAGAGGGACTGAGGGACTTGCTGCCAAATTCCCGCCAAAGACCCGGACATGCCGCCCCAATAGCGGGCGGAGTGCCGCCCCTTGGTATTGGCCACCCCAAGCACCTGCTTCTTTAGCTGGTACCTGGAGCTGGCCCTGCTTTTGTTGCCAGTAACTGTATGAGCATAGCACTCCACCATCTCCGTGCATCTAGAGCAGAGAGCTTCTAGAGCAGAGAGAATACATATGCACCAGCTGCAGACACAATTTTCTACACTGTGGGTGCTAGTGGCGCCCTTCCCCTCCCAGTCTGGCACCTGAGGCAGCCACCCCAGTTCACCTCATGGTAAGGCCAGCCCTGTCAGAAGGGTATGTCAGAAGTGATAGGGGAATCATTAGCAGATATATTTAAAACCTGTTTGGAAATATGAGATGGACTGAAAAGAAGAGGACAGTGATACTTACAATGTTGTTAAGATTAAATCCAGCTAGGAAACTACTAACCACTGAGACTGACTTCAGAGCTGTGTAATATCCTTGAAACACTATTATTCCAGAAAAGAATAAGGGAACAGTTGTTATAACTGCAAAAGGAATTGCTAACGTGGCCTCACAAAGGGAAGATCATGCCTAAGAATGCCCTCAGCACTTTTTAAAAAGAATTAAAAATTATTGATCACAGTGGAAGGTATAGACATAATTTCTACAGTCTTTAGAAAAGCTTCTGATAGATTACCTCATAAAAGACTAATCTACAAGGTCAGTAAGTATGGGAACAATCAGTAAGGTGATAGAATACACTAAAGAGATAAAAACTGGTAGGGCAGTCAATGAAAAAGAAAATGATAAAATTCAGCACAACTTAACTAAGACAAACTAAAAGCCTGCGTAAAGAAGAGACATTTAGTGTAGTCAAATTTATGTTAATGAACAAAGCCACAAATAACAAGAAAAGAGAACATACCATTGAAATGCATAATCACTAAAAACACCAAGCCTGATCCTGCTCTCACTTACACTAGAGTAAAACTGTGGAACTCCATTGACTTCAAATTCCTGGCTTTCACGTGAGTAAGTGAGAGGAGAGTCAGGCCTTTGGGCAGAATTAAAATTAAGAAGGAACGGAACAATCTATTATAAAACACCCACAATTGTTGGACACATGAAAAGAGGCATCAGATATAAGCCTGTTGAATTTCCTCTAGTTCTGTCTTAGGGTAATATGAGGCTATGTTGCTCTGTTGGCATGATGAAGGAACTCAGTGGTCTTGGGACCTGATGCAAAGCCCATTAACTGCAGTGGACTTTGGATCAGTGGAGATAAACCAATTTCATTTGCTATCACGTAATGAAGAGAGCCACACATTATTTATACCATAAATAATTCACCTGCTTTCTCTGCCACAGCTTAGGAAAATTATATGTTATATGACAATTAAAGGCAAAAAAAATCTGCATATGTTTATATGAATATGAAAGGTGAAAGTCAAATACATTCACTTGGCACATTTATTTGAAAATTTTCACATGTATATATGTATAGTAATAAATTATGAATCTATATGATTTAATGGTATTTATTTCCACATAATTATCTTATTTCAGTGAATTGCTCAGGTGCATTGGTGAAAAAAGAATTTCCTTTTATCACCATTAAATCTATTGCATTACAAATTTTACTTATTGTCACACTGTTTCTAGTATAATAAGGCCACTCAATTTACCTTCTCTGTATGAGTCAACATTTTGTATACTGCTATCATGTCCACTCTTCTTTGGCTCCTCTTTAAACTAGTAAGTCACTTTCTTTTCAATGCCTTTTCATGTGAAAGTTTTTCTATTTCTAAAATTTTTGTTGCCCATCTCTGAACCATCTTTTTCTACTGTATTTTTAAGGTGACCTGAACTGAGCAAGAACCATAATATTTTCAGTAATATTCTCCATCCCATCATAATAAGAGGTTGATTATCGAAATCGGAGGGAGTTTAGACATTGATTTCAATGGAAGCCAGATCAGACCCTCTTTTGACTGCCATTGCACATGAAATAGGGGTTTTTACTGAACTGATTCATATAGTCTTTTCTCCAAATGATTATAGTTAGTTTAAGACACAGCAATGTGTAAGAGAAGTTTAAATTACTTTCTCTAGTGTGCTTTACCATGCAATTTTATCTCCTATGATACGTCTCATTCACCTAGCTTTGTTAGGTTCCTCGCAGACTTTTAAAAATCTTGATTAATCTAAATAGTTGTACTACATCTGCAAATGTTGTTCACATCTCTCCCCATATTACTGAATATTAATACATTAAATAACACCATTCTTAAGAACTCCGAAGTCAAATGGGCCAACTATCAACTCGGTTTCTTTTATCCACAATTTTGCTGATGCACTCAATTATTAGATTAGAGAGGTATGATTTTGCCTTTAAAGAATCCATGTTGCTTTGTTCCTATCATAGGATGTTCAACTAAATGTATTATAATTCCGTTTTTAATTATCATCTCAACCAATGCTCCTGGTATTCAAGTTAGACTTACTGGTGTTCAATCCCAAGATTACCCATAGGACCTTCTTTAAACATTTACTGCCTTCCGACTCTCCAGCATAGTTGCTTGTTTTAATGGGAGATGGCTTTAAATGTTAACTTTTGCTAAGATTTTTGACATAAATCTACAGATTATTAACCGCACATCACAGCCAATTAGAAAATGGGCTTGGCTCACTTATCTGATGAATCTCCAGAGGCAGAATACTGACCTTTCTCTCCACTGCATCCTCTTCCAGACATAGCAAGTGTTATGCAATAGGAACTTAAGAACATAAGATGTCCATGTAGCCTTAGGTCCATCTAGCCCAGTATCCTGTCTTCTGACAGTGGCAAATATCAGGTGCCCAGAGGGAATGAACAGAACAGGTAATCATCAAGTGATACATCCCCTGTTGCCCATAAACAGTTTCTGGCAAACAGAGACTAGGGATACTATCCCTGCCCATCCTGGCTAATAGCCATTGATGGACCTATCCTCCATTAATTTATCTAGTTCTTTTTTTAACCCTATTATAGTCTTGGCCTTCACAATATCCTCTGCAAAGAGTTCCGTGGGTTGACTGTGTGTTGTGTGAAGAAATACTTCCTTTTGTTTGTTTCAAACCTGTTGCCTATTAATTTCATTTGGTGACCCTTGCTTCTTGTGTTAAGTGAAGGGGTAAATAACACTTTATTAACTTTATTGATATAATCCATGATTTTATGAACCTCTATCATATCTCTCTTTAGTTTTCTCTTTCCAGGCTGAAAAGTCCCAATCATATTAATCTCTCCTCATACAGAAGCTGTTCCACACCCCTAATCATTTTTGTTGCCCTTTTCTGTATCTTTTCCAATTCCAATATATCTTTTTTGAGATGGGGTGGCCACATCTGCTTGCAGTATTCAAGCTGTGGGTGTACCATGGATTTATATAGAAGCAATATGATATATTCTGTCTTATTATCTAACCCTTTCCTAATGATTACCAACCTTGTTATCTTTTTTGACTGCTGCTGCACACTGAATGGATGTTTCCAGAGAACTATCCACAATGACTCCAAGATCTCTCTCTTGAGTGTAACAGCAAATTTAGACCCCATCATTTTATATGTATAGTTGGGATTATGTTTTCCAATGTGCATTACTTTCCATTTATCAACACTGAATTTAATCTGGGCCATTTTGTTGCCCAGTCACCCAGTTTTGTGAGATCCCTTTATAGCTCTTCGCAGTCTGCTTTGGATTTAACTATCTTGAGTAGTTTTGTAACATCTGCAAATTTTGCCACCTCACTGTTTACCCCTTTTTCCAGATCATTTATGAATATGTTGAATAGAACTGGGCCCCGTACAGACCCTTGGGGGACACCACTATTTATCTCTCTCCATTCTGAAAACTGACCTTTTATTCCTACCCTTATATTCCTATCTTTTAACCAGTTACCGATCCATGACAGAACCGTCCCTCTTATCCCATGACAGCTTACTTTGCTTAAGTGCCTTTGGTGAGGCACCTTGTCAAAGGGTTTGTGAAAATCTAAGTACACTATATCCACTGAATAACCCTTGTCCACATGCTTGTTGATCCCCTCAAAGAATTATAGTAGATTGGTGAGGCATGATTTCCCTTTACAAAAACCATGTTGATTCTTCCCCAACAAATTATGTTCATCTATGTGCCTGACAATTCTGTTCTTTATCCCCCGTAACTATTACTGTCTCTTCCTAATAACTGGAGTTCCTGCTCCCAGAGAGGTATCCTCAGTGCGAGAGGATACCATGACATCATCTGGAAGGAGAGTCCCACCTATGGGATTGTTTCTGTCTGCCCCAGTCTCCCTTAGCAGCTCCAGTTCAGTCACTCTGGTCTCCAAAGCCCGTATACAGTCTCTGAGGACCAGGAGCTCCTTGCACTGAATGCACACATACACCATAGGCAGGTAATCAGACATGCTGCAGTCAGTGCAATAAACTGGATGGCCCCCACTCTTTTGCTGGACTTCTGCCTGCATTCTCTTTTTACTCCTGTAGCTCGTTCCTTTGTTGATGGGTTGTTTTTTTTAATCAGGGGGTGTATTTGACCTTAAGTTTAAAGAGTTTAAAGAATGTTAAGTGTATCTAGCCTCCCCTCACACTTCCCCTCTAAACTCCCTTGCAATGCCAAGGAACCACTAGCCCATTCTTTGAGGCAGAAGCATTGGAACAGAGATGGTAGACTGATAAATAAAAAGGAAACATGCCATGAATGAAAGGACAGGAAAAAATCTATTCATTTTCTAGTTTAGTCAGCATGAGAAGAAAGTCCATATTAGGGAACGGTTGGACAAGTAACTTTTAGGAAAACAGCAGATGAATGTAAAAACATATTAGTGCGAATTTATAAAATATTCTCCTTAAATAAAAATTATCTCTATAAAGCCCTGAAACCCTATTCCAGGAGTGGCCAACCTGAGCCTGAGAAGGAGCCAGAATTTATCAATGTACATTGTCAAAGAGCCACAGTAATACGTCAGCAACCCCACATCAGCTCCCCCTCCCCCGCTCCCAGCGCCTCCCACCCACCGGCAGCCCCACCAATCAGCATCCCCCACCCCCGAAGAGCCGCATGTGGCTCCGGAGCCACAGGTTGGCCACCCTTGCCCTATTCATTAATTTTTTTTATGGAATTGCTAATAAGAGACAGGCTCTCTCTCACATCAGTGAACAGGTTGCACATTTTGGATTACATCTGAATTTTGCTTTTCATACTGCCTTTTTTGTATAGTAACAGGCCATACACTTAGTCAAAACTCCCACCAACCTCAGTTGAGGGTGTGGTCCAATGCCATTTAAAAACTGTACTTTTAAACACACTTTGATAAAACTAATGCCTTGGATGAATGGAGGATGGAATTCACACCTGTGCACCTGCTGTTGCTTGGCTAAAGATGTTTTCCATAAACTGAATTAAAAGAGCAAGAGTTATATGTGCACAATGGGAACAAACTAAAGGTGTTATTTTCAAAAGCACTCAGTTGGCCTAGCTGTTCCTACTGAAATTGATGGTAAAACTCTATTGACTTTATTGGGCACAGTTAGGCCAATGCCGAGTGCTCTTGAAAACCACATCTTAAAAACTAAACTTTTTTCAATGAAAGCTTTTTTTTTTTCCAGTGCCTTCAGAACCTATGAAATGTACAACGTTGATAGCTCTCTGCTTATCTAAGGGCAGATTCACCAGGAGCAGTGGCAGTGCAAACTTCCCTACAAAATAATGGTCCTTAACTCTGTCCTGAACAGGCCACTTTTACAGGGGAAAGGGGAGTCAATCCTTCATGTGCACCCAATCACTGACTTCTGCGCTCAGAGTGCTACCAAGGTACCATGAATAATAGTGATTTTTGTGATGTTGGCACCTATAATGGATACCACTAATTCAACTCACATGGGGCATCCAACATCTGTCAAATGGTAACAGTTTTTACTCACTACCAGCCTGGGATGGATTTAAACATGCTGAGGTGAGAGACTTCATATCCAGTTACCAATTTCCAGAGTGATGGATTTAAACATATAGTGCTGAGGTGAGAGACTTCATAGTCAGTTCCCAATTTCCTGAGTGATCTAGTTCCTCAAAAGCTTAGATTACTTAGAAAAACAGTAAAAAATTGCAGAACCTCCCTAAAATTTCAGCATCAGTGATTTCTGTCATGCCTGTGATGTTTCACTGGCTCCAGTTATATGGGACAGATTCAGCCTTGGTAAGTGTAGGACAAACAGGAGTGCTGAAAAACCTAACATTTGCCACATGATCTGATTCACACAAGACCCTTTGTGTTTCAAATGAAGCTATTTAACCACTGCACAAAAAGGTACTTGCAAAGTGTCCTTGTAGTAGAGTATGCATGTGCCATGTATGTGCTGTGTAGGGGATGGGTGGGAGAAAATTATTGTACTAGCTAAAATGATCAAACGACTGGAAGACGAAAAAGAGAAATTATAGTGCGGCTAATAATATATCTGTTATACAGTGAATGCTCTTGCATGTACTCTATTTGAAATCTGTTACATGTTATTGTCTATTTTGCTTTTTAATTTTCAGCATGGTCTCCTTTACTGGCATTGATGCTGAACTCAGGAGTTCCTTTTTTCAAACTGTAGTGAAAACCTAATTTTGAACAATTTAGCTAAGCAATGAAGGAAGGCTAGAGGTAGTCAGGCAGCAGAAGTTTCTGCTATACCCTAGCTTGGTGTCCTGATTAGAGCATTATTATAATTTTCCATGAGTCTGTTCATAGGAATCAAGGAATTTATGAATCATTAAAAGGTGCAGATGATAGAGGAGTTATTATAATGGCATTCAGAAGAATTACAGGAGCTATCACAGAAGCTATAGTGTTCACCCCATTCGCTGAATGCAAATACAATCACAAAATGTAGTGATGTCACAGAATGGAACTGTGCCAAATTTTCAGTCAGCCTGTAATCAGCTACCAAACCTGCAGGTTTGTACAATCATTGTACAATAATTTTCGTGCAAAACCCCTTGCTTTTGAGCATGCAAATCTGACAGACATCAATGTTCGAGATTAAATGTATGTTTTAATGTGCAAATAGTTACAAAATAGTCTGCAAAAACTGTGGGCTCAAGTTCAGAAGCAGCCTTTGAAAATGTGACCCTGTTAGTCAGGGATATTATTACATTAAATTGTCCCTTTTCCTACCCATCTCCAGTAAACTCATTGCACTAAAAATAAATTAAGGACCAAACTGAGAAGCCCTTACTCACATTAGTGACCAATTACTCACATACTGCTCACCAAGGAGAAAATTTGACTCTAAATCATTTTAACCAGGCTTTTAAAGAATTAAAACTGAGACACCTACCTTTTTACATGTAAATGCCAGTTACATAAAAACTGAATACACAAAATAAAGATTATCCAAAATTTTGAAATTGCCCCAAAATCAGAATTTCTGTTTTCTAAAGATTTGATCTTCCAAAATTCTCTACATTTTAAATCATCCCCTGAACCATTTAGCCATGTGGGATTTACCTGCATTACTATCCCACAATAATACCAAAAAAGAGAGCATTATATTTTCATTGAATTATTACATTTCATTTCTTTAGATCCAAAGCACTACAAATCTGATCGCTTTGAAAGAAAGGAAAATGTCCATTGCATACAATTACAACATGTTGTATCTAAAAATCTTTATGCTTTCTTTCCTATTCTGATCTTTCTTACTTAAACATACATAACCTTTAGTTGACTGGATAACCTTCTGTGTTATTTGACAGGTGTGTACTTCATAGGTATTCTGCTCTTCTGACATGGAAAATTCTTAGCTACAGTCATTTTCCCTGATATGATACCCCTTCTGTTCCTCATATTAGCTTTCACATTACTCCTCCTCTGGACTTTTTCTGATACTTTTAAAAACTTCATGCAATATAAAAGCAGCTGAACCTGTTAACCACAGCCCAATTCCCATTTTTGTCTTTGAACTAGAGAGGCCCAAACCTTCATTGAAGAGGTTTTTCAGGTCAGGTTTGAAGTCCATTAGCATAATTATAAGGGGCTGCTTGCAGAACACTTCTCCACACTGCATCTGACTCTAGTCAACACTACACTAAAAGTTCCGTACCTTCATAAGCTCTGAAACCCATCAGATCAATTGCTCAGTGTACATTTAAGCAAGGAGAAAAGTAGCTAGCTTTACCAAAATGGACCATTTTTGTTTGATCCGGGCACAGGACTGAGAGCCAAGACTCCCAGATTCCATGCTGGCTATGTAACTTACCCACTGTGTCACCTTCTGGAAGTCACTTAGTTTCTTTGTGCCTCAGCGTATCCATCTGTAAAACTGGTGAGCTTTGACCCATTGTGATGGTGTTGTGGTTGCATACTCAGAAGGTTGCACACTACCTAATTAAAGTTTGTAAAGCACTCACAGGACTTTTAAATGAAATATACAAGTGAAAAGTATGAAGTGGAAAAATATTTATAGGATGGTTAACCTGGTATGATCTTGTCGAAGGCAGAATACCAGTCTACCCTAATTTGTATGAGAAAGGCATGTAAATAATAGACGAATTATGTGGGGCAGGAGAGGTATTCTTTACCTGTAAGGAATCATTTAGTTGCTGATGTATCCCTACTAATAATAAGCTCTAGTTTCACCTCTTTATCCTAATAGCCAGGATAGAGGAGTTTATATATATATAGGTTCCACTATGTTTTGTCTCTGAAATATTTATTACTATGAGAGGCAATAGATTACATTCTACAATGCTACCTCTTACTGTAGTTAACACTGCAGGGAGGAAATCTGTCTCAGTCTTCAAGTTCCATTATAATAAAAAAGCAATAAAAGAAAACTAACAATTGAATATAAAATAAATAATTATTTTTGACAACAAGTATGTTTGACGCTACAGCTACCAAGTGATGCAACCATTTGCTTTTCAATCACAAATCAGGACCAACACAAAACAGTAATAATAATAATATTTTACACACAGCACATTTCAATCCCCAAGTCCTTTACAAAATATGGGCCTGTCCCTCAGAGATACTGAGAGTACTTCAAACTCCTACTGAAGATAACAGGCCTTGCAGGTGTTCAGCATCTATCAGAAACAGCCCTGTGTACACTTAAATGTAGCCAAGCCTGGGATAGAAGACTGTGTGCTTGTTCTGGGCCGAAGCTGTGATGAACTTGTAACCACAAGGAGGCCCTTTGGGGGAGGGGGTGTGAAGTCCTGCTTCTGGCAGAGCCCGCATTAGGGTGATGTTTAGTAAGTTTATTAGCATGCGTGTAGGTTTATTGTTTTTAATACATTTTCTCTGCAATGTTTTTTCTTTAAAAATAAAGTAGGCTTGCATAGGAAGTACTGTGTGGTATCTTATAACTGTAGCAATTACACCTGTTACCCATCTCTAAAGAGAAAGCAAGCAGGTTCTGCTTGGGCAGTCTGTCTATGCCAGGGAGAACACAGTGTAGGCAGAGGACTATGCACCCTGGAAACATCCCAGTCTAAAGGGAGAGAGACGTGTAGCTCCACCAAGGAGAGGCAACAGCTGGGGAGCTGGGAGCCTGAGAGTGGCCTTACTGGACTACTGAGGAGAAATATAGGTGCAGTTGCCCTGAGCTATGACGGAAGGCTCGACAACCAATACACATCATGCTTCATATCAGTCAGAGAAAAGGAAATTTTCCCAAAGGACCACAGAGCAAACGTCTTCTCTTGTAAAAAGTGCCAAAGGACCTCTAATGGCCCTGGAAAGCAGAAAATACCTCATTTTTAAAGCTCTTCCAAAATGCCCACACACAGTAAATTGGCTGGTACTAAATTTATCTACCTGAGGAGGAAGGACTGACTCAACCCTGCTGGGATTTGAACTTCTGCAAATGTTGCTGATAGAATTACTCATTGGTCATTGATAAGTTGAATTTGCTACAGAAATTTCACAAAAATTAAATGTTTGAAAATATTGCTTATTGGCAAACATAAAATACCAGTGCGTGATTGCTTTGTCCATGCAATATTCCTTGCACTGCCCTAAAGTGGGGATTTTACATTATTGGGATTTTTCCCAATAAGTGTGCAACAGAAAAGCTGACCCTCAAGATAGCTTTGGATGACTTAAGCCTAAGGTTAGAATGACAGTGTAAATCATATTAGAAAACTGCACCAAATACATGCACATAAAATCTGTAGTTAGCAATAGGTGACAATTTTTGGTAGGTAACATGCCTGGCTGCCTGGGGAAACTGGGCATTCTACACATAAAGAGGGATGCAAGAATGGAACAACTGTAAGGACCCGATCCTGTGAGGTGCTGAGAGTTGTCCATGGAAGTTGAGGGCTCTCATGACCTCAAAAGAGATGCTCAGCACCCTACAGGCTCAGGTCCTAAATGGAATAGATGGCAAACAAGGCAAGAATGCCAAATCAAGTGCAAAGCTTAGAAACATTTCAAAAACAGCAAGTGTGTATATATTAAACCAGACCACAGGGCAGCTTTAACTCAAGCATTCATCACTTAAGGGACTGACAAACCACAGACACCGACTCTGCCAACTTTACGGGGGTAATATTTATATAAAGATGAAGTCGTTTTTAACATTTTTCCATTGTACTAGGCACCAGTGGACTTTTCATCAACATGTATGTTTGTCTTCCCTTTGTGCTTTTTCTATTTCGGGACTAAAAATATTTATCATGAGATTGCAAAAGACATCAAGCTCTGGATATACAGTTGAACCCTGTTATGTCACCGGCCTAGGGGTTTGCCAAAAATAGTCGAGATAACCGATGATCGAGATAAACCCCTATCCACCCCCCCACCCCTGAACTCCCCTGCCCTCTCTCCAACACCCCCTCCCTGCCCCCTTACCGCGGTGCCTGCACGTGGCTGGATCCGGTGAAGCGGGACGGGGAAGCGGGGCCGGGCGGCCGTGGACGGGGACCCGGAGCCGGGCAGCCAAAGAAGCGGGACCCGGTAAGCGGGCCGGGCGGCAGGCGAAGCGGGACCGGGTAAGCGGGGCCGGGCGGCAGGCGAAGCGGGGACCGGGTAAGCGGGCCGGGCGGCAGGCGAAGCGGGACCGGGTAAGCGGGCCGGGCGGCAGGCGAAGCGGGACCGGGTAAGCGGGGCCGGGCGGCAGGCGAAGCGGGGACCGGGTAAGCGGGGCCGGGCGGAGGGGCGGGCGGGCGGGCGGGCGGCAGGCGTAGCGGGGACCGGGTAAGCGGGGCCGGGGGGGCGGGCGGCAGGCGAAGCGGGGACCGGGTATGCGGGGCCGGGGGGGCGGGCGGGGACCGGGGAAGCGGGGCCGGGCAGGGACCGGGGAGGCGGGGCCGGGCGGCGCCGCGGGGACCGGCGAAGCGGGGCCGGGCGGACGGGCGGGCGGCGAAGCGGGGACCGGGTATGCGGGGCCGAGCGGGCGGGGACCGGGTAAGCGGGGCCGGGCGGGCGGGCGGGTGGCGAAGCGGGAACCGGGTATGCGGGGCCGGGCGGGCGGGCGGCGAAGTGGGGCCCGGCGAAGCGGGGCCGGGCGGACGGGCGGGCGGCGAAGCGGGGACCGGCGAAGCGGGGCCGGGCGGATGGGCGGGCGGCGAAACGGGGACTGGGTATGCGGGGCCGAGCGGGCGGGCGGGGCCGGATATGCGGGGCCGGGCGGGCGGGCGGCGAAGCGGGGACCGGCGAAGCGGGGCGGGGCGGCCGGGCGGGCGGCGAAGCGGGGACCGGGTATGCGGGGCCGGGCGGACGGGCGGGGACCGGGTAAGCGGGGCCGGACGGGCGGGCGGCGAAGCGGGGACCGGGTATGCGGGGCCAGGCGGGCGGGCGGGGACCGGGTATGCGGGGCCGGGCGGCGAAGTGGGGACCGGCGAAGCGGGGACGGGCGGACGGGCGGGCGGCGAAGCGGGGACCGGCGAAGCGGGGCCAGGCGGACGGGCGGGCGGCGAAGCGGGGACCGGGGAAGCGGGGCCGGGCGGGCGGGTACGCGGGGAACCGCGGGGCTGGGGAGCCGGGGCTAGGGCAGGAGTCGCGTGGCCGGGGAGGGATGCGGCAGGAGCCGGGCAGGGCCGCCGCCGGAGTTACAGTCGAACCCATTTATCTCGACCTCGGTTAGTGGCAAAAGCTCTTCTGTGCTCGAGATATTAGGGTTCGGCGAGATTAAAGAATCGACATAACCGATGAGAAACCGATAAGACAAAGAGGGAGTTTGGCGGTTCCACTACTAAAACGTCGACTTAATAGGGTTGGCAAGTTAACCGAGGTCGAGATAAATGGGTTCGACTGTACTTGAATTTGCCTCCTATATTATCACATGCTGCTGATTGTAGACCTGGTTCTCCACTGCCTCGCTCCCCATGTCATCATTTACAAATGTGAAAAGTATGTATAAAATGCTACCAAATCAGAATGGAAGTGTTGTACACCCACATTGCACAGCTGTAAATAGCTACACAAGAGGCAAAGTGGTGGAGAATCGGGCCCAGAGTGTTTAGTCATCTGTAATACCAGTATTTCAGCCTTTTAAAATGGATTCATGTTGATATTCACTGTTTTTGAAGTTCCAGGCCTTTTGCCCTATTGCCCAAGAGTGTGCAATGGTGCAAAAAGCAAGAGTGGTGAAGACACCTAGCAGGAATAGCAGAGGTGGACTTTGTTGACCCCAGCCAGTTTCTGTTTATCAATGGAAGCTCTTTCTTTATTCCTGAATACTGTGTGAAGAGATCTCTCTCTTATCCAAAGCTTGTGCTCTTCCCTCTTAGGGTCAAGGAGAGAGGACTCCTTTAGCCCTCATCTGATATTTTTAGTCAAGTACAGGACCAGGTGCAGATGTATATTTCAGGTGCAGATGTATATTTCAGATAAACACCCTGAGACTGCACTCTCTTTGCAATGTATGGATATATTTCATTAAAGTGAAGATATGTCTGAACATAAACTGAGCTCTCAATTGTTTCACTTCTCTTAACTCAAATATCTTAATGAAACTATCTAACAAAGAAGATCAAAGGTTTTCCTCATACTCTGTTTTGTTACTAAATGTATAAAGTCCAGCATAGTTAAATGTCAGATTCGCACTTACTTGATTTAGCCTTGCTATTTAGTAGTAATTATGGACAGAAGTCTCATTTAGGTGTATTGATCCAGTCTTTAACACGAGGAATAAATTCAGCAGCTGAACTATGGAACACATTAGATGAATTCACAATCCATGAAACTCTTCAAAGAAGCAGTAATATTTGATATATACTTTATCATAAGCTTTTCTCCAGAGAGAGTTACAGAATGAAGAATAAAGAACACATGGTCCATGTATAAGCCATATATGACTAAAGTGCTAATCCTTCCCTCATTGAAGATAGCAGTCCTGATTCAGGAAAGCATTTAATCGTATTCTTGAGTTCATTGGTATTCAGAAGAGTACTTAAATACGTGCTTATTTTTAAGAACATACTTAAGTCCCATTAGCTTCAACAGGTCTTAAGTACATGCTTAAATTCTATCCTTTAGAGCAGTGTTTCCCAAACTTGGGATGCTGCTTGTGTAGGGAAAGCCCCTGGCGGGCCGGGCCGGTTTGTTTACCTGCTGCGTCCGCAGGTCCGGCCAATTGCAGCTCCCCTTGGCTGCGGTTCACTGCTCCAGGCCAATGGGAGCTGCTGGAAGTGGCACGGGCCAAGGGAAGTATTGGCCACCGCTTCTAGCAGCTCCTATTAGCCTGGAGCAGCGAACCGAAGCCAGTGGGAGCCACAATGGACCGGACCTGCAGATGTGGCAGGTAAACAAACCAGCCCAGCCCACCAGGGGCTTTCCCTACACAAGCGGCGTCCCAAGTTTGGGAAACTCTGCTTTAGAGGAATGCTTTCCTGACTGGTGTTGATGGGTTTTCCATTGACTTTAATGGGACCATGATTGGGCCACAAGAACATTTAGGATACTAAATACTTAATCGAGCTGACTGTCCATGTGACACTAAAACAAAAGGTATGTTAAAATAATGTTGCATGCTTGATTTGAGCGATCTGAATCAAGGACTTCTGAAATTAGTGAATAATCCAGTCCAAACTTCCCCACCCCCAGCACAAGCTGTACATAATTGAAATGATAAGAGCGTGAATAACCAGTGTCACCCTAGACTTTTACCTTTATTATTATTTATTTTATGTTTTGCAGGTTTATGGTAAACATTTAAGACTGACAAAATAATTTTCTATTTAAATTTACTTATTTTTCTTAAATTAAAAAAAAATCCATAATATAGTTCTATGAGATTTACTATAATAGACTGTAACAGCTGTTATGGTCTATTGTGTAAATAAGTAATTACAGAATTTACAGACTATCATGTAAATATGTAATTATGGACTTTTTAAAATGTGCATTATTTCCTCGATAGTCTATCGTTTAAATATGTAATTACAGACTTTAAAACATGTATTATTTACTCAGTTTGCAACAGCTCCTTGGGACAGAGCTTTGCTGGCCTATCGGGTAAACATGTAATTACGGAAATTTTAAAAATATGTATAATTTATTTATTTGATAGTGCTGCTGTCAATACATAATCACAACCATTTTAAAATGGGTAGCATGTACTCAATACTCTATCAAGGTTCCACAGGTCAGTTTAAGAGTCTGTTTGCTTGTGGTTCAATATTCTGATGCAGTGTAGTGAAGCCTTTGGATAGTCAGTTGTCTTACTACAGTGCCATCTGATGAAAATTACAGGAGCAGGCATTTGTGCTTTCCACAGAAAAAAAGTTGTCAGTATAGGAAATGAGAAAAATATTCCATTCCTCACTTCATTTCACAGTTTTTGGTAACGGTGTCTCCAATATACTCCATTGAAGTTAGGAGTTTGTGTTGCATAGACTATTCTTTGTAGATGATTTTCCTGTTTCTTTAAGGCAGTGGTATTAGTGGTATGTAATCTGTGGATTTGTTTCTCTGTAAGGGTATGTCTACACTTCAACTGGAAAATGCCGCTTGCCCGTGCCAGCAGACTCAGGCTTATGAGACTCTGGCAAAAGAGGTGTTTAATTGCAGGGTATATGTTTGGGGATGAGCTGGAGCCCGGGCTCCAGGACCCTGCAAAAGAGAGGGTCCCAGAGCTCGGGCTGCAGCCTGAGCCCAAATGTCTACACTGCAATTAAACAGCCCCTTAGCCTGAGCCCCGGAGCCAGAATCAGCTAGCCTGGGCCACCCGTGGGTGTCTAACTGCAGTATAGATGTACCCTAATAGGCCTCCCACCTTTGGCGCAACAGTGTCTACCTTCAGCTGCGCCACATGTATCTCAGATTTGTGCAGGGACAGGTTGCAGTACATGGCTCTGTAATTTAAGCTTTCTAATATTTCTCCTACCCACAAAGCTCTACATACTTCAGAGACATTTCCAGTTACAGGTGGCTGTGGACATCCTTCACAGTGGTAAGAAAAACTTAAAAGGGGTGCCATTTATCCAAGAGGGAACATTAAAAGTATTATCATCCTGAAAAGGGTAATTAACATTACCATTAAATATTTATATTACTGAAAGACTTATAGCTCCAGTCAGGATCAAGATCCCTTTGCTACTAGGCTCTCTACAAACATGTGACTATATGGCCCCTTCCCTAAAGATCTTTAAAATCTAAGAAATATTAATACATAATATTTTATATAGTGCATTTTGGAAATAAAAGTAGTAGTAGTTTTTGGCCAAAATTTATGTGCTGAGTCCAGGATCTGCTGCCTTAACATTATATAACAATAATTCTATAATCCAGACATGTACCTTCAGATAATCCTAATAATCAGCAGCAATGCTAAGAGTATAATTATTTATTTCATAAATATATAGAATAGTTATGTGATTGTGATACACTTGTAACATTCCTGACCTGGCCTTAAACATGGATAGTGGGATTACCATAGTCTTGGATTTGTAAAATTATCTCCCCAACTGGAAAACACGTAACAAAAAGGTGGATTGTCACATTAAAGTACACATTATTAATTATTACTATTATTCACTTGTATTACAGTATTGCCTAGAGGCCCCTACCAAGACAGGAGCTCCATTGTACTAAGCTCTGCAAATACACATAGTAAGAGATAAACCCTGTTCTAAAAAGCTGTCAGCCTAAATGCAAGCCAAGGGAAAGGAAATAGTATTTTACAAAAGGGAACTGAAACAAGACAGGTTAAGTGATTTGTTCAAGGTCACACAGCAAGTCTGTGATGGAGCCAGAACTGAACCTTGAACTTCTGAGCTCCAGTCTAGGGCATTAACCACAAGAGCACTAGAGATCATTGGACCTAGTTTTATATAGCAGACTCTACACATGTATGCCTGAAAAAGCACATGAATCCAATTGCAAGGCACTAAAGAGTATACCGTATTCAATACATATTTCATATATCCTTGTGATAAATGAAGGGGGGGAGCTTCCTTTTATGGACACCCAGCCAGCCAGTAGCTATAAAATCCCTCTTAGTAGATGTTCTCTAATTGTTCTACCTGTAAAGGGTTAAAAGTCTCACTGCTATACATAGGTAAAAGGAAGCGAGTGGGCACCTGGCAAAAAGAGCCAATGGGAAGGCTAGAACTTTTTAAAATGGAAACAAGACTCCCCTTTTGTCTGTCTGTCTGTTGTTCTCCGGGATGAGTCAGACAGGGCAGAGCTATGCTGTAAGAGCTTGGGCCACGTATGAAAAAAATAATCAGTATCATACCTAGAAACTACTCATTTAAAAAACCCAGGTATGTAAGTAGATCAGGAAATGTCTAGGAAGACATGATTAGGTTTATTCCTTTTATTTCGTTATGACTTGTGGATTCCTCTGTGCTAACCCCAGGTGCTTTTTGTTTTGCTTAGTATCAGAGGGGTAGCCGTGTTAGTCTGGTTCTGTAGAAGCAGCAAAGAATCCTGTGGCACCTTATAGACTAACAGACGTTTTGCAGCATGAGCTTTCGTGGGTGAATACCCACTTCTTCAGATGCAAACTGAAGAAGTGGGTATTCACCCACGAAAGCTCATGCTGCAAAACGTCTGTTAGTCTATAAGGTGCCACAGGATTCTTTGCTGCTTTGTTTTGCTTGTATCCTTTAAGCTGGACCTCAAGAAAGCTATTCTTGATGCTTAATTCTTGTAGTTGTTGTTTTTTTTTAATCTAGCAAATGCCTAAATTCCCAGATGTATTTTCTTTTCTTTTTTTTAATTAATAAAATGTACCTTTTTTAAGAACAAAATTGGATTTGTGTGTCTTAAGAGGTTTATGCACATGTTGTTTAATTAGCCGGTGGCAACAGCTGACTTATTTTTTTTTCTTTCTCAGCTCTTCCCCAGGGGGTGTGGGTGAAAGGACTTGAGGGTACCCCAAAGGAAGAAATTCCCAAGTGTGCCTTCCTGGGTTCTCAAAGGGGTTGTGCACTTGGGTGGTAGCAGCATCTACCCATCCAGGGTCAGAGAGAAGCTGTAACCTTGGGAGTTTACTACAAGCCTGGAGTGGCAGGTATTAACTTTTAGAATCCTTGCAGGCCCCCACCTTATGCACTTGAAGTGCCAAAGTGGGGAATCAGCCTTGACAATCCTTGATAAAGAAAACAGCATAAACAGACTTAAGTTCACTTCCACTGTTATACTTTGTATACAAATGCACATTTTAACACGTGGAACAAGAGGGTACAGCACTATTGATGAATATAATACCTTAAAGTAGAGACATTGCCCACTCTTTAAATCTGCATGTCCAGAAACAACATTTTTACATTATATAACATAATACGGCCAAATGAATGTGACCAAAAAAAGGCAGGTACCACACACTGTATTCTGCAGTTTTACAGCATACTCTCCTCCTACCTCTCTGATCGCTGCTTCCGTGCTCTTCCTCCTTTCTTAGGAGTTCCTCTGTGCTGTAGCCTGAGCCCCCTTCACCTCATTACTAAGCAATCTTATTGGATTGCATGGCTTTGGGTATCATTGCTACACTGATGATTCACAAATCTCCATCTCCACTCTACAACAGTCTCCTCTCCAATACCACAACTTGGACTGTCTTTCTGACATCTCCAGGAGGATATCCCATCATCAGCCCAAACTTAGCATGGCCAATACAGAGTGCTTGACCTTTCCCCCACAGGCCCTTCCCTTTCGCTCCTTCCTTCATCACTGTGGACAAATCACCATCCTCCCAGTCATTCAAGTCCATAATCTTTTGTCAGCTTTGACTCTGCCCTCACTCTAGGTGCACAGATTCAAACCACATCCAATGTTTGCTACTGATTCTTCCTATATAATAGCCCTAAGATCCAGTCCTTACCCCACTAAATCCATTCAGAATGCTGCTGGTAAAATCATGATGTTGCATTGGTTTTGAGCTCACCACCTTCATCCATGCGCGCCTCCACTGGCTCCTATTCTTCAAACGCTGCAAATGCAAGTTCCTTGTCTTGAACTTTAAGACCCTTCACTATTTAGCCCCACCCTACCTATCTGATATATTATTTCACCCCCCAAACTTCATAATCCACCAGCCCACATCTCCCTCAAACATCTCTGCACTTTCTCACTTGCTTTATGAGTGTGCAAGATTCTCAGGAAAGATCTGTAAAACCACTACCCTATCCTCCTTAAAACTCACCTCTATCAGATTGGGGGGGAAAGGGTGGTGGGACACTTCTAATCTCCATCCACACATGCCACCACTCACTGTAGATTAGGCAGATGTTAAATATGTTCAGACATCTCCTCTGGGCTCCTTGGGCTAGCCTCTCCCACACTGGGGTTTGGATACACCAAGGGCTCTCTTGGGCTCCTCATGCCTGGCTTCCTCTCAGTGGAGCTTATTGTAACAATTGGGACTACAAATTTACTGTAATTGTAAGCTTAACTATAAGAAGTGAGTGAAAGTTCATAAAAAATCACTATAACTCACAACAAATGTTGTACAAAAGGGAGATAGAAAGACTAAATGAGTCCAAACAAAAGGCCTACTGATATAATTCAAGGACTGTGATAAGGTCATGCCTGGTAAACAAGGGAAGGGTAGGACCAGAAATTAATAAACCAATATTCATGTGTCAGAAAAATGGTGGACAAAATAACAAGAATATAATAACTTATCCCCTCACTCTGTTTTTGGCTGCTTAAAATAAAAGTCTGGGGGAAAAACTGGCTGCAAGCTGTCTGACAACCAAGGCGGATTGATTTAAATCAAAGCAATTTTAAATCACCAATTTTAATCATGATTTAAATCAGAAAGCAGGAAACCTAGATTTAAATAATTGATTTTAGTCCCCATTTTGCATCTGTACTTTTTAAATTATTTTCCTAAAGAAAAGTTGATTCTTATTAGACCATTAACATGTTAATTTTCAACTAAATATAACCTTTATACTAAATTTGGTACTTCTCTTTACTACCCAGTATATCTATACATGTTTAATTAAGAAATTATGTAGCTTAACATAGTTCTATTCAGATTAATATTTTTACATTTTTTATTATGTTAGAAAATGGTAACTGATGCATTTTTTATTTCCTAGATGATACATTTTTTTATTTGTGATTTGTGTCAAGCTGGATTGAAAATTGGAATTCAATTAGAAATGTACAAAAGCAGGATTTTTAAAAAATTAATAAACCTACCTTAATGTGCTGGATATCAAAACACATTTGGCATTTTAAAATGATTTATTAAACAAAGGAAGAATTATCCGTAGTTAGTGAACTGAACTGATCATTTCTGGTCACTGCATCCTTCAAAATGTTAAAGCTAGTAGATCTCATCCTCTAGTTTTTATTCTTAGATTGGAAAAGGCCAGCTTTTTCAACACCCAATTGGATTCCTAACTTTGAATGAACTAATCATTGAACTGAACTTGTTGAATAAACTGAACTGAAGAAACATTATTTCTGCACCTAAAAAACAGGCAACTGCTGTCACTTTAACAAACTCTTGTACTGGTGATTTCCACCAGTTCAGTGATGTGACTTTCTTTTAAAACTTTGGCAGCAAATATATACTGCTTAATATTATTATTTTTTATTTAAGTGATTTGAATAGATTATAGTAAATTTAGGCCTTAACATATTTTATTATTTCAAATGTAAAGTTTTACATTTAAAAACAAAAATGTTTTTAACTTAAATAAAAATATTATTTAAATTAAAAAATTCTAGGGCTGTCCAGCTATTAAAAAAACTAATCACGATAAATCACACTGTTAAGCAATAATAGGATACCATTTATTTAAATAGTTATGGATGTTTTCTACATTTTCAAATATACTGATTTCACGTACAACACAGAATACAAAGTGTACAGTGCTCACTTCATATTTTTATTTCAAATATTTGCACTGTAAAATCAAAAGAAATAGTATTTTTCACCTAATACAAGTACAGCAATCTCTTTATCATGAAAATTGAACTTACAAATGTAGAATTATGTACAAAAAAAACTGCATTCAAAAATAAAACAATGTAAAACTTTAGAGCCTACAAGTCTACTCAGTCCTACTTCTTGTTCAGCCAATTGCTCAGACAAACAAGTTTGTTTACATTTGCAAGTGATAATGCTGCCCACTTCTTGTTTACAATATCACCTGAAAGTGAGAACAGACATTTGCATGGCACTATTGGAGCCATTGTTGCAAGATATTTATGTACCAGATGCACCAAAGATTCATATGTCCCTTCATGCTTCAACCACCATTTGCGTTTTGTCAGATCTGCAGTGAAAGTGTTCCTAAAACAAACAACATGTGCTGGGTCATCATCCGAGACTGCTATAACATGAAATATATGGAAGAATGCGGGTGTGACCAGGGTCCCAGTGAGAGCCAGCTGAGGTCATTCAATTAAGGTGAACTCTAAAGAATGGAGCAGATAATCCCCAAAGCTGGTGGATATTTTTAATACTTAGATTTACCAAGGCAGCATAAAACAGCTTCTTTATTACCTCACTGGCTGCCCAGAAACCAACAACACAGTTCCCTTGAAGTAACCCAGCTCAGGCTTCCATCCAGGTACCCGAGTCAAATATGATGAAAATTTCTGAAAATCTTATTTCATCATATAAAATAAAAGGTTCTACCAATCCCAAAGGATCGGACACATTACTTCCCAGGTTCATGAATATTCCAGATCTTACCCAAATACATGCATACAGACAATTCTTAACAACTAAATTAAAATTTATTTAAAAAGAAAAAAGAGAGAGTATGGTTAAAAGATCAATATACATGCAGACATGAGTTCAGTTCTTAAGGTTCAGATACATAGCAGAGATGGTGAGCTGTGTGGTTGCAAAGAGTTCCTTTAAAATTTAGTTCATAGGTTATAGTCCAAATGTCCAATATCATATCCAGGGTGTACCAGCTTAACTGGGATCTCATCTTGCGACTCAAAGTTCCCCTGATGAAGCTTAAGCAGCTAAAAAGGATCAGGACCCAAGGATCTTTTATAAAATTTCAGCTCTTCTTTGACAAGTTGGAGTCCCTTGGGGAACAACAGGTAATCATGGTGTCTTTGAAGTGGGTCCACTTAACTATATGAATTAACATAAGACAATCGCTTATTCTTCCACTATTAACCAATGATTTGCTATACATTTCAAAGAGAGATGAATACAAAGATATCCAGTGTTTATACTTCATTTAAATACTAGCATGTTCTTTTGATCTCTCAATTATCAGAATACAGCATAGACAGGGACTGTTGATTACATCATTGACCACTACGCATACACAAAATACACAAATCACAAAAACACAAATGTTATCTCCCCACAAGTCTTTAAGGGTTGATTTTGAGTCATTTATTTTGCAGGATGTTTAATCCTTTCTGGCCAGGCATCACAACAGGTAAAACAGAGCAGGAGACATACTACTCTCCCCCAAGAAGTTCAATCACAAATTTAATTAACACATTATTTTTTTAACAAGCATCATCAGCATGGAAGCATGTCTTCTGAAATGGTGGCAAAGTATGAAGGGGCATACGAATGTTTAGCATATCTGGCATGTAAAGACCTTGCAATGCCGGCTACAAAAGTGCCATGCAAATGCCTGTTCTCACTTTCAGGTGACATTGTAAGCATTATCTCCTGTAAATGTAAACAAACTTGTTTGTCTGAGTGATTGGCTGAACAAGAAGTAGGACTGAGTGGATTTGTAGGCGCTAAAGTTTTATGTTGTTTTGTTTTGAGTGCAGTTATGTAACAAAAAAAATCTACATGTGTAAGTTGCACTTTCATGATAAAGGCCTGGTCTACACTATGCGTTTATACCGAATTTAGCAGCGTTAAACCGAATTAACCCTGCACCCGTCCACAGAACGAAGCCCTTTATTTCAATATAAAGGGCTCTTAATATCGATATCTGTACTCCTCCCTGACGAGGGGAGTAGCGCTCAAATCGGTATTGCCATTTCGGATTAGGGTTAGTGTGGCCGCAATTCGACGGTATTGGCCTCCGGGAGCTATCCCACAGTGCACCATTGTGATCACTCTGGGCAGCAATCTGGAGTCGGATGCACTGGCCAGGTAGAAAGGAAAAGCCCCGCGAACTTTTGAATTTCATTTCCTTTTTGTCCAGCGTGGAGAACTGATCAGCATGGACTGTACGGGAGATACTGGATCTGATCGCTTTAAGGGGAGACAAATCTGTTCTATCAGAGCTCCGTTCCAGAAGATGAAATGCCAAAGCATTTGAAACAAAATCTCCAGACAGAGGCCACAGCAGGGACTCAACACATTGCTGTGTGACAAGCGTAACGGAAAGCCAAAGAATCAAATGGACGCTCATGGAGGGAGGGAGGGGGGACTGAGGACTCCAGCTATCCCACAATCCCCGCAGTCTCCGAAAAGCATTTGCATTCTTGGCTGAGCTACCAATGCCTGAAGGGGCAAAAACATTGTCCCGGGTGGTTCAGGGTATATGTCGTCAATTTACTCCCCTTCACCCCCCCCCGTGAAAGAAAAGGGGAAAAAAACGTTTCTCGCCTTTTTTCAATGTCACCGTATGTCTACTGCATGCTGCTGGTAGACGCGGTGCTGCGGCACTGAACAGCAGCATCCCCTCCCCTTCCTTTCCTGATGGCAGATGGTACAAAAGGCTTGGAAACCATCCTCATCATCCCGTGAGTGGTCCTGGCTGGCCTCGGTGAGGTCGGCCAGGGGCTCCTGGGCAAAAATGGGAATGACTCCCTGTCATTCCCAGCAGACGGTACAAAAGGATTGAAAACCGCCCTCATCATAGCAACTGGAGGCTGAGCGCCTCACCCTCTACCCCCTTTCATGTCTAATGAAGATTCTGTACTGCCCGGACTATCATAGCAGCGGGAGGCTGCCTCCCCCTCATTTTATCTCACTAAAAAGTCAGTGTTTCTTATTCCTGCATTCTTTATTACTTCATCACACAAATGGGGAGATAACTGCCACGGTAGCCCAGGAGGGGTGTGGGAGGAGGGAAGCAACAGGTGGGGTTGTTGCAGGGGCACCCCCTAGAATGGCATGCCGCTCATCATTTTTGGGGCTCTGACCCGGAGCGGCTGTCCTCTCTGGTTCTCTAGTAGACTTGCCCCATATTCTAGGCAGAACTGACTGTATTTTTAGACAAAACATAAAGAAGGGAATGACCTGGGGAGTCATTCCCATGGCCGGCCGACCTCAGCGAGGTTAGCCAGGAGCACCCATGACAGCAGCAGACGGTACAAAAGGATTGATAACCGTCATCGCCAATTTCCAATTGCAGATGGTACAAAAGGATTGATAACCGTCATCGCCAACTTCCAGTTGCAGACGGTGATATAGGGCTGGTAACAGTCTCTGCTACCTTGCAAAGGTGAATGAATGCTGCTGTGTAGCACTGCAGTACTGAGTCTGTCAGCAGCATCCAGTACACATACGGTGACAGTGACAAAAGGCTAAACGGGCTCCATGGTTGCCATGCTATGGCGTCTGCCAGGGCAATCCAGGGAAAAAGGGCGCGAAATGATTGTGTGCCGTTGCTTTCACGGAGAAAGGATTGAGTTTTGACATTTACCCAGAATCACCCGTGACACTGTTTTTGCCCATCATGCATTGGGATCTCAACCCAGAATTCCAATGGGCGGGGGAGACTGTGGGAACTATGGGATAGCTACCCATAGTGCAACGCTCCGGAAATCAACGCTAGCCTCAGTACATGGACACACACCGCCGAATTAATGTGCTTAGTGTGGCCGCATGCACTCGATTTTATACAATCTGTTTTAAAAAACCGGTTTCTGTAAAATCGGAATAATCCCGTAGTGTAGACATACCCAAAGAGATTGCACTACAGTACTTATATGAGGTGAACTGAAAAATACTATTTCTTTTGTTTGCGATTTTAAAGTGCAAATATTTGTAATTAAAAATAACAATATAAAGTGAGCATTGTCTACTTTGTATTCTGTGTTGTAATTGAAATTAATATATTTGAAAATGTAGAAAAACATCCAAAAATATTTAATAAATTTCAATTGGTATTGTTTAACAGTGCATTTAAAACTGCAATCATGTGAGTTAACTGTGATTAATCAACAGCTCTAAAAAAATCCATTTTTATTTTTAAATAACATCATAATTTGTATCCACACTGCTGACAAGAGTACATGAAAGGGGAGAGTTTTACCATCATGGCTTCTACCCTCACTGCCCTCTGGGATGCCCCTGAGATCCACCCTTACACCGTCCTAATTCCAAGAGGTATCCTGACCAAACCAGGCCAAAGAGAGGAATCTAGATAACAATATCACCTCCACTGATTTCAGCTAAATCCTTAATACCATCAGGTATGAGAGATTTTGTATCATACACAAACATGTATCCTTTTCCTTCCGCACCTTCTTTCCTATGGCTCTCCTTTTGCCTTCAGTATAATTAAAATCTGGCATTAGGGGTTGCCAACTTTCTAACTGCACAAAACCGAACACCCCTACCCCGCCCCTTCCCTGTCCCTGAGGCCCCGCCCCTGCCCCACCCCTTCTCCTAGACCCCGTCCCCGTTTGCTCCATCCCCCCTCCCTCCATCGCTCACTCTCCCCCACCCTCATTCATTTTCACCGGGCTGGAGCAGGGGGTTGGGGTGTGGGACGGGGCTCCAGGCTGGGGCAGGGGGTTGGGTTTCGGGGCGGGGGATGGGACAGGTTCTCGGATAGGGGTGCGGGCTCTGGGTGGGGCCAGAAATGAGGGGTTCGGGATGCGGTTGAGGGCTCCAGGCCGGGGCAGGGGGGTTGGGTGTGGGTTTGGGGTGAGAGATCTGGCTGGCGGTGCAGGCTCCGGGGTGGGGCCAAGGATGAAGAGTTGGGGCGCAGGAGGGGGTTCCAGGTTGGGGCCGAGGGGTTCAGAGTGTGGGAGGGGGGGTGAGCTCCAGCTGGGGGGTTGGGATCTGGCTGGAGATATGGGCTCTGCGGTGGGGCTGGGGATGAGGGGCTTGGGATGCAGGAGGGGGCTCAAGGCTGGGGCGGGAGGTTGGAGTGTGTGGGGGGAGTTCAAGGTACAGGGTCCTGCAGACGCCGCCCCCAAAGCTCCCATTGGTCATGGTTCCTGGACAATAGGAGATGCGGATATGGCACTCGGGGCGATGGCAGCACGTGGAGCCTCCCTGGCTACCCATGCACCTGAGGCGGCAGGGACCTGGCAGCCACTTCTGGGAGCCATGCAGAGCCAGGGCAGGCAGGGAGCCTGCCTTAGCCTCAGGCCCCTGCTGCGCCGCTCAGAGGACTTTTAACGGCCTGGTCAGCGGTGCCGACCGTAGCCACCAGGGTCCCTTTTTGACCAGGCATTCAGGTCGAAAACGAATGCCTGGCAATGCTATCTGGCATAGGATGGCCAAGACTACATATTTTGCAACACTGCTGTAACCCTGTGACAAAAGAACTAGTTACAAGAAATGCCCTAAATAACCCAAGGCTGGCACAAGTTTGCCAGGTATCGGAGTGGATAATAAGGCTATGTGCCATTGCTATGTGCCATTGCTCAAGCAGCAAGGTTACAGGTGAAAGTCAACACCAGACACAGAACCTGCAATTTCTATCTCTGTTTTCCTTTTCTTTCCCCTTTTGTGTGTATTTGCCTTGTTTTCATCTTCTGGGCAAAGGGATCAGACTTTAACAACAACAGCTCCACCTCTTCTCAGCTGTTTCTCTTTTGACCAAAAAGGATAGTTATTACCTTATTTAATACCGTCTAAGGCCTGGCCTACACTAAGAAGGGGGGTCGAACTAGGGTACGCAAATTCAGCTACGTGAATAGCATAGCTGAATTCGAAGTACCCTAGTTCGACCTACTCACCCGTCCAGACGCGGCGGGGTCGAACTCCGCGGCTCCCCCGTCGACTCCGCCACCGCCGTTTGCAGTGGTGGAGTACCGGAGTCAACCGCAGCGCTTCCGGAGTTCGAACTATCGCGTCTAGATCAGACGCGATAGTTCGAACTCTAAGAGACTATCAGGGAGATTTTCCCTTCTAAAACCTCTACAGCTAAAGAAAAAGGAAACAAGGGATATTGTTCCAATGAAAGCCGTACTTAATATTTTACATTCCAAATACTTTAACTCTTTTTCCTTCTTTTTCTGTTTCTTTGATAAAAGGATTTGCAATGGCATGTTTGTCCTGGTACTCAGCAGGACAAGGTAAGAGCTCTGTATACTAAACCCCAAACCTGATTTAAAACTGTTTAATGTTGGACAGAGACAGGGTCATGTTAACACCTTTGACTGTCTGGGCCCATATAGTCCAACGATATTAATATAACAGATTTTGGGATTGGCTCCCCCTTGAAGGTGCTCAGATGCCCTACTGAGCTCTCTCAGAATCCTTGGCCTTGGCTCTTTCACTCATGGTGCCAAAATGAGCTGTCACCCATAGCAGATTATACAGATCTAAGGGCTGGTCCACACTAGCTCTTTAAATCGAATTTAGCAGCGTTAAATCGAATTAAGCGTGCACCCGTCCACACCAGGAAGCCATTTAATTCGACATAGAGGGCTCCTTAGTTCGACTTCGGTACTCCACCTCGACAAGGGGAGTAGCGCTAAATTCGACATGGCTATGTCGAATTAAGCTAGGTGTGGATGCTAATCGATCTTAGTAGCTCCGGGAGCTATCCCACAGTGCAACACTCTGTTGACGCTCTGGACGCCAGTCGGAGCTTGGATGCTCTGACCAGCCACACAGGAAATGCCCCGGAAAAATTTGAATTCCTTTTCCTGTCTGGACAGTTGGAATCCCATTTGCTGGTTGCTCATAGGGGCGAGCTCAGCAGCACCGGCAACGATGCAGAGCTCTCCAGCAGAGGAGTCCAGGCAATCTCAGACTAGAAAGAGGTCCCCAGCATGGACTGACCGGGAAGTCTCAGATCTGATTGCTGTGTGGGGCGATGTATCTGTGCTTTCGGAGCTGCGCTCCAGCAAACGGAATGCAAAGACCTTCGAGAAGGTCTCCAAAGCCATGACAGACAGAGGATACAGCCGCGATGCAATGCAGTGCCGCGTGAAAGTCAAGGAGCTGAGACAAGGCTACCAGAAACTCAGAGCGGCAAACGGACGCTCCGGAGCCCAGCCCCAGACATGCCACTTCTACGAGGCACTGCATGCCATTCTCGGTGGGTCTGCCACCACTGCCCCACCAGTGTGCGTGGACTCTGAGGATGGGATAGTGTCGACGGACTGTTCCTCGGAGATGTTCGCGGACGGGGAAGATGAGGAGGAGGACGAGGCAGTCAACGGCGCTTTCCCCGACAGCCAGGATCTCTTCCTCACCCTCACTGAGATCCCCTACCAACCCTCCCCAGCCGTTACCACGGACCCTGAATCGGAAGAAGGATCAGTCCGTAAGTGCTTTAAACAAGTTAACATTTATTTATTAAAAGCAGCTAAGACCAACGAGTTAACATTTTTTTAGTAATTAAACAGGGAGAGACATTAGGAGAACAGAAGGTCTACATACAGGGGGATGGAACTTTTATCTTCATAAGATATCTCCAGGAAACTCTCCTGGAGGTAATCTGAAAGTCTATGCAGGAGGTTCCTTGGCAGAGCTAGCTTATCGTGTGCCCCGAGGTAGCACACTTTGCCTTTCCATGCTATAAGCTGGAACTCCGGGACCATTGCCCTCACGAGCATGGCAGAGTAGGCCCCTGGGTTGTGGTGGCTTTCTTCCAGCATGTGCACTCTCTCTGCCCGTGAGACTCTCCTCAGGGTGATCTCTCTCGCACACTCCTGCATGAAATTAGAGTAATTGGGGTACTATTAGTAATGGGAGCGCTTAACTGTTCCTTTGCATAACAAGAAGCCTCACTTAACAGCCACGTGCTGCAGTCTACAGAGTGGCAGCATACAGGGATCTTTCCCAGTGAACAGCCGTGAGGGGGTGCAACAGGGGCCGAGTTTATGCTTTCAGGATTGCCTGCATCAAGAGGACAGAGCTGTACATTCACTTCTATGAATCCAAAAGTGTTTGGCTTACCATGCCTTGCTGCTACACGAATTCTTCTTTCCTGCAAAGGTTCTCTGATCTGCAGCCCAATACCCCAGGCAATGAAAGCGCATTCAGAGAAATCGAACTTTCCATTAGTGAGTGCGCATGAGACAGGTGCTGTGCATATTCTTGTTCACAGACACCGAGTAGACTATGTTTCTTTGTTTAAAAAATGTATCATTGTAAGAAATTCACTACCTTTTTGACATCACACAGGTGCAACTGTATCACGACCTGATGCACCATGCCCCTCACAGATGATGGCGCAAACTAGAAGGCGTAAGAAAAAGACAAGGGACGAGATGTTTGCTGAACTTATGGGCTGCTCCAGAGCCGAGGCGGACCACCAGAGCCAGTGGAGGGAGAACCTCAGTCAGCAGCACCGCTCACTCTGCAAACGGGAGGATAGGTGGCATCAGGAGGACCAGCAGGCGACTCAAACGCTGCTTGGACTAATGAGGGAACAAACGGACATGCTCAGGCGCCTTGTCGATGTTCTGCAGGACCGCAGGCAGGAAGACAGAGCCCCCCTGCACTGTATCTGCAACCGCCCACCCCCGCCTCAAACTCCAATCCCCCCCTCATCAAAAATAACAAGAAGGAGGGTCACCAGGGGCCGTGAAAACTGTCACTGCACCACAGGACAGTGTTAAATTACCCAAAAGCTATCAGTCACTACATTTTGAAAAGTCCTTCCCTTACTGTGTTGTTGATTATTAAAAGTAGTTTTCTGTTACTTACTTTTTCTGTCATGGTTTTTTACACAACGCTGTGTTAGATGTCTTGGGTGGGTCGTTGGGTGGTTGAGGGGGTAGTGTAATGCATAGGACAGTCACCTTTAGCAGGGTATAGAGACGGGGGCTGGATCAGCAGCATGTCACACACACAGTGCAGTCAGTAGGCGGTTAGCTGGTATCGGAGGTGGTTTGCAGGTTTTCTGTCATTGGGGGTGGTACGTGCATTTGTAGCGGGGGAGGGGGGTTACAGATGTCATGCAACGGTCCCTGTAATGGACCGCAGAGCCACGCAGCAGAGGAATCTGTATCCGTCCTCCCCCGCAACACGGCCACATAGCCCCCGCACACAGAGTCCAAAAAAGGAGGGATGGCCGGATCCGTTGAAACAACCAGTCCGGCACTGCTGACCGGTCTGGGAGCGGGAGCATGTCAAACCTCGACTTTAGAGGCGGTCTTTACATGACCACACACCCTACCCAGCACAGTGTGCGTCCCAGTTTCAACCCTTTAACGCAAAGTCATCAATAAAGACACCGTTGTAAAGCTACAGTGGAGCACGTACTTTAATTTTTAAATGTGTGTTAGAAGTTGGGGAAGCGGGGTGGACGGGGTATGTAACTGCAGAGGCTAGTCAACAGTAACTTGGTAAAGAAACAGGGGCAGGTTCAGCTTCTCTGTGAAGAAACTGAACAGTCACAGTTCACGCTGCTCGCTGCTCGCTGGTACTTGAAGAGTTCCTTGTCGCTGTGCAAGGTGCCTGCATAGGGCGTGACGAGCCAGGGCATTAGCGGGTAGGCTGGGTCCCCTAAGATCAGTATGGGCATCTGCACATCCCAAGCGTTATTTTGTGGTCCGGGAAGAAACTACCTTCCTGCAGGCGTCTAAGCAGACCAGAGTTCCTGAAAACACGCGCGCCATGAACTTTGCCTGGCCACCCGACGTTGATGTTGGTAAAACGTCCCCCATGGTCTACCACTGCTCGCAGCACCATTGAAAATTAGCCAAATTTCTCAGCAGCTGACTGCGGAAGAGGTGGACGATAAGTTGCGAGGAGCTGACAGCGGCCACAACTGCAGCGGGATCCGTGCTCACAGTGCTGTGGCGCCCGCGCTGTCACTGAGAAGAAAAGTGCACGAACAGATTGCCAGCTGGCGCTTTCAGGGAGGGATGCTGGGCGTGATTGACGGTTCAATGATGACAGTTACCCAAAACCACCCTCCACACAATTTCCCCCCCCCAGCATGCATTGGTGGGAAATCCCAGCATTCCAATGGGCGGTGGGGAGTGCGGGAAGTGTGGGATAGCTTCCCACAGTGCACCGCTTCCAAAGTCGACGCTTCGCCCGTTACTGTGGACTCACACAGTCGAATTAGTGTATTTATTGTGGATACACAACTTCGACTTCATTAGGTCGATTCCAGAAATTCAAATTAAGATGAATCGAAATAGTCTTGTAGTGTAGACGTACCCTTAATGATGTGACCTGCCCTCTCCTTTCTTACATGCTTTGATGGGCAGTGAAACAGCTAACAATATTGACATTTGAAGTCTTATCATTAGGTATCTGAGTTAGCAGCTATTGAGGTCCCTCACCAAAGGCTCTTACATAAATTAAGTTGTCATGGGATAAGAGGGAAGGTCCTTTCATGGATTGAGAACTGGTTAAAAAACAGGGAACAAAGGGTAGGAATAAATGGTAAATTCTCAGAATGGAGAGGGCTAACAAGTGGTGTCCCCCAAGGGTCAGTTCTAGGACCAATCCTTTTCAACTTATTCATAAATGATCTGGAGAAAGGGGTAAAAAGTGAGGAGGCAAAGTTTGCAGATGATACTAAACTGCTCAAGATAGTTAAGATCAAAGCAGACTGTGAAGAACTTAAAAAGATCTCCCAAAATTAAGTGATTGGGCAACAAAATGGCAAATGAAATTTAATGTGGATAAATGTAAAGTAATGCACATTGGAAGAAATAACCCCAACTATACATACAATACGATGGGGGCTAATTTAGCTACAACGAATCAGGAAAAAGATCTTGGAGTCATTGTGGATAGTTCTCTGAAGATGTCCACACAGTGTGCAGTGGCGGTCAAAAAAGCAAACAAGATGTTAGGAATCATTAAAATGGGGATAGAAAATAAGACGGAGAGTATCTTATTGCCCTTATATAAATCCATGGTACGCCCACATCTTGAATACTGCGTACAGATGTGATCTCCTCATCTCAAAAAAGATATATAGGCATTAGAAAAGGTTCAGAGAAGGGCAACTAAAATGATTAGGAACAGGTTTGGAATGGGTCCCATATGAGGAGAGATTAAAGAGGCTAGGACTTTTCAGCTTGGAAAAGAGGAGACTAAGGGGGGATATGATAGAGGTATATAAAATCATGAGTGATGTAGAGAAAGTAAATAAGGAAAAATTATTTACTTGTTCGCATAATACAAGAACTAGGGGTCACCAAATGAAAATAATGGGCAGCATGTTTAAAACAAATAAAAGGAAGTTCTTCTTCACACCGATGAAGTGGGTATTCACCCACGAAAGCTCATGCTCCAATAAGTCTGTTAGTCTATAAGGTGCCACAGGACTCTTTGCTGCTTTTACAGATCCAGACTAACATGGCTACCCCTCTGATATTTCTTCACACAGCACACAGTCAACTTGTGGAACTCCTTGCCTGAGGAGGTTGTGAAGGCTAGGACTATAACAGGGTTTAAAAAAGAACTGGATAAATTCATGGAGGTTAAGTCCATTAATGGATATGAGCCAGGATGGGTAAGGAAGGGTGTCCCTAGCCTGTTTGTCAGAGGGTGGAGATAGATGGCAGGAGAGAGATCACTTGATCATTGCCTCTTCGGTTCACTCCCTCTGCGGCACCTGGCATTGGCCACTGTTGGTGGACAGGATACTGGGCTATATGGACCTTTTGTCTGACCCAGTATGGCCATTCTTATGTTCTTATGAGATGAATGGCACAGACCACACCTCTCAGAGCTATTGTTTTAGGTTCCAGCAAATGCAGGCAGATAGTTATATTTGGTTCATACTTTCAAGGTTATCTCAGCTAACATAACAGCTTGATGTTGCTTTTTATTTTTCTGTTATGATGAAAGGTTATATTCTGTAGAACTAGGTGCCAATACACCATACTGGAGCAAAATGGCTCAACCTGAGCCCTGGCTACAAAGCACCCCAGCTGGCATTGGCTAGGCAAGTGTTGATCTGAGACTCCTCCTTACTGTACAATAACTTATTTCTCTCTACTCTTCTAATCTCATTTGTTTGTCCTGTTCACCTCTTGCATTTTGTTATAACCTAGATTGTAAGCTCTCTGTACAGCCTCAAGCAGAATGGGGAGTACACCAGATAGGGTCAGTATTTTGAAAAATCTTCCTGGAAGGAGATTGCATACTGGCCTCATTTGTTATACTCTTGTGCATGCAAAAATAAACAATTTGCTTTTCAGAAGTGCTTTTATGACCCGCACGGATAAATCACCTTTGTCACAGATGGATTCAGTGTATCCAGAGAGGGGCTTTTCACTATCAGAGGCAAGGGAATCACTCCAACCTTTCCTTCAGTCTCGTGGCAAAATTTAAAAAATGGGGCTCTCATAAGCCCTCTTCAACACATTAGAAGTTCTCCTGTCCTTATAACTTTTCCATAAGCCTTCCCATGGTGACTCCCAATCTCTAAATGGCCATATCTCATGTGACCTAACAGACTCAGGAGTATCTCTGTCTTCATCCTCTTTTGCTCAAACCAGACCTAACTGTGCTTTGGGACACACTATTTTAATTCAGCAGCCAACAAATTCAGCAGAAAGGATGCCAGGGCCGTTGTACCATATGAGAGGATATTGAAAGACAGAATGAGGTCACCAGGAGGAAGGATCCACGTCTAAAGCTAAGGAAAAGTAGTGAAGAAAGAAGGAGGGGGATTTTTTTAAAATATAAACATGGGGGGGGAATGTTCATGCTAACTTGAGTTTGAAGAAACAGAAAGGACTGATTAACTCATCCCTACTTCAGGTTTAGCATGACATGGTAGCTGAGGAGAAAGATATAGGACAGGGGTAGGCAACCTATGGCACGGGTACCGAAGGCATCACATGAGCTGATTTTCAGTGGCACTCAAACTGCCTGGGTCCTGGCCACCGGGCTAGGGGGCTCTACATTTTAATTTAATTTTAAATTAAACTTCTTAAACATTTTAAAAGCCTTATTTACTTTACATACAACAGTAGTTTAGTTATATATTATAGACTTATAGAAAGAGACCTTCTAAAAATGTTAACATGTATTACCGGCACGTGAAACCTTAAATTAGAGTGAATAAATGAAGATTCGGTACACCACTTCTGAAAGGTTGCCGATCCCTGATATAGGATATCCTGTGATATAGGAACTATATGTGAATAGCCCTAAGCTAGTGACGAATTAGGCCTAAGGACAATAATAGACATTGTTCAACAGCTGGATCCACAAGCTTTAAAAATCCTCTAACCATACAGTGGATTTTCTGCACTACATGGTGAGGTCCATTAATTAACATGGATTTTCTGTAAAAAGAACCCTCCCTGACTAAAAGACACGTGGGATTTTAAGTCCCTAGGCCTGTGATACTTAGACACTGTGGTTGGTACAGGACAGTAAAGTAACCTTCAAGAACAGTTCTGCACAACTTCCTGTGGGACTGTAACGAAACTGTGGGATTCCTTTCAGGACTGGAGAGTCTGCTGTATTCCTTGCTCTTTTGAGTTGTTTATTTTGGAGCCCTGCCGGCATTTGCAAGGTCATGCCGGATACTACTCGTCACACTATGTTGCCTATGCATGAAATCCTCATTTTGTGCAAAGCTCACAAATATATATTCATGTCATAATATCTTAATGTCCAGGGATAGTTTGAACATGCCGAAGTGAGAGCGGTTGCCATGCATGCTTTGCATTATTGTGACAAAATAAGCCAATGGGGAGAGTTGTCGGTTTGAGACTGGAAATCATAAGGGACAGTTAAGATAGCTACATGGCTGGAATTAGGATATCCTGCAGAAGGTAGAATAATATTTTGGCTCCTATGAGTGCAATTAGTTATGTGTGAAGTACACATGCCAAAACTGGAAATTGTGTCCATTTTGTAGTAATAATTATTGTGGAGCCATTTTCAAGGTGGAATTATGGGCAGTGAACCTCTGGGGAATGGCTGTGCTGCCCATGCATTAAATCCTCATTTTGTGTAGACTTAATGAAAAAGATAGTGTCTTGTAATATGTTCTGTTCTGTCAGTTGTTTCTGCACAACATTATGGGGATGCTTTGTTTGTGCTTAATAAATGCAGTGATAATTTTGCTGTATGTTATGGCTGCAAATGTTCCAACAAAAAACATTTTGTTAAAATGGAATTAAGGTTGTAAATATGTACTAATAACTTAAAGCCAAATTCTGTGATAATTTGCAGCCCGCGCAACCTCATTGACCTCAGTGAAGCAAAAGTTCTTAAAAGAACATTTTGGGCTGGATTCTCATCTCTGCCACACCAGTCCATTTACAATGGTATTACTGAGATATTAATCTTGTGCTGTAGTTTAAAAGAAAAAAGTGTCAGAAAGCCAGGAAATTCGAAGTTAAACTTACACTTTAAATAAAATTCAGGGTGGGATTTTCAAAAGCTCTCACCATTGGCCTAACTCTGCTCTCACTGAAGTCAATGGAAGTTAATGTTAATTAACCTTTAACCTTATGGAGGGCAGAGTTAGGCAGACCCTCAGCACTTTTTAAAATCTCACCCTTTGTGTTTCAAGGGGAACAATCTTAAATCTGTTTTTGTCCCCATCTAACCTTCACACCTTTTACCTGCACAGAGTACACCATCAGCATTCATAACATCAATCTCAGCTCACATGCTGACCCATACTCAATACAATGAGATATACATCAGCCACACATATGATGCATCTACCCTGCCACCCGACCATCTTCCAATTCATTGTCCCTTTATGAATCAGCTACACAATCATCTCCTCTTCTATTCTCCAAATACAGTCCAAAGAACTATTTCTTATGGCTAGAATTGAGCATTTCTTTTCCCTCGTTAGATGGTAATATCTTATTTTACAATCTTAAGAGCTGGAGTGAGAAGTGACTGAGTGTGAGACAGAGAAGAAATCAGATTATCATCATGATGAACCAACAATAATCAATAATTAATACATTTTCCAGCTGTTTTCCAAATGATAACCTAAACTTCACAGGATATTATAAAGCTCAGTTTGCTCATACCTGTAATTTACTTTGAGTTCTTAGCATAAAAGGTATTAGGGAATTGAAAAGTATTATTATTAGCATAAAAATGAGATAGGACCTGTTTATTGTGTGCATTAATTTAGCAGAATATATATTACACAACTTTGCACTGGAAGTACAAGGTCACAGTAGATAGAACTTGTCACACTATGTTGCCTATGCATGAAATCCTCATTTTGTGCAGAGCTCAAAAATATATATTCATGTCATAATATCTTACTGTCCAGCGCTAGTGTGAGAGTTCAGTCTATTGTGTATGCAGCATATGTGGAGACAGACTCAACATCATTTGAGAGATCTATTCTTCCCTCAATACACATGTTAACTCCCATCATCTGAAAGTTATAAATATTCACTACGAAGGAAAATACACCCATTAATTCTCTATCAAGCTATGTCAAACAACAAATTTATATGGAACAAAACTGTAGTAATATTAGCATTTTGTTTTTATGTTTGGGTGAATATTTTGGTCAAGAAGCCAAAGCCTGGCATCAATTACAAAAAAAAAGTCTGTTACCATAAAAAACTGAACAATATATGGTTTTCATGATATATAACAAGACAAAAGAGTAGTTAGGGTTGGATGAATTGTCACGTATGGTACAGGTATTGCATTAATTAAACAGAACTTCACGACAACCTTAGAGATAAGACAATACTTCCCAAAAACTCCAAGACTGATGAATATACATTCAAAATTCCAATCCTGTTAATATGTATCAATTAGTAATAGTAATAAGTTTAGGGTACCATATCAACCTCACTGCCTACCCAGCTCCGAGCTAACTGTGTTGCTAGCCAGTCTACTGGTCTCGTGGCTTAAAACTATTGTGACTGCTCTGTCAGCCTCTGAATCTTATCCCCGTCTATGCAGATCTAGACTGGGAATATCATGATTGTCAATGTGGGTATGTGAATATTAGAGCTCAATAAAGTGTGTTTTAGCTGAATATATAATAAATAATAAACAAACATGAGATACTTGGAAGAGCAGCTTCATAGGGGGACAGCTTCTTGACATAAATCTTAAATCTCAATTTTGGTTTGAATGAAGAAAAAAGTTACTGCTGCTTGGTCTTGAATAAGAAGGCAGGATAGTGGCAGTTCTGGCCAGAACAGATAACCAGTCTAAGCTATAGACCAGGGGTAGGCAACCTATGGCACGCATGCTGAAAGTGGCACGCGAGCTGATTTTCAGTGGCACTCACACTGCCCGGGTCCTGGCCACTGGTCCAAGGGGCTCTGCATTTTAATTTAATTTTAAATGAAGCTTCTTAAACATTTTAAAAACCTTATTTACTTCACATACAACAATAGTTTAGTTAATATTTTATAAACTTATAGAAAGAGACCTTGTAAAAACGTTAAAATGTATTACTGGCATGCGAAACCTTAAATTAGAATGAATAAAGGAAGACTCGGTACCAGGGCCAGCTCCAGACCCCAGCGCGCCAAGCGCACGCTTGGGGCGGCATTTTGCCAGCAGGGCGGCAGGCGGCTCCGGCGGACCTTCCGCAGTCATGCCTGCGGGAGGTCCACCGGATCCGCGGGACAGGTGGACCTCCTGCAGGCATGACTGCGGAGGGTCCGCTGGTCCCTCAGCTCTGGTGGACCTCCCGCAGACGTGCCTGCGGAGGATCCGCTGGTCCGGCGGCTCCGGTGGACCTCTGCTCCACCGGAGCCGTGGGACCAGCGGACCCTCCGCAGGCACGTCTGCAAGAGGTCCCCCGGAGCCGCGGGACCGGCGTGCTTGGGGCGGCCAAATTCCTAGAGCCGCCCCTGCTCAGCACAGCACTTCTGAAAGGTTGCTGACCCCTGCTATAGACCGTTATAGTAGCATAGAAATTAGAGGACAACCTGGTAAATAGCCACAACAGAACAGCAGTTAAGGATCAACAAAATGCTCCCATTAAAAGGTCCTTTTTAAGTAAACAGCCTTAGACCACCAAGAAAGTTTAGGACTGACAGGGCAAGTACAAAGTAAAGGGGAAAACGATGGGCACATCAGAGAGTACAAGCACTTCCTCTAAAGGTCTTTTTCACAAAAAGTAAGTTAGACAGGCCCAGCCTAAAAGTAAATGTAGTGGAAGCTTATTTTGGGAGGCAGAAGGTTATTTGTTTTGTTGGCGTTAAAACAGTGGCAGTGGCCTCCAAAACTCATTAAAACAAAAATTTTTCTAATGATCTCAGAGTAGAAAAATTGTACATGGTTTAATTTTTCATTCTAATCTTCATGTCTACACTTTGTAATTTTGTGAGGCACCAAATACCATAGTGATTTGTACAGTATGAGAACCAAGATTGCTATAGACTGCACATTGTGTCATGTGACCAAATTCTGCAGTCCTCACTCATGGTCCAATCCAACAAAGATGCTGCCACAAAACTCCAACTGAAGTCAATGGGAGAGCTACTCAAACCCTCAATCCTTATGCAAGGTATCTTAGAACTGACCAAAATTTGCCCCATCTTTTCTATTTTTCACATTGTCCCCATTGTTGTATTGTATGACCTAATGTTGATCTGAATACAAGCTTTTCAATTATAATAACAATAAAGAATTATATAACTGGGAGTCTTTGCATTATAGAAATACCCAAGGAAATACATGTTGAAACCAGTTCAGCATATGACTTCCTTGCAGGTTCAGACGGACGGAGAAGATGAACTGTGAGTGAGTAAGACACCGAACACAAACAGCTTTGCTATCTGCAAACACAATTATAAAATATGGAGAGCAAGAGGGGTATGAAAAGCAAATGTGTTATGGGTTTAAGTCTCATAGGTTTGAAAAGTTTCAGAGTCCCAAAGAGCCTCGATAATGATGCAGGAATGGTATATTCGGACACCCAGCCTATTTTGAAATCACTCAAGTGTTTGACCTTCACAAACTCTACAAAAATAACAGTATCAAAGAGGAATAAAGCAAGTTACATTTGGTCTTATCCCAAAATGGGCAAAACCAGGGCCCAATCTCACATTATCAGAAAGCGTTGTAGGGCATGGAGGAGCAGACCCACAGATATTGTATATGTAGGTATAGACATACTTTGCTTCTATTTACAAGTTCATATTAGCACCACAAAACCTGGATCCAGCCAATTTTTCATTCCAGTTCTCCAAGTTCCACTATCTAAACAGATATTTTTAGCAGGCTCTGTTATACCAAAGAAAAAAGGGGAAAAAATAGAAAATCTGGACCCCAACACTCAGGCAACAGTGCCTGAAAACCCTGGATCCAACACCTGGATCCTGCCAAATCCACAATATGTTGAGATCAGGATGACTGTGGTGGACTAAGATAAGCAGCATATGTGTTAAATTAGAAGATGATAAAACTGGAGAGTAGGCATCCATTAGTTAGCCAGATCCACGAAGATCCAGGTGCCAAATTAAGAGTTTCTGCAGCTTCCTTGTAGCAGGATGTGTTTGCTGCACCCAGATACTGGTGGGAGGTGGCAGAGGGAGTAGAAGTAGCACTTGTTCTGTATTTGAAAAGTATCATTCTGATTTTGTAGCCAAAAATTTGTCAGGGTGGAGACGCCAGATCAGAGATTTTCTGGCTCATTTGCACTGGGGCACATCAGCATCTGGATTGTTAAGGTGAAACCAAAATAGGCAAACAGGCTCTACTTAGGTGTTGTAATTTGAGTGCTTGGGACCAAGAACTGGCTGGATCCAGGAGCTGGTTCTGAGTGTCTGCAGAACTGCTGCAGCAAGATCTGGATTATTCTGGTGTCAGAGCAGTGCCGACACTTACTCTCGTCAGGCATTAAAATTAGAGGGGGAGGCCCAGAATAGACAAGATGTGGCTTTGACCCAGACCCACTAATTGGGAACCTCTCCCCTCACAAGACCATTTCCTGCAGGGAATGGCCCTCGGACTCCTCCTCTCCCTTCACCTGGCTCCTGGGCAACTCGCCGTGACCAACACTGGCGGGGACGGAGGGGGGGACCTCGCTCCCCATGCAGGGCTCCCCTCTCCCTGCGCTCCCCCGCCGGCTGCCTGCCAGCGCGCAGGGCACAGCGAGCCCCTCCGCAGCGGGCGGGGAGCGGGGCTCGGCTGGGAGGAGGAGCCGCCAGTCGGAGCTGGGCATGTGTGACCCCGGCTGGGGGGCGGGAAGGGGGCTCCTGCCAGGCGCTCCGAGGGGAAGCAGCCACGGCGGCGGCTGTTACCGCCTTTATCTCCGCGAGCCGGGGCTGGAGGGGGGGGCTGCTCCCCCGGCTACAGGCGGTGCGTGGGGAGGGGGCACCCCGGGACCTCGCCATCCCAGTGCGCCCACCTCATCCCGCCACTTCAGAGCAACCGGGGCAAGGCACCCAGCACGCGCCGGGGCCGGGGCCGAGGTCCCGCTCCCGGAGGGTGGCCCTGGCTCGCCCCCCTGCACGTTGCACTTACCCCGGAAACGGCGAGGTGGCTGCAAACTCCTTTGCGCCGTGGCCTTTTTTTTTTTTAATCCCGTAATCCAGAGTCTTTGGGGCTGCCAAATGTAAACACTCCGCCATGATTTCTTTGTTTAGATCATTGAACCTGCCCCTCTCTCTCTCTCTCTTACTCAGTTCTTTATTTATTTATTTCCCATCATCAACAACACCGCTATGGGTTTGCTGTGGGGTTTTTTTTAAGGGTTGTTAGCTTATACCCGCTTTTAACAGGAATTGCAGGGGGACTTTGGGAGGGGGAAGCTCTTGGGGTTGTTTTAATTCCAGGTTTAAAAAAAGAATTCCCCATTCCTCCCCCCAACACAAAATCTCGGGAGGCGCAGGGAGTGAAGGCGATTTGCTTGCAATTACAGTTTCCTCCAGGGTGGGCACAGAAAGCTTTAGCGACACTAGATTTCTCTTCCCCCCCGGCTCCAAGGAGCAGCTTGTAACCACTGTACTGCAGCCAAGTTTGCCTTCGTGCTGTTTTCTAAGTCACAGAACGGGCAAAAGCAATGGGCAAAGTTCTTGTCAATTGCCGCTTGAAATCTACACGCCCAGCACCTCTTCTCCTTAGCAAGCACCCGGGTTGAGAGGCGAAGGCGTTCATTCAAGGGACATCTTTCTCTCCCGCTCTTTTAGAAAGCTATAGCGTTTTGCAAATGCCTCATCCAGTCCAGGTAGCTACATGCTCGGGGGAGCGGGATGGAAACTTCCAGATTGCAAGTTTCTAATTGCTTTGCCTAGCTTCACGAGAAGTTGCGGCTGTTCGGTTTGTTTTTACTGCGACGGAATAGGAAATCCCCCGGGGTCTGGGACAACATTTTTAATGATGGTAGCTTTTCAGGGAGTATTAGCACTTACTTGAAAGATGGTTTCTTCACCCCAGCTTGATCCATGCATTCTTATAAAGTACCCCCACCCCTAAATATGAATAGTATTTTGCCTTTAAACACCGATCAAAGCGTTAAAAGTACTTTATTTGTATTATACAATACTCACTACACTTGTATTATTCCTATGTTGTAGACAGGTGCCTGATGCTGCCAGACCTGAAAGCCAATAGATTTTTGTAGGGGTCTTCTGCAAAGAGGATGCAGGGAGCTGAGGCAGAGAGAAGATTAGGACTGAACTCTGCAAGATGCTAAATTCTGAGCACTTACTGCTCCCACTGACTTCACAAAAGGTGCTCATCCTTTTGTAGGATTAGGACATAAGCGACTTGCCCAGCTTCACACACACAAAGGCCTTGTCTACACTTGCAAGTTAGAGGGCATTAAATCAGCCCCAGGTGCCCTAACTCCTGAGATGTCCACACTGGCAAGGCACGTGGAGCGCCCTAACTCTGTGGCTGGAGTGCCCCTGGTAATACACCTCTGTGAGAAGCATAAAGCTTGTTGTGCTACGGCTGGAGCGCCGTGGCGCCAGTGTGGACACCCTCGTCTATTAATGCAGTCTGATCAGCCTCCAGAAGTGTCCTACAATGCCTGTTCTAGCCACTCTGGTCATCACTACTGCCCTGCCCTCAGGTGACCAACCATCAGACCCACCCTTTAAATTCTCTAGGAATTTTGAAATTCCCCTTCCTGTTTGCTCAGCAAGGCATGTAGTGCTCTCAGCACATCTTTCCAGGTAACCATGCCTCCACGCACCATGTGATCCCTAGTATGGAGCAATGGCGAGGTGCTGGACCTCATCAGTGTTTGGGGGGAAGAAGCTGTCCAGTCCCAGCTACGCTCCAGCCGTAGGAATTATGATACCTACGGGCAGATATCAAGGGCCATGATGGAAAGGGACCATGACTGGGATGCAGTGCAGTGCAGGGTTAAAGTGAAGGAGCTGCAGAATGCCTACCACAAACTGCCGCTCCCACAACCTGCTGCCCCCACAACCTGCCGTTTCTACAAAGAGCTGAATGCTATACTTGGGGGCAACCCCACCTCCACTCCAAAGATCACCATGGACACTTCAGAGTCCATAGCAGCACAGAGTTCAACAAGGCAGAAGGAGGAAAGCAGGAGTGATGGTGCTGAGGAGGAGAGGGGCCCAGAGCCAGAGGATGGCCCAGCATCCCTAGATGCATGCAACCAGGAGCTGTTTTCAAGCCAGGAGGAAAGTAGCCAGTTGCAGCAGACAGTTCTTGGGGAAGAACAAACAGCAGAGGAGGTGCCCGGTAAGTGGCTTTTATTTTGTGAAGGTAGTTGTTCAATGCGGGCTCTTGGGGAGAGGAGGGTTGCAGAAAGAAGGGTTAGGGCTGCGTGCATGCCTAGATACGGAATAGGGCATTGATGTGCTCTCTCACTTCGCAGTAATCGGCCTCAGTGATCTCTTCAAAGGTCTCATGCAGAAGCTGGGCAATCTGCTTGTGCATGTTCCTTGGCAGAGCTGCTGTGCGCCTTTGTCCCACTAAGGCTATCATGTCCGTGGCACTGTGCCGTGAGGGGCAGGAGGACCATTGCTGCACATAGGCAGTGGCATAAGGGGCCATGGCGGAAGCCACATTGTAGTAGAAGACCCTCCCTTGCTTCCCAGGTAACCTTCAGCAGCGAGACATCTTCCAGGACGAATTCATCCTGTGGAAAATGTGGGGACAGTGTTCAGTATAGGGGCCCCCTGCAGCTGTTGGCTCTCCCCAAGGCACAGAACCCCAGAGGACACTACGGTCCTGAAACAATCAGTCCCCCTTGCCCCTGTGCTCACTCACCATTTTGGGGCTCCTGTGGGTTATGTGCACTTATTTTGGGACTGGCACTTTCTGCTATTGCGTACACTGTGCTTGTCGGCTTGTACGGCCGAATCATTGCTCTATCTAGTGTGAACAATGTTGCTTCTGTTAAGTGATGCATTTTGGCTTTATAGATGCAACCTTGAGATCCCAGCTGTCCTTGTTATCAATGGCCAAAAGACTACAAAGAATCAGGAAGCGTACACAAAGAACCAAAAACGACCTGCTGCATGATTTCATGCAGCAGTCCCTTACTGAAAATAAAAAAATACAGGAGTGGCGGGTAACTGAAAGGAGGCTCCGCCAGCAGAATGTGGATCACCTGCACCAAAGCACGGAGCGGCTCATAAGCATTATGGAGCACCAAGCGGACTCGATACAGGCACTCATAGCACTGCAGACAGAGCAGATCCATGCCTGACCCTCTGGAGCCCTTGTCCCAAAACTCTTTCCCTTGTGCCCCCATGTCACCACCAACCCACTTCCCCCAACATCTGGTTTCTTACCGCCACCAGCTGCCTCCAACACCCAGCCCGGCAAACTATGACCCTTACCCACTGTACTCAACCCCCATCACCATGCATTTTAGCCAGCCAGAAGTGCAGCACTCATTGGGCGACACTCCAGACAGGAAGGCTGAATATGATAACAGGACATAGACAAATCTGTGTGTAATGGGGTGAGACTCACCCCTGCGGCGCCTCCTGCTGGCATCCTGGGAATTAGATCTTTTTCCAGCCTTGGAGCAGCCTCTGCTGCCGACGTCTCGCTGCTGCTGGGCCCCCATGTCCCTCCCGGATAGTATAAGAGACAGTCATCACAGGCAAGGGGGTAGGACCTGCTGTCTTCCTCTACCACCCAGTTACATGCCAATTTAGTGACTGTTTGGAAATTTGAATTGAAATTGAAACATTAATACACACTTTAAAAGCATATACAGTATATGATAAAATATGTGTATCTGAAAAAGTATAATAGATTTGAAAAGTATGAACATAGACTAGATTCCTTATACAACTGTTGTTTTTTATGACAATGTCAGTGCATTCATTTCGGTGATGTTGGCCAACCTAATAATTTCAAATGATGATTTGTAAGCAAAGTCTAAATGAGCTCTCCCTGACAGCTAGTGATGAGCTGGGGACTGGGGGGAAAGGCTTCAGGACCAGATTGTATTTACGTTCACACCTAATCTACCTAGGTATCCAGCAAAGAGAGCTGTGTTGCCCAAGTGATATATTTTGGCTGGGGTTGGGTTACAAATCACTTGAATAGGTGGGGGGAATGAAATGTTGTTGTTCTTATTGTATGAGTAAAGGGCAGTAGAACTGTACTTAACCTGTGCTGATTGAGGGCATCTGAGAGAGGGTGGGGACCTGTCCCTCTCCACTGTTTAAAGACAGAGCTGATTAGGCTTCATAGATAGTGTTTTGTTCTGTCCAGTAACCACTGCAGCTGAAATCACTGATAATCAGGTCTAAGTGCTTAGTCGTGCTGTGGGGACGGTGTTTCTGTGGAAGAGATGGCCCAGACTGTACTAGCAGTGAGGTTCCCCCACTGAGAGCTCAGCTGAAATCAGTGAGAGCTGGGTGGAACCTCAAGAGACTAACTCGCAGAGGTCACAGTGGCAGGTGGCATCAGAAGGTGACTGCACAGGGCCATTGGCAACAGAGTGGTGGAGTGAACGGTGGCACAACGAACAGCAATGGCCAGAGCGAACAGTGAGCAGCTGGAGGAACGAGCAAGGTGCCTTCTTGCCCCTCACCTGGGAGGTGTACTCACATGAAAGCACCTCTGAACTCTGAGTCTCCACTGACCAAGGACAACCCCGGTGAGTGGGATGCAGTGGAGGGAAAAGTGAGGGGCACGTTAAATAAACATTTGTTTGTTGGACTATATTTTAGTGACTTTGCTCCAGAATGCTAGATGTGTGACTGGGAATGGAAACTTATATAAATATGTTTCTTAGTAGGCCAAGATTTTTAAAATGCATTATTTGCCAAGGTTGTTATCTCACATTGTTGCTATCTTGAGAGGTCATTATGTTGGGGAGATTCTGTACTAAACATTTTATTATTATAATTAATTTTTACATAAGAATGGTCATACTGGGTCAGACCAATGGTCCATATAGCCCAGTATCCTCTCTTCCGACAGTGGTCAAGGCCAGGTGCTTCAGAGGGAATAAACAGAACAGGGAATCATCAAGTGATCCATCCCCTGTCACCCATTCCCAGCTTCTGGCAAACAGGCTAGGGACACTCAGAGCATGGTGTTGCATCCCTCCCCGTCCTGGCTAATAGCCACTGATCGACCTATTCTCCAGGAATTTATCTAGTTCTTTTTTTAATCCTGTTTTAGTTTTGGTCTTCACAGCATCCCCTGACAAAGAGTTCCACGGGTTGACTTTATGCTGTGTGAAGAAGTACTTCCTTTTGGTTTTTTTTAAAACCTTCTGCCTATTAATTTCATTGGGTGACTGCTAGTTCTTGTGTTATGTGAAGGATTAAATAACATTTCCTTATTCACTTTCTTCACACTAGTCAAGATTTTATAGACCTCTATCATATCTCCCCTTAGTCGTCTCTTTTCTAAACTGAAAATTCCCAGTCATTTTAATCTCTCCTCCTGTTTCATACCCCTAATCATTTTAGTTGCCCATCTCTGTACCTTTTCCAATTCCAATATCTCTTTTTTTGGGATGGGGTGACCAGATCTGCACACAGTATTCAAGGTGTGCACGTACCATGGATTTATATAGAGGCAATATGATATTTTCTGTCTTATGATCTATCCCTTTCTTAATGATTCCCAACATTCTGTTTGTTTTTTGACTGCCGCTGCACATTGAGTGGATGTTTTCAGAGAACTATCCACAATGAGTCCAAGATCTCTTTCTTGAGTGTTAACAGCTAATTCAGACTCCATCATTTTGTATTTATAGTTGAGATTGTTTTCCAATGTGCATTACTTTGCATTTATCAACATTGACTTTCATCTGCCATTTTGTTGCCCAGTCACCCAGTTTTGTGAGATCCCTTTGTAACTATTCGCAGTCTGCCTGGGACTTAACTATCTTGAATAGTTTTGTATCATCTGCAAATTTTGCCACCTCACTGTTTACCCATTTTTCCAGATCATTTATGAATATGTTGAACAGTAATGGTCCCAGTACCGACCCCTCAGGGATACGACTATTTATCTCTCTCCATTCTGAAAACTGATAAATTATTTGTTTCCCATCTTTTAACCAGTTACTGATCCATGAGAGGACTGCCCTCTTATCCCATGATGACTTACTTTTCAAAAGTCAATTGAAATTAAATACATTTTTAATATATATATATATATATATATATATATATATATATATATATATATATATATATATATATATATATATTATATATATATATATATATATAGTTAGTTAGTTAGTTAGTTAGTTAGTTAGTTAGTTAGTTAGTTAGTTAGTTAGAAATCTAGACCTGTTATGTGTTTTGGTGTAACTTGCATTATTCTTATGTTAAATTTTCATTATCCTAACAAAACATTTACTTTATTCATATCTCTTTTATATGTTGCAGGTCAAAGTGAAAATGAAGACAAAAAACAATACAATAATTTTTCCACTCAAAGGCTTCAAAAACTAACCAAGGTGAAGAACACATCAAAAACCAAGAATATATCAACATGTCATCTGAAGGTTCAAGTGGTATATCTACATCCGACCAGCCTGAAGCACAAATATAGCTACCTACTGAAGAAACTGTGTCTCCAAAACCTAAAGGCAGGTTCTGATGTTTGTCAGTCAAAGTGTTCCCATTTATTGAAGTTACAAAAGATGGCTACTGGTGCACCTCTTGCAAAAAAGCTTACGAAGAATGCTTCCCAATGCTATAACTGGTAAAAGTGGAGGAGCTTGGTTTGTCAAACTGATCAGCAAAGCCAATGCTGACAAACTACCTGAAAAGGCTGCAAAACACCAGGCCTCTGGAGTGCATCGACATGCAGAAAGCCTTAGAAGCCCACTTTCAAAGACAATTTTAGAAGTACTTAATGAGTCTGTTAAGAATGCTAGAGACACAACACAGTTCATGCGAACAAATATGGCTGTGGCATCCTACTTTCTACTTAAGCAAGAGATACCACACACTACAAACTGGAGGCCAATGTTAAGTGCATTGTCACTTGTTCATCCTGAAGTGGAACACTGGTTCTGAACAAGACCAGCAAATGCTCACTATCTTTCTGCAAGAAACTCAACTGACTGGCTAGAAGCATATGGTGCAACAGTGAAAGACTCAACAGTTGAAAAAGTGAAGATGTGTCATGCCCTTTCTGTTTCCCCAGCAGTTGTGTTTCTTTTCAATAAATGAATTTTTTGGTTTTGAAAACATTCTTTATTGCATTAAGTAAAAGATACCGTAGCCCTGGAAATCAACAGGCACTGCAAGTCAGTGCATCATACGTAGCAAACACAGATGCCTACTAGCACTGGAAACATTGAACTTCACTCCTGTGCAGGGCACCAAACATTACTGGTGGCTTTCAGCATCTAATTTCTCCCTCAAGGCATCCCTAATCCTCCCAGCCCCGTGCTGGGTCCCTCTAATAGCCCTGGTCTCTGTTCAAATTCAGCCTCCAGGTGTGAACCTCCATGGTCCATGCTTGAGTGAAGCTTTCACCCTTCCCTTCACAAATGTTATGGAGGGTACAGCACACGGCTATAACTATGGTGATGTTGTCATTGGCCAGGTCCAGCTTCCCATACAGACAGTGCCAGCGGCCCTTTAAATGGCTAAAAGCACACACAACTGTCATTCTTCACCAACTCAGCCTGTTGTTGAATTGCTCCTTGCTGCTGTCAAGGCTCCCTGTGTAGGGTTTCATGAGCCACAGCATTAAAGGTTAAGCAGGGTCTCGAAGGATCACAATGGGCATTTCGACTTCCCCTACAGTGATCTTCTGGTCTGGGAAGAAAGTCCCAGCTTGCAGCTTCCTGAACAGGCCTGTGTTCCAAAAGATGTGTGTGTCATGCACCTTTCTGGACCAGCCTGTGTTAATATCCAGGAAACACCCACGGTGATCCACAAGTGCCTGGAGAACCAAAGAGAAATACCCCTTCCGATTTACGTATTCAGAGGCTAGGTGGTCTGGTGCCAGAATTGGAATATGCATCCCATCTATTGCCCCTCCGCAGTTAGGGAAACCCATTTGTGCAAAGCCAGCCACAATGTCATGCACACTGCCCAGAGTCACGGTTCTTCTGAGCAGGATGCGATTAATGGCCCTGCACACTTGCATCAACACGAGTCCAATGGTCGACTTTCCCACTCCAAACTGGTTAGCGACCGATCGGTAGCTGTCTGGAGTTGCCAGCTTCCAGATTGCAATAGCCACCCGCTTCTCCACCAGCAGGGCAGCTCTCAATCTCATGTCCTTGCACTGTAGGGTGGGGGTGAGCTCAGCACACAGTCCCATGAAAGTGTCTTTCATCGTCCAAAAGTTCTGCAGCTACTGCTCATCATCCCAGACTTGCATGACGATCTGATCCCACCACTCAGTGCTTGTTTCCTGAGCCCAAGGTGATCATGTCTGTGAATGCCACAAGCAGTCTCTGCATTATGTGAGTCGACATCATTGTCAGACTCCTCACTGTCACTTTGTAGCTTAAGGACTAACTCAACTGCAAATCGTGACATGCTGGCGAGACCCATCAGCATATTCCTCACAAGTTCAGGATCCATTCCCACAGACCGAAAGGAAAGACACAGCGAGCAGTACAAAAAACATTGAAAGATGGCGCCAAATGTGGATGGAAGCACAGGGATTGCTGGCATGCGAAGTGATGCATCACGGAGCATTGGGACAGGACCTAGAATTCCCCGCCCCCCACTACCCCCTTCCCACAAGCCACAGTGCCAGAATGGGAAGAGGTGCTCTGTGGGATAGCTGCCCATAATGCACCGCTCCCAATGCTGCTGCAAGTGCCGCAAATGTGGCCACGCCAGTGCACTTGCAGCTGACAGTGTGAACACACGGCAGCACTTTCCCTTCTGAGGTCTCCGAGGGCTGGTTTAACTCAAAGCGCTCTACATCTGCAAGTGTAGCCATGCCCAAAGTGTGGGACGAACTAGGAGCAGGGCCAGCAGGGCCTCAAAATCTTGGCTCAAAATCCTGTTTAGCCACATATCTATCTTTGTTCCTTTCAGATTTTAAATGGGAAATAATACCACCTACCTATCTTACAGAGGTGTTGTGAGACTTAATTATTGTTTGTTAAACTTGATGTTTACAAATGGAAGGTTCTGTAACGATATAAAATATTAGAAGAGTTACATTAACTGCTGATATGCACAGAGCTTATACATAGCAATACCAAATTGCAAGCAAATCAAAAGACAATATATAAGAACATACTGTGATTTAGTTACACTGAACAATAAAAAATACACTATACAATTTTCAGCTATCAAACAATCTCTCAGTTAGAGCTGCATGAATAACAGGGTTTTTTTGGTTCACTGGAAATTTGGAAAAATAAAAATTATTTTAAAAAATTATTTTGGATCAAAATGAAAATAAAGCTTTTTTAAATTATTAGCTAATTGACAAGTTTAAAAAAATCATTTGGGGTCATATGAAACATTTTGTTTGACTCAAAATAAAAAGTATTTCATTTAGATTGAGAGTTTAACATTTTTTGTCTTTTAGAAAATTTCTCAACTTTATTTAAACAAAAAAGTTCAAATTGAAAAGTCAAAATAAAATATTTTGACTTTTTCAGGTTTTTTTTTTTAGCTTGAACAATTTGGCAAAACCAAACAATTCCCAAAATGTTTTGGTGCCACTGAATATCTTTTTTTTTTCTTTTTTGGCTGGAGAAACAATTCACCTAAAAACTTTCACCCAGCTCTACTGTCAATTCATTGTGTTTTGAAATAGTTAATCCAATAATAGTCTCCCCTCCCAAAGGCAACTGCACTGTTTTGACCTCAAAATTTATCTCACATTATCTTAGTTGCAAACAAAAGAATTCAGATGATACAGATCCTAATTTTGCAGAGATCCCCTCATGTCCCTTCAAACCTACACAGAATCCCACTGATTCCTTTGCAAAATCAAGGCCACAGATTATAAAATTCTAAAAGCAGGGACATGGTGAGAACTGAGGGCAATAAACAAACAATGTGGAATGTGAATATTTGTTATATGAATTTGAAACGTTTTCAGCCAGTGAGAACACAGGGCTGCTTTACAATTACTAATCTGCAAACAATGGTACAGTTTATCACTCAATCACTTTACAGTAAAACACTTGGTCTCTGATTAGCTGATCATTAGCCAAACAGAGCAGAGGGATTGTCATGAAAATGGTATGGTTATTTCTAAATAACTCTATAGTTGTTATAGTAGTCCCGCTACTCTGATTGATGCTGCTCTGAGAACACTTCACCAATATGCCCATAACAACCACTACCCCTCATGTTTTCACAATGACCACACCCTGCTACCTACTCACCTTTATTCCTCGCAAGCTCCGCCTGTTCTTTAAAGGCTAAGATGTCCATACCCACTCCCACATGTAATACATTTAAAAATTTAATTTAATTTGTATTAACACTGTTATCCCTTTGGATCTGAGTGGCTAGCCAAAAATTTGAGGTCTAGTAGGTTGTTCCAGTTGGGAGTAGAAATTGGTGACAGGTATTTCTTTGACACAGTTTTGTTTATTTACAAAAAATGTATAAACTTTTTTGTCTCTGAATTGAGAAGGAATCACATATGAGGAAACAGCACCAAGAGTACTCAATGGTTTTAACCTGACACAAAAAATCTCTTCCAATGTCAACAAATGTTCTTTCAACTGCTTTTTCAGGCTGTTTCTCCCTCTCATTCTATTCTTACCTGTTTTCCTTTCACATGCCCCCCCTGCCCAAAACAGTACTCAGCAAAAGCAGGTTCACATACACACACACACCTTCTGTCTTAGGTTGGGACTTATATTTACAGTTTTGTTAATTGGTTGTGTAAACTCACCCTTCAATCTCCCTGGGGTTCTAACTCAACCCATCACAAGGTCTCATCCAGCTCATAACAAATAGTGTCCAGTTTTGTCCTTTTTCCCCCTTCTCCCAATCTCATTTTCTTCCTTTCTAGCCTCAGTCCTCTGTGCCCTTGCTTTAGTTTCATATTTTCTGTTTCTGCCAGTGATTTCATTATAATCCCCCTTTTGTGAGGTTTATAAATGTGGCCATTTAAATTCATTTCAGGCTAATATTTGGCATAAAAATTCACAGAATCTGAGCCAAATTTGAGTTATTACTTTTCATTTAAATTCATTTCTCAATCATTTAAAAAATAGAATGAGCACAAAGAATTTTGTGATAATTTACAACGGTGGCATCATGCTGCACCAATGTCATTGAATCATAGAAGATTAGGGTTGGAAGAGACCTCAGGAGGTCATCTAGTCCAACCCCCTGCTGAAAGCAGGACCAACACCAACTAAATCATCCCAGTCAGGGTTTTGTCAAGCCGGACCTTAAAAACCTCTGAGGATGGAGATTCCACCACTTCCCTAGGTAACCCATTCCAGTGCTTCACCACCCTCCTAGTGAAATAGTGTTTCCTAATATTCAACCTAGACCACCCCCACTGCAACTTGAGACCATTGCTCCTTGTTTTGTCATCTGCCACCACTGAGAACAGCTGAGCTCCATCCTCTTTGGAACCCCCCTTCAGGTAGTTGAAGGCTGCTATCAAATCTTCCCTCACTCGTCTCTTCTGCAGACTAAATAAGACCAGTTCCCTCAGGCTCTCTTCCTAAGTCATGTGCCCCTGCCCCCTAATCATTTTTGTTTCCCTCCACTGGACTCACTCCAATTTGTCCACATCCTTTCTGTAGTGGGTGGACCAAAACTGGACGCAATACTCCACATGTGGCCTCACTAGTGCAAATACAGGGGAATAATCACTTCCCTCGATCTGCTGGCAATGCTCCTACTAATGCAGCCCAATATGCCATTAGCCTTCTTGGCAACAAGGGCATACTGTTGACTCATATCCAGATTCTCATCTACTGTAATTCCCAGGTCCTTTTCTGCAGAACTGCTGCTTAGTCAGTCGGTCCCCAGCTTGTAGCAGTGCATGGGATTCTTCCATCCTCAGTACAGGACTCTGCACTTGTCCTTGTTGAACCTCATCAGATTTCTTTTGGCCCAATCCTCCAGTTTGCCTAGGTCACTCTGGACCCTATCCCCACCCTCCAGCGTATCTACCTCTCCCACCAGCTTAGTGTCATCCACAAACTTGCTGAGGGTGCAATCTATTCCATCATCCAGATCATTAATTAAGATGTTGAACAAAACCACCCCAGGACCGACCCCAGGGCACTCTGCTTGATACTGGCTGCCAACTAGACATTGAGCCATTGATCACTACCCATTGAGCCCGACGATCTAGCCAGCTTTCTATCCACCTTATAGTCCATTCATCCAATCCATATTTTTTAACTTGCTGGCAAGAATGCTGTGGGAGACCATATTAAAAGCTTTGCTGAAGTTAAGATATATCACATCCACCGCTTTCCCCATATCCACAGAGCCAGTTATCTTATAATAGAAGGCAATCAGGTTGGTCAGACATTACTTGCCCTTGGTGAATCCATGTTGACCATTCCTGATCACCTTCCTCTCCGCCAAGTGCTTCAAAATGGATTCCTTGAGGACCTGCTCCATTATTTTTCTAGGGACTGAGATGAGGCTGACTGTAGTTCCCCAGATTCTTTTTCTTCCCTTTTTAAAAGATGGGCACTATATTTGCCTTTTTCCAGTCATCTAATGTCCATCTCACATCTCCACCTTCTCATCTCACATAAAATCATTATTTCAAGAGAATGCTCTGTGGTAATCTAGATATTACTTTAGAATGAGGTCTCTTGATGTTTTTTAAAATATTACAACAAGAACAGGAGTATTTGTGGCACCTTAGGCCTGATCTATCCAGGGTGGTGGTGTCGATGTAAGATACGCAACTTCAGCTATGGGAATACCGTAGCTGAAGTCGATGTATCTTATTCTGACTTACCTCCCGTCCTCACGGCACGGGATCGACATCCACGGCTCCCCTGTCGACTCCGCTAACGCCGCTCGCTCCGGTGGAGTTCCAGAGTCGACGGGGAGTGTTTTCGGGGATCGATATATCGTGTCTCAACGAGACACGATATATCGATCCCCGATAAATCGATCGCTACCCGCTGATACGGCAGGTAGTCTGGACGTATCCTTAGAGACTAACAAATTTATTTGAGCATAAGCTTTTGTGGGCTACAGCCCCACTTCATCGGATGCATGTGGTGGAAAATACAGTAGGAAGAGAGATATAAACACAGAGAACAATTGTTTCATGTTCTCTGTGCATATATATCTCTTCCTACTGTATTTTCCACTACATGCATTCGATGAAGTGGGGCTGTAGCCCACAAAAGCTTATGCTCAAATAAATTTGTTAGTCTTTAAGGTGCCACAAGTACTACTGTTCTTTTTGCAGATACAGACTAACACGGCTGCTACTCTGAAACCTAAAATATTACAGTAATCATTTTTGAAAAATTAGACGTATATGCATTGTAATATGTAATACTTTTTCTTTATGTTTGTTAGTCTGGCTAGTGAAACCAGTTCTCATATTATCTTAAGCAGGACCAAAAGCCTTGTTACTATTTGAAAAAATTACTTTTTTAAAAAATTCTGTTGACTTTCTATTAATAATGTTTTTATATGCATGTAGTGCTGTTTTAGCTCTTGTACCTATATCAGTTACAGGAGGAGAGAAGGGCAGATAGATTATTTTAAACTAGATTAGATGGGACATCTTAAATCTCCTTTTTCTATATACCAATTTAAAAACAAAATACACTACTTTTTCCCACATAAACTTCTGCAGTTCTAGTAATCATTGTTCAACAAAAATGGCTGTTAAAAGTCAATAGGAGCTTTTCTTGTAAAAACTGTTTCTTATCACCTTTTTACAGAACCGAGAACAATGGATACTGTTTTGGTATCTCTCTAGGCACTACAATAAATAATTAATAATAATACATATGTTCTAAAGTAGATCCTATAGTCAGCGTGGATCCTGTAGTCACAGGGTGACACTAGGTTGAATACAATCAGTGTGAGTTCATGCACACTGGGCCAGATTCTTCAGCATCTTGCTCTGTCTGTAGTCATTTGCACCTGTGCTCAGTAGTATAAAATGCTACCAGATCACCAGGGTACCGTGTACTATAAATGACTGCACAATTATTATCTAACATATAAGTCCACAGCCAGGTTGGACCCCATTGTGCTTGGCAGCATTCCATAATAAATAAAATAACATAAAAATAATTAATAAATGGCAGTCCCTGCCCCCAGGGAGCTTAAAATTCAACAGACAAGATGTAACAGATGGATGAGTCAAATAGGCAGGCCAGGAGGATTGGAATGGGGGGATGGGGTAATAAATATATATTAGGATGTGCACAGTTCTTTGCCAATCAGTAGTAATGATCATAGCTCTCCACCTGTCTAACCATTATCAGATTGTACTTTACTATATGCATTACAGAAGATGTGAGTTTTAGGGAGGGACTCGTGGCTTTACAGCGTTGATTAGGAGTTTTCTCTCCACTTGCAAGGAAAAACATGTAAGAACTTGTCAAACACAAATTCAAATTTTGAACATCTTCTCTGTGCGACATCTCAATTTGGCAATATATATTGGTGCAGCTTATCTTGTGGGCAGAGCTTGGAAAAGTTCCACAACCTTTTTTTATCCTCAGCATGAACCCTACATGAAGAGAAATCCATCACTTCCCTTCTCCCCAAGATTTGAGCACTTTGTATCCATGCAATTTCAAATGGCTAGTATATTTACAAAGCTGTTTTCTATATTAGCTTCTTTGATATTTCGCTTGCATTTGAAAAATGTGCACAAAAGAGTACAGCCATATGTGGCCATAATTAATGCTTTAATTAATGCAATATGACAAGGTATCCTCTAGTGATAGAATCGTTGCCAGTGTGGTAGTGTATTGATACACTATGATCCAACATTTTACAGGCCAATAGAAAGTGATCCTCTAAAATAGTAACAACAAAAATCTGTTGCTCAAAAAAGATATCCAGTTCCTAACATGTGGTCAAGAATAGATTATTAGTCTGGAAGCATGAATGTCAAAAGGACTGGTAAGAGTAAGGTGACCAGATGTCCCATTTTTTAAAAGGACAGTCCAATTTTGGGGGACTTTTTCTTATATAGGCACCTATTACCCTCGATCCCCTGTCCCATTCTTTCACAGTTGCTATCTGGTAACCCTTGATAAGAGAAGACTCAGGTGTTGAGTGTCTTCTCCTCAAACTGATCTGGTCTTTGGAAGCACAGGGTAAAAATTATAGGAAAAATTATGAAAAATAAAGGTTTTTTTTAATGCTTTGTACTGAATTAACAAATTACTATTGTACAAGAGTAACACTGCATTAATTATGTCAATTTTTTTCCTTGGTGATAGATTATTGTTAGTAATTCATCACTGTAACATATTAATAGTGTGTATTAGTTTTTAAACAGAACAATCATATTAATAACATACCTGTCATATTAGCAAAATTTAACAAAATGATGAAAAATTGCTACAAAGGCTTTGGGGCTCAGGCAATACAAGAAAATCACTTTGTCCCATTCCAGCTTACTTTCAGTGATCACATATTCTTGTAAAGATTAGATGGTCTTGTATAAATCTCTGTCTGTGAGCAAGAAGATGGGTAGAAACATTTATTTCCTTAATGCTAACTAGGTGTATTCTTCTATAGTTTTAATACTGTATGTTCTGCCTGTTAAATGTTTGAGTGCTGTCATTCACAAGGCACAAGGCCATTTAAGGCGTATTTCCCTTTTTGTCAGGGATTGTGAGGATCTACAGTGTAGCATACTTCAATAGGACAATACAAGCGCCCATCCAAGGATTAAGCTGTGTCTCCTGCAGAGGCACTCATTTGTGAATTGGTCTTAAATCGTCTTGGTGCTGTCACTTGCATAATAAGTTGCTGCCCATCCTTTCATCCTGGGTTACCTTTTTGCCAATTTTTATTTCCAACATCTTTCTTTGTCTCACTGCCAACTTAATACTTTTACTATAGCTAGCATAGAGGACTGATGTGTGGTTTCCTTCAAGTCCACTATCAATATCACTCTGAACTGGACAGCGGGAGGGAGGGAGGCAGCAAGGGGGCATTTCACAGTCTTCCCTTCATGAGCGTGAAGTGCCTCAAATTCCAAAATTATTGCAGTATCCACTGGGCCTTGAGGAGGTTTACCTCTGTAATGGAATCTCTCTCTTAGTATCCTGAGATTATTATGAATAAGGGGGTAAATCTCAAATCTTTCTACTGCTTAAAAATGAAATAAAATGCACCATATTTTCCCATTTGTGCAAGCATTTTCAGCATGGTTGTTTTTGTCTTTACAAAGCAGTTTCCATGGCTCCCATACCTCTGCATTAGTGAAATAAAAAATTAATAGTTTGAGTTTGATTAATTATGAAATTACACATGTTCTGTGAACCAATATGTTGAAAACCGTAAGTAGGTATTGCCAAGTAACAGGCCACAAATAAAGTCAGACAGTAGGGAGTCAAATTGGCCACAGCTTTTATAAAAAGATTAAGTTGAACCAAATCAGCCAAACCTAAATGAGGTGGAAAGTCTATTAAATTTCCATTTTTTTTTCAAAAATCAGCCTTTCATTTTACTTATGGGCCCATCTGTGTACAAACTGACTGCCTTTGGACATGCAAACTGAGAGTAAAAGTGTTTTATTGGACCTAGGATGGGAAGGGAAGATTGCCTCTCCTGAGTTCTAGCTAATCCCATATCTGTTTCTCACTCATTGGCTAAGTCACCGATCCTCTCTGAACCAAAATCACTGGTACCACTCCACTGGATTCAATGGAACTGAAACAGACTATAGCAGTTATGAATTTCAGCCAGAGTTTAAAGGCATTTTGGCATCTAAAAATGCAGATAGGCAGCTAGCGAGATTTTCAGAAGTATCTAGGTGCCTAATTCCCATTGAAATAAGTGGGAATTAGGTGTCCAGGTACTTTTCAAAACCCGATTAGGTACCTAGGTGCACTTTCAGGTGCCTAAATACCATTAAAAATCTGGCCTTTGGTCCATATGTAAATTGGTGTTAATGGTATGACCTACCTCATATAAATATTGTGAAGATTAACATATGTTTGCAAAATGCTTTCCAGATGTGAAGTGCCATGTAAGTGCTAAGGCATTCATTAGTGTGTAGTATCTATGCAAGTGAAAAATGGTGTGTGCAAAGCAAGAGCCTAGGCGGCAGCTGGGTGAAAATATGCCCCTTATTGTTTTAGAAGAAAGCTAAATCAAGAGCTTACTATCCCTTTTGCTAAATTTAGTTTTTCAAATGAAAAATTATGAGCCATTAAGGCTTTGAGCATGGTACTGTTGAAAGATATAACTAACAGCTTCAAATTTAAAAAACACTTCTGATAAAATGTTGCATGTATTGTAGCACTGTTTCTAATCCAACCATAAGACTGACACCAGATCCATGCATAACATGCATTGATTGACCTGGACAATGACATATGCCAAGCATAACAGCTTTGATTGACAACCCAGCAATGAGAGAACTGTGTCATCCATATTTGGTACAGTCTGTGCCCAACCCTCTTTATGAATATGTAACAACACTGCTACTGACATAAAGGGATAAATTTTAAGAGGGCACTTGAGACTGCGGTAACAGGGGAAAGTGGTCTTTGTATCCACTGAGCATTTTGAAATGGATCTCCAGTGAACTGGTGCTGCCAAAAGTCACACCTATGAGAAAGACGGCATTGAAACAGCTGCCAGGAAACAGCTCCTGGCATGAAATTTCCAAAAAACATTCATCTGAATGTAAGTGGGAACTACACCCCCCATAAGCATATGCCAGCAATTGCCCCAAATCAAGATCCTGGCATTAATTCCTTAACCAGCAGCTTGACTCTACAGCAGTAATCATAGACTATCAGGGTTAGAAGGGACCTGAGGAAATCATTGAGTCCAACCCCTTGCCCAAAGCAGGACAACTCCCCATCTAAATCATCCCAACCAGATTTTATTTTTTTGCCCCAGATCCCTAAAGAGCCCCCCCACAAGGTTTGAACTCATAACACTGGGTTTAGGAGACCAATGCTCAAACCACTGAGCTAGCTCTCCCCCAAGGTATTCATCTTCATAGCGGGGCCTGTCTCAGGTTCACAAAGGATGGGACAAGGGAAGGGAATCAAGAGGAGAAGGAAAAGCATCACAGCAACCACCATCAATGGCCCTGATGTTCCACTGCATGGGCCGGCACCTGAGGCAAGGTGCTCAAATGACACTCCCATGCCCCTTCGCTTGGGACAAAGATTTGAACTGCTTCCTGAAGGTCTACAGTCTGGGCCACTTCATGCGCTATTGAGATGGTTGCAAGGCCGGCCAGCCTCTCCTGTGTCACTGTGGAGTGTACATGTGTTTTTATTAACTTCAGCCTGGAGAAGCTGCGTTCTCCACTGGCAACTGTTACAGGAAATGTTAGAAGTATGCACAGAGCAACAAAAGCATTTGGAAAGAGGGTGGTCATCTTATTTGTGCACATATATTCTAGAACAGCCTTTGTAGTTGATCCTGCTGAAATGTATCTTGAAAGGGCTTTCAGTTCATCACCTAAATCACTCTCATCAATATCACGCATGTCATCATGTATCAACACTGTCTCTAGTGCCCTGCATTGCTGGTGTAGGTCTTCTTCTGGTATAGTGAGGAGTTTTGGAATATCATACAACATCCCAAATATACTGCTGTATTCCTTGACCTGCATGAAACATTCTTCAACTGACTGTATTGCACAATCTAGCACCTGGCTAAAGAATTCAACTTTGAATTGTTGTTTCGGGTCTCTTATGGGATTATCCCATGCCTTGTAATCAAAATGTCTTCTTCTTCGGTGACTCTTGTATTCTTGAATGGGTGGGAAAATAGCATCAGTGTGAAGTTCCTCTGCCAACTTCTGTGCACACTTCAGAACGTTTTGAAATTCCTCATCTGACCGGTAAGACTGTAGGTTTGACTTTGCTTTCTCCAGTTGCTTCAGATATATCAAGGTCAACACCTTGGAGTCTCTTGCTTACAACTTTTATTTCAAATAGTATGTCATGCCACAACACTAAGCCACACAGAAATTTGAAGTAATGTATGTTTCTGGTGATTCCATTTCCCTCTGCCACTGTTCTCCCATGAACAGTTCCTGTCATATTATCCTCCATAATGACAACTATGGCATCATCTATCTGCTTTCAACTACCTGAAAGGAGGTTCCAAAGAGGATGGATCTAGACTGTTCTCAGTGGTAGCAGATGACAGAACAAGGAGTAATGGTCTCAAGTTGCAGTGTGGGAGGTTTAGGTTGGATATTAGGAAAAAACTTTTTCACTAGGACAGTGGTGAAGCACTGGAATGGGTTACCTAGGAAGGTGATGGAATCTCCTTCCTTAAAAGTTTTTCAGGTCAGGCTTGACAAAGCCCTGGCTGGGATGATTTAGTTGGGGATTGGACCTGCTTTGAGCAGGGGATTGGACTAGATGACCTCCTACGGTCCCTTCCAACCCCGATATTCTATGATTCTATGATCTTCCCAATTTGGTGTTCGATAGGCTTTATCACCTCCACTCGACTTTTTCCATCGTGTGGCACTCAGTGGTTTCAGTGTCAGAGAGGATGTTCCCAGATGTTGCTTCAAAATTTGCCATCGATGAGTGGAGCAGAGAAAAATACATCGGTGCTTTGAATTACATTAAAAAATTCAGCAGCCTCACTAGAAGCTGATGCTGCATCACTGATCACCAAGTTCAATGAATGAGAATTGCATGGGATAAAAAAAGCTCGAGAGTTTAACTCTCGGATCCGTGTCGGCACTCCTCTGTTCTTTCCTCTCATGTTGGCACCATTATCGTAGCCCTGACTTCTCATGTCATCTATTGCAATTCCGTATCTTCCAGCTTTTTAAGAAGCACATTTGTCATACCAGCTCCTGTAGTATCATCAATGTCAATAAATTCTAGAAAATGCTCTCTGACAGTCACCATTGCAGGGACATTTTCACTACATTCTGTTGTTGTTACAAAATGCACCGTTTTGATCCATATGGCTGATGTCAGATGTGCAGCCCAGAATAGCAGAGTAATATCTTGCTGATGTCAGTCTGCCACAATCTTCTGTTTGACTTTTGTTGCCAGTAACTGTATGATCTCATTTTGAATTGTTTTTCCAAGGTAGTGGTGTGTGTACATTTCTTAGGTGTTGACTCTTCTTAGATGTTCCTGGAGTACAGCATCAAACTCGGCCATCGGCTCCACAGTTTTAAGGAAGTTTCCATTGTTTGGCACATACAGCTGATCTGAAGTGCCACACAGTGCTAGGTTTTGGGTAGCAAGCATTCTCACAATGGCAATGAGCCTTTTCAGAACATTTTGCCAGTAAAGAGACTCTAATGCAATCTTCTCTTGATGCTGATTATCTATGGTGGCCTTTAACCTTAGTCTCATCTCAAACTCTTTCCACCTATGGAATTCTCTCTGCTGATTTGCTGCCTTCTCATGGCATGCCAGATTTCTAGCCAGATTTTTCCAGTCCTTTGTTCCTGTAGAACCCAATGTGTCTGTGTCAAGGTTCCTTCCCCACTCTGAACTTTAGGGTACAGATGTAGGGACCTGCATGAGAACCTCTACGCTTAATTACCAGCTTAGGTCTGGTTTTGCTGCTACCACCCAAATAATTTAAGAGTTATTTGGGAAACTCTGTCTACCTCCCCCCAAGAATATCTCCCTCCCAAGTACTATAACCCTTCCCTGGGTAGCCTTGAGAGACTCCTCCACAAATTCCCTGGTGAACACCGATCCAAACCCTTGGATCTTAAAACAAGGAAAAATCAATCAGGTTCTTAAAAAGAAGGCTTTTAATTAAAGAAAGAAAGGTAAAAATCATCTCTGTAAAATCAGGATGGAAAATAACTTTACAGGGTAATCAGATTCAAAGAGCCCAGAGGAACCCCCTCTAGCCTTAGGTTCAAAGTTACAGCAAACAGAGGTAAAATCCTCTCAGCAAAAAGGAACATTTACAAGTTGAGAAAACAAAGATAAACCTAACACACCTTGCCTGGCTGTTACTTACAAGTTTGAAATATGAGAGACTGGGTTCAGAAGATTTGGAGAGCATGGATTGATGTCTGGTCCCTCTTAGTCCCAAGAGCGAACAACCCCCAAAACAAAGAGCACACAAACAAAAGCCTTCCCCCCATCAAGATTTGAAAGTATCTTGTCCCCTTATTGGTCCTTTGGGTCAGGTGTCAGCCAGGTTACCTGAGCTTCTTAACGCTTTACAGGTACAAGGATTTTGGTGTTTCTGGCCAGGAGGGATTTCATAGTATTGTACACAGGAGGGCTGTTTCCTTCCCTTTATAATTATGACAGGCTGCAACATCAGCCTGGAAGAGTTTGCAACAAAAACAGTATGCAGCATTCTGGGTTTTTGAGTACATAAACATGGCCTCCCCACTTTGTCACACCACTAATATGTTGGATGGAAACTTCTATTTTCATTGTCTTTGGAAAACATGAAGTTTTTCACTTGCTGTGGCCCATGCAGTACAAGGAAGTCCCTCAGGCTACTGCTCAAGTGGGTCCACAGTCCTGGATCATCTAGACTTAAGGAACTAAACTCATCAGCAGCTGTTTCTTGCGCCTCCATCACACTCTTCTCTGATCTACACTTTTCTTCAGGAATGTGCATGGTTACATCCATTTGAGATGGAGATATGGATGCTGTAGTAGCTGCCAGGTCACCTGCACTCTGACTAACTGGAAGATCAGGCATCTCCTCACCACTCACATCCTCACTGGGGATGGAAGGCTCACCATGAACATTTGTGTCTATGTATCTCAGGAGAGCTCCTTCCTGCTTAGATAGAAAAGCCTATCTGGCTCCTTCTACTTCAGTTGACTGCCTATTCTCCTCAAGTGGGTTCAGGGAAGCAGCAGCAAACAGGAAGCTCCCTGAGAAGCTGGTATTAATTAGTCCAGGGTCCTATGGAGTGCTAGAGAGGTACGTAAGAGGCTCCTCCTCCTCTCTTTCCCTGCAGCTCCTGCTGCTTTCTGTTATTCCCTCTGACCTTTTCTCCTTCCTGTCTGTCATGTCTCTTGTGCCTGCCTTCCTCCAGCACAGCACTCCACCATCTCTGTGCATCTAGAGCAGAGAGAATACATATGCACCAGCAACAGACACAATTTTCTACACTCTGGGTCGTAGTAGTGCCCCCCCCACCACCACCAGTCTGGCATCTGAGGCGGCCACCTCAGTTTGCCTCATGGTAAGGTCAGCCCTGAGCAGCAGAGCTGGCTGGGCATGGAGATGTGAGCACACTGCACCCTCTTCTAACATGGTGTAGCTCCCCCACAGCACAAGAGCATCCAGAAGGGATTCTGGTAGATTCAGGCATAACTCTTTCATAAGACTACAACTGCACAATATTCTCTCAGTACCCATTCCAGATCACCTGAGGGGTCACACAGTCTGACCTAGGCCTGGTGAGAGAAGTTGGTCTCTTGACAGAGTATCATTTTTCAGTGTTTTGCTGCAATCATACTAATTAATGTAGATTTAACATTATACCACTGTGTTTTTATCAATAAAATTGCAGGGCATGCTATTTTCAACAACACTGTTATACTGGTTTATTAAAAGTGTATCAAGCAAACACAAACTCACACACGCACACTATTTCTTTAAATTGCAATACACATTTAAAAAAATATTTTATTGTTTTCCACGTGGTAAATAGTTATTGTTACTCCAACTGAACTGAAATTAAATATGATTCTTTTGGGAGTCTGATCCAACTCCAGTTGAAAATCAATGCGATTTTTGCCACTGACTAACAGGAGAAGAAAGGGTCTCTATGAACTGGTTTTTTTTTGTTTTGGCATTTATTGTTGCTCTTGGCACCCTCTTTACAATGATCTTGGCATCTTGGATCTTGATAAATGTTTTGAGAGATTCTTAGTTGATGTGTGCACCTTCTTCTGGTTGTGTTAGCAGTGCAGCATAGATGCTGTTGGCCCAATCCCAGAATCCTTCGTCAGCCAAAACTTCCATTGATCATGCTAGGAGGTTTCCTTGAGTAAGAACTGCAGGTATAGACCCTGGAAGTCCTATCTAATTTAATTTCCTAGAAATTTCTTTCTTTGTTTTACAGTTTAGGAGCCAGATGATCTTTCTGACCAGATTATATTTTTAAGGTATGACAATTTTTTAACTTAAACTTCTTGACATAATTTAATTCGAGGTAAAAAAGAACTAAGGGAACTGAGAATGTGAAGGGCCTTTCTCCAAGAAGGACTATTTTTTTAAAAATATGGTGCCTATCCCTCTTCTTCATTTAAATGAGTAGCGGCCATCTAGTAAAAGTGGGTCTTGAAAAGTTTTAATTGTCCTGGTAGCTGTTAGTCTGGGGTAGAAGGAAGCTGGTTAGGGAGATATCCAGGAGGTGAATTTTCCCACAAAATACATCTTTCCTTGAAAAGGCTGAAATAAGGAGCCTTTGGCACTGTAGCTTTTCGGTGGATAAATAGAGAATTAATTCTCCAGGATGCCAATCCTGTCTCTTTCATAAGCACTATATTTTAAAAAAAGCCTTAGCATGTCATGTTGCTTTTATTTATGGCTTTATTACTAATTTTTAATGTTGTAACCTTGTATGTTTGTAGTCTTTTTAAACTGTTTTGTAGTAAAGGACCTAGGTTACTATGTGACAATAAAATGTGCCTATATACAGCCTATTAATGAATATCTCTTATTTGCATAAAATCTGCAGTTTTATCAGAACTTTTGACTTGATTTTACACCAGTCTAAACAGGCGTCACTGTTCTGAAGTAGTATAGTTACAGTGGGGTAAGAGAGAAGAGAATCAGTCACTGTGTGCCTAGAATACATTGTGAAGAGGAAATTGTGGTAATTAAGTAACTTTATATGCAGGTTAACAGTTCTTTTGGGCTAAAGACAGTATGTGAGGGATGTACAGAGGAATCTTGCCCTGAAGCATGGTTTGGAGATGGACTGGTTGTTGCCTTCTACATGCAAGAGTGTTTGAGGTCCTTTCACTTAGCATGAGGTTTTTTCCAGAGGCAAAGACAACCAGTATATCAAACTCAAGACAGCATATTTGGATCTTTCTGGTAAAATGGGAAAGTGCCATATTCTTGTTGGAAAGGTCTACCATCGATAAAGTCAACTTTATCTTTATTTAGGAATTACTACAGTATTCATGATCAATGCGAGTTTTGTATATATACTAGTGTGTTCTAGAAATAAGGCTATGACCTCTTTCTTTTGAACAGTGGTGTATTTTGTTATTGATGTTGTCAGTGATATTATCGTATTAAGTTTGGGAGAAAGAGGAAGAAAACTTGTCACTACTAATGGTCTCTAGAACTTGATAAATGTAACATTCCTATGTCTTACAGGGGTATTGTAGAATCTAGTGTGTGTGACATAGCTGCTGCATTTTATTCATATCTTGTATCATCAGTTATAGGAACAAGCACACAATAACAAAGGTGCAACAAAATTACTCATTTGTAGTCAGAATGTGATCTCAGTGAAGTTTCAACCTAACTATGTGCCATTAGAGAAATGAAGACTAATCTTTTAAAAGGTAGCAAATACATTATTTTAATATTTCAATTATTCCACAGCACAGTTCACTTATCTTTTGTGGTAGGAAAATCTGACCTGGTATAAATGGTTGTAAACACAATTACTTCAAAGTTACCCCCCATTAAATCATTTCTGGTTTTAGCCCTGATTATTCTAAGGCTACCCTTATTGCTGAGGATAAGGTACTACTTACTAAGATCATCACTTCAGATGATCATACATAGAGGGTTACCATTGATTTCAACATGTGTAGTCTCAAGCCCATAGTCCTTGTTGACCTCAGTGTGATAATGGTAAAGTACTTTTCCCTACTTTTAGCCTCCAGAAGTTAAATACTTTCTAATTATTTTGCATAGGCTGTTATTTGACCATATTATGGCCCAGTCCTACAACCACTGACTTCAGTGATAGTTATTTCCATGAAGACAGTTAAGCACACGAGTAAGAGTTCCAGGATAAGCACTTAAACTGGAAGATTCCCAATGCTGAATTGAAAATGTACTTGTTAAGTCCAAATCCTGAATCTGTGAATTTACTTTTCAATGAAATGCACAGAAATCTAGTCTTGTACTATTAATTATAATCATTATATGCCTAAGTCCTCTGGCATCACGTTGAATATTTACCCATAAGAAACTTCTCTAGACATGGATTAAATCAAGGATCTCCCACTAATTTAAGGGAAACAAAGTTTTTGTTTAATATTTGTCACAAAACAAAGGGTATATTGTAATTATGAGAAATATCCAATGTTAACTTTAAAAAAATCTGCATTTGCTAGCAAAATATTTGGGAATAAATTATCCATTGAAGCCTTTGTAGTTTATTGCTTGCTTGCTAATTGTTAGTAATAATCACTTTCAATTACTATCGAGAAGTAGGTCAGCCAGTTTTTAGTGCTTATGAAAGTTGCAATTTAGAGCTAGAAGGTATATCAGCACATTATATTTTAATATGGGGGAGCAAATGGGCTTCTTTGCCGGCCTCTGAACCCTAAACAATGGTTCTGTGTAGGATACAGATCTAATTCAATATAGGATTTGTTGTATCCTGCTGTGGTATGTTAAAGTAATTATATTTACTGTAATTTTATTTATAAATATCTATATAATTAATTAAAATTATTCAAATTAATCACCAGAGCTTTTTTAGTCAGACCTTTCTCTGGTTTATGTGTAGGATCTGTGGGATCCCATTTCTGTTTGGGCAAGTTATGCTTCCCCCCTTTATCTGTGTGTCTTTTATTTAGGATTATTTTTGTCTAATATGGTTATGAATGTCAGAAGCAATCTGCAGACAGTCCATTAGCTTGACAACAGAACAGAAGGCCAATATCTGAGAGCTGCTCAGCCCCGGGTCAGTGTAGTTCAGGTGTGCTGCAGAGGTGATGTGTTCCAGTAAGAGGGAGAGGGATGTTCTATTAGGCCCTCATCCAAAGCCCATTGAAATCAGTAGAAAGCTTTCCATTGACTTCAGTAGGCTTTCGATCAGGCTCTTATTGCACATCTTCGTTCTGCTGGCTGATACATACAGCTGCATTGGCATCATCCTCAAAAAAAGTCTGTTCACCTGCTCTCTGCCTGAAGCATTCTTAGCTAACTATATGGGTCAGAGCAGGAGTCGGCAACCTTTCAGAAGTGGTGTGCCAAGTCTTCATTTATTCATGCTAATTTAAGGTTTTGCGTGCCAGTAATACATTTTAACATTTTTAGAAGGTCTCTCTTTATAAGTCTATAATATATAACTAAACTATTGTTGTATGTAAAGTAAATAAGGTTTTTAAAATGTTTAAGAAGCTTCATTTAAAATTAAATTAAAATGCAGATCTTTTCAGTTTAATGTGATCCTTGCCCTGGGTGAGTTTTCCAATGTCTGGCACGTATTTGAATACTTTAAGCTGCACACAGACTTCTGAGTGATCAGTTGTTAACCAACTCCGAGAGGGACAGAGGACAGATTTCATGTGTGAAAATACCTGTTCACACAAGTATGTGGATCCAAATGCTGAAGGCATTGCAAACGCAATTTTCTTCAAACAGTTACATTTCACTGGCAGGGATGTCCAGCAGGTCAGAATAGAGGCCCCATGATCTCTCTCCATAGCTTCAAGTGCGCTCCGCAGATCTCCAAACTTTGATGCCCACAATTCTGAGCTTTTTAACTGAATGAGCTGCATTTTGAAATCTTCAACACCCATCCCACTGAAATACAGACAAATCCAAGTTGCTTTCATTGAACTTTTCAGGGTTAATTAGAAAAGAAAGCATTGGGCCAAATCGCTGGAAATCTTGAAATCTGTCAGAAAATTCTGATTCCAGTTCTTGCATGTACATTCCAGCCTCATCGACACTGACAGCGCAACGTGTCGAGAGCTCTTTTATGTGTTGGAAGTAGCGGAAAGTCGAAGCTCAAATATCTGAAGAAAAAACTGCTAGTTTTACAACAAATGCCTTCCAGGTTTCATAAAGATCCAGAACTGTTTGCCCTGCACCCTGGAGACAGAGGTTGAGTTCATTTAGGTGAGTGGTGATGTCAGTTAGAAACATGAGCTTACGCAGCCATTTGTCACCATCCAGTTTGGGGTAGTTTTGTTCTTTTTCTGACAAAAAGGCCTTGATTGCATCAAAACAGTTTACAAAGCACACCAAAACTTTGCCACAACTTAGCCACCAAATGTTGCTGTGAAGTGGAATGTTGTTATAAGCACTGTCCATTTCTTCTAGCAGTGCTTGAAACTGTCTGTGAGTCAAAGCAGATAGAGTAACAAGGAAATTCACAGTTCTCACCACTGTATTCATCACATTATTACGTTCTGAATGAGAAATTTTAGCACACAGGTTTTCTTGATGGATGATACAGTGACTGTCAGCAGGGACGGCTCCAGGCACCAGCACACCAAGCGCGTGCTTGGGGCAGCAAGCCACGGGGGGTGCTCTGCCAGTCACCACAAGGGTGGCAGGCAGGTTGCCTTTGGCGGCATGCCTGCGGAGGGTCTGCTGGTCCTGCGGCTTTGGCGGACCTCCCGCAGGCGTGCCGCCGAATCCGCGGGACCGGGGACATCCCGCAGGCAAGCCACTGAGGACAGCCTGCCTGCCATGCTTGGGGCGGCAAAATTCCTATAGCCGCCCCTGACTGTCAGGTGACCAATTTGATCTTCAAGTAACTTTACAAATCCCTTCTGTTTTCCGACCATGGCAGGAGCACCATCTGTTGTTACACTAATTTTTTTCTGATGTCAATTCCTCGTTCTTCAAAATGACTTACAAAACTTTCCAGTATATCCACCCCATTTGTTGTGCCATGCAGGGGTTTTAGGCAACAAAGTTCCTCTTGGATTTCATCAGAAGCACAATATCTTGCAACAACTGCCAAATGTGGAATGTCATTTATATCCACGCTTTCATCAACTGCAATTCTAAACACTGCTGTGTCCTTTAATGCAGTTGTCTGCTTTTGTTAATGTTTTCTGCCATTTTGCTTACGTGTCTCTCAACTGTTCTGGCAGACAGGCAGTTATTTTATTCTAGATATGATCGTATCTTTATTTGGCAAATCATTGAACAAAACTTCCGAACTGCTGAGAAAAACTTTGTATATATTCCCCATCTGTAAACGGCTTTCCATTTTTTGCAACGCACTGTGCAATCAGGTAACTTCCTTCTGTGGCTTGATTTTTACTTACACTTAAGCATTTAAAAACACTGCTTTGATTCTCATATCCTGCTACTGCCTTTTTGATTGATTCAGTCTTGTCTGCTTTGTCAAGAAAGGTTTTCTCATGCTTTGTTTGAAAATGTTGTTGAACACGATGTGCGACAAACAACACTTTTACAACAGAAAGCACAAACAGCACGGTCCTTCTTTTGAATAAATACAGATGCGTCTGTCCAAAAACGCTGAAATGAATGGACATCTAACTTTGCTTTCTTAGGAGCTGACATTTTGTCAAATGTACCTCTCAACTTGCAGTGGGGAAAAAAATTGCAACAGATGGCACGCACAATGTCAAATGCAGTGTGCTGTTCCACATGGTGTGATAGTGATGTAAGCAGCAAATCAGGACTTAAAAATATCCCAGTACAGTGATTCTGGAACAATTTTAAGGTGGGGGTGCTGAGCTGCCCCTGTCTGCACCCCTCACTGCCCCAGGCTGGGGCCAGTTGGCCGCAGCTGGGGGCAGCTGCAGAGCCCAGTGCCAAGGCCAGGAGCAGAGCCCCAGGCCGGCAGTGGAGCCCCCCAGACCGGTGGCCGAGACCCGGGGCTGGTGAATGGGACCCCGGGTGGGAGGGGGCTGACGGACAGACCCCAGGCCAGCAGCGGATCCCTTGGGACCGGTGGCCGGGACCCAGGGCTGGTAGCGGGCTGAGCAGGGCTGGCGGCCGGTACCCCAGGCCAGCAGCAGAGCCCCAAGGCTGGCGGCCAGGACCCGGGCAGTGTGAGTGCCACTGAAAATCAGCTAACATGCCACCTTCAGCACACGTGGCATAGGTTGCCTACTCCTGAGTCAGAACTGAGAATGGCAAAAGGTGGCACTCAGAGGAAGTAAAAATATGTAGTTTCCTAGAATAAAGGAGTAGGAGATCTTAAAATTCAATTGGTAATTATATGCTTGAATAAATGTAGGAAAGGAGATCAGCCAAAAGAGAATAAAGCAGTGTGCCCACCCTTCTGCTTAATTAGCCTATCTGCCCCAAACCAAATCTCAGCACAGCCAAACATAGACAGAGACATTTTAAGATTTAGTGGTGAATTTAGCACTCATCAAAGTGAGAAACTAACAATACTGTCTTGAATGTAGACTACTGTAGGCAGCTTCACACAAAGCTCTAGCAACATACTCCAGTCTATCTGCAGTCCACATGGTCTCCCACTGTATGATTATTGTTGATTCTCCTATGGTGCAGTTTGTTCAGCATTATTCAACAGGGTCCTCAAAAGTTACCTGTACGTAACTTCCATTGGAAGGATGGAGGAGGCTGGAATCAGATTGCCCTTACAGCAATGGTGTGCTAAAGGAACATTATTTCAAAGGAGTATTAAAGAATATTGCTCAATAGCCCTCAAATGATCATACTAATTTCTCATTTTATTCTCCAAAGTAGCTCTTATATTGGCCAAGCTTCCCAGCTTCTTTAACTTCAGAGTTGCCCTCAGGCCAGCTTTTAGGGGCATGACCTAGGAAATGGGGTCAGTCAAGGCTTCTTTTGTAACATGCCTCACCCCTGTATTCCACCCTGTGTGGAGTGCTCTCTGGCCACAACTCAGAATCTGGACCATTATCTCATGGGACAGTTTTTAAGTCTTCCCCAACAATAGTTTCAGCATCAAGTAGGAGTTAAACATAAGAAGATTATTATATATCCTTGCAGGGTTAGAAATGGAAGATTTATACCAATGAGAAAGGAATATTCCCACCTTCCAATGGGACCAACATTTGCGCTGGAATACCCCAAGATATCAGACCTTACATTCATGACAGTTTTATGTACAAAAAATCTATTGTGTCATGTTTAAAGGTTACTGGATTCATGGTATCGGATGTATTCTGCGTTGCAAGAGGGATAGAAAAACGACCCCATTAAAATTGTAAAATAGTTTGCCCTGTAACTTATGTTGATTACACAGAAGCCACTATGTTTTCATTTGGCCTAAAGATATTATCAGCACTTATTTGGGGATGGCCTGCATAACTCACTCATGGACTGGCAACTCATGAGTACAGTAGCAGCCCCAGACCTATACTGATAAAAAGCATTCTTCCCATGTTACATTATATATTCCCTACATATACACATATGCACTTATATATGAAGGCAGTGGGACCATTCATATGAGTCATGTGAGCAGAACTTGGACCACAATATCTTAATATGGTACTTTGACACTCTGTAGCTCAGGGGAACACTCTGCACCTCCATGTTCATCCTTATAATATGTTTGTGTGGTATCCAATGTAAAGTTTGTCATGTTGGGTATCTTCGGTGTCTCATGATGCACTCAGCATTGTTGTTATAGTAATGTTATGGGTTGTAATTTCATGTATATAGTTATGAGGCTGAAAATGTGTCCTCATGGCTTAAAACAAGCCCAGGAAAAACTCTCCAGGAACAGAGGGGCAGGTCACACCTCATCAGGGCATGTATGGGACATACCCAGCCCAGCCTCACAGGAACAAAGGACACTGGCCTAGGCAACAACGAAAGATCTGTTGGACTCTCGAGTGAGTCACCCCCCTTCCCTTGGTCAGTCAGGGACTACAATGAGGTAATGCTCACCTGATCTTGAAAGGAGGGGGGGCAAAGCCAAGAGGGAAAAAATAACATGATAAAAGGGAGAGACGTTTGCCATGCTCTTCCTCTCCTCTCTTCCACCTCCATCTACAAACAAAATAAATAAATAATAATTGGAGATATACCTATCTCCTAGAACTGGAAGGGACATTGCAAGGTCATTGAGTCTAGCCCCCTGCCTTCACTAGCAGGACCAAGTACTGATTTTTGCCCCAGATCCCTAAATAGCTCCCTCAAGGATTGAATTCACAACCCTGGGTTTAGCAGGCCAATGCTCAATTCACTAAGCTATCCCTCCCCCTACACCACTACAAAGTGACGGAAGCACTGATCAAAGGGGAGAGCCTGGCTGAAGAGCAACCAGCCAGCCTGTAATGAGAAGCGTCTAAGTTTGTATGGGCACTGAAAGTGTTAAAATCGGCTTAGAATGCATTTTGCTTTTATTTCATTTGACCAAATCTGACTTGTGTTTTGACTTTTAATCACTTAACATCTATCTTTGTAGTTAATAAATTTGTTTGTTTATTCTACCTGAAGCAGTGTGTTTGGTTTGAAGCATGTCAGAGACTCTCCTTGGGAAACAAGCCTGGTACATATCAATTTGTTTGTGAAATTGACGAACTCATATAAGCTCGCAGCATCCAGCAGGCATAACTGGACACTGCAAGATGGAGGTTCCAAGAGTTGTGTCTGGGACCAGAGATATTGGCTGGTGCCATTCGGTTGCACAATCTGAGGAGCCACTTACATGCCAGAGGCTGTGCGTGAACAGCCCAGGAGTGGGGGGTTTTCACAGCAGAGCAGGGTAAGGCTGGCTCCCAGAGTCAAGGACTAGAGTGATCTAGCAGATCACAGGTCCAGATAACACCAGGGGAATGACACAGGTACATTTTCGGTGTTATTACACACATTGTGTGTACCCAATATGATCAGGAACACCAAAGACTTTGGTACATTAAACATCCTTTATCATAATCAAGAAAAAAAATCATTGTTAAGTTACTGAAAATTGAACGATTCCTACAAGTGGTATGCTAACAAAGGTAAAATGATGAGATAGTCCAAAAGCTAATGCTGCTCAAGTGAACCCTAGTAGACAGTAATTCTGTTTCCACACAAAGATTATTTTGTTATCTTGCTTTTTCTTTTTACAGGAGCTATTTTTCATGCATAGTACTAGTGTAAATTATGTACAGCAGACTTATTCGTTTAATAGGTTCAGGTCAGAGAGTTATTGTATTTCAGCAGTTGGTGCTCAGGGATTTTGTAATTTACAAAGTTTATTAATTTAGCAGGCATTTGTTTAAAATGCAACTTTTCCCTTCACCAGGCATTTGCAGTAGAACAGTAGTGTCTTGTCAAAATAGTGGAATGCCACATGAATTCCCTTATTATGATTCAGTTGTGAAAGTCCATGAAACTAGACCAAAAATATTTAAAAAAAAATACACACAAGAAAATTAATGCATAATGAAGCAAAATATTTGGGTGGGGGAAGAATATGCGTGCGAAATTGAAAAAAAGCAGAGAGGACTAGGAGACCATATATTACCATTCATTGTTTAGTGCAGCAGGATGCCACAATTAGAGAAGTAGGTAAATGCCAGCCTCTTAAGAGGGCAAGGCACAGTGGGCAGTCATGTTGAAATCTGCCTGCTTAATCATTTGGAGCTAGATTCTACCTGGCCCTTATGCAGCCACTCAGAATGCACGTAGGATGTTAGGCACTTCCATCACATTGCTCAGCCCTTTACACTCAGGGAGTGCAGAGGTAGATACTGAGATGTCTTCTAGGGAAATATAGCACCCTAAAGGGTTCTGGGAAGGGAAAGGTTATGCAGAACAAAGGCTCTGCCCCTACATGTTGGCTAGCACACCTGCTTGGCTGTGAGGGATTGGGATGAACATGCTGTAGTCCTTAAAAAAGTGCTAGCAGTTTGCACTCCCACTAGTCCCCAAACACAATACTTCCAGTACACTTCCTGTGACAGAACATGCTCAGTGCAGGACTGTGCCTTCAAAGCAGGGTCTAACACAGCGGTGGGCAACCTGTGGCCCACGGGCCGCACATGGCCTGTCAGGGTAATCCGCTGGCGGGCTGTGAGACTGTTTGTTTACATTGACCATCCACAGGCACGGCATCCGCAGCTCCCAGTGGCTGCGAGTTGCCATTCCCGGAAGTGCAGGAAGTGGCGGCCAGCACGTCCCTGCGGCCCACGCCACTTCCCATAGCTCCCATTGGCCAGAAATGGTGAACCGTGGCTGTGGATGGTCAATGTAAGCAAACTGTCTTGCGGCCCGCCAGCAAATTACCCTGACGGGCCATGTGCGGCCTGTGGGCCGCGGGTTGCCCACCACTGGTCTAACACCTCTACAGCAGCTTTGTAGAGAAACATGAAACAAAATGTGAGTGCTTTTTATTACATTCCTATGGGACCATTTCTAATGTTCTATTCCCCATCACCTGCAGAAGCAAGGACCTTGTTATATCCCAAATGTAAGCACTGTCTACCAGATCCTGGTATGGAGTAAATCAGAGTAATATCAATGACTTCCATATAGCTATACTGATTTATATGACCTGGCTCTCTGGTTTGATGCATCAAAGAAGTCAAATATGCACCTAGAAATCAATAAGACATTATTGTCCAGATCACAACTGTGCTTGGGCAAAAAACAGTTACTCACCTTCTTGTAAGTGTTGTTCTTTGAGATGTGTTGTTCATGTCCATTTCAATCAGGTGTGTGCACACTGCGTGCACAGTAGCTGGAAGATTTTTCCCATAGCAGCTTCCGTCAAGTCAGCCTGGGCACACCCCCTGGAGTCGCACTTTCATGGCGCTCAATATAGAGCCCTGCTGACCCGCCATCCCCTCAGTTCCTTCTTGCCGGCTATTCTGACAGAAGGGTAGGAAGGAGGGTATTGGAATGGACATGAACAACACATCTGAAAGAACAGTTATGAGAAGGTGAGTAACCATTTTTTCTTCTTCAAGTGCTTGTTCATTTCAATTCCAATCAGGTGACTCCCAAGCCCGAGTTCAGGAGGTGGGGTCGGAGTCGTCCACTGATTGGAGCACCACTCTTCCGAAGGCCTCATCATTTCTGGCCTGCTAGGTGATTGCATGGTGCATGGTGAAAGTGTGTATGGAGGATCACGTCACTGCTCTGCAGATTTTCAGGGTGGGAACCTGTGCCAGGAACACCACTGAAGAGGCCTGGACCCTCGTGGAGTGCACAGTGAGTGGAGGTGCAGGCACCCCTGTCAGGTTGTAGCACTCACGTATGCAGGACGTGATCCATGATGAGATGCATTGTGACGACATAGGTTGACTTTCATTGTATCTGAAACTGCCACAAATAACTGGACAGACTTTTGGAATGGCTTCGTTCTCTCAATGTAGAAGGCTAGCACTCTGCGGAGATCCAGTGAGTGAAACCTTTGTTCCCTGCCACTCAAGTGCGGCTTAGGGTAGAATACTGAGAGGAAGATGTCTTGGTTGATGTGAAACTGGGAGACAACCTTTGGGAGGAAAGCCGGGCGGGGTCTGAGCTGAACCTTGTTCTTATAGAACACCATGTAAGGGGGCTCTGACGTCAGTGCCTTGAGCTCAGAAACCCTCCTGGCTGAGGTTATCACTACCAGAAACGCTACCTTGTATGAGAAATAGAGCAGGAAGCACGTCGCCAAAGATTCAAAGGGCAGTCCCATGAGTCTGGAAAAGACCAGATTGAGGTCCCAAGCTGGGACAGGCTGCCAGACATGAGGGTATAGCCTGTTGAGACCTGTAAGGAAATGGCTGACCATAGGGTTGGCAAAGACCAAGCGGCCTTCTGCACCTGAATGAAAGGCAGAGATGGTGGTCAAGTGAATCCTTATTGATCACCTGGACAGCCCCTGCTGCTTGAGATGGAGAAGATAGTCTAATATAAGCGGCACAGAGGCGAGCGTCAGGGACGCATGATGCTGCACCAACCAGACTGAAAATCTCTTTCACTTGGCAAGGTAGGTGGCTCTCGTGGAACAGTCCCTTAGGAGAAGTCAGAGTTCTGGCTGCTCTACGATGCACTGAGTAGTACAGACTGGGGGGAATTCAACCTAGAACCATGGAGTGCAAAGTTGGCTTATAATCGCCTTTGCACCACCTACCTCCTCTTTCTTGGGTACCACTCAGGAGTTGGGCCAGTAATTATTACTGTGAAGGTAAGAAGAAATGAAATGGGCTTCCGGGGAGTATGTAGGATATACTACAGCAAAAGCATGCTTGCCTACCAGCTGCAGATGTAATGACGGGGATGAAGATAATTGTCAGCACAAAGGCTCAAGGAACAAGTTTTGACTGTAGCTAGGTGTAACACTGTTAGGACTTCTAAAATCCAGCAGCACCACTATAAACAGCCAACATAAAGAATGTAAGATGGGCATGACATAATCTCAGTAACTCAAACCAATGAGCAATCCTGTGGCTCTTTTCAGAACAAGCTGCAGGAGATCAAGTAACCAGAAAGCTCTCTGAAGAGGGAATTAGAATAACAGAGCCTTATATTCACAAGCATCTGTATCACTGTTGCAGATCACCAATTAGCTTATAAAGTCCCACCAATTAAAGAAAGATACAAGATTCACTAACAGAGCAAAAAAGGCCTGCTTTCTTCATGGAATGAGACAGTTGCCTGGTAGTTGAAAAGCTGCCACTGTTGACATACCAGTCCTTGTCTCTGGCTTTTTTTCATTGTCCCAGACATGCAGGAAAAAAGACAAGATGCAAGTGAGGTTGTTTAATTAGGCTGAAACTTTACTAATTTGACTCATCTGGGAACTATCCAGCAATACCTTGTACAGGGCAGGTCATGAGTCTTGACTTAATCTGTGACACCTGGTGGAGGGCTGACATCAGCATCCCACCCATCCACAGCTGGTCTCAGCTTATTGCCCTCCCTTTGTCTGAGAGTTAAGGGGCAAGGGAAAGGGGAGTTGTCTCCTCCATATTCCAGACATTAGTAGCCCCAAACCCATTCATCAGCTTCCTTAGCAAATGCCTTTTCATAAATCCAATTCTAGTTTATTTGGGAACCATACTTCTATAGAATGAGAATGTGCACAGGATACCTGACACAAAGCAATTCAGTTGGCTATCTTTCCCCTCACTCCCAGCAAAGTAAGTGACCCCTAGGGGAACTAGGAGGGCTGGCTGGGCTCTCCCCTAACCACAGAGTCACAAGTGAGTGAGTTCAGATCTTAAGCTGTAGGTGAAGAGTGCTTGGTAGGGGGAGGAGGGGATGCAAAGGTAACCTTTAATCACCTTTGCACTCCCTTTAACTTGTGTGGCAAATGGCCAAAAGTGGAACATCTGTGTCTTGTTGCATGTCACACCATAGGGAACAAACAATATAGTTGCCCCTTTGGCCTGGCTGGTTAGCCAGAATTCAGGTCCTTGCAGGGTTGTTTCTGGTAGGATGAGAAATCTGTAATATGAGTCATGTATATTCTTTGTGTAATCTACCTTATTTACCCCCACCCCAAAAAAGTACACTACATTCATTTCCTTGCCACTATAGAAACCAACAGAAATCCCCCAGTCTGCTTCTTCAACAAGCTCTGTAACCCAAGTACTCTATCCCCTCTCTTCTTCTCAGGGTCATGCTCACACCTGCTTCTTTGGCTTTCTGCCTCCAGCACACACAGCCTGTGAATAAATGTCCTAGCTCTTTTGTTTGTCAGCAGGGAGAGCCCTGCTAATAGCTCTGGCCTGTGACCCCATTGCCTTGCGTAGTCACCCCCATTGTCTTTAGCTGATTTTCCTAAGGCACTTGATTGCTTCATCTCTGGAGCCTGAAAGAGCATGCTTGCCACCCTCAATTGGTTTTAATGGCATCTGTGATTGTCTTTGGATCCAGGAGTTACTTGTTGGGTTTAAACAATAAAACCTGACTTTAAGGATATTTTCTCACTTTTTTGATACAGTTACCCCAGCTCTGCCCTCTGTTGAAGATGAGAAGGGACCGAGGGGTCCCTGCCAGGCTACTCAGGTACTTGGGGGTTGGGGATAGGATCTCAGCGCAAGCTTTGTGTAGACCCCTATGAGGAGGTAAACTTGGGGAGGGAAGAGTAGTTTCCTACCCAGTCTGCTCCCAATGCAAATAATGGAGTCCTACCACTGATTCTTCAGGTAATGCTGCCCCCTGTCCTTTACAGAGTGAATGAAGCCCCTTATTGCACCAGTTCAATTAAGAAGGCTCCCAGTACTTCAGTACAAGTAATGCATCCCTTAAACCCCAGCACAAGTGAGGTCCCTGCCCCCAAATCATTTTAATGCTCCTCTCCCACACTCACCTGCAATAAGTGCAGGTTTTCCGTACTTGTTACTGCCACTGTGTCCTGGTCCCAGAAGTCTCCCCTCTGTTCCTTCTTAACTGGCAGCTCTGGGCCTGTCCAAGGGACAGCGCTGGCCACAAGCACTGGCAGTGTTTGGATAGGGCAGGAGGAAACAAGTAGCCCTTACCATGTTCAGAAGAGTGTATTGCGAGAGGAGGGAGCAGAAACAGCTAGGCAGCTCAGAGCCAGCTCTGCTCCTTCCTCTCCTCTCCTCTTGTGAATCTAGCCTGTGTCCTCCTTCACCCTCATCCAAAAATTTCCAGTAGAATTCTGGGAAGCTCTCCATTCCCTCACAGACATAGAGACAGGGGTAAGGGGCCAACAGCTGCCTGAATTGAGTCTTCTCCTTCCTTCACTACTGCCAGCTGTTCCCTGCCCCAGGCAGGACTGCTCAGAATGGGCTGCAGGAAGACATGGAAGTTGAAGGAGTTCTAATGCAGTTCACTCCACTGAATACTGTCATACACTTGAGAGTTCTGGTCACCAATATATCATAGAATAGCTCAAAAGGGACACTTCCCGTAGTTGCAAACCACCAGGGTATAGGGATGTCCCAGCCATGCCTCTTTCTCCACACTGCCAGCTCTGTCATGGTGGCTATATGCCAACTAAGATGCCCCCTACTTTGGCGGAATCCTTCAGAAGCTGCCTAAATCTGATTATGGGGCACCTTTGTGCCACCAGAGCAGTGGAAAGATACCCTAATGCAAGGCAGGCTCTTGGCCAAAGTGTCTGTCTGGTAATTAATCCCATCAAGCAGTTGCATACCTCTGTAATACATCTGAATTTTTTTATTTCACTCGAGTTATAAACTATTCTTTCTGTACCCAGCATAGCTTGTGGCTATTTATCTGTTTGGATCTGTCACTTAGAGCTGGTATTCCTTGGTGTATTTGAGGACTGTAACATATGCTGTATTAAAATAACTTTGTGTTACCAGATAGCTGGAACAAATCATTTCTCTTTGAAGATTTATAGAATACAAGTCTCAGTTGTCCTCTACTTTTTAATTTGGTCCAAAGGAGTTGCCACTTCAGCAGTTGTTGCAGCAAACTCCTTGCTTTGTCTACACCCCAAAAAAGCAGATTGTTGTTCCATATGTCAGATTATCAGTTTTGTTGGGTATAGTGATCTAGCCTCCAGTTAAACCTTTTTTTTTTCCTGCTAGAACTTAGGACCAATGTTTGAACTATGTGTGTTTTTGGTTGGTTGTGGGTTTTTTTTGTTTGTTTGGTATACCGTTTAGTTTTGCTTCATATATTTCTATGTTTTCTTAATGCCACAAAACTCTTTTCTTTGTCTCCGGGATCAGCGACTTAACATATGAATGCAATTGTCTGAGTGAAGGCACAGTTTTATCTATCCTCTGGTATCCAATATGCTTTCTGTCTGTTGTGTTTAAGAATATGGTACAAATGATTTTATTAGTATATTGCAAATACTCAAATCTACAGTTCTATTTAAAATTAATTTTCTCTTTTGTCTGTAGTTGCATCTTGGAACACTTTCCTTATGAACTATAAAATGTTAATAGCAAAATTCAGTGTTACTTTATGACTGTCGTGTCATTTTTTCTCAGCTTGATCAGCTCTTTCAAATGGCATCATTATGATGAAAGTTGTTTACAGTAATAAAGCAAGAATAGTTTCAATAAAAAGTAGGTGCTTTTACACTTAGAGTATCTGGCATTAATGCAGTAGCTACTCATTCTGTGGGTGCAGAATCTTAAGTAAGTCCACAATATAATGGAGTTAATGTTTGTAATCACAAGATTGCCCCCCACAGGATCTAAAGGCATGGAAAAAGACAACAGAAAATACATTATTAAAATGAAGGAAGAGAAATTGTACATATTGGTGATATAAGGAAAAATAACTGGTAACTGAAGCTTTGAGTTTTAGAGAAACTGAATTATTCTAATGCAACATCATTCTTCACTGGTAAACTTCTACAGATCATCAATTTCTAAGAAGAACACAGTGATACTTAAGGTACATTTGTAAACATTTTACTAATAATACATGATTAATAGCAATTAAAATATAAATTATTGCAGAGGCACTCTAACGTGGTGGGAACACATGGATGATTTTTCAAAATACATTGAAAAAGGATGTTCTACAAAGTTACAAAGCATTAATAAGCTGGAACATATAATATTATTTAGATACCATCACACCCCACCAAATCTTAGAGGAGATAGTATAGCAATAAGGGAAAAAAAGCAATGGTGGGACTTTATGCCAACTTCACCCAGGTGAAAGGATAATTGAAGGTACATAAAAGGGGTGAAGCAGGCCCTTTCAATTTAGATACCTTTCAATTTAGTGGGAATGCTCAGACCTTGCAGGATCAGGATCTTAATATAAATAGACTGGTTACTAGCATAGTGTTGGATGAAATTCAGGTTGCTGGGATTGTAATGAATAAAATGATCAAGGAAGTAACCAGAATCCATTTAACATAGGTGAGAAAAAAAGTTCGATGATCCTTTGACTAAGACTGTGAGCTGAGACTTGGAGATCCACGTTCAACTGTTGGCTCTACCACAGATTTCCCCATGACTTTGGGCAAGTCTCTTATGCCATGATTCAGGAAAGTGCTTGAATCCATCCCTGTTTAGGATGCATTGACTTTAGTGAGACTTAAGCACATGCTAACATGTTGTCCTGGATAGAGGTTTTCCTAAATCAGGGTCTTATTCTCTCTTATTCTATCTGTTAAAAGGGGATAATAGTACTTCCTTTCTCTGTTCATCTCTTCAGATTGTAAATTTTCAGAGCAGGGAGAGTTTCTTACTACAAATATGTGCAGTCCCAAGTACTGTGGAACTGTACTCTCTCTTACAATAATACAAAAAGTAAATAGTAAAAATAATAGAAAAACTCATGTCTGGAACTTCCTCGGCTGTCACAGGTGAAAGGCACCAATGGCTACATTTGTTGCATCTGACGAAGCGGGTATTCACCCACGAAAGCTTATGCTTATAAAGCCGCGCACAAGCGACCAGGGAGCTTTGCGAACAGGGGCTGCTAACAGGGAGTTTCCCAAGGGAGTTCTCCAGGTGAAGGAGGAGCTAATACAGCATCTGTGGGGTAAGTGACTGTCTGTAGTGTGTGTTTGTTTGTGTTTGGGGATTACTTGCTGTGTGCTGAGCTTGTGTTTGTCAGTCTGTTTGGTTGTTTGAGGGACCGTGTGCTCTGGCTGGCAGTTGGGTCCAGTTGGAGGCAGGTTTGAAAGCTTGAAGCCTCTGGTAATTGGCTGAGCCTTAATCAGTGGGCAGGGCATTCACTCAGGCCAGGGCTTTATAAAGTCGCGCACAAAGGTAATAATTGGAGATATACCAATCTCCTAGAACTGGAAGGGACCTTGAAAGGTCATTGAGTCCAGCCCCCTGCCTTCACTAGCAGGGCCAATTTTTGCCCCAGATCCTTAAGTGGCCTCCTCAAGGATTGAACTCACAACCCTGGGTTTAGCAGGCCAATGCTCAAACCACTGAGCTATCCCTCCCTCCCATCTCCAGGGAGCTTTGTGACCAGGGGCTGCTAACAGGGAGTTTCGCAAGGGAGTTTAGAAGGGGAGTGGGAAGGGAGTGGGAGCCCCTCGCCAGCCCTAACCCCTTCCCCGTGGCCCCCACCTAAAACCTATAAACCGAATCACATTCCAAAACTACTTCCGTAAACCACCCTTTCACTAACTAGGAGACAATGCAGGCAGAAGCCCAGCAGCAGAGTGGGGGCTATCCAGTTTATTGCACTGACTGTCGCATGTATGATTACCTGCCCTGTGGGCGGGTGGCGTATGTGTGCACTCGGTGCAAGGAGCTCCTGGCCCTCAGAGACCATGTACGGACTTTGGAGGCCAGGGTGGCGGAACTGGAGGAGCTGAGAGAGGCAGAGAGGTATGTTGATGAGGCTTTCCGGGACACTGTAGATTTGTCCCACCTCCGCTTAGACAGCTCCTGTGCTGTTGAGGAGGAAGAAGGGCCCAGGGAAGTAGAGCAGTCGATGGGAGCAGAGGGAAACCTTCCCGTAGTTGGGACCCTCCTTCCAGATGGTGCTGGGGTTGCCTCTCGCACTGAGGTTGCCTCTCCGGGGGAGGGAACTCCAGTTTCTAGGAAAAGGCAGGTGTTAGTAATGGGAGATTCGATTATTAGAAATGTAGATAGCTGGGTCTGTGATGACCGGGAGAACCGTATGGTGACTTGCCTGCCTGGTGCGAAGGTTGCGGATCTCTCGAGGCAACTAGATAGACTTATGTGTAGTGCTGGGGAGGAGCCGGTGGTCGTGGTACATGTAGGTACCAATGACATAGGGAAGGGTTGGAAGCCAAATTTAGGCTGCTAGGGAAGAAAGTGAAATCCAGGACCTCTATGGTGGCATTTTCAGAAATGCTCCCAGTTCCACGCGCAGGGCCAGGTAGGCAGGCAGAGCTCCAGAGTCTCAATGCGTGGATGAGACGATGGTGTAGAGAGGAGGGGTTCACGTTCATTAGGAACTGGGGAAACTTCTGGGATGGGAGGAGCCTATACAGGAGAGATGGGCTCCACCTAAACCAAAGTGGAACCAGACTGCTGGCGCTAAACATTAAAAAGGTTGTAGAGCAGTTTTTAAACTAGGAGATGGGGGAAAGCCGACTGCTGCAGAGGAGCGTGTGGATCGGACACAGACTTCTCTTAGGGGAGAGTCTGATGATAGAGAATCTCCAGGTTATAGTCAGGAGCAGAGGAATGAGAAGTATAATGTAAGGGCCGGATCAGATGATAAACAGTCACATAAAAAAGAATCTGGCACATCAGAAAAAGGCAGGCTAATAAACAGGGACAAGTTTTTAAAGTGCTTGTACACAAATGCCAGAAGTCTAAATAATAAGATGGGTGAACTAGAGTGCCTTGTGATAAAGGAGGATATAGATATAATAGGCATCACAGAAACCTGGTGGACTGAGAGCAATCAATGGGACACAATCATTCCGGGGTACAAAATATATCGGAAGGACAGAACAGGCCGTGCAGGGGGAGGAGTGGCACTATATGTTAAAGAAAGTGTAGATTCAAATGAAGTAAAAATCTTAAGCGACTCCACAGGTTCCATAGAGTCTCTATGGATAGAAATTTCATGCTCTAGTAAAAATATAACAGTAGGGATCTATTATCGACCACCTGACCAGGACAGTAATAGTGATGATGAAATGCTAAGGGAAATTAGAGAGGCTATCAAAATTAAGAACCCAATAATAGTGGGGGATTTCAATTATCCCCATATTGACTGGGAACATTTCACTTCAGGACGAAATGCAGAGATAAAATTTCTCGATACTTTAAATGACTGCTTCATGGAACAGCTGGTACGGGAACCCACAAGGGGAGAGGCGACTCTAGATTTAATCCTGAGTGGAGCGCAGGAGCTGGTCCAAGAGGTAACTATAGCGGGACCGCTTGGAAATAGTGACCATAATACAATAGCATTCAACATCCCTGTGGTGGGAAGAACATCTCACAGCCCAACGCCGTGGCCTTTAATTTCAAAAGGGGGAACTATACAAAAATGAGGGGGTTAGTTAGACAAAAGTTAAAAGGTACAGTGACTAAAGTGAAATCCCTGCAAGTTGCGTGGGCCCTTTTTAAAGACACCATAATAGAGGCCCAACTTCAATGTATACCCCAAATTAAGAAAAACAGTAAAAGAACTAAAAAAGAGCCACCGTGGCTTAACAACCATGTAAAAGAAGCAGTGAGAGATAAAAAGACTTCCTTTAAAAAGTGGAAGTCAAATCCTAGTGAGGCAAATAGAAAGGAGCACAAACACTGCCAACTTAAGTGCAAGAGTGTAATAAGAAAAGCCAAAGAGGAGTTTGAAGAACGGCTAGCCAAAAACTCCAAAGGTAATAACAAAATGTTTTTTAAGTACATCAGAAGCAGGAAGCCTGCTAAACAACCAGTGGGGCCCCTTGATGATCAAAATTCAAAAGGAGCGCTTAAAGATGATAAAGTCATTGCGGAGAAACTAAATGGATTCTTTGCTTCAGTCTTCACGGCTGAGGATGTTAGGGAGATTCCCAAACCTGAGCTGGCTTTTGTAGGTGACAAATCTGAGGAACTGTCACAGATTGAAGTGTCACTAGAGGAGGTTTTGGAATTAATTGATAAACTCAACATTAACAAGTCACCGGGACCAGATGGCATTCACCCAAGAGTTCTGAAAGAACTCAAATGTGAAGTTGCGGAACTATTAACTAAGGTTTGTAACCTGTCCTTTAAATCGGCTTCGGTACCCAATGACTGGAAGTTAGCTAATGTAACGCCAATATTTAAAAAGGGCTCTAGGGGTGATCCTGGCAATTACAGACCGGTAAGTCTAACGTCAGTACCGGGCAAATTAGTTGAAACAATAATAAAGAATAAAATTGTCAGACACATAGAAAAACATAAACTCTTGAGCAATAGTCAACATGGTTTCTGTAAAGGGAAATCATGTCTTACTAATCTATTAGAGTTCTTTGAAGGGGTCAGCAAACATGTGGACAAGGGGGATCCGGTGGACATAGTGTACTTAGATTTCCAGAAAGCCTTTGACAAGGTCCCTCACCAAAGGCTATTACGTAAATTAAGCTGTCATGGGATCAGGGCCGCCCAGAGGGGGGGGCAAAAGGGGCAATTTGCCCCAGGCCCCGCGTCCCGCAGGGGCCCCCACGAGTGTTTTCCGGGGCCCCTGGAGTGTTTCCCCTTTTCCCGCGGCTCCGGTTGAGCTCCCGCAGGCATGCCTGCGGCAGGTCGACCGGAGCCCGGGACGAGCGGACCTGCCGCAGGCATGACTGCGGCAGGTCAACCGGAGCCGCGGGACCACGGCACCCGCCGCAGTCATGCCTGCGGCAGGTCCGCTCGTCCCGGGCTCCGGTCGACCTGCCGCAGGCATGCCTGCGGGAGCTCAACCGGAGCTAAATGCTGCCCCCCCCCAGGGAAAGGGCCGCCCCACGCGCCTGCTTGGCGCGCTGGGGTCTAGAGCCGCCCCTGAGCGGGGGCCCCCCGCCGCCGAAGACCCCGGGCCCCCGGAATTCTCTGGGCGGCCCTGCATGGGATAAAAGGAAAGGTCCTTTCATGGACTGAGACCTGGTTAAAGGATAGGGAACAAAGGGTAGGAATTAATGGTAAATTCTCAGAATGGAGAGGGGTAACTAGTGGTGTTCCCCAAGGGTCAGTCCTAGGACCAATCCTATTCAATTTATTCATAAATGATCTGGAGAAAGGGGTAAACAGTGAGGTGGCAAAGTTTGCAGATGATACTAAACTACTCAAGATAGTTAAGACCAAAGCAGATTGTGAAGAACTTCAAAAAGATCTCACAAAACTAAGCGATTGGGCAACAAAATGGCAAATGAAATTTAATGTGGATAAATGTAAAGTAATGCACATTGGAAAAAATAACCCCAACTATACATACAACATGATGGGGGCTAATTTAGCTACAACGAGTCAGGAAAAAGATCTTGGAGTTATCGTGGATAGTTCTCTGAAGATGTCCACGCAGTGTGCAGAGGCGGTCAAAAAAGCAAACAGGATGTTAGGAATCATTAAAAAGGGGATAGAGAATAAGACTGAGAATATATTATTGCCCTTATATAAATCCATGGTACGCCCACATCTCGAATACTGTGTACAGATGTGGTCTCCTCACCTCAAAAAAGATATTCTAGCACTAGAAAAGGTTCAGAAAAGAGCAACTAAAATGATTAGGGGTTTAGAGAGGGTCCCATATGAGGAAAGATTAAAGAGGCTAGGACTCTTCAGTTTGGAAAAGAGAAGACTAAGGGGGGACATGATAGAGGTATATAAAATCATGAGTGATGTTGAGAAAGTGGATAAGGAAAAGTTATTTACTTATTCCCATAATACAAGAACTAGGGGTCACCAAATGAAATTAATAGGCAGCAGGTTTAAAACAAATAAAAGGAAGTTCTTCTTCACGCAGCGCACAGTCAACTTGTGGAACTCCTTACCTGAGGAGGTTGTGAAGGCTAGGACTATAACAATGTTTAAAAGGGGACTGGATAAATTCATGGTGGCTAAGTCCATAAATGGCTATTAGCCAGGATGGGTAAGAATGGTGTCCCTAGCCTCTGTTCATCAGAGGATGGAGATGGATGGCAGGAGAGAGATCACTTGATCATTGCCTGTTAGGTTCACTCCCTCAGGGGCACCTGGCATTGGCCACTGACGGTAGACAGATACTGGGCTAGATGGACCTTTGGTCTGACCCGGTACGGCCTTTCTTATGTTCTTATGTTCCAATACGTCTGTTGTCTATAAGGTGCCACAGGACTATTCGTCACTTTTTACAGATCCAGACTAACAAGGGTTAATCACGTGAAAATTCTCTTACTTTGCTCATTACCTTGGTAATAATTTATTAGCAAACACTTCACCTAGGATAGGTACAGGTAAATCCTAGACTGAATTTTGCTTACCTACAGGATGTACAATAAAATCTACTAATTCCTCTGTATCAGTTTGAAAGCTGTAGTTTAAGACTGCAGGTGTCTGACAGAAAACTGAAGACTTGATTGATTTATATGACACTGTTTTAACAGAAAGTTCTATAAAATAAGTCAAAAACAGTTTGACATCTTGCAAGACAACCTTAGATTAAGAAATGTCAGGTTTGTGGAGCACAGAAAGAAGAGACCATGATATATATTTTCAATGAATAGCAAAAGTGGTGGTGGTGGGGAGATGCCTATAAACTTCCCCATCAATGTGTTGTAGCACATTATATCCTTGGAAAGGCCAATCAAGTAACACATTATAGGGTACTTGTGCAATGTTGCAACTCTTCGAATGAGGAGAAAACAATTGAAACTGGCACATAAATCTGAGTCAAGTTGTTAGGGTTGAAGAATTTTCTTTTATGTGGATTACCCTGCTGTTCTTATATGATGTTGAAAGGTGTTTATAACTGTTAAACTGGGAATGAAAAATATAAGCCAAGATAATGTGATACATTCACCTAAAACTCATTGTGGAAATCAAACTTTTGTCTTTCTCTTGCACATGCTGGATAAGAAGGCTAACTGTTCCTGGAAAGTGAAAGACATGAATTTGGAGGACATTGAAACATATAGTATGAGACTCCTACTTTTTTAATACAAAGCATATCTTTCCTAAACGTTAGTTTCATGATTCCTTTTTGTAAATTAATTTTTATTACATTTTATTAAATTACATTAAACAAACATTTGGCCTGACTCTCCTCTTGCACCGGTCTTACCTAAGTATATCTTCACTCTAATTTTAAGGCAGTGTTAAATCTTGTAACTCAGGCCTGGCCTGCCATAAGTAATTAACACATGGAGGGAGGCCTCATTTCTTGAGGGATAGAATTAGGGAGTGTAGAGAGGTTAGCCAGGCTTGTCTCTGACCGGGGCGGTGAGGAACCATACCACCTCACTAAATTCAGGAAGATGTCTTGTGGGGAATTATTTCGGCCACGGGAGTCCTCCTCTGCAGCCTCTGTGAGGGCAAAAATAAACACAGTAAGCCAGGCCCTAGGTCAGAGCGGGGCAATGGTGAGTCAGGTGCTCAGGCCCTCAGGCAGAGGCTGAGCAACAACAGTATATAATAGTATATATTAGTAAGCCCAGGCCCTGAGAACAGCAGAAGTAACATGAGCTATTGTTTGCCTGCTTCCTTCCAGCATGGCGTATTTATTCCTCAGGTAATCAGTGGAATTACACTGAGAGCACCTTTTGGGCTCTTCTGCTTTTACAGGAGATTTGGGATGAGGGTTAGAGGAATGTTTTTGGGTAAGAGAATGTTTAGGCTCCCAATCCCCTTCTCTCTTCCCAGGGGCAAAATGGGATCCTCCCTTCCCAGCAGTTTTAAACCCCTCTTTCTGTGGCCTGCCCTCAATAGACACCTGATTCTGTTCAAAGGCATCAGCTAAAAAAGCAATCTCATCCACAGACTTTACATCTTTGTCCCATAGACACTGCTTTACATCTGCCTTACAGATGCTTAGGAAATGCTCTTGAGCAACAAGATCCAACATTCCCTCAAAACTTGCCACCTTTTTACCCCTCACCCATTTTCCCAACAAATCTTTCATTTTGTTTACATGTTCCCCATTACTCATCCCAATATCCCTCTTAAGATTCCTAAATTTAACTCTATATGTTTAAACACTTCGTAAAACAGTATCTTTAAATTTACAATAGTCTAAAGCATCTTCAATAAGCATTCCATTGAATACATTTCAAGCTTTACTGGTTAATTTTGCAATCAGGGTAGGAACTCCCTTATCATCAGGGATTTCGTGTATTTCAAAGGTAGTCAGATATTCAGCAATATCATCCTCTTCACTGTCTGCAGGACATAAGTGTTCCCACTTGTGGATTTTTGGAGTGATGGGAGTCATTGGGGTTGGGGGCAGGGCCAGTGCAAGGATATTTCGCACCTTAGGCAAAACTTCCACCTTGCCCCCATCCCCGGCCCGGGGATCCAGGGCCGTCCCTAGCTATTTTGGTGTCCTACACAGCCCCCCCCATGGAGGGGCTGTGGGGGGCCCCAGGCCTCCACAGGGGAAAGGGAGGCTGGCCCGAGGCCTCCGCAGGGGGGCTGTGTGGGGCCCTGCCCCAGGCCTCTGTGGGGGGGTGGGGTGACCCAAGACCTCTGTGGGGGACAGAGGGAGGGGGACTGACCACTTCCTCCGGGAAGTGGAGTGACCCGGCCCCAGCCTGCTCTGCTCCCCTGGCTCCCAGCCATGCGGCCAGCGAGTGTGGAGGGAGTGATTCCCCCCTCCCCCCAAGCCTGGGAGCCAGGGGAGCAGAGCAGGCTGGGGCTGGGTCACTCCACTTCCCGCAGGAAGTAGCCAGCTCCCTGTCCCCCACGGAGGCTGGGGCTGGCCAGCCCCCTCCCCCGCTCACCCCTGCAGAGGCCTGGGGCCCCAGCCTGCTCTGCTCCCCTGGAACCCAGGCTTGTGCGGAGGGGGGAACTGGCGGAGTGGCTGGGAGCCAGGGGAGCAGAGCAGGCTGGGGCCAGGTTGCTCCACTTACCATGCGGTGAGTGGAGGGTTGGGCCTGGCTGCAGTCTTCAGGGGAGTGGGGGCGGGGCTGGGGTGGCGAAGGGGTGGGAAGAGGCGGGGTTGGGGCGAAGCAGGGGTGGGAGCCATGGGGAAGAGCTGGGGAGCCCCCTCCCGCGGCAACTCCCATCCTGCAGCGCCCCCCCCGCGGCAGCTCCCCACCCCTCCTCCACCCGAGGGGCCCCCCCCTGCGGCAGCTCCCCGCCCCAGCTCACCTCCACTCTGCCTTCTCCCCTGAGCACGCCAGTGCTGCCCCACTTCTCCTGCCTCTCAGGCTTGCGGCGCCAATCAGCTGTTTGGCTTGGCAAGCCTGGGAGGGGAGGAGAATTAGAGCGGGGGTGGCGTGCTCAGGGGAGAAGGCGGAGCGGAGGTGAGCTGGGGCAGGGAACGGTTCCCATGGATGCCCCCCCCCATTACTTGCTGGGGACAGCCCTCCCTGCCCCGGCTCACCTCCACTCCACCGGCTCCCCTAAGCGCACTTTTTGGCACCCCCAACCACTTGGCGCCCTAGGCGGCTGCCTAATTCACCTAGTGGTTGCACTGGCCCTGGTTGGGGGAGTGTTCTGGTTCTGCTTCTCTAGCAAGTACAGTTGGTGTTTTTGCTCACTTTCTCTTTCTTCCTGCTCTCTTTCTCTTTCTCCCCTCTTTTTTCCTTCCATGGCCCTTCTGTATGCAGCCTCCTCTCTGTCTGACTCTTTTTCTTTTATCTCCAGTTCTTTCAGTCGCAATAATCTCTGGTGCTCCCTCTCCTTTACTGCAATCTGCAGCCTAAAAAGCTCCAACTTTGCAATTGCTTCACTGCTTTCACTCATTTTCCTGCTTTTCTGCTCCTACTTCCCTTTCCTGAAATAAGCAAACAGAAAATAACAAAACTGTGACCTCCTCCTGACTGTTCTTAGCCACTGCACTTAAGACTCACTTAAAATCACAAATATCAGTGCTTAAAGTGTGAACTTCACTTGGAGTAACCAGCAGTACATACCCTCTGCCCATTGCGCCACTGAGACATTCACCTCTGGTGTTATCTGGACCGGTGATCTGCTAGGTCACTCCAGTCCTTGACTCTGGGAGCCAGCCTTACCCTGCTCTGCTGTGAGAACCCCCCACTTCTGGGCTGTTCAAACACAGCCTCTGACACATAAGCTGCTCCTTGGATTGTGCAACTGAATGACACTAGCCAATATCTCCAGCCCCAGACAAAACACTAGGAACCTCTGTCTTGCAGTGTCCAGTTATGCCCACTGGACACTGCAAGCTTATATGAGTTTGTCAATTTAACAAAGAAATTGATGTGCGCCAGGTTTTGTTATCCCAAGGGGAATCTCCGACATGCTTCAAACCAAACACACTGCTTCCGGTAGAATAAACAAACAGATTTACTAACTATAAAGATAGATTTTAAGTGATTATAAGTTAAAACACAACAAGTCAGATTTTGTCAAATAAAATAAAAGCAAACACATTCTAAGCTGATCTTAACACTTTCAATGCCCTTACAAACTTAGATGCCTCTCATCACAGGCTGGCTGGTTGCTCTTCAGCCAGGTTCTCCCCTTTGATCAGTCGCTTGGTGTGGTGTCTGTAGATGTAGATGGAAGAGAGAGAGAAAGAGAGAGAGAGAGAATGATACATGTCTCTCCCTTTTATCATGTCCTTTCTTCCCTCTTGGCTTTGCCCCACCCCCTTCAGAGTCAGGTGAACATTATCTCATCACAGTTCCAAACTGACCAAATGAAGGGGGTGATTCCCTCGAGAGTCTAACAGATTATTTTGTTGCTTCCTAAACCAGTGTCCTTTGTTCCTCTGAGGCTGGGCTGGGTTTGTCCCATACATGCCCTGATGAGGTGTGAACTGCCTTTCTGTTCTTGGAAAGTTTTTGCCTGGGCTTGCTTTAAGCCATGAGGATACACTTTCAGCCTCATTTCATACCTGAAATTATAACCTATAACATTACAGTAACAATTACTATAACATCACTATAACAATCATGCTCAATGCATCATAAGCCTTGCAAAGACACCCAACATGACAAACTTTGCATGGGATACCACACAATCATTTTATAAAGATGAACATGGGGGTGTAGGGTGTTCCCCCAAGATACAGAATGTCACACTGGTCCCAACATAATTCCCAGTTCCATAAAGCCAATTCAACTTGACAGTAGTGACCCCTGCCACCCACCCTGGCAAAGGGTGAGGGAGGAAGGATGGGAGACCACCCAAGGCCCCAGCAGGAGTCACTCTTCCCCCAATTTATGCGAGCTGAGGAAGCCTGCTCAAAAGAGTGCTGACATTCAGTCAGAACCTGAACATCACAATCTCAAGTAATAAACACAGTCACATCATCAGCATATGCAGAAACTTTCACCAAAATACAAACTGGAACAGGGGCAGAAAGGCCAGAAACAACATGTATAACAGAAGCTTGATAGAAAGAGCATACAAAACCCAGCCAGGGAACAACCTTGTCTGATTCTCCTATGGAATGAAAAGGGAGGTCTCAAAATACCATTCACCTTAGGTAGACTATATATCTCATTATACAATACCTGAATGCAGGAGACAAACCTCGGCCCAAAACCAAAAGCACAAAGAGTACAAAATGAATATCCATGATCTACACCATCAAAAGCATTCTTTTGATCAAGGGACATGCTCACCACTCCTCTGGCCACAGCCCCCCAGGAGCTGGTGTGATTGGCTGCTCTGGCCCAGGGAGGTGGGCTGGAAGTTCCTCCCAGAGGAGACACATGGGGTGGTCCCCTTTACGTTGTGCCTCTCCCCACAGTATCACAAGGCATGAGTCATCTACACCTATTGGGACCCAGTCTCTGTCACAGCCACCTCAGCCTGGGCTTTACTCTCAGAAACCCCCATATACCCAGGCACAGGGTCACCATCCCCCGGGCAGCCTACCTCCTCTTAGGGAACTGATTGACCAAATGTATCAGATTCCTGCAATAAAAACAGGTCATGTCCTCCATGGCAACAAACACAATGTCGTCACACCTCCCAATCCTGTACTTCAGGGAAACTTTTAACACTTTGGAAACATTGTTTAATATTATATAAATCTACCTATGAAAGGGAAAGACATGCCAAACTTCTGGTCCATTACAACCCAAAGGAATCCTCCTAATGGAGCTAGTGATCTCAGCATAACTCGTCAGGTCTCTAGCCAGCTGCTCACATCTTAAAAAAGGAGGAACATTAAAGATAGTGACTTTAATAGCAGATGACAGGGGCACTACAGTGACAAAAGCACCCCACACAACAATCCCCTCCGCAACTATCTGCTCAACAAAGCTAAGTGTGGCAACAAGGCAACAACAACTTTGCTGATATGGGAGGCAAACCTCACATTTTTAAACCTGTCACCTTCCTCACAGCTAGAATCCACCCTCCACAGAGGCAGAGTGTGGAGGAAAAATCCACAACCCATGGTCATGGGTTAAACCCTCAGAATCCACAACAAACTGTGGTCTCTGTCCCCCTGGGCTGTCCAGAAAGCAGACAAAAGCCTGCAAAGACATCCTGAAATTAAACCCACAACAACCACAAATCTAAATACACAAGAAGGAAAACCCCATTTTCCCAACAGAAGGAAATGCAGAGAACTGCAAAGCACACTCACTCTCAGCCTTACTTCCAAAGTGTGTGTGCATGCACGTGTGCAGGTGTGTCTGAGCCTGTGCAGTAGCTTGGTGCTTAGGGCTTAGGGCTGGGATTTGGGAGACACAGGTTCAAGTGCCTGTTCTGAATTTCTCCTGTTGGAACTGTTCCACTTTGTATAAATAATTAAATATTCAGAGAGAGAAAGAGACTGTCTGTATAGCCTAGGGCACTCACTTGGGATGTGGGAGATGCAGGGTCTCCCTTGGTCCAAGGTAGTGCTCTAACCACCAGGCTAATAGCTATTCTGGAGTGGGCCTCTTTTTGTGAAAAAAATTCAAAAAGTCTTTGGTTTTGTTCTTCTGTGGAACAGGGAAACTTTGTGGGACAGGAATCTATTTCCTACCCAGCTCTGAAAGAAACAGTATCAGCTACTATGGTATTTTTAAACAGACTTAGGACTTGTACAGAGAACATATTGCTTAGAGTAACTCTTCCGTTGCTCCTTCCTGCCATGTTCCCTGTTCACGTTGCCTCCCTCCCCAGTGTGGCCAATTGGGCTGCACAGGTTTTTTGCAGTGGGACTTGAAACCATTCGTGATTTGGCAAAACTTTCTACATAGCTGCTTTTCCATGAGATTTTCTCTCCTCTCCATAGCACAGAGGGTGGAGTAAAGGGGCATATCTGATTAATCCTTTTCACACTTGAAAGCTGTGCAAGTTTATTACAGGATGACACTATTATGAATAGCTCATGTTAAAAATACTCTTTGATATGAAGAAATATATTTAAAAGTTTGCCTGCAATACAGGGTAAGAGGAGAGCTAGAATATTTGAATGAGCCCTTTGAAGCCTGCAATTGCCTGAGTTCATTGTCGTCCAAGGCTCTAGTTCAAGATGACTGGAGCTGCTCCAGGCTTTGCAAACTTATTTCAATCATAGGTGAGTTGCAATCATATTGAAGTGTCCATTAAAACTTCAAAGGATAAGCTTGATCTGAGTTTTACTTGTCACAATGTAGAATACTTATTACAGGGAGATTAAACTTTTCTCATTTTATGGGCTGAATCCCATGTAAGGTCATGTACCATATTAAGGTTTTTGACCAGCAGTAAAGAGCTCAGATTTTCATATTTTACTATTAATGACCTTGGGACTACATAAAATGGCAGCTGCCTTTAATTCAATCCAGTTGTGCTTAAGCACAGCAGCACTTGTGCTCCACTGATGTTTCCATAGACAATAGGTACTATGCAGGGGCGGCTCTAGGAATTCCGCTGCCCCAAGCAGGGCGGCGTGCCGCGGGGCGTGCTCTGGCGGTTGCCGGTCCCGCAGCTCCGGGGGACCTCTTGCAGACGTGCCTGCGGAGGGTCCGCTGGTCCCGCGGCTCCGGTGGAGCATCCGCAGGCATGCCTGCGGATGCTCCACCGGAGCCGCGGGACCAGCGGACCCTCCGCAGGCATTTCTGCAGGAGGTCCACCGGAGCTGCGGGACCAGCGGACCCTCCGCAGTCATGCCTGCGGGAGGTCCGCCGGAGCCGCCTGCCGCCCTCCCGTCAAAATGCCGCCCCAAGCACGCGTTTGGCGCGCTGGGGTCTGGAGCCGGCCCTGGTACTATGGGCTAAATCCAGGGCTGGTTTAGAAAGTATTTTAGGAAGCTAGGCAATGTAACACTGGCACTTCTAGGCAGAACAGAGCAAGATGTAATAGCTAAGATGGTAAGGCATCTTATGGTACAATAAATGGAGTGGAATTAGCCTCATTGCACATGTGTATGAGAAGTAGGAAGCATGGGCCTGATTTTCCTCTAACTCACACAGGAATAAACTAGTTAATGGAGATACACTAGTGTAAGTGAGAGGAGAATCAGGCCTCTTAAGACCAAAAAGTGGTATGCCAGTACAGACAAGGGAAATTCACCATGCAAAATAGACTTATTTACATCCTGCAGTCATATAAGTGGGGAAAAGGGCATCTAAATCAGAGACGTAAATTTGAGTATCTCTGCCCCTTCCTAAAATAAACTTGCTTCACATGCACACAGAAGAGCAATGCAGCCTACCAACCCAGCCTAATAGCAAAATCTCCATTAAAACAGTGAGGACTGGCAAAGTCCATGAATATCTCAGTAACTGTATTCCTAACTATGGTCAATGAGGTCACCTACTAGCACAGGCCCTCTGTGATGATGAAGCTAATAATAATAACTGATACTTTGCACTTAGAGAGCACCTTCCCACTTAAGTATTCAAAGCACTTTACAAACATTACTAATTAATTAAGCTTTATAACATCCTTGTGAAATATAATTATAATTCCCAATATACAAATGGGGAAACAGGTAGAAAGAGGTTAAGTGACTTGCCCAAATTCACACAGCTAATCAGCTGCAAAAGTGAGGCTACACTCCCCTGAGTGATGCAAGTTTCAGTGCTGTAAAGTGGCAGTGTAGATAGTGCTATAGCGCTGGGAGCCACGCTCCCAGTGCTGGTAGCTATTCCCCTTGCGGAGGTGGTTTTATTACAGCACTGGGAGAGCTCTGTCCCAGTGCTGGAGCTGCCGCAGCTGTGCTTTAACATCAGCTGTGTAGACATACCCTATAACTCAGACTTCCTGGCTCTGAGTCGTGTACCATTACCAGAAAACTGTTCTGTTTTACATAAAACATGTGCCTGATAAAGTATGGAGGTAACATTGAAATGGTCAAGGGCAAAATATAACACTGAAGGGTCAACTATTCACCCCTAGCCAAGCAGGTCACCAGGGAACAAGGTCAAAAATTGAAGACTGGGAATCCAAACAAAGCCACAACACAGAGGACATCTGCCTCTGCAGGGAGAAGATGGCAATGACAGGATGGCAAGGCAGTAGAAAATCATATTTGGCCCTGTGGAAATCAAACAAGTGTAACACCATTGCCCCACCATCACATCTAGAGCATGACATTAGATTTCAGTGCTATCCTCGTGACAGTTGCCTTTGCCGTCTCTTGGTTACATTCTGCTGTCTGTTGTAGCAGTGTAAACCTGCAGTAACTCCATCAAGACATTGGAGACCAACACTATCAAAGACAGGCTAGTCAACATTTCAAACATTTCATTCATAGTTTTGGACTCCCAGTTTGAGACAGTTAGGGCCTGGTTTTTATGGGTGATGCTGAGCACCCACAGCTCCCATTGACTTCAGATGGAATTGTTATTGTTCAGCATATCTGAAAACTATATCTCAGTTTCTCAAACTGGGCATCCAAAAACTGAGAAACCCTAAACTGATGGACACTTTTTAAAATTTGAGCCTAAATACATAATCCAGTGGATGGAGTTACTCTTGATTTATACTGCCCTTCTTTGCTTTCTTTATGTTGTATAAAAACATGATAGAGAACAGATATATAATAATTTGTTTGGCCTTTGACATCATCCTGCAAGTATGTGATCAGTCTTAGTTAGCCCCTCTATTTAATTTGAGCCATCACTACACTCAGGGCAGTTTATTTTTACTTTATTGTAGGATCCCTCTTCCAATTTATATAATTTAGGGAGTCAAGTTTACACTAACTAAATTCTGCAGTCTAAAATCCATGGATTTACAAGAGTGTAACTGAGAGGAGAATTACAGCAGTGTCTTTACTTATACCATTTTTACATGGGATTTTCAGGATTTTATCCATTCATAATTTGCTACTGGGTAAATATTTAGACACATGGACGTCCTCTATGTATCTATACAGAATTATTTTTTTAAAATGTTCACTGCTTGTACTACTGTACTTTCTTCTTTTTTGTAAAGAACAATCTTTTGTCTAGTGTCCTGAAGAATTTCTTTTTTTTTGTGGGTTCATTTCAACCTTCAAGTCATTGTAACAGTTTTGTGTATTTAATATACAGTGAGTGTTAATATCATTGGCAGTTTTATAATAACATTATAACATACACCGTTCTTTCCAGATTTTTATGGACATCTAGGCTTCTGCATTAAACTACTATAGCTTGTAGAATTTACAGCAGAATTTGAAAATGAAGCCTCATGAAATGCCTTTTAAATTGTGTTGTACATCCACTGCTGTATATTTCTTGCAAAAAGACTAAAATGTAGGCAACTCTTATGCAATAATTTCTAGCATCCTATCTAAACAAGAGCATAGCATTATCATTCTGCTTGACAAAGCATAAAGGAGAAAAAATTGCAGTACAGTAGAAAATATAAATTCATCTTTTTATTTTAAAATCAAACAATAACTTGTTTTTCAGAAAAAAGGGTGAAAGACATGCATTGTCAGTTTAACAGAGGTAGCATTTCAGATTCTAATATAGACTAATACAGACCAGCTAGAAAAATAAAAGCTGAAGAGAGCCAGGAAACACCCTTTCTTTTAATGCAGACCTATGCCAGAAAACAGAGCCAAGTGGTAGATAATTTTACCATCAGAAATCAGCCTAATTAATCATTGTACACTGAAGACATGTAGAGAGTCTCAGATTGAGAATTAACATCATATTTTGAATGTCAGTTTAGTGCAAAGGGCAGCATTTCTTGCTACATTTGTAACCAAACATTTTAAAAGCAGAAAAGTCTGGATTTATCTTGTACCCTTAAAAACATACAGAATTTACACTGAAAAAATGTGATTTACAGAGATGACACAAGCTGTACTCCGTGTTATCAGAAAATAACACCATTGCATCACAGAGAGCCAACTCAAGTTGTCATTTCTGGTTACTATTATTTCTTAGGTAATAAACGACTTCTAGTTATTCTGGGCTGATGTGACATGGCAGTGTAAAATCAACAGGTTGTGTTGACCAAGATGATAACGTGTCACCACTGTACTAAACCTGTGAAAATCCCTTGGAATTCTTATTTGTTAAACCCCATGTTCACCACAGTAGCCAATGAAGAAGCCCACAACAAGATGCTATGTGCTATAAATTGCTACCGTGGCTTCATGCAACAGCAGTCTGCCTTAAACAAGCTAATAAAAAACTTCACTTGAGGAAACACTAATGAGGATTTTTTAAAATTTCAGTATGTAAAACCAAGCTTACCAGGGGCAGCTCTGCAGTTGTGTGCCTTACATATTTGCTTATTACCAATTAAACTGAACTCCAATACAATGTAAACATTAGTTTTTTAAACACCTGTTGGCCCACACTAAAAGCAAATACATACAGGTACTGCTACATGACATTTGTATTAATATTTTGCATTTTCAATCTCCTTTCCATACCCTTAATCCTTCTTGTCACTCATCCCTGAACTTCCTCTAATTTTGCAATATCCTTTTGGGATGGAGTGACCAATACTACACCAGATGACGGTGAACAATTGTTGTTGTTGTTGTTTTATAAAGGCATTATAATGTTTTCTGTATTATTCTCCATCCCATTCCTCATACATCATAAAAAAAATTGACCTCAGGTGCACATTGAGCAGAGGTCTTCATTGAGCTGTCAACAATGGTGTCCATGGCCTTCTCCTAAGTTGATATAATTAATTTAGATAAAAAATTTCTCTCCAAAGTGCATTAATTTGCATATATCAGCATTGAATTTCATCTGCCATGAAGTTGCTCATTCACCTAGCTTGTTTATTTCCTTCTGATGTTCCATATAACCCTCTCTGGACTTGATTAACCTGAATAATTTTGTGTCACCTGCATATTTTACTATATCAGTGTTCATCCCGTTTTCCAGATCATAAATAAATAAATAATGCCAGTCTTACTACAGAACATGTGGCACATCAGAGTTGAACTTTTTGCCAGGCTGAAAATTGATTATTTATTCTTAGTATTTGTTTTCTGTCTTTTAGCCAAAGTAATCTGTAACAATACATGGATGAAATTCTGCCTCATTTGGGAGTTTTGCCAGGGGCCTACATCTCTCACCTCTTGGCTACTTAGTTTCTTTAGTATCCTCTTGTGGGAATCCTTGTCAAAGACAATATGGAGGTATCAACTTTTGTCGAGTGATTCTCCTTTATCACCCACTTTATTCATGTGTTTAATGAAGTCTAGTAGATAGAGAGGCATGATTTTTCTTTTGAGAAGCTACACTGATGTACCATATGTATTGTATTTTATTTTAAATTGTTTTGACCTGCTTACCCAGTATATAGGTAAAGCTTACTGGTCTGGTAATTCCCGAATCACCTTTAGAGTCTTTTCTTAAATACAGATACAACTTTTGCCGCTCTCTGATCCTCTGACAAAATAGTTGCTTTTAACATAAAAATTTGCTCCAGCACTTTTTTTGACACCTCAATCTTTGAAAGCTCTTCATCTTTTTTCCAGAAAAGAGCAATTCAGGGGTAGAAATCTCCACAACATCTTCTGTATCAAGACTGATACCAAAAAATCATTTAGCTTCTCAGCCGTGTCCTTATCTTCCTTAATTGCTTCCTTTAACTCCTGTTGATCGCAGACTTGCCAATTCTTTTGCAGGCTTCTTGTTTCTGATATACAGTACTTAAAGCATTTCTTGTTTGTTTTCATACCTTTAGCTATTTGCTCTTTGGAATCCATCATAATCCTTCTAATTTTCTTCTTACATAGTGCATCTGCAGTTTATGCTTCTTTTATTGTCTTTACTAATTTAGATCCTGAAAGTTATTTATTTTTATTATAAGCATCCAAACGCTTGACCTTTTAAAAGTTTCCCTGCTAATAGATCTGCATGTAGTTTGGCTGATTTGCTGTGTGCATTTACATGTAGTTTGGCTATTTCACAGAGGAGGGGGTATATGTTTTTAAATTTTGCTTCTTCATTGGTCATAGTATATAAATCAGGAGAATCAGTTCTGCTTTAAGTACACTTTAGTGTTCTGATGGGAAAAAAGCCGGTTAATCTGCTACACAGATTAGCCATTGGTTAATCATGGCAACAATACCAACAACAATTATACTTCCAAATCTCTTCTTCAGCTCTGGATGCCCTAAATTTGAAGTCATATGGGCTTCATTCTTATTCAGATTTAGATCCTTAAATCCATTTTTTCATGTAAATATCATAGCAGAATTTTTAGAAGCCTTCTCAATCCACTGCTAGCTTCAAGCATGCAGCAGCTAATCTCCCAGTGATATGTAGCACACCAGCTATCCATCTTCTTGCTGGTCATCCCTGCTACAATCAGGGGCGGCTCCAGGCTCCAGCACACCAAGCGCGGGCTTGGGGCGGCATGCCGCGGGAGGCGCTCTGCTGGTCGCCGGGAGGGCGGCAGGCGGCTCCGGTGGACCTCCCGCAGGCATGCCTGCGGAGGGTCCGCTGGTCCCGCGGCTCCGGTGGAGCATCCGCAGGCACACCTGCGGGAGGTCCACCGGAGCCGCGGGACCGGCGACCGGCAGAGTGCCCCCCGCGGTGTGCCGCCGTGCTTGGGGCGGCTAAATGGCTAGAGCCGCCCCTGGCTACAATGACCCCCTGCCATTCTTTCCATAACAACTTTCTTGTGTTATATCTGTCTCTACATCTAATGTGACCAAAGTACGTAAATTTGAGTCTAAATTCCTTTAAGCACTAAACTGGCCTTAGTATAAATGAAAATCAGGTCATTATGATTCCAACTAGCATGTGCAAGACATACTAAAAAACCATGGTACTTCCGCATATATCCCTGCAAACTTCTATGTCCATCTGACCTGGTGTGTTTTTATGTGTATGCAGCTGTGTACATTATAAACACATGTGAGTTTCTGTATACTGATCCATCACTCCTTATCTTCTCTTTACAAGCCAAAATGCCAGCGATATCTATTAGGGGATTTTCTCAGTAAATAGGAAAGCTGGACTTCTGATCTAGATGTATCTGAAGAAGTGGGTTTTAACCAAGAAAGCCTATGCCCAAATAAATCTGTTAGTCTTTAAGCAAGGTGCCACCGGACTCCTCATTGTTTTTATGGATACGGACTAACACAGCTACCCCTCTGATACTTGATCTAGATGTAAATTTTGAAAGCTGATATGCAAAGCCTTTGAGGGAATTTTTGCGCACTTGACATTTTGTAACAAAGAAAAGTTGATGTCTTGAAAATTATGCAAAATTAACTAGTGAATTGAAATTTTGCATGTTTGTGTTATTTTAAAACAAGTTTTGGTTACCTTAATTAGATAAAATACTTTATTTAGATTCAAAAGGTCATTCCTCCTTTGTTACCTCCAAAATGTAAAGAGCCCTCCAACATTTTATCAGACTAACCCCACTCACTATAATTATTTTCTGTAAACACTGCATTTTTTTGAACTGTTGGAAACCATACTCAAATCTTGGACTATGCCAAAATATATTTATTGTTTGTTTAGCTTCAGGGGTCAGTTAACTAACTAGTGCCTTGTCAGTCCCAGTGATTGTCATTCTCCCCCAAAAGCAGTGATGTAAGAACCTCAAATAGTTCAGAATTCATATTCACTTTGAATGCTAATCTGAAGCTTAACTGAACCTTTAAGGACTCCACTAGAACCGGTGACCGTATGGGCCATGACTTCCCCTATCTGTTGTTTGTATCTGAGAGGAAACTCAGCAGCTTGGAACCTCTTTGTAGCATTACTTCCTCATTTTTAGGGGTAATCAAGCAACCTGTTTCCCTCGGTGACATCTGATTGCTCCACAGCAGGGGCAGCCCTAGACTAGCTGCCAGCAACTGGTGCCCTAGGCGAACCATGCAATCGGTCCTCTCTCCCCCAAACCTCAAAGGCAGATCTAGGCTGAGTTTTTTTGGTAAACTGGGAAACATTTTGCCCCTTTTTTCCTTTTAATGTTTTTTAAGTTTTTTTTTTTAAAGCAGAGGCTTAATTATTCGGTTTGTCTGTCCATCCATCTGTCCAACCAATGTTTCTGAGATCAGATAAAATAGAGACACGAAATTTTCAGAATAGATTTGTATGCAGGTGATATTTCAGTCCGATTTCAAATAAAAATGCATTAAAATATTAGTTATAATTTTTATTATTACAAATCCAAAATTATCCATTATACTATCCTGCTTTAATTGCCATTACCACCACATCCAATATAGAAAGAAATAAGAAAACTCTTCAATGAACTTTAACCTGTATTTACAAAACACTCTGAATAAAAAAAACTCTGTGCTTTTAAAACATGACTTTTCTTGCTTTAAGTTTTGAAAATTCAGTCACTAGTTCTTTTAGATCTAGTTTTCCAGCTATTTCATGCTCTATTGACATTTTGGCAAGTCCAACAAGTCTCTCTTGCACCATTGTTGAACACAGACATGTTTTTATCAATTTTAACTTTGGGAAGCTACATTCCCCACTAGCTACGGAAACTAGCAACGTTAAAAGAATGCATAAAGCTATAAAAATGTTTGGAAAACTGTCTGAGAGTTCATTTTCACAAACAAACTTCAGTACTTCTTCAGGAATGGAATGTTTCTTAAGTCATCTTGAAAAAGCCTGAAGCTCACTACACAAATCTGTAGCATCAATGTCTTTTGAATTTTCATGAGTCAATGCTGACTCCAGTTTTATACAAAATTCTCTTATCTGTTGTGCTGTTTTCTTTTGCAAGCTGTGGATATCATATAGAAAGCCAAATACTGACTCTAGCTGCTGCATCTGTTAAAATCTTTCAGCAACCGAATAAACAGCAGTATCAAGGACTGCAAAGCAGAAATTCACTTTGGAGCTTTGTTTTGGGTTTTGAATGGGTGTGTCTCATCCTTCATACGAAAACTGCTGTTTCTTTTGCTGAATGTGAACTGGCTCTGGTTCAAATTCTGTTGGAAAGTCTATTTCTTCAGCAAGCTCAAGAGAATCTATCAGTGTTCTTTCGAACCCTTCATCACTTCTTAATTCCTCCAGAATATTTTTAGTATTTGCTGCAGTTTTTGAGTAGCAGAATGTATGTTCAAGTTCTTTTCCTGAAGCAACTTACTAGTGAGGTTAATCTCGAAAAGGATATTATGCCACAAAATGAGTGAAATCACAAATTTGAACTTGGAAAGGCCATTTGCAATAACTTCTGCATCTGAACATGCTGTATTTCCAGATGATCCAGTAAAGGTAGTATCATCAGAAATTTCAATTAGGGCATCATAAATGTTTCCAAGTTCATAGCGAAGAAGCTTCAAAGCATCAAAATGTGACTCTCCCATCTTGTCTGACTAAGTGGTTTCACAATTTGAGAATTCACATGGCAAGTCAGAATCTCCCAACAGCATGTTGAGCCTGAGAAAAAACACATATATTCATTGCACCAGGTCAAAGGAACTGCTTGCTTCCAAACAGCATCTAGCAGCATTATTGACAACCAAATTCAGAGAATGTACACTGCAAGGACGAACAAGGCCCTAGGATTGATTTCCATCATTCTCCTTTGCACACCATTCTCTTTACCCTTCATATTACTCCCATTATCATAACCTTGACCACGTAAGTTTTCAACAGATAATGACATTGTTTCAAGCTCTTGTAGAATAGTTTCAGTCATAAATGCTCCAGTCATCTCCTTCAATGGTAAGAAACCCAAAAAATGTTCCTTTATGAGCATTTCAACATTATCTTCATCTGCAGACTTTTCTGTATCCACAAAATGAATGATCGTCATCATTTGTTCAAGATGACTCACATCTGGTGTACAGTCCAGTATTATTGAAAAGTATTTTGCAGAATGGGCAGCTTCTACAATTTTCTTTTTAATGGCATTTGCTAGGATTTGAATCAGTTCATTCTGCATATTTTTTCCAAAGTAATGAACCTGTGTTTCATGATCAATTATTTTATGTAGATGCTCCTTCATGACTGGATCAAACAAAGCTAGGTATTCAACAAATTTTAAAAAGTTTCCAGTACCTGGAGTGTATAATTTTTCATATCTACTGCAGCCATGGAATGCTAAATTTTGCCCACCGAGAACTCTCACTAAAGCAATCAGGTGCTCTAATATTTGTTCTTCATCGATAGTTTTTCCTTTTTTCAATTGTAATTCAAGTTCTTTCCAATTTTGAAAACATTCCAAATGTTCTGTACTTCTTTCATATGAAGAGAGAATTGAAGATATGTTTTTCCAGTCTGTCGAACCATTTTCAGTAAGTGATGTACCAATTGCTTGATTTCTAAACAACTTGCAGCAAAAGCAAAACACAGAGTCCTTCGACACTGAATATTGTAACCAGTTTTGATGAATTTCTTCCCCATTAATGAGTTTCCTCTTGTAATGCTGAGCAGAGAATTTTCTTTTATTTCCATCATTAAGGAAGGGAAATTCATGAACTTGTTCGGGTCCATGTTCCATGAGAATTTGCAGCACACGGTCATCACATCTGGGCCATGAAGCTGGGTCCCGATACTGTAACTTGTCTGTAACTTCCTCATCCTTTCTTCCTTCTACTTCATTTACTTCAATTTCTGCATGTCTCTCTGAAGGTGAATATATTTTCTCCACTTCCATATCAGTCTGACGCAGGGCCGCCCAGAGGATTCAGGGGGCCTGGGGACTTCGGCGGTGGGTCCCGGAGCGGAAGGACCCCCTGCCGCTGAATTGCTGCCAAAGACCCAGCACTTCGGTGGTGGGTCCCAGGGCGGAAGGACCCCCCGCCGTGGGTCTTCCGGGCACTTCGGCGGCGGGTCCAGGAGCGGAAGGACCCCCTGCCACCGAATTGCCACTGAAGACCCGGAGCGGAAGAAGCTCTGGGAGCCCGGGCCCCACGAGAGTTTTCTGGGGCCCCCAGAGCTAGTGAAGGACCCCACTCCAGGGGCCCCGAAAAACTCTCGTGGATGCCCCTGCGGGGGGGGGGGCTGGATCAAATTGCCCCACTTGCCCCCCCACCCCCCGTGGCCCTGGTCTGATGCTGTGAGCTGCCTTCATCTAGAAGTAAGTTTCCATCATCTTGAGTTTCCAAACTGCTTTTTTGTGGATGTGAACTACCCTCATCTTGGTCCTTCTCCTTCTCAGCCTTTCATTTATGATACTCAGCTCCTGAGGTTTTCTTTTGCCTCTTTCTGCCATGGGGCATTTGAATATTGTTACATACTGTGCTCCCGACTGCAAACATTATAGCGTTAAGGATGGCTGACACACCCAACACATGGTTGGCAATTTAAACCACATTGCAGCCATCCCAACACATCTTTTCACTGCTTAAAGGTTCAATGATTAGTAACATACACTCACTTACCTATTAAAACAGTTAGTTACAAAGTATACACGGAAACAAAATGACCTTTTTCGATGTGTAGCAGGGTGGAACCTGCTCCTGCTGAGAAGGGGTTTAAAAAGTGGCCTGGCAGGGCTTGAGAAGACAGCCTTCAGGCTAGGCTGATTGGGGAAGTGGCTGCAGCTGGGGCCACATCCCAAACAGAGAAACAGGGCCTTATAAGAAGGCAGGGAAGCCAGAAGCCAGACAGTCTCTCTCTGTTGCTAGAGGGAGATGGGCCTGGCTGCTTAGGAGCTTGAGACTAGATACCTGAGTGCAGCAGGGCTGGGGAAGGCTGAGGAGCCGGGGAGCTCCAGCCTAGAAAGCCCCAGGCTGTGGCCTAGCAGTGGGCCAATAGGTACTGTGGGTTGCAGAGGGCAACCTAGGGGTAGGCCAAGGCAGCAGGTCCAAACCCAACTTTGCCTGTGATGAGTTGGCTGAGACTGCAGTCTGCCCCAGAGTGTGGGGCTAGACAATGACTGGCAGTAGCCAAATACTGAGGCAAGGTAGGGATAGAGGGTGGGGGTTCCCTGAGAGAGAAAGGGAGACCCAGAGAGAAAGGGGTTGCTGCTAGGGGGCAGCGCCCCATGTAGAAGGGCACCGGGTCCAGGGAGGGACACGGGGGCCTACGAACAGGTGGATCACCAGCCTGCAGAGGGTGCTCCAGGGCTGGACTGAGCAAATTCGCAGAGCAACCATCAGGAGGCGCCGCAGGGGTGAGTCAACCCGTTTACAGATGTTATAACCCGACACCGATTATTCGGAAAATAATCCCCTTCCTCATGGTTACCCACTTGGAGTGTGATGTCAACACTTTCATAGTCTATTAAGTGTTAACACTGTTACTTTTCTTTTATGGACCCTTATTTATTACATGTGAACCAGTTATAACAAAGAAAAGTTCATAATTATATAGCTCAATGATAACACTAAGGTTTAATAATGCTTAAAGATATTCACATTTTGGATTTATAATCATAGAATATCAGGGTTGGAAGGAACCTCAGGAGGTCATCTAGTCAACCCCCCTGCTCTAGTTCAAAAGGAATTATTTTGGGGAAGTTCTATGGCCTTGGAATCTATAAAATTCCCTATTAAGCCAATATTAAAAATCTAGTCAACAGTCTCAACACACTTAAGTTGAGATAAACTTGAAAAAATATTTTGGGCTAAATCCTACTCATTTTATTCATATGAGACTAGCTTTGGTAAATTCCAATTGGACTGTTCATAGGCTAGATGGTTCTCTTATTTACACTGATGTATCAGAGTATCTTCACTGAATTCAGTTGAATTACTCTGGAGTTACATTAGTGTAACTTAGAGCACAATTTTTATACATGTAAGTAAAGTGAGCAGGATTTAGAACAATGTGCTCATAATCTCTCTCTTTATTGTTCTACTATCAGTAGGTGCATTTAATGTAGACTGAAGTTCAGAGAAGCAACAGTAACAATCTAAATTATGTCTGCAGTCAATTACCTACTCCACAAAATCAGCTTAGCATATTTATGTGTTTAAATATTAGTCTGCTATGGTCACAGAGAGGAAAATAACATTTTAAGGATTGCCATGAAATATGTTTCACAATGCAGAAACAAGAACAATTCTCTCAAGTGCAGAGAGAAATTTTCCAGAGGAGTTTGAGTAGGAGTTTGCAAGGGGAGTTTGTGGGGAAGACTAGGAGAACTAGGCAGAGGAACAGACAGACTAGTGAAGGGAGTGTGTGGTGTACTGGCAGTGTTGTAGTGCTCACTGGAGGGTTGTTTTGCTGTGGATAGTGGTGTTTTGGTTTGATTTGTGTTTCCCTGACTAACAGGACTTAGATGGGAAGGCTATGACAGATACAGAGGCAGCAGTGGTAGTGACTCAAGCAGTGGAAGACACAATGAAGATGACTGGATGTGGAAACTGTGGTATGTACATGATCCTGGAGGGGGTACCTGAAAAGAGTTTCATCTGCATGAAGTGTCACCTTATAGAGCTGATGGAAGAAAAGATCCAAGATGCAGGTGGAAACTCTGGTTGAGTTTAGAAGGGGAGTTTGAGCAGATGATGGAGCAAAGTCATGAGGAAGCTGAAGGGAAAAGCTCAGACTTCCAGATGAACTCTGAGGGGAGACTGCTGGGTGAGGAAAGTAGACAGCAGAAGCCTGTGACTAAGAGGAAAAGATGGGCTAATGAAGGAGAAATAGAACTCAGGAACAGGTTTGCGGAGTTGGGAAATGAAGAAGAGGCATAGCAGGTGGTCACTGAAGGTGGGAGGGCAAGGAAGAAGAGAAAACCAGCTAGTCCTATAGGAAGAGGGGAAGATTCAATGGAGATAACACCACCAAATATGAGCCCCAGGAGGATATGGTATGTGTTGCGGAGGATTGCAAGGGACAATAGGAATCGAGAGGACTTGCAGCAAGAGGGAACAGGGGATAGACCGGAGAATTGCACCATCACCAAGAAAAGGCAGGTCTATATGATTGGGGACTCCTTACTGAGAAGAATAGACAGGCCTATAACCAGAGCTGATCCCGAGAACAGAAGAATGTGCTGTCTGTCGGGTGCCAAGATACGGGATGTGGACCTGAGGCTGAAGAGAATCCTAACAGGAGTGAGACAGAATCCACTGATTATCACTGGAATGTATAAAGGGAGACTATGCCAGGCTGGGGAAGACTCTCAAGGAAATTGAGGCTCAGATGATCTTCAGTGGGATTCTGCCTGTTCCTAGAGAAGGGCAATAAAGGTGTGACAAGATTATGATGATCAACAGATGGCTCAGGCAGTGGTGCTATAAAGAGGGCTTTGGGATGTATGGCCACTGGGAGGCATTCATGGACAGAGGACTGTTCTCTCAGGATGGATTTCACCTGAGTACAGAGGGAAATAGACTTCTGGGATGGAGACTGGCACAACTGATTAAGAGAGTTTTAAACTAGGAATTTGGGGGAGATGGTTGGGAGACGTCCAGGTAATCTCCACGCCAGATTTTAACATTGAGAGGGAAGAAAACGAAGTAAGAAAGGATACAGCCATGGGTAGGAGAATGGACATAAGAAGGAAGGGTAGTGTAGACACCAGTCTAATAGGTGATACTGGTGGGAGAAAGTCTGTGCCTAATCGGGTAAAGAATGTGAGCGAAGCCAAACAGCAAAAATTAAGATGTTTGTACACTAATGCGGGGAACCTAGGTAACAAAATGGAGGAACTAGAGCTACTGGTGCAGGAAGTGAAACCAGATATTATAGGGATAAAAGAAACATGGTGGAATAGTAGTCATGACTGGAGTACAGGTATTGAAGGGTATGTGCTGTTTAGGAAAGACAGAAATAAAGACAAAGGTGGTGGAGTAGCATTGTATATCACTGATGAGATAGACTGTAAAGAAATAAGAAGGGATGGAATGGATAAGACAGAGCCTATCTGGGCAAAAATCACGTTGGGGAAGAAAGGTATTAGAGCCTCCCCTGGGATAGTGCTTGGGGTGTGCTATAGACCACTGGGATATGATTTGGATATGGATAGAGACCTCTTTAATGTTTTAATGAAGTAAATACTAACGGGAATTGTGTGATCATGGGAGATTTTAACTTCCCAGATATAGATGGAGGACAAGAACTAGTAATAATAATAATAGGGCTCAGATTCTATAGCTGATGGATTCCTTCACCAAGTAGTTGCTGAACCAACAAGAGGGGATGCCATTTTAGATTTGGTTTTGGTGAGTAGTGAAGACCTCATAGAAGAAATAGTTGTAGGGGACAACCTTGGTTAGAGCAATCATGAGCTAATTCAGTTCAAACTAAATGGAAGGATAAACAAAAATAGATCTGTGACTAGGGTTTTTTATTTCAAAAGGGCTAACTTTAAAAAAATAAGGAAATTAGTTAGGGAAGTGGATTGGACTGAAGAACATGTGGCTCTAAATGCGGAGGAGGCCTGGAATTACTTCAAGTCAAAGTTGCAGAAACTATCAGAAGCCTGCATCCCAAGAAAGGGGAAAAAATTCATAGGTAGGAGTTGTAGACCAAGCTGGATGAGCAAGCATGTGATAGGTGTTTAAGAAAAAGAAAGCCTACAAGGAGTGAAAGATGGGAGGGATCAGCAAGGAAAACTACCTTATTGAGGTCAGAACATGTAGGGATAAAGTGAGGAAGGCCAAAAGCCATGTAGAGTTGGACCTTGCAAAGGGAATTAAAACCAATAGTAAAAGGTTCTATAGCCATATAAATAAGAAGAAAACAAAGAAAGAAGAAGTGGGATGGCTAAACACTGAGGATGGAGTGGAGGTTAAGGATAATCTAGGCATGGCCCAATACCTAAACAAATACTTTGCCTCAGTCTTTAATGAGGCTAATGAGGAGCTTAGGGATAATGACAGGATGACAAATGGGAATGAGGATATGGAGGTACATATTACCACATCCGAGGTAGAAGCCAAACTCGAATAGCTTAATGGGACTAAATCAGGGGGCCCAGATAATCTTCATCCAAGAATATTAAATGGCACATGAGATTGCAAGCCCATTAGCAAAAAATTTTAATGAATCTGTAAACTCAGGGGTTGTACCATATGACTGGGAGTTGCTAACATAGTTCCTATTTTTAAGAAAGTAAAAAAAGTGATCTGGGTAACTACAGGCATGTTATTTTGACATCTGTAGTATGCAAGGTCTTGGAAAAAATTTTGAAGGAGAAAGTTGTTAAGGACACAGAGGTCAGTGGTAATTGGGACAAAATACAACATGGCTTTACAAAAGGTCGATCATGCCAAACCAACCTGGTCTCCTTCTTTGAGAAGGTAACAGATTTTTTACATAGAGGAAACACAGTGGATATAATTACCTTGATTTCAGTAAGGCATTTGATACGGTTCCACATGGGGAATTATTAGTTAAATTGGAAAAGATGGGGATCAATATGAAAATTGAAAGGTGGATAAGGAACTGGATAAAGGAGAGACTACAACAGGTTATACTGAAAGGTGAACTGTCAGGCTGGAGGGAGGTTATTAGCGGAGTTCCTCAGGGATAGGTTTTGGGACCAATCTTATTTAATCTTTTGATTACTGACCTTGGCACAAAAAGTAGGAGTGTGCTAATAAAGTTTGCAGATGACACAAAGCTGAGAGGTATTGCCAAGACAAAGAAGGACCGGGATATCCTACAGGAAGATCTGGATGACCTTGTAAACTGGAGTAATAGTAATAGGATGAAATTTAATAGTGAAAAGTGCAAGGTCATGCATTTAGGGATTAATAACAAAACATTTTGTTATAAGCAGGGGCGGCTCCAGGGATTTTGCCGCCCCAAGCACGGCAGGCAGGCTGCCTCCAGTGGTTTGCCTGTGGAGGGTGGGCTGGTCCCGCGGCTTTGGCGGACCTCCCGCAGGCGTGTCTGCGGGAGGTCCTCCAAAGCCGCGGGACCAGCGGACCCTCCGCAGGCACACCTGCGGGAGGTCCACCGAAGCCGCGGGACAGCGGACCCTCTGCAGGCAAACCGCCGGAGGCAGCCTGCCTCCCGCCCTTGTGGCACCGGCAGAGCGCCCCCCACGGCTTGCCGCCCCAAGCACGTGCTTGGCGTGCTGGGGCCTGGAGCCGCCCCTGGTTATAAGATGGGGACTCATCAGTTGGAAGTAACAGAGGAGGAGAAAGACCTCGGAGTATTGATTGATCACAGGATGACTATGAGCCACCAATGTGATATGGCCGTTAAAAAAGCTAATGCAGTCTTGGGATACGTTAGGCGAGGTATTTCCAGTAGAGATAAGGAGGTGTTAGTACCGTTATACAAGGCACTGGTGAAACCACATCTGGAATACTGTGTGCAGTTCTGGTCTCCCATGTTTAAGAAGGATGAATTCAAACTGGAACAGGTACAGAGAAGGGCTACGAGGATGATCCGAGGAATGGAAAACCTGTCTTATGAAAGGAGACTCAAAGAGCTCGGCTTGTTTAGCCTAACCAAAAGAAGGCTGAGGGGAGATATGATTGCTCTTTATAAATATGATGATGATGTTCGTCCATCGTTTTCGAAGAAGACCTTGACATCTAGCAGGTTGTGAGCTGTCCACAGTGCGTCCGCAGGTGGCTGATAAGGCCAATACGGGCACGAAATGTTCTGTCACATGTCGGGCAGACATGTGTGGGCACCACTGTTACTACATTTACAGCTCTGGCTTTACGGAGTGCTCGCTTCTCTTGAGCAATAGTTATCCTTCTGGCTTCAGCTGTCTGGCAGCCTTGATGGATCAGCGTACGCCATGTCGATCGGTCTTGTGCCAGAGTTTCCCAGGAGGTGATGTCAATATCCAGGGACTTAATAGAGGCTTTCAGCGTGTCTTTATATCGCTTCTTTTGTCCCCCGTGCGATCGCTTTCCTTGAGACAGCTCACCATAAAAGAGCTGTTTGGGGATGCGGTGGTCTGGCATCCTTACAACATGGCCTGCCCAGCGTGTCTGGGCTTTCATAAGCAGAGTATAAATTGATGGCAGGCCTGCTCTGGAGAGGACTTCTGTATCTGGCACCTTATCCTGCCACCGGATCCTCAGAAGTCTGCGGAGGCAAGTCATGTGGAAGTGGTTCAGTTGCCTAGCGTGCCTCCTGTATACAGTCCAAGTCTCACTGGCATACATCAGGGTAGTTAGCACTACTGCTCGGTAGACTTTAAGCTTTGTAGCAAGGCTTATTCCACGGCGGTCCCACACATTGGTCAACAGTCTGCCAAATGCAGAACTTGCCTTAGCGATTCTGCAGTTGACCTCGATGTCAATTGTCACTGCGCGAGAAAGGGTGCTGCCAAGGTATGTAAATTGGTCCACTGCTTGCAGCTTTTGTCCCTTCACTATGATGGTGGGCTCTTGGTGTTGGGCTTTCGGAGCTGGCTGGTGCATCACTTCGGTTTTCTTTATGTTGATGAGGAGGCCGAAGTTATCGCATGCTGCTGCGAATTTATCCATGCTAGCTTGCATTTCCTGCTCTGATCCAGCATTCAGGGCACAGTCGTCAGCAAAAAGAAGATCTCTTAGCACAGTCTCCTTTACTTTGGTGACAGCCTGGAGTCTTCGCAGGTTGAACAGTTTCCCATCAGTCCTGTATCTCAGGCTGATTCCCAAGGAACAGTTCTGAAAGGCGTCTGACAGCATAGCTGAAAACATTATGCTGAATAGGGTCGGTGCCAACACACACCCTTGCTTGACGCCGTTTGTGACGGGAAAGACCTCTGAAGCTTCTCCGTCGTCCAGAACACGAGCCGTCATGCCGTCGTGGAACTGATGTACCATCAGGATGAATCTGTCAGGGCACCCAAACTTCGACATGATGCGCCAAAGACCTTCGCGACTGACAGTGTCAAAAGCCTTGGTAAGATCCACGAAGATGGTATACAGTTCACGATTCTGCTCTTGACACTTCTCTTGGAGCTGACGAACTGCGAAGATCATGTCCACAGTGCCACGCTCTTTGCGGAAGCCGCACTGTGTCTCGGGTAGTAAACCCTGTTCCAGGTGGTCAATCAGGCGATTCAGCAACACTCGTGCAAGGATATTTAAATATAAATATATTAGAGGGATAAATACCAGGGAGGGAGAGGAATTATTTAAGCTCAGTACCAATGTGGACACAAGAACAAATGGATATAAACTGGACATCAGGAAGTTTAGACTTGAAATTAGATGAAGGTTTCTAACCATTAGAGAAGTGAAGTTCTGGAACAACCTTCCAAGGGGAGCAGTGGGGGGAAAAGACATATCTGGCTTCAAGACTAAGCTTGATAAGTTTATGGAGGGGGTGGTATGATGGGATAGCCTAATTTTGGCAATTAATTGATTTTTGACTATTAGCAGAAAATATGCCCAATGGCCTGTGATGGGATGTTAGAGGGAGTGGGATCTGAGTTACTACAGAGAATTCTTTCCTGGGTGCCTGGCTGGTGAGTCTTGCCCACATGCTCAGGGTTTAACTGATCGCCATATTTGCGGTCGGGAAGGAATTTTCCTCCAGGGTAGATTGGCAGAGGCCCTGGGGGTTTTTCGCCTTCCTCTGTAGCGTGGGGCACGGGTCACTTGCTGGAGGATTCTCTGCACCTTGAAGTCTTTAAACCATGATTTGAGTACTTCAATGGCTAAGACATAGGTTAGGGGTTTGTTGTGGGAGTGGGTGGGTGAGATTCTGCGGCCTGCGTTGTGCAGGTCAGACTAGACGATAATAATGGTCCCATCTGATCTTAAAGTCTATGACTCTGTGACTCTATGTGTACAACATAGGAATATCCTCATTGATGCAACCGATGGTCCATCCAACTTAATATTCTGTCTGCAGCAGGAGAAAATTAAAAACCTCTAGAATGCTTCTAAACTTGGGGAAAATTTCTTCTTGATGATTTGCTTAAGCACTGAATCATGAGGATCACTAGCCCTTGTGATTTTACCTTAGCTAGTTTCACTTTTAGAGAAAACATGTGTGTGTACATATCTACACATCTTAACTATTCTTAAGCCTTATGATTTTATGTTAGTTATTAAAACAGAGAACGAGTAAATGTGAGTGAATGCATGTATAATATGTATGTTAAGGAGGAGAAGAAAAACAGATCTGAATATTTAAGACTTTGATAAACATTTGGAAGCTTGGTGATCTGAACTTTGACTATCTACTTCCTCAGTAACAGGTCAAAACAAAGTCGTTAGTCCAAATTTACTTATATGTTTGGAAAGTTTGGATTCAGATCCAATATTAACAGCTTGGTCCTCTTCCTTCTGTATATATTTAGACCCAGGGTTTTGGCTCAGCCTATCACAGAGGAACAGGACAACTACAAAGTTTAGATGTGATGAAGTTTGGGAATTTTGGTGATCTATGTATCTTATGAAGGAGAAAGAAAAGAAAATTCGGTCATTTTGCTGATACAGCTGAAGTAAGATTTCATTTTCTTGTCTCTATGTAGTTAAATTCCCAAGAATCCAATTTTGTTGGTGAGAACATGACAAATTGTTTAATAATGACTATTATTAAAGATAATTGGTAATGTCTGATTTATTTTTCTAGTAAATTCATTAAAATAAGTTATTAAAACCTTATGTTCTCTTGTAAAAACTGCCTTTGTCTGTAACACAAATATGTCATTTCTAAGAACAGCCAGATGAATATGTTGCAGTAGTGGTATTTAAAAATAATTTTGGAAGGAATTCTCAGCTCATTATTTATCATTAGATATGTTTCCCCCCCCCCCATCTTCTGAATTACCAGTATTAAGAATAGGAAGACAAGACCTCTAGCTTCTATTTAAGCAACATGAGGGACATCTTGAAAATAGAACACAATCGAGAGAGGTAATGTTTATGAGTCAGAGAGGCATGTGCTACCAGAGCCAACATTAATAAGATGTATCAGATGTTTCTGGTGATGAAAACCTTTTTGTAAGGTGAAATGGGCCATATTCCATTCCTTTTATTTCAAAGATAAGATGGAATTGCAAAACCTACCTGGCTCCTTGATGCAAGGACTCTCCACATGAGATAATCTCCAGCATATTACTGTTGGCAAGCAGATCTTTCACCCTTTTTTCCTCCAGGCATTACAGAAAATATTAAATCAGTTTGGTGTCCATACAAACTTTTGATCCTAGAAACAGCCTAGGGTACTATCATTATCTTCAGGAGAACCATTTGTAGATCTTCAGTAAGTAGTACTAATTTAACTTCTTTGCTAGAGAAAAAGTGACTGATTTTCTAGATCAATATTTGATTGAATATGTTTGAAATGTTGGCAGATAAAGGCCCCTTTTTCTGGTCCAAAGACTTTTTGAACCACAGAGATATACTGTTCTAGCTCCCCTGGGATCTAAGTGGAAGGAGGTCTCAAAGATCTGTAAGAAACCTACCTGCTGTTCCTTGTGTTCTTCCAGCAATACTTTCTAAAGGTTGAGATGAGAAGAAAAGAAGATCAAGAACCAAAATGTCTTTATATCAATTCTTAATCTTTCTTTGTGCCTTTCTCAACTAAAAATAATTGTTTATAACACCAGTTTACAAAAACTCCTGTAATAATATCATGTGAAAGGAGAAAAAATGTTCAGGCTAGTCCTTCATATTTGCTTTAAGAAGATGCTCCAACAACTTTTGCAAAGCATTTGAGTGTTTTCCTCCCCTTTCATGACACTAATTAAAGTGGCATGTCAATGTATCATCATGTTGAAAGAGATCCATTAAAGAGAGAGATTGAGAGTGGAAAAACTGGCATAATGGGCATATACATTAGAACGTCAGAAGAAAAGTTGTCTAGTTATGCTAGAAAATTGCAGAATTTTAAAATAATTATTTCACAGAAATAATGTAAGAATACATTCTATGATTCTCAAACAGTAGCAAGACATACCGATTAAAAATATAGAGATGTGAGATATCAACCAGCTTATATCATATTAAGACATACCGTACATAAACTACATTGTAGCAGTGGTATTCTTGCTTTTCAAATTAAGGTTTCTTTAAATCTTCAGGAGTTTGATTAGCCATAAACATTTTTAGACTGAGACTTCATATAAAATCCTGGATTGAAATTTGACCTAGTACAAGAACAAATATTAAATTAGCTTAGAAGTTTTTATAATACACAATTTAAAAAAAATGCTTATTGGGTTTAAGATACTTTTGTGTGCTCAACATAAATAAGGTTTAATTTTTTTAAAAAATGAGAAATACTTGATCCATACTATTGTATTTAAAGTTTTATTTTTTTAAAAAAGTATTTACAGCTTATTGGCTGATGTTTATGCACTGTTTTTCAACAACAAAAAACACACAAGAACTTTTATTACTCAGATAGTGTGTGGTATCATATTAACTCTATAGACTACAGCAGCTCACATGAAGCTACTACAGCCTTTATAATCAATTATCTGTCATCTTTGTTAGATCTACATTGGTACATTGGATTACATTAAAAATCTGCTTTTTAAAAGTGCCTTGATTTAATTAGCCAATACTTGAGTAATGTAAGTAACTTGCTTATTTTTTACTTGAAAAGTAGTTAAAATGTACTTCCACAAGCCAAGTATGTGTAAGCCACTCAAATAGATCCAAAGGAGAACAGTATTTTAGTTTTATACTTTGTTTTGTTTTGTTGTTTCAGTGAACTTGAGAGAAACTTTAAAGAAACTGTGGTAAAGCCACCATATTCCTGCCTTGTTGATCTCATGGGAAACAGAGAAAATCACTAACACTCTTGTATTGACCATCTAATTTCAAGTGATGCTAAAATAACTCCAGTGTCCATTCTTGTATGTAAATTGAGTGTTGAATGCTTGTTAAACTTTGGGGTAAAAGTTTTAGCAGTATGCCACCAACTATTTCTGCAACATGCATAATTGCTAGATTATTTCAGAAACATCTCATCCAGTTACCATACCAGACACTACTAACTGAAATCATAAGCACCCAGCAGTGATGTTGGATAGGCAATAGACTCTGCAAGGATCAAAATAAGCCAAACAAAATCTATGTTTTGTACCTGCTTCCAGTATGTTTGGGAAGCACTGTTAATGAGAAATGAGGTTGATGTACCCACCACACATTTTTGGATTACTGTTCAGCACCATTAATCTGAAACCTAATGAAACTGAGACCACCTACAGTGGAGGGATATTGTGTCCATCTGACAAACTGCATCCAATTTACTAACTGATGGTATGACACAAGCTGCCACTGGTCATATGATTTTTCTGTTTTTGATTGGTCATACATTAAGCATTAGTAACAGGGCAGTGCCATTCCACTGTAGTTCTCTGGCAAGATTAATAGTATTGCACAGTACACTGTAATTATGTGACAGTGATAACATGTAATGTGCAGTTTTCCACCCACCATGGACACAAATTTGTAGAAATCTTGGCTTCTCAAGACTGTATTTATGGAATTAGAAAAGAATAATTTGCTGGCCATGGTGTATATTGAATCTTTTCAGTTTACTTTTGCGTAACTTTGTGAACATGTTTTATGTATGTCACAACAAAACACTACAGGAAGAGATAAAATAATACATACATCACACAATGCACAACCTAGACTCCAACCTGCATTGCACAATGGGGTTCTTTAAAAGAAAAATGCTGACTCTCCAAGTGGAAGATGCTTTTGTTTCTGCACCTGTTTTGGCTAGTAGCTGATGTTTGGGATTCCACTGCAATATACACTTCTACGGGATGTCAGTAGAAGTAAAATAGAGAGAAATTATTATAGATATTAGTGATCTTCTTAAAAAGAACAGGAGTACTTGTGGCACCTTAAAGACTAACAAATTTATTTAATTTATATAAATTCATAGAATCATAGAACTTAAGATCAGAAGGGACCATTATGATCATCTAGTCTGACCTCCCGCAAAATGCAGGCCACAAAAGCTGACCCACCCACTCTTGAAATAATTCTCTCCCTTGACTCAGCTGTTGCAGTCCCCAAATCCTGGTTTAAAGACTTCAAGTAGCAGGTAATCGTCCAGCAAGCGACCCCTGCCCCATGCTGCGGAGGAAGGCGAAAAACCTCCAGGGCCACTGCCAATCTACCCTGGAGGAAAATTCCTTCCCGACCCCAAATATGGCGATCAGCTGAACCCCGAGCATGCGGGCAAGACTCTCCAGCCAGACACTCGGGAAAAAAACTTTCAATATCCCAACATTGACCCTCGGTACTAATTACCAGTGGCGGCACGTTATTGACCTATTTACTAAATAGTGTTATCCTATCAAACCATTCCCTCCATAAACTTATCAAGCTTAAACTTAAAGCCAGAGAGGTCCTTCGCCCCCACTGTTTCTCTCGGTAGGCTGTTCCAGAATTTCACTCCCCTGATGGTTAGAAACCTTCGTCTAATTTCAAGCCTAAACTTCCCGACTGCCAATTTATATCCATTTGTTCTCGTGTCCACATTAGTACTGAGCTGAAATAATTCCTCTCCCTCCCTGGTATTTATCCCTCTGTGTAACCGGGTCCTTGCCTGGCCTGCCCCCCTGGTGCTCTGGGCTCCTTTAATAAAGCTCCGTCAGGCTTCTCCTTTGCAGCACCCGTGGTTTATTCACAGAATAGTTCCCACCACCAGCAATACTATATACAAACTTTACAGGCTTTTCTCCTCTTTACAGGGTTTCTCCCTTCTGTCTGGATACTAACCCTTCCCTGGCCATTCCCCGTCTGCACTGGCTGCCAGCCAGGCTTTATAGCTCCTTCCTGAGCAGGCCCACAGGTGCAGCCAGTTTCTGGGGCCAGGCACCAGCCTTCTCCCCAGCCCCAATCCATTTCCTCTGATTGAGGCTGGCTGAGCAGGGGCTGGTTAGGTGCTTCTGCAGCAGCACCCTGCTACATACCTCCCCCCTTAAGCTGGTGCCAGGCCTGGCCTCCCTCGGCCTCGCCTTCCACGGCCCGGGACCTTATCTGGCTGTTGCACCCCCTGCCCAGTCGGGGGGTTCCCTGTACCAACCCCTTGGGTTGTTTGTACTCCCCAGCCACAAAAGGCACATTCGGTCGGGGGTGAGGCACCCCACCGGTCCACGCTGACCCAGAGGTCCTCACACCAGTCGCATGGCTGGGCTGGCCGCGCCAGCGGCTCCCCTTTCTTTTCCAGCGGGGTTGCTAGCTCAGAGCCTACTGCCCCGAGTCGGCCCCCTGCCTCTGGTTCAGGTTCTCTGCCCCTGTAGTGTTGGGCCTCTCCCTGCTGGGCGCCTTCTATCCCCCCGAGGGCTTCCTCCCCCAGGTGGTCTTGCCCTGGGCTCCTCATACATACCCTCTTGTTTATCCTCCTGGCTTGGTTGTCTAGGCTGCTCTAGGTTTACCCCGGGAGGTTGTGGGGCCTTTTCTTGCTCCCTTTTCACCTCCACCGGGGCCTTGCTCTCCCTTTCCAGGGTCCCTTTTCTCCTCCTGTTTCTTCGTTGCTTCCCCCCGGCCGCCTTTCCCTTCAGGGGAAAGCGCCAGTCCTGTCCTAGGACCACGGGGTACGCTAAGCCTTCGATTACCCCCACCCGCTTCCAGGTAAACCACCCATTGACCTCCAGGGGTACCTGGGCCACGGGACAACACTTCCTATCCCCATGGATGCAGTCCACCCACATCCGTCCCCCAGGGATAAGCCAGTGCGGCTTCACTACGCGCCGCTGTACAAAGGAGCGGGCGGAGGCCGTGTCAACCAGACCCCTCTGGGTCCTTTTTCCTACCCGCACCGGGATGGTGGCCAACCCATGCCTCTTTTCCCCTGCCCCAGTACTAGTCCATCCGCAAAAGTCTGCTGCTCCGCACTCCATCACCGGGCAGTCCCGACTTTTGTGTCCTGGCTGACCACATCGCCAGCATACGAACTGCCCCGGGCGGCTAGGGGTCCCCTTGGGCTCCTCCCGTCGCCGGTCCGGTGGCTTCGCCCCGCTGTGCTCCCGGGGTCCTCTGCTCCCCTCTGGGCCTTTCAAGACTCGGTGCTCCCTTACGGGGAAATCAGCCTCAGCGTACTCCTCGGTTCTTTGTACCGCCGCTTCCAGAGTGGCTGGCTGATGTCGCCGCACCCACACCCGCACGCTGTCAGGAAGGCCCTGCAGGAACTGTTCCAGGACCACCTGGTCCACTATCTGGCCCACGGTGTGGGCATCAGGCCTCAACCACCGGGTTGCCCAGTCCATTAGCTTTTGGGCATAGGCCTGGGGTCGCACACGCCCTGTCCATCGGGCTGCCCGAAGCTTCTGCCGGTACTTCTCTGCAGACAACCCGAGGCGGTCTAAGATTGCCGCCTTCACCGCTTCATAATCCCGGGCTTGGGTCTCAGGCAGGGCCATATACACAGCCTGCGCCTCCCCGGTGAGATAAGGGCCGAGCCGGAGGGCCCAGGTGGTCCATTCCCAACCGGCTCCCAGGGCCACCCGCTCAAAGGTGCCCAAAAAGGCATCGGGGTCATCGGCAGGGGCCATCTTACACAGGCCAAGGCCTGGAGTCCGGGCCCCATCCCCCACCACAGCAGGACTCACCAGACGCTGCAGGAGCTGCTGCTTCACCGCCGACTGCTTCTTGATGAAGTCCTGGAGGGCTTTTTGTTGCTCAGCTTGCCAGGCGAGGAGGGCCTGCCGCTCCACCTGGTGGGACTCCTTGAAAGACTACAGTGTCTTCCCCAGTTCGGACTGCTGCTCTGCGAGCCATTGCAGGGTGCCTTCCATACTCAGGCTGCCACACTGTGTCTATGGCTTGGATAACAAAGGATCCCGGACAAGCCCCCACGTGTAACCGGGTCCTTGCCTGGCCTGCCCCCCTGGTGCTCTGGGCTCCTTTAATAAAGCTCCGTCAGGCTTCTCCTTTGCAGCACCCGTGGTTTATTCACAGAATAGTTCCCACCACCAGCAATACTATATACAAACTTTACAGGCTTTTCTCCTCTTTACAGGGTTTCTCCCTTCTGTCTGGATACTAACCCTTCCCTGGCCATTCCCCGTCTGCACTGGCTGCCAGCCAGGCTTTATAGCTCCTTCCTGAGCAGGCCCACAGGTGCAGCCAGTTTCTGGGGCCAGGCACCAGCCTTCTCCCCAGCCCCAATCCATTTCCTCTGATTGAGGCTGGCTGAGCAGGGGCTGGTTAGGTGCTTCTGCAGCAGCACCCTGCTACACTCTGATATATTTAAAGAGAGCAATCATATCTCCTCTCAACCTTCTTTTGGTTAAGGAAAACAAACTGAGCTCCTCAAGTCTCTTTTCATACGACAGGCTTTCCATTCCTCGGATCATTCTAGTGGCCCTTCTTTGTACCCGTTCCAGTTTGAATTCATCCTTCTTAAACATGGGAGACCAAAACTGCACACAGTACTCCAAATGAGGTCTCACCAACGCCTTGTATAACGGGACTAGCACCTCCTTATCTCTACTAGAAATACCTCGCCTAATGCATCCCAAGACCGCATTAGCTTTTTTAACGGCCACATCACATTGCCGATTCATAGTCATCCTGCGATCAACCAGGACTCCGAGGTCCTTCTCCTCTTCCGTTACTTCCAACTGGTGCGTCCCCAGCTTATAACTAAAATTCCTGTTAGTCATCCCTAAATGCATAACCTTACACTTCTCACTATTGAATTTCATCCTATTACTAATACTCCAGTTTACAAGGTCATCCAAATCTCCCTGGAGGATATCCCGATCCTTCTCCGAATTGGCAATACCTCCCAACTTCGTGTCATCCGCAAACTTTATCAGCCCATTCCTACTTTTGGTTCCGAGGTCAGTGATAAATAGATTGAATAAGATCGGACCCAAAACTGAACCTTGAGGAACTCCACTGGTAACCTCCCTCCAACCCGACAGATCACCTTTCAATACGACCCGCTGCAGTCTCCCCTTTAACCAGTTCCTTATCCACCTCTGGATTTTCATTTCAATCCCCATCTTTTCCAATTTAACCAGTAATTCTTCATGCGGTACCATATCAAACGCCTTACTGAAATCAAGATATATTAGATCCACCGCATTTCCCTTGTCTAAAAAGTCTGTTACTTTCTCAAAGAAGGAGATCACGTTGGTTTGGCACGATCTACCTTTCGTAAAACCATGTTGTAATTTGTCCCAATTGCCATTGACCTCAAGGTCCGTAACTACTCTCTCCTTTAATATTTTTTCCATGACTTTGAATACTACAGATGTTAAACTAACAGGCCTGTAGTTACCCGGGTCACTTTTTTTCCCCTTCTTGAAAATAGGAACTATATTAGCTAATCTCCAGTCAAACGGTACAACCCCCAAGTTCAGAGATTCATTAAAAATTATCGCTAACGGGCTTGCAATTTCACTCGCCAATTCCTTTAATATTCTAGGATGAAGATTATCCGGGCTGCCTGATTTACTCCCGTTAAGCTGTTCAAGTTTGGCTTCTACCTCGGATACCGTAATTTCCAACCCCGTACCTTCATTCCCATCAGTCACTCTGCCACTATTCCTAAGCCCTTCATTATCCTTATTAAAGACCGAGGCAAAATATTAGTTTAGATATTGTGCCATGACTAGCTTATCCTTGATCTCCACTCCGTTTACAGTTTTAAGCGGTCCCACTTCTTCTTTCTTAGTTTTCTTCCTATTTATATGGCTAAAAAACCTTTTACTATTGGTATTAATTCCCTTCGCAAGGTCCATCTCTACCCGGCTTTTGGCTTTTCTCACTGCATCCCTACACCCCCTGACCTCAATAAGGTAGGTTTCTTTGCTGATCCCTCCCATCTTCCACTCCCTGTACGCTTTCTGTTTTTTCTTAATCACCCCTCTGAGACGCTTGCTCATCCAGCTCGGTCTAAAACTGCTACCTACGAACCATTTTCCCTTTCTTGGGATACAGGCCTCTGACAGCTCCTGCAACTTCAACCTGAAATAATCCCAGGCGTCTTCCGCCTTTAGATCCCTAAATATGTTAGTCCAATCCACTTCCCTAACTAGTCGCCTTAATTTCGTAAAGTTAGCCCTTTTGAAATCGTAAACCTTAGTCTCAGATGCAATTGTGTTTATCCTTCCATTTATTTTGAACCGAATTAGCTCATGATCACTCGAGCCAAGGTTGTCCCCTACAACCATTTCCTCAACAAGGTCCTCACTACTCACCAAAACCAAATCTAAAATGGCATCCCCCCTCGTCGGTTCAGTAACTACTTGATGAAGGAATTCATCAGCTATCACGTCTAGGAAAAGCTGAGCCCTATTATTATTACTAGCATTTGTTCCCCAATCTATATCCGGGAAGTTAAAGTCTCCCATGATCATACAGTTCCTATTAGTATTTACCTCCTTAAAAACATTAAAGAGTTCTCTATCCATATCCAGGCTAGATCCCGGCGGTCTATAGCACACCCCAATCACTATCCCAGGGGAGGCTCTAGTAGTTTTCTTCCCTAATGTGACCATTGCCCAAACAGACGCTGTATTATCCATTCCATTACTAGTTATTTCATTACAGTTTACCTCATTATTGACATACAATGCTACTCCCCCACCTTTACCTTTGTTTTGGTCTTTCCTAAACAGCACATACCCTTCCATACCTGTACTCCAGTCGTGACTACCGTTCCACCATGTTTCGGTTATTCCTACGATATCCGGTTTCAATTCTCGGACCAGGAGCTCCAATTCCTCCATTTTGTTACCTAGGCTTCTCGCATTGGTGAACAAACATCCTAATTTTTGCTGTTTGGCTTCTCTCACCTTTGTTACCCAATTTGGTAGGGACTCAGTACCACCAGTATGACCTATTGGTCTAGTATCCATCCCCCCACTCTTCATTACCTCCAAACCCCTCCCTCTGGATATATCCATTCTTATCCTGTTGTCCTCCCTCTCAATGTTTAAATTTGGCGTGGAGAGTGACTGGACATCTCCCAACCATCTCCCCTCAATTCCTAGTTTAAAGCTCTTTTGATCAGTTGAGCCAGCCTCCCTCCTAGAAGTCTATTTCCTTCCCTACTCAGGTGGAGCCCATCCCGTGAGAACAGTTCTCTGTCCCCGAAAGCCTCCCAGTGCCCATACATCCCAAAGCCCTCCTTATAGCACCACTCCCTGAGCCAACTATTTATCATCACAATCCTATCACCCCTTTGTCGCCCTTCCCTAGGGACAAATTGATCTTCTTGTGATTGGTAGATATGATTATCGCATTTTCCTGCGTGGGCTCCCTCAGTGTATTCATAACAGACTGCAGCTTATTAAAAAGCACTGCTGTTAATGTTTTACTGGCATAACTATCAGTGCTTACTTTATGGCTCTTTACAAGTCAAGTCACTAGTCCCCTGTCAGAGTTTGGAATAAATGTTAAGTTTTTTAAATGAATTTTAAGGTTCTTCATGGGTTTGCTCCATCACTCTGAACTTGTCCACTTGTATGTTCATGCTCATTATTTATACTTAGCAGGTGTTGGTCTGTTATAGGTTTCTAAATGTTGGCTTCATACAGTAAGGAGGGCTGGGAAGGTGTACTTTGGGTGTATTGTATTCTGTATATTGTTCCACAACTGTTAAATGGCTTTCCAACTGACAGTCAATGTACTACTATGTGTTAAACCACAATCCCCCACCCCTATATCTGGAAGTAGGGGTGAAGGACTGGGAGTGCAGGTGGTGTTCTCTTCAATCCTTCCAGTCCAGGGTAGGGGCTGAGGCAGAGACAGATGCATCCTGGAGGTGAATGCCTGGCTGCTAAGATGGTATTACTGGAGGCTTTGCTTCCTTGACCGTGGGATGCTGTTCCAGGAAGAAGGACTGCTAAGCAGAGATAGGGTCCACCTATCGAGGAAGGGGAAGAGCAGATTTGGATACAGACTGGCTAACCTAGTGATGAGGGGTTTAAAATAAGTTTGAAGGGGGCAGGTAACCAAAGCCCACAGGTAAGTCAAAAACATGGAGATGTGGGAAAAGGGTCAGACTTTGGGTGGAACATGGGCTGTTATAGAAGGGATAAAGGAGAGAAAAGACAGAAATGGAAGGGGAGGAAATTAAATCAGTATCTTGGATGTCTGTATAGGGAATAAGTAGGAAGAACTCAAAATGCTAGTAAATAAACACAACTATGACATCGTTGGCATCACAGAGACTTGGTGGGATAACACGCATGACTGGAATATTGGCATAGAAGGGTTCAGCTTATTCAGGAAGGACAGGCAGGGAAAAAAGGGAGGAGGTGTTGCCTTATATATTAAAAAAACTATACTCTTGGAGTGAGGTAGAGATGGAAATAGGAGGCAGACTTGTTGCAAGTCTCTGGGTAAGGATAAAAGGGGTAAAAAACAAGGGTGATGTCATGGTAGGGGTCTACTACAGACTAAACAGGAAGAAGAGGTTGATGAGGCTTTTTTTAAACAACTAACAAACTCACCCAAAGCACAGTACTTGATGGTGATGGGGGACTTCAACTACCCAGCCATCTGTTGGGAAAATAACACACCAGGACGCAGATTATCCAACAAATTCTTGGAAGGTATTGGAGATAATTTTTTATTTCAGAAGGTGGAGAAAGCTACTAGGGGAGAGGCTGTTCTAGATTTGATTTTGACAAATAGGGAGGAACTGGTTGAGAATTTGAAAGTGGAAGGCAGCTTGGGTGAAAGTGATCATGAAATGGTAGAGTTCATGATTATAAGGAATGGTAGGAGGGAGAACAGCAAAATAAAGACAATGGATTTCAAGAAGGCAGACTTCAGCAAACTCAGGGAGTTGGTAGGTAAGATCCCAACAAGAGCAAGCTATCCCACTGCATAGGAAAGATAGGAAGTATGGCAAGAGACCACTCTGGATTATCCAGGAGATCTTCAGTGATCTAAAAATCAAAAAAGAGTCATACAAAAAGTGAAAACTAGGTCAAATTACAAAGGATGAATATAAACAAATAACACAAGTACCGTATTGTTCCGAGTATAGGCCGCTCCTGATTATAAGCCGCACCCTTAAAGTTTGGTGCTATTTTAAAAAAATTAAATTTTTAACTTTTTTTAACAAAGAAAATATACACATTAGTAGAACAGTAAAACAGTATTTTATGTAATGAATAGGAAGACATGTACCAGTATTTTTAACACTTTTAACACTTTTGGTAGTCCTGCTTTTGAGGGCATATGTTACATACTCAGAAATATTGAAAACTATTTTGTAGTTATACTGTAAATAAAGAAGGGAAAAGGAATGGATAACAAGGAGACTGATGGGAACAGTTCTCACCCTCTCCCCTGTACAACAATCAACAACATTAGCAAATGTTCTTAGGGTTAGGAATCATGCCCCCCCCCCGAACTCCTGACCCATCCAACCCCCCGCGTTCCTTGACACCTCCCCCCACCCCAGGGACCCCTGCCCCATCCAACCACCCCTTCTCTTTGTCCCCTGACAGCCCCTGGAACCCTTGCCCCTGACTGCCTCCATCCCCTGATCCTTTCTAACTGCCCCACCAGGACCCTTGCCCCTATTCAATCCCCCTGTTCCCTGCCCTCTGACCCCCCCAACCCCTATCCACCCCCCACCCCGAAGTCCCCTGCCCTCTCTCCAACACCCCCTCCCTGCCCCCTTACTGCGCTGCCTGGATGTGGCTGGCGGCACTACAGTCCGGCCGCGGCTGGAGCTAGGAGCCCCGGGATGCTGGGCCGGGGCAGGAGTCACGCGGCCGGAGCCTGGAGCTGGAGGATGTGGCGGGAGCCGGACGGCCAGAGCCAGGTAGCTGGCCGGCCAGAGTAGGGCGGCCGGGAAGGGATGCGGTGCTGGGTCCGGAGCCGGGCGGCAGGGGACGCAGGGACGGGGACGGGCGATGTGGCGCCGGGCGGCGGGGGACGCGCGGCCGGGGACGGCGCCAGGCAGCGGAGGATGCGCGGCCGGGGCTGGCGCCGGGCGGCAGGGGATGTGCGGCCGGGCAGGGCCGCCCAGAGAATTCCGGGGGCCCAGGGTCTTCGGCGGGGGGGGGCCCCCTTCCATTCTGGGACCTGCCACTGAAGTGTCCCGAAGACCCACCGCGGGGCGCCCCCGCCGCCGAATTACCGCCGAAGCGGGACCCGCCGCTGAAGTGCAGCCCGGTCTTCGGCGGTAATTCGGCGGCGGGAGGCCCCGCCGCGGGTCTTCGGGGCACGTCGGCGGCGGGTCCTGGAACGGAAGGGCCCCCCGCCGCCGAATTACCGCCGAAGACCGGGCTGCACTTCAGCGACGGGTCCCGCTTGGGCGGTAACTCACCAGGTTACCCCCCCTCCCCACAGGCGAAGACCAGGAGCAGAGGAAGCTCCTGCGCCTGGCCCCGCAAGAGTTTTCCGGGCCCCCCGGAGCGAGTGAAGGACACCGCTCCGGGGGCCCCAAAAAACTCTCGTGGGGGCCCCTGCTGGGCCCGGGGGCAAATTGCCCCCTTCCCCCCCCCCGGGCGGCCCTGAGGCCGGGGCCGGCGGAGGCGGGTACACGGGGCTGGAGCCAGGCGGCGGGGGAGGCGGGGATGTGGCCGGGTTGGAGCCGGGTGGCAGGGGAGGCGGGGACGTGGCCGGAGGAGGCGGGCCTGGGGCCGGGGTGGGGATGTGGCCGGGGCTGGAGCCGGGCGGTGCGAGGCCAGGGCCGGTGGAGGCGGGTACGCGGGGCCGGCGGTGGGGGTGGCGGGGACACGGCTGGGGCAGCCCAGAGCCCTCTGAGTCCTGGCCGCGGCTGGGATTTAAAGGGCTCTGAGCTCCCCGCCGCGGCGCGCAGCCCAGAGCCCTCTGATTCCCCGCCGCGGCTGGGATTTAAAGGGCTCTGGGCTCCCCGCCGCGGCGGGCAGCACAGAGCCCTCTGATTCCCCGCTGCAGCTGGGATTTAAAGTATTTTTATTGGTTTTTTTTTTTCAAGATCCCGATTATAGGCCGCACCCCTAATTTAAAGACTTAAATTAGGGGAAAAAAGTGCGGCCTATACTCGGGACAATACGGTAATTAGGATGAAATTCAAAAACGACAAATGCAAAGTACTCCATTTAGGAAGGAACAAGCAGTTGCACACATACAAAATGGGAAATGACTACCTAGGAAGGAGTATTGCAGAAAGGGATTTGAGTCATTGTGAACTACAAGCTAAATATGAGTCAACAGTATAACGCTGCTGCAAAAAAAAGGAAAAATCATTCTGGGATGTATTAGCAGAGTGTTGTAAGCAAGACACGAGAAGTAATTCTTCTGCTCTACTCTGCGCTGATTAGACCTCAACTGGAGTATTGCGTCCAGTTCTGGGCGCCACATTTCAGGAAAGATGTGGACAAATTGAAGAAAGTCCAGAGAGGAGCAACAAAAATGATTAAAGGTCTAGAAAACATGACCTATGAGGGAAGATTGAAAAAAACTGGGTTTATTTAGTCTGGAAAAAAGAAGGCTGAGAGGGGACAGGCTAACAGTGTTCAAGTACATAAAAGGTTGTTGCAGGGAGGAGGGAGAAGAATTGTTCTTCTTAACCTCTGAGGACAGGACAAGAAGCAATGGGCTTACACTGCAGCAAAGGAGGTTTAGGTTGGACATTACAAAAAAACTCCTGTTGGGGTGGCTAAGCACTGGAATAAATTGCCTAGGGAGATTCTGGAATCTCCATCATTGGAGATTTTTAAGAGCAGGCTAGATAAACACCTGTCAGGGATGGTCTAGATAATACTTAGTCCTGCCATGATCAGGGGACTGGACTAGATGATCTCTCGAGGTCCCTGCCAGTCCTATGATTCTGTGAATATACCTACTGATGCAAGGAAATTCAGTTAAGGATGATACTCCATTATTAACTCACTTGAGTTGTGCCTACATATTGCAGTACACATTATATTATGTATACCAAGAATCCTGCAATAGGTAAACAAAAGCAGGAGGCTTCAGCCTTCACTGTGAATGTCTTTTATGTTCTCTGAGGCCTGGTCTACACTACGCATTAAAACCAAATTTAGCAGCGTTAAACCGATTTAACCCTGCACCCGTCCACACAATGAGGCCCTTTATATCGATATAAAGGCCTCTTTAAACCGGTTTCTGTACTCCTCCCCGACGAGAGGAGTAGCGCTGAAATCGGTATTGCCATATTGGATTAGGGTTAGTGTGGCCGCAAATTGACGGTATTGGCCTCTGGGAGCTATCCCACAGTGCACCATTGTGACCGCTCTGGAAAGCATTCTGAACTCGGATGCACTGGCCAGGTAGACAGGAAAAGCCCCTCGAACTTTTGAATTTCATTTCCTGTTTGGCCAGCGTGGAGAGCTCATCAGCACAGGTGACCACGCAGAGCTCATCAGCACAGGTAACAATTCAGTCTCCTGAGAATCGAAAAAGAGCTCCAGCATGGACTGCACGGGAGGTACTGGATCTGATCGCTGTATGGGGAGAGGATTCTGTGCTAACAGAACTCTGTTCCAAAAGACGAAATGAAAAAACATTTGAAAAAATTTCCAAGGCCATGATGCAGAGAGGCCACACCAGGGACTCAGTTCAGTGCCATGTGAAAGTTGAAGAGCTCAGACAAGCCTACCGGAAAACCAAAGAAGCAAACGGAAGGTCCGAGGCAGGGCCGAAAACATGCCGCTTCTACGCTGAGCTGCATGCAATTTTAGGGGGGTCTGCCACCACTACTCCACCCCTGTCCGTGGATTTCGAGGTGGGGGTGGTAATCGCAGCCATGGCTGAGGATTCTGTGGACGGGGAAGATGAGGAGGAGGAAGAGGAGGACGAGCTTGCAGAGAGCACACAGCACTCCGTTCTCCCCAACAGCCAGGAGATTTTTCTCACCCTGACGGAATTACCCTCCTAGCCCTCCCAAGCAACTATCCCAGACAATGAAGCCAGGGAAGGGACCTCTGGTGAGTGTACCTTGTAAATATAAGACATGGTTTGAAAGCAAGCGTTTTTTAATGATTAATTTGCCCTGAGGACTTGGGATGCATTCGCGGCCAGTACAGTTATTGGAAAAGTCTGTTAACATGTCTGGGGATGGAGCGGAAATCCTCCAGGGACATCTCCATGAAGCTCTCCTGGAGATACTCCAAAAGCCTTTGCAGAAGGTTTCTGGGCAGGGCAGCCTTAATCCATCCTCCATGGTAGGACACTTGACCACGCCATGCATGTAGCAAGTAATCTGGTATCATTGCATGACAAAGCCTAGCTGCGTATGGTCCCGGTGTTTGCTGGCATTCAAGCAACATCCGCTCTTTATCTCACTGTGTTATCCTCAGGAGAGTGATATCGTTCATGGTAACCTGGTTGAAATCCAGGAATTTAATTAAGGGGACAGAGATGGGCATTCCTACTGGGCTGTTTGCCTGTTGCTTAGAAGAAATCCTTCCTTGCAGGTAGCCAAGCAGGGGGATGGGGGGGGTGATTGGCGCTGAGCTTTTTCGCATTTGGCTAGTAGGGATCTTCCCTGCTACCAGCCATGCGGTGGGGGGAGGGGGGTGTTTAGCAGTGATCTTCCATGATACCAGCCATGCGGTGGGGGGAGGGGTAAAGCGATCATCCCAGAGAATTGGATGGGGGGATAGTTTCTGCTGCTGCATGTTAACAGGAAAGCAGCAGCACTGAATGGGCTTTGCTTGCTATTTGGTAAAGGAGGGTGCTGGATATATGAAGGCTGCAGAAGCTGAAAGACAATGGCTTACCATGACCGCATGCAAGCCGAATTCTGCTGCCCGGACCTGCGTCTGTGAGATCTCTAACACCAGAGCCGCAGGCACTCAATATTAAGATGTAAAATGCGACCTTGTAGTGAAATCACATGTGCTATATAAGGTGAATAGTGTTGTTCACCGTGAAAGAGTGTAAGCATTGTTCTGTAAAATGTATCTTTTAAAATACTTCTCTCCCTTTTTTCCCTCCCTCATGCCACTGCAAATTTTTCAAGCCTCCCTACTCCATCCCGAAGGCTATCTCAGATAAGGCGGTGGAAAAAAAAGACACGAGACGAAATGTTCTCGGAAATCATGGAAGTGACCCACAATGAAAGAGCTCATCTGAATGAGTGGAAGGATGTGGTATCAAATTACAGGAAAGATGCCAGTGAACGTGAGGACAGGAGGGACGCTCGAGATGAGAGGTGGCGGCAGGAAGATCAGAGGTGTAGGCAGGAAGATCAGTGGTGGCGGGATGCAACTCTGGGGCTGCTGTGTGATCAAACTGACATGCTCCGGCGTCTGGTGGAGCTTCAGGAACGGCAGCAGGATCACAGAGTGCCGCTGCAGCCCCTGTATAACCGCCCTCACCCCTCACCATGTTCCACATCCTCCTCACCCAGACGTGTAAGAACGCGTGGGGGGAGGCTCCGTGCACCCGCCCACTCCACCCCCGTGGACAGCCCAACCAAAAGGCTGTCATTATTGTGAAATTTTTTTAGTGGCCTTTTCCTTCCCTCCTATCCTCCTCCCAAACCACACCCGGGCTACCTTGTCAGTTCTCTCCCTCTTTTTATAATGAATTAATAAAGAATACATGATTTTTAAACGAGAGTGACTTTATTTCCTTAAGCAAGCTGTAATCGAAGGGGGAGGGTGGGTTGCTTACAGGGAATGAGTCAATCAAGGAGGGGGGCGTTCATCAAGGGGAAACAAACACAGCAGTCACACCCTACCCTGGCCAGTGATGAAACTCGTTTTCAAAGCTTCTCTGATGCGCACTGCTTCCTGGTGTGCTCTTCTAATCGCCCTGGTGTCTGGCTGCGCGTAATCAGCGGCCAGGTGATTTGCCTCAGCCTCCCACCCCGCCATAAAGGTCTCCCCCTTACTCTCACAGAGATTGTGGAGCACACAGCAAGCAGCAGTAACAACGGGGACATTGGTTTGGCTGAGGTCTGAGCGAGTCAGTAATGTGCGCCAGTGCGCCTTTAAACGGCCAAATGCACATTCTACCACCATTCTGCACTTGCTCAGCCTGTAGTTGAACAGCTCCTGACTACTGTCCAGGCTGCCTGTGTATGGCTTCATGACCCATGGCATCAAGGGGTAGGCTGGGTCCCCCAGGATAACGACAGGCATTTCAACATCCCCAACTGTTATTTTCTGGTCTGGGAAGTAATTCCCTTGCTGCAGCCGTTTAAACAGAGTAGTGTTCCTGAAGATGCGAGCGTCATGAACCCTTCCCGGCCATCCCACGTGGATGTTGGTGAAACGTCCCTTGTGATCCACCAGTGCTTGCAGCACCATTGAAAAGTACCCCTTGCGGTTTACGTACTGGGTGGCCTGGTGCTCCGGTGCCAAGATAGGGATATGGGTTCCATCTATCGCCTCACCACAGTTAGGGAATCCCATTGCAGCAAAGCCATCCACTATGACCTGCACATTTCCCACAGTCACAACCTTTCGTAGCAGCAGCTTAGTGATTGCTTTGGCTACTTGCATCACAGCAGACCCCACAGTAGATTTGCCCACTCCAAATTGATTCCCGACTGACCGGTAGCTGTCTGGCGTTGCAAGCTTCCAGAGGGCTATTGCCACTCGCTTCTCAACTATGAGGGCTGCTCTCGTCTTGGTATTCTGGCGTTTCAGGGCAGGGGAAAGCAAGTCACAAAGTTCCATGGAAGTGCCCTTACGCATGCGAAAGTTTCGCAGCCACTGGGAATCGTCCCAAACCTGCAAAACTATGCGGTCCCACCAGTCTGTGCTTGTTTCCCGGGCCCAAAATCGGCGTTCAATGGCTAGAACCTGCCCCATTACCATCAGGATCTCCAAAGTGCAGGGGCCTGTGGTTTGAGAGAATTCTGTGTCCATGTCCTCATCACTCTCGTCGCCACGCTGCCGTAGCCGCCTCCTCCTCAACTGGTTTTGCAGGTCCTGGTTCAGCATAGACTGCACGAGAATGCGCGAGGTGTTTACAACGTCCATGATTGCTGTCTTGAGCTGAGCAGGGTCCATGCTTGGTGTGCTATGGCGTTTGCACAGTTCACCCAGGAAAAAAGGCGCGAAACGGTTGTCTGCTGCTTTCACGGCGGGAGGGGTGAGGCTGTACCCAGAACCACCCGCGACAATGTTTTTTGCCCCATCAGGCACTGGGATCTCAACCCAGAATTCCAAGGGGCGGGGGAGACTGCGGGAACTATGGGATAGCTATGGGATAGCTACCCACAGTGCAATGCTCCAGAAATCGACACTAGCCTCGGTACATGGATGCACACTGCCGAATTAAAGTGCTTAGTGTGGCCGCGTGCACTCGACTTTATACAATCTGTTTTACAAAATCGGTTTATGTAAAATCGGAATAATCCCGTAGTGTAGACATACCCTGAATTAGATCATTTGTGATTTTACTCTTTCCACTCTTAAAAAATGTTGTTATAAATGTTCACTGAGAATATATGAATTGGTATTGAAATGCCTTCAGTGATCTCTTGTATAAATACACACAATTCTTGGAGAGTTTGTAAAATGTGTGTTATTCATAATAAACTGCATTGGTCTATCAGGCAAATAGGTACTGCAAATTGTAAAATGCACATTATTTGCCTAAGTGTTAAACTCTGTCAAAGTTATGGTCTGTGTTATAAATATGTATTTTCTCTATTTTTATACACATTAACATGGTAGAGGATAAGCACTGTTGTGGAGTGGTGGATTGTTATGATTTAATCACAATATAGAGCCTGTGGACAACAGTGTATCAATACAGAGTATGGGATATAATAATCAGCATATTTTTCCCCAGCCTGTTCTAGTTTCTGCTGCTTCTGCAATCTCCAGGGAAATGATCCAAAGCTTACTGAAGTCAATGGAAAGATTCCAATTAACTTAAGTGGGCTTTGGATTAGGCTCCAGGTAGCCAAAATAGTGATTTCGGCCCATACTGTGCCTAGGGAGAGAGGAAAAGGAAACAGCACAGTTCCCTAGCTGTCCTGGATCCTCCTGTTGGTTCTGTGCAGACACAGCAGGGGACATGTGTGCAAGGAGCTGCCCTTCAGGAATCCAGGAGCTGCCTAGAAAGCAGCTAAAATTTATGACTTCACAAAAAAATCCACACAACTTGAGTGGTCTGGATACCATTATATTCTGGTAATTGCATTTGTTAGGGTTACCAGGTTCTATCTTAAAAACCCATTTTAAGGTTTTCTGTGATAACTCCCCTGCACTAAGCTTTGCTTCAGACTCAAGCTTGAATAGCAAGTCAAAGCCTAAAAGCAAATTTGTTTTCAGATTTTTCCAAAAAAGGTCAGATCAGCTGTTTCAAATGTATACAAATTCAGAAATGTAAAAATACCATTTAAGATTTTTTTGTTTGTGTAACTCATAAAAAGCTAAGCTTTAAAAAATAAAAAGTATTACGGACTATACAATCCTAATCACTTCTGATAGTCTGAAAACCATGTTTTTCAAAGAGGTGTTTTTATTTCTCTCCCCTTTTTCCCCAGAAATAGGTCTTACTTTGCCAATGCCACAGTCATTTATTCAGATCCTCAAACATCTTTCCATCTCTCATTTTGGCCATATTGTTTTCTCAAATATGGTGCTCATCTCGCCAGTGCTGCTTGCTGTGCTTTTCCCTGATGTTTCCTGATGCTAATTCTTATTACAGTCTCATATTGTCATTCATGTAAGGTCACTATTTACTGGCATATTCTGTGGGCAACTATTAGTGCTTTTTATGGTTCCTACCTGTCTACATTGTGGCATTGGAGAGCAGTGACATGTTCTAAAATGGAAAGAAGCCACAATGCAGCCCCCACAAGAATCTGGGGGATATTGTTTACTATTCAGCTATTCAGACAGTGTTTAGGCCACTGCATTGTGTTATTTTATTTATCATGTTACTTTCCTTCTTATCATTGTGATACATACAAGAGCTGAGATTGGCTGTCATTTGCCAACAAGATTTGTTACATTTGTTGTCAATGGCCTACGTGCTGTTTTGACAATAACTGTCCTGCTTACTTGTCTTCTATGCTCACTCATAGGACATGATGGCTGATTTAAATGATCTTTCTAACAGTGCTACTTACCAGTATCTGTTAGCTGAATTTGATAACTCCAGTTTGGGTAAGGTATTATTTATTTATTTGAATTTTTACTACATTGTAAGAAAAGAGTACCAATTCAGTGCACTGAGCTAAAATGACCACCTTTTTTTTATAGCAGTAAAAATATAAAACAGATCTTCCACATACCCCAGGATCAAATGAAATAATCCAACAACATGAATATAACAGAAAATAGTTACTGCCACACAGTGTTTTAGCCTGCTCCCCTGAAGTAAATGGCAACATTTCCTATTGACTTCAATGGGAGCAGGTTCAACCCTCAAATCACCACCCAAGTCCCACTCTACCTGCCCTATCAATTGCCCATCTTCTTATAGGAAAGGACTTTGTAATATATCTTGAAGGCTAAAAAATTTAGGCTCTTATGGACCAGGAGGAAAGCACTTTCTAAGGGTCCAGGGCTATAAGGATTTAAATATAAAAAAGACTGGAGGCATCTGAAGATGAAGGATACTGGGGACCATCTGATAGTAGTGGTATCGGGATATTTTGGTTTATCTAATTCCTTCCTCCCAGTGAATAGCTGGACAGCAGCTGGGTTGGAAAATCCTGGTGGACATCCAGAACTGTGTCCTTCATTCTATTAATATGGCAAGTCTCGGATTGTCAGAGGAAGAATTTTATGTCAAGGAGGCTCTCAGGGCCAAGCAAGCTGCTCCCTTTCTCTTCTCTACCCCTAGCTCAGTATGTATAACATCTAGACATCATTACTCTTTTAAGGATGTAGAATTACAAGGAAACACCTTTGCTTTCCTGAATAGTTACTGGATTATTGTAATCCCTTATTTTCTATGGTTCCTGTTTATATTAACTCTAGGATAAAGCTCAGTCACTACATAAGAGATTACATCCTCTATAAACATAGCTATCTCATCAGCTCAGTCCTATTTTAAAACTAGAGCTGGTTGGAAAATAGTATTTTCTGTGAAAAATTTCTAAAGAAACAAAAAAACAAAAACAAAAAAAAAGGAGGTCATCTCTAACTTTTTCATGACTCTTTTTTGGTTGTGTTTTACTTCAGAACAAAAATTGCTTTTGAAAACCAAAACTTTAGTTTCATTTTCAAAAACTGAAAAATATGTGGTTTATGAAAAAAATGGAAAGTTTTGAAATAAAAAGTTAAAACTGGAGAGAGACCATTTTTATTAAAAAATTGTTTTTGAATGTAAAATGTTGACCACCTCTACTTTAAAACTCAGAAGTGGCTTCCTGTAGGGGTATGTCTACACTACCCATCGGATCAGTGGGCAGCGATCAATCCAGCGGGGGTCAATTAGACGCGATAAATTGACCCCCGAGTGCTCTCTCATCGACTCCTGTACTCCACTGCTGTGAGAAGCACAGGCAGAGTCGATGGGGGAGCCACAGTTGAGTAAGTCGCGTAACTTGGATCGATTCCCCCACCTCACCCCCATAGTGTAGACCAAGCCTAAGATAAGCAGAGTTGTGTAGAGATATTAAAGACTTATAAGAGTGGCACACCTAACTAGTTGCCTTCTTTCATTAGATGTTTCCAGGTTCATGTTAAAATCAGAACACATATTTAGTGTATCCCAGTTACAAACTTGGGGAAATGGGTGCTACAGCATTTGGACTATGCCCTTGGACTATAGATTTTTCCATCTATTACTGTTCAAAATGTCAGTCAGTATTGACATTCAAAAGCAGATTGACTACATTCTCAGAGATTTGCATCACACCTTTGGGGGTTGCCTGGAAATACCACATACTCTTGTTCTACTTTCTGTGGCCTTTTGTGGCTCCCTGCTTCTTCAGCTGGGATGCACTGATAAACTTTCTGCGCTTACTTCCATGTACAATTATTATATGGCCATAGTCATGTAAGACCTGAAATAGGCCATTTTACCACCTAGATAGAGAATTAGGCACATATCAACAAATGGAGCACAGGCACACATAAATTCTTAAAAGGGTAATTCAAGCACGAACGAGGCTGCTGTGTGCACTTGGATATGCTTAATGTTTGAACACTGTGGCATGACCAAGAGTTTAGGTGCCCAATAGGGAGTTTATAAGAAGAAACACCATAACTAAAATTAGGCACTGAAAAGATAAGTCCTTCCAACACACACCTAAATTGTCAGAGCTGGACAGGAATTTTCTAAGTTTTTTGTCAGAAAATGTTTATTCATCAAAGCTGAAGCTGTTTGAGAGCCAGGGTCTGTTCTAATGCATCTCCTGATTTGAAAAATTAAAGTTTCACAATTGTCAAACTTTCCATTTTTACATTTTTGAAATAAAAAAAGTTTCATTTGTCTTTTCAGAATGATTTGTTTAGAAATTTCAGTTAATGTATACCAAAAGCTTACAAATTAAAAAAAAAAGTTGAAGTGAAACATTTCAAAATAAAATGTTTCAATTGACCTGAATTTTTGTGTTTTTTTAAATCAGTTCATGACAATGAGATTTTAACTTTTTGTCCTGTTTTGATATGGGGAAAAATCTTGAATTCTCAGACTCTTGCAGAATGGGAAAACAATTTCTCCCCCAGCTCTAGTCTTTAGGCACTCACCCAAGTTTCTCCTTGGCAGCAGATCAGTGCTAGATAGGCTGTCTGAGAGAGAAAGATACCTTCTGATAGAGGGAAAGGGTCAGTGCCAGATAATGTGTTAGGTGTGCTATTTTAATGCAAAATTGAATTTTACAATATCTAAAACTTTAACTTACATACTGAGGAGCCAGAAGAAAGTGTAAGCCACACTAGCATAGACTCCCATCCCATCAGTGAAATGCTTGTAAGGAGGAATCAGGGAGTTTTACTAAATTTAAGGGAGTTGGGTGCAAAAGAGCCCAATCTTACACATAGTTGTTGAAGCTGGGCCATTCACTTTTGTGAATTTTCTTCTAATTTACACTCCTATAAAAATAGCCAAATCAGGCCCATAATGTTCCAAAACACTAACATGGGACACCAGTCCAACAGCATCTGCTTGTGTTTTTGTAAAAATTGGGTTCTGGTAATGTATTGCAATAGAACCCTACAAGTCTGCAGTAATGATGCACACAGATCATGAGGGAGGGGCTTTTTCCTATGGTATTTGGAGTCACTTCACTTTTAAATGATGCTAAGTGGGAAATTAGTGTTATCCCTCAAAGTGCATGAGATTGTCACAGTTTGGGGGCTAATAATATAAAATTGATATTAAAATAATATTACTTGATTGAGTTTTGCAGTTCATATTTAGTTTTCAAATTACTTGAGTCGAAAGTCATAAGAAATAATAAAAAACCATTCAAAGCTGCTAAAGCAAATTAAGGTTTACTAGTCCTTTGAAAGACAAATGATCCAAATGCTGTAATGTAGGGAGGGCAGTAAAAATGTTCCTGACATTTACTATACGTTTAAAATAGCAATTGTTCTAGGATGCCATATATTGAACATACTTAATATTTTCCCCCCAATTTCTGTTTAGGTGATGGCTCTTTTTATTTTTAAGAAAGGTCTTTTTTAGCTATATTTAAGTTTTTGCAATATGAGAATTTCTAGATTACTGTAGAGAGGCTACTGGAGTCAGTGCATACTAACCCCTAAAATTTAACATGTGTATGTACTATGTAACAATGGCCTATGTCATATGAATGGAGCCAGAAAATAAAAATCTGTCTTTTTACCATCACTCTGGCAGGTCTAACTTTTATTTCATAGTATCAGAAGCCAAAAGAAAAGAAAGCAAATGAAGGCACCAGAATTACTCATAGTGGAAAGGAAAATGTCAGAGAACTAGAGGAGGCAGCAACATTCCCAAGTTTTCCTGGAAGTATTTCAGAGAAATCCAAGAGGTGCATATATTCTGTACAGTCGCAGGCCCAGAGGCTTCAGATATCTGCTGTACCAGGTTTTCCAGTAGGACCCTGAAGAGGTTTGCAAATGGCAAGATAATCATTTAAAATTTCACAAATACTCTGACATGCACAAAAAGTCACTTGGGAAAGGCAGAGGAAACAAGCAAGGTGAGACCATTGACCATGGTGTTACATAGATGTGTAACAAAACTAAATCCTTTGGATCTGAATAGTTAACATACAGACCAATTAGTAGAGCTGGCCAAAATTTTCAAATCAAAAGGATTTTCATCACAAAATGGCTTTTTCTTTTTTTCTTTCTTTTTTCTTTTAAACTGATTATTTTTGTGAAAAATTTACACCTTTTCTACAATTTTTTTAAAATTTATTTTATCAGTGTATAGAAAATATTATGCAATGGTTAAATTTCTCTTTTACAAAACAAAAATAAATGGTAAACAAAGATAGTAATTTCAATAACTTTCAATTAAAATGGGATAAAATGTGAAAAAATTGAAAATGAAAAATGGGTGTGTTGACCCCTATGACTTAAAAACAAATTAGAAATTTCAAATATTTTTTAACCTGCTACACTAATTAGAGACTAAATTATATGTGGTGTAAGTAAAAACCACAAAGTAACGTTGCTGGATGAAGTGGATTTGATGCGGCAAAGAACAGTGAATATTTGTAAGACTAATGAAAAATTATTTGCAAATGAAAGGGTGAAAGAACTGAATTGCAACTAAATAAAAATGCATACTACTGCATAGAAACAAAATTCATGGTTAAATAGAGGCCAGTTTTGTTTGTAACCAATGTGGAGGCAATCACAACATGATAGAAAGGTGTTGAGCACAAGGACTGCACAATATTGACAACCTCAAACATTCAAAAAACATGAATAAGTCAACAAAAAATCATGAAACTGGCACAAAAATCAGATTTTAAAACTAATACATTTGGAGTTCTTGCTATTTATCTGCTAGCGTTGGAGATTTAGAATTAATGTTTTCAAGCTATTATCCACAACCACAAAAGCTAGCAACTTACTCTTTTTAATGAATGCTATGATTCTCAGATAAGAACCTTGATTCCAAGAGCTAGGCCTTTAAAAATACACCAAAGATCATAACAGTCATAGTTGGCAACACTGGCTGTTAATATCATGCATGCAATGAAAACAACATCTTTGCACAATTGTGTTGCTGTGAGTAACAATTGCAGACATACTCATGAATGTTTTTTTGTTTTGTATACAAGTAGAGGACAAAGCAGTGATCATCATGCAGAAACAGAGGTAGTTGTTCTGTTTCTAAATAAGTGTACAGTGCACGGCCCTGCAACAGAATGGTTGGTGACAATGGAAATAAATGAACAAAACACCAGTTTCACAATACATATTGGAGACAAGTACAATGTAATAATGGAAAACATATACAGAAATATTAGTGACTGCCCAGTGTTAAAATAGAAAACTCAGCTTGTTTCATACAATGGGCACATAAGCCTGGGAGGCAATGCCCGGCTAGCATGTTTGTATAGACACCACTTGGTAGAGTTTTGAACAATGGAACAGGAAATTTCATTTGTGCTTGGGTCTAAGAGCAGTCTACAAATGCAGATGATCAAACTTTTTCATTTACAGATATAGAAGATAGTAGTGAATTTGATGATGTTTTTAAACAGATAGGGATGCAGTAAGGATATTATACATCACACTGCTGTAGAAGGGAATGTGCTCTCAAAAGTATATGCACCACATAAAGTACCATTAATACTAAGAGAGAGAGAGAGTAAAAGCGGAACTTCACTAGATGAGAAAATTGGATGTTACTTGAGTGAATTCAGATAAAAACGGAATGGGGTAACGGTATGGTTACTACAAACAAGTTAAAAAATTGTAGAGATTGGAAAGATACGAATAAGCCATTAATGAAAGCACTATCCCAGGAGAATAGTTAAGGTGATCTTGTCTAGACTTCAAAATGCAAGAGAGAGTTTTCAGTTTTGGATGCAAGCCAAGGGTTTTGGCAGGTCCAGTTCTACACAGAATGTGCAAAATGCTGCGCCTTCAACTGTTTTGGCAGATATGAGTAAAAGTGAGCATCTTTTCAGGATTCTCTCAGCATCTGAGTTTTAAGAACATATCATTTCTCAGATATTTGAGGATCTAGATGGGATAGAAGTAACTGCTGCTGATCTGAAGTTATAATGATCAACTCCACAATTAGAAGAAACCTAATGTTCTCTATGCCAGCGAAAAGAACTTTAAATTGAACAGAAATAAATTCTAGATTAGGCTGAATTAGTTTAATTATATTAGACACATAGTCAGTGACAAAGGAGTTTGACTTAATCTAATAAATGAGAATTGTAACAATGGAAAGACACAGAACCAAGGAGCCCTTTCAGAGATTCATGGCAAGTTAACTTACCTAAACAAATTCATCCTTATTTTGTCACGGTTAAGTGCTCCTCTGAGAATGTAGTTTGAGAACAGTGCACAACAGCACTGGCTTGATTGGCAAGAGAAAAACCTTTGGAAAATGAAAGAAGTTGTAACAGAAGCATCTGTACTGAAATATGTTGAGATTAACCAAAAGCTGATGATCCCAGTCAATGAAAGCTCACCAAGGCTTTCATTCATTGAATTGTGGAGGTAAATGCGTAGTTAAGCAGGTGGTGTTGGAGAGAGGGCTTTGGATTCTTCGACCATAGGATGTTGTTCTGGGAAGAAGGATTGCTAGGAACAGATGGCATCCACCTAACAAAGAGAGGGAAGAGTGTCTTCGCAGGCAGGATTGCTAACATAGTGAGGAGGGCTTTAAGCTAGTTTCGCATGGGGACGGTGACCTAAGCCCTGAAGTAAGTGGGGAAATGGGATACCGGGAGGAAACACAAGGAGGAAGGTGCAACAAGGGGGCCTCCTGATTCATACTGAGAAAGCATGGCAATCAGCTAGTTATCTTAGGTGCATGTACATGAATGCAAGAAGCCTGGGAAACAAGCAGGAAGAATTGAAAATCCTGGCACAGTCAAAGAACTATGATGTGACTGGAATAACAGACTTGGTGGGGTAGTTCACGTGACTGGAGCACTGTCATGGATGGGTATAAACTGTTCAGGAAGGACAGAAAGGGGAGGAAAGGTGGAGGAGTTGCACTGTATGTAAGAGAGCAGTATGATTGCTCAGAGCTCCAATATGAAACTGAAGAAAAGCCTGATGAGAGTCTTTGGGTTAAGTTTAGAAACAAGAGCAACAAGGGTGATGTTGTGGTGGGTGTGTGCTATAGACCACCAGACCAGGAGGAAGAAGTAGATGAGGCTTTCTTCAGACAATTAACTGAAGTTTCCAGAACACAGGCCCTGGTTCTAATGGGGGACTTCAATCGCCCCGATATCTGCTGGGAGAGCAATACAGCAGTGCACAGACAATCCAAGAAGTTTTTGGAGAATGTTGGGGACAACTTCCTGGTGCAACTACTGGAGAATCATAGAATCTCAGGGTTGAAAGGGACCTCAGGAGGTCATCTAGTCCAATCCCCTGCTCAAAGCAGGACCAAACCCAACTAAATCATCCCAGCCAGGGCTTTGTCAAGCCTGACCTTAAAAACCTCTAAGGAAGGAGATTCCACTACCTCCCTAGGTAACCCATTCCAGTTCTTCACCACCCTACTAGTGAAAAAGTTTTTCCTAATATCCAGCCTAAACCTCCCCCTCTGCAACTTGAGACCATTACTCCTTGTTCTGTCATCTTCTACCACTGAGAACAGTCTAGATCCATCCTCTTTGGAACCCCCTTTCAGGTAGTTGAAAGCAGCTATCAAATCCCCCCTCATTCTTCTCTTCTGCAGACTAAACAATCCCAGTTCCCTCAGCCTCTCCTCATAAGTCATGTGTTCCAGCCCCCTAATCATTTTTGTTGCCCTCCGCTGGACTCTCTCCAATTTATCCACATCCTTCTTGTAGTGTGGGGCCCAAAACTGGACACAGTACTCCAAATGAGGCCTCACCAGTGCTGAGTATAGGGGAATGATCACATCCCTTGATCTGCTGGAAATGCCCCTACTTATACAACCCAAAATGCCATTAGCCTTCTTGGCAACAAGGGCACACTGTTGACTCATATTCAGCTTTTCGTCCACCGTAACCCCTAGGTCCTTTTCTGCAGAACTGCTGCCCAGCCATTCGGTCCCTAGTCTGTAGCAGCGCATGGGATTCTTCCGTCCTAAGTGCAGGACTCTGCACTTGTCCTTGTTGAACCTCATCATATTTCTTTTGGCCCAAGCCTCTAATTTGTCTAGGTCCCTCTGTATCCTAGCCCTACCCTCCAGCGTATCATCCACTCCTCCCAGTTTAGTGTCATCTGCAAACTTGCTAAGGGTGCAGTCCACACCATCCTCCAGATCGTTAATGAAGATATTGAATAAAACCGGCCCCAGCACCGACCCTTGGGGCACTCCACTTGATACCGGCTGCCAACTAGACATGGAACCATTGATCACTACCCGTTGAGCCCGACCATCTAGCCAGTTTTCTATCCACCTTACCGTCCGTTCATCCAGCCCATACTTCTTTAACTTGCTGGCAAGAATACTGTGGGAGACTGTATCAAAAGCCTTGCTAAAGTCCAGAAATAGTACATCCACTGCTTTCCTCTCATCCACAGAGCCGGTTATCTCGTCATATGGAGGAACCAACTAGGGGACGTTCTCCTCTTGACTTGCTACTTATAAACAGGGAAGAATTGTTAGGGGAAATAGAAGTGGGTGGCAACCTGGGCAGCAGTGACCATGAGATGCTTGAGTTCAGGATCCTCACAAAAGGAAGAAAGGAGAGTAGCAAAATACGGACTGGACCTCAGAAAAGCAGACTCTGACTCCCTTAGGGAACTGTTGGGCAGGATCCCCTGGGAAGGGGAAAGGAGTCCAGAAAAGCTGGCTGTATTTTAAAGAAGCCTTATTGAGGGTGCAGGAACAAACCATCCCAATGTGCAGAAAGAATACCAAATAGTGAAATCGTCAGTGAGCTTAAAGACAAAAAGGAAGCTTACAAGAAGTGGAACTTTGAATAGATGACTAGGGAGGAGTATGAAAATATTGCTAGCGCGTGCAGGTGTGTAAATCAGGAAGGCCAAAACACAACTGGAGTTGCAGATAGCAAGGGATGCGAAGGGTAACAAGAAGGGTTTCTAAAGATATGTTAGCAACAAGAAAAAGGTCAGGGAAAGTGTGGGACGCTTAATGAATGGGGGAAGCAACCTAGTGAAAGATGATGTGGAAAAAGTTGAAGTACTCAATGCTGTTTTTTGCCTCGATCTTCACAGACAAAGTCAGCTCCCACACTGCTGTCCGGGACAATGCAGTATGGGGAGGAGGTGAGCAGCCCTCAGTGGTGAAAGAACAGGTTAAGGACTATTTAGAAAAGCAGGACATGCACAAGTCCATGGTCCAGATCTAATGCATCTGAGGTTGCTCAGGGAATTGGCTAATGTGATTGCAGAGGCATTGGCCATTATCTTTGAAAACTTGTTGCGACTGGGGGAGGCCCCGGACGATTGGAAAAAGGCAAATATAGTGCCCATATTTAAAAAAGGGAAGGAGAACCGGAGAACTACAGCCTCACCTCAGTCCCTGGAAAAATCATGGAGCAGGTCCTCAAGGAAACCATTTTGAAGCACGTGGAGGAGAGGAACAGTCAACATGGATTCACCAACGGCAAGTCATGCCTGACCAACTTGATTGCCTTCTATGATGAGATAACTGGTGCTGTGGATATGGGGAAAGTAGTGGACGTGATATATCTTTACTTTAGCAAAGCTTTTGATACGATCTCCCACAGTATTCTTGCCAGCAAGTTAAAAAAGGTATGGATTGGATGAATGGACTATAAGGTGGCTAGAAAGCTGGCTAGATTGTTGGGCTCAATGGATAGTGATCAATGGCTCGATGTCTAGTTGGCAGCCAGTATCAAGCAGAGTGCCCCAGGGGTCGGTCCTGGGGCCGGTTTTGTTCAACATCTTTATTAATGATCTAGATGATGGGATGGATTGCACCCTCAGCAAGTTTGCAGAGGACACTAAGCTTGAGAGATTGAGGGAGCCCCACCTCAGAATATTTTATAGCTCAGTGGTTAGAGCACTCTGAGAGTTCAGATCCTTTCTGCCTATCAGGCAGAGTGTGAGGAATTGAACCTGGGCCTCACACATCCCAGGCAAGTGCTCTAACTACTGGGCTAAAAAATTTATAATGTGGGTGGCTCCTCCTCTGGTTGTTTTGGGTGGAGCAAAGCAGGCGCCTAACTCATTCTCTCAAAAAGCAGCTCAAGTGCCTAAGCCACCTGATTCTAAAGGCTGGCTCTCCTGTAAGGACTGCTAAACTGATATAGGCACTTCTGTGCAGCCTAGACTTAGGTGCCTATCTCCGAGAGGGACAGGGCTTAGCACATCCCCTTCTTGGTGGCATCTCCCAATGACTTGCTTAAGCAGCTCCTCACCTAGTGTGCTGGCTTTTGTGCCTCGCATTCTTGGGCCCCTATCTCTCCCCATGCATTGTGTACGGACCTTGGGGGCTAATTTCATTTTATGGATCACAGTGTTGTTCCTGTGATTTTCTAGGTGCCATGACACTCAATGTAACAACACCCAAGTCCCTTTTTGGATCCCACCCCTAGAAGTGCAAGGTCATCCTAGAACTTCTTTTATTTACAATCCTTCTCATAGCTGCACTCATACATACCACCTAGTAATGCAAAGCCATTGCAATGTTGACCAGACTTCACCCAGGGGTTTTTGAGCTTCCACTTATACAACAGTTTTAGGGCCCTATGGTTTGAAGTGTGAGACTTCAGAGATCAGTCCCAAACAAAGGTCTTCCCATGTTGTTGCATTTTTAGCAAAGTGTCTCCCCCTTTTCTTTGTCTTTTTCATGATTTAGTTAGAAAGATCTTTTTAAAAGGCTTATTTTACTATAGTAGTATCACATCTACATTTTCAACAGTATGCTGTTTAATCACATTGGGTTATAAAGTGATACTCTCAGTACTTACTGTAATATCTAGTGAAACCCATACATTTGGTCTTTTAGTGTCCCTGACTCATCAGCTTATATTTGTTCATCAACACTTTAACAGCCACTCTTAAAAATGTGATTTAGTGGGTAGTTCTCTAAACCCCACTTTCTTAAAAAAGTTCTCTCTGCATGTCTTTCATTCTCTTATTGTTGGACCTGAATAATTCTCTACATTCAGATATACAGAACCAAACCCTTAGCTGGTTTAAGGTCAACATCAATGGAGCTGTCACAATTTATATGACGAGTCTTGGACTCAGAATTTAAAAAAAAATACTTCATTCATAGGTTTTTAAGATCCCAGAGACTATCAGATCACTTAGTCTATTTTCCAGTATATCACAGGGCATAAAATTGCACCCAGTTACCCCTGAACTGAGCCCAGTAACTTTTGCATTACTAAAGCATCTTCCAGTCTTGATTTGAAGCCATGAAGAGATGGAGAATCTATCACTCCATTGGGAGTTTGTTCCAGTGGTTACTTGTGCTCACTGATAAAAACCGGTGCCTTATTTCTAAGTGGAACAATATTTTTAGATACCAGGACTTTTTTTTAAACTTTGATCAGAGTGGATAAAAATCAACGATTTATTTTTTTAAATCAAAAAATTTGATTTTTGATAAAATGCTTTTTGAGGTAAAAATCTATTTAAGTTAGTTTTAATTAAGATATATTATAGCTCAAAGATATCTCATCATGAAATAGGGATTATAAATTCTAATTCTATTGTATGAGACAATATATTCATGTAATGTTTAAGAAAAGTTTTGTAAATGAGTCTCAATAGTTCATGGATTAGGGACCCAATCTTATGGAGTTCCAGGGGCTTCTGTATAGATTATTTAACTTAATCTTTCTATCTACCCACTGGGACTCAGTGCTCAGTTTAGAAGATACCAGAGATGCTTAGTTTTGCACTTCTCAAACTGTGGATTTGTCTCTCCAGAGATAACATGCTTGTTAACAGCAAAAATTTGTTTAAATATATAAAGGTGAGAAATAACAGACCTCAACCTTACTGTCCCTCTGCAAATTTGTGTATACAGAATCAATACATTACCTCTCTCTAAAAGTACGAAGTTTCAAAAAAGTTCAATGAATAGAAGATTGTTGGGGGTGGAATAGATCTGGACAAGGAGAAGTCTGGTGATAAATGTGAGAAGGGAGGGACAGGCAGTAGAAACAAAAGTGAAACTGTTTGAGCAGCATATTCCAGAAGTCTTGAGGTCTTTCTGAGTGTAGCCTTTGTTGATTTGAGATCTACAATACCATTCTCTTACTAGAAGGGAAAACCTCTAATGGCAGCAGGCTGTAAAAGAGACCCAGTTTGGGAATATTTTAATGAAGTTCCTCTACCTATGAATGAGACAGGCGTGTGTGCAAAATGCAAACAGTGCAACAAAGAAATGCAAGGCCTGTTAGCCCGAATGAAACAATATCATGAGAAGTGATGTTGAAGATGATGAAAGGAACATGTCTGAAAATGCAGGATCTTCAGGTTGGTCAACTTTTTTATTTCATACTTCTTAAGGACTGCCTGTCTTCCTTCTGGACTATACTTGAATTCTCATGTTTGAGCAAAAAATATAGTTGTTACTCTATGCTATGGTACTATCATTGTAGATGCAGTTGTGATAAAAAAAATAAATAGCTGAAATAGGCAGATCTTCCTTTTACAGTTTCACCTTTAACGTAGCACCAAGTGTCAGTGAATGCAATGAGTAATACTAAATAGGCAGAAGGGTAATAATTTAATAACTGCCTTGACTTATTTTGTTTAGGAGAATCCATCCTCAACATACAGGATTCTGAAGACGATCCACCTTCATTTTCTATAGTTTCAGAGTTATATGCCAATGATAGTGTTTCAGTCATGTATGTCACATAGCCACAGTATATCACCTGTAGCAAAAAGAAACAAAAATCTCCCTCATCCAGAAACAGCCATAGATAAGTTTGTGATAAGAATTTGGGGATTGGTCCTGCTTTGAGCAGGAGGTTGGACTAGATGACCTCCTGAGGTCCCTTCCAACCCTGATATTCTATGAACCAGCAGATTACAAAAAGAGGTAATTGATGAAAAAATTGCCCGGTTTGTTTATGCAACAAACTCTCCTTTCCATGCGATTGAGAATCCACACTTCATTAACATAGTTCAGTCATTAAGACCAGGATACAGTCCACCCAACAGAGCAGATGTTGCAAGCAAATTGCTGGATAAAGGGTATGAAAAAGAAATTGAGCAGTGTGCAAAAGGTCTAGAGGGTAAAATTGTTAACCTGAGTCTTGATGGGTGGAGCAATGTCCACAATGATCCTGTTGTATGTGCTTGTGTGACGACAGAAGAAGGGAATGTCTTTCTTACAGAAACAATTAATATATCAGGAAATGCACACACAGCACAATACTTACAAGTAGCAGCAGTAAAAGCTATAACAAACTGAAAAAAGATTAAAATGTCTAGTACGCACCTTGGTCACAAACAATGCTCCAAATATATCCAAGATGAGAAGAAATTTAGAAGAGAGTGAAGAGTCCCAAGCTAATAACATATGGTTGCAGTGCTCATTTGATGCACCTCCTAGCCAAAGACTTCAGTGTTCCAGAAATAAAGGCTAATGTTGTTGAAATTGCAAAATACTTCTGTAACAACCACTTTGCAGCAGATGGTCGGAAAAAAAGTGGGAGGAACGAAGCTAACTCTCCCACAAGATGTGCGATGGAACTCAGTAGTGGACTGTTTTGAGCACTATATCAAGAACTGGCCTAATCTGATGATAGTTTGTGAACAAAATCGTGAAAAAATAAATGGTACTGTCACAGCCAAAGTTCTCAACATTGGGTTTAAGAGAAATGTTGAACACATGATGAGTACCCTGAAGCCTATTTCTGTAGCCTTGAACAAAATGCAGGGAAATAGCTGTTTTATTGCTGACATTGTTGAAATTTGGAAGGAACTGAGTGAGATCTTAAAAAGAGAAATATGCAACAGAGTTAAATTACAAGTATTAAAAAAAAAAATGGGACAAGCACTATCTCCAGCTCATTTTCTTGCAAATATTCTCAATACTCAGTATCATGGTCAAACCTTAACTGCTGAAGAGGAGGAGTTGGCTATGACATAGACATCCAGCAATCATCCCTCTATAATGCCAACTATAATAAACTTCAGAGCTAAGGGTGAACCATTCAAGAAATATATATTTGCTGATGAGGTTTTAAAGAAAGTCACACCAGTGAACTGGTGGAGGTCACTTAAGCACTTGGATTCAGAGACGGTTGAAGTGATAATCTCACTTTTAAAAGCAGTAGCTTCTTCTGCCGGTGCAGAAAGAATATTTTCTTCCTTTGGACTAATTCATTCCAAACTGAGAAACTGTTTGGGACCTGAAAAAGCAAGAAAGCTTGTTTTTCTTTTTCAGATTATGAACAAACAGGAAAATGAAGGTGAAGACGACTGAGTTAGCTGCAGAAGCCAATATTTTAAGTTTCTCATGTTGACCTGGCTGACTTAGTCAATTTAATTTTTGCTGTTTTTTAAAATTCATTTAACTATTTTATTAAAACAATTTTAACAAAAACAAACCTGATTTTAAAAAACTTGAATGTTTAACTAAATTCAAAAATTCATATGCTTGTTTTGTTAAAATATTATGTTTGCTTTTGAAGAAAAAAATCCAGAATACATAACGTTGTTGTTTTAGTTAAATAAAACAATCTAAATGTCTGTCTGGTGATGTTCTCCTCCTAATACAGCAGGACAAGAAACTCCTCTAAATATTAATGATTAACCTGTTGAACTGGAGATAGATAGATATGAAGTCATTGGGAGGTGAACTGCTTCAGTTACCTTTGGTAAATGAAATAACCAAACAATCGTTCATTTTCTGATATAGCTGTAAAACCAATCTGAAGTTTTCAAAATAAATCACTTAAAAATGTATAGTGTGTACTTTCTAAAAATGAAACCTACATCTACCTCTGAGTTGTGAAAAATATGTATTAAGGTTATAACAACCAACAAGAACGCACTTTTATGTAGAAATCCATGATTAAATTGAGTCTTCTGACTAGTGATTTAAATCAAATAGACCCTGACTTTGATACACATTGGTTTATTTAATGTATACATTTTAATACACAGTGTGAAATCAGCATGTCCGATTAGACCAGAAAACTAGCAGTCAAGCCTCCTGGTTTCTATTCCTGGCTCTGCTGTTGACTTTCCCTGCGAACTCAGGCTAACTTAAGTTAGGAATCTATAGCCATATTTAGATTCCTGAATAAGTGGTTTGATTTTCAAAGTTATTGAGCATCAGTAGCTGTTGAGGTTTGATTCATTTGATTTATCGATTCACTTAAGCAGATGCTTAACTTTGATCATGTAAGTCCATACCTATTCAGCAAAGCAGTTAACTACATGGTTAATTTTGCTAACAACAGGCCTGATCCAAAGCTCATTGAAGTCAACTGAAGTTAATAGAGACTCCCAAAGACTTTGAGTCAGGTCATGAGCCCTGATTCAGGAAAGCACATAATAAATGCGGTTGCAGTGGGGTGGCTGTTTACTGATCACCTGCCTGTGGCCAGGGGGCCCTTTGCAGGCACACTGCCCCTTTTAGCCCCTATTGTGGCTCCCTTAAGAACTGCACAGAGCTTTCATGGTGGATAACACCACCCCATAACATAAATAATTCTTAACAATCTTCAGGGTCACAAAATAAAGTTCATCACCACACAACAACCCATACTTAGCTTTGATACAAAAGAATCAAAATACACTTTGGAGGGGAACCTTCCTTAAAGCAAGTTATTTAAAAAGAAACAAACACTAAGTGTAGCTTGTTCTTTTATTTAAGAACAACTGATTTTGGCTGACTCTATCCCTTTTCTCCGAGATGCAAAAGCAAGTAACTCAGCTGCATTTAGAAAAATGGCTTCAATGAACAGGAAAACGGCAACATTTAATCTTTTTTTGGTGCATCCTGCATTTTATGAGTAAATTCTGTGGGAAACTGTGTAAATGGAGCATAGTTATTTTTAAAATAGAAGCCTTTGTTATTAGTTGCATAACTGTCATGTGAACATAAAGCACCCTGCTGTATAGACAAAAGACTGAAAAAGTTACCTGGAGAGTTTCTGCTATTGAAAGACTAAAAATTGAAGCAGTGGGATGAACTTTTGGTTCACAGACTCAAATACTGAATGTTAAACCTGGCTGAGAGAAAATCACTTTAGTCTGATAACCGGATTACTTAGAACAAAAAATAGAGAAAATTAAGAACTGAAGAGCAGAAAATTAAGGTGGAATGCAATTTAAAGACTAAGTAGATGATGTAGGCTTTCATTTTCATCCCCCCCAGTGTCCAGCTAATTAAAATTATAATCAAAATGAAAGACTCTAAACTTGTAAATATCTTTAGCTAATGATTTTGTCTTTTTAATCATCTTCACATTCAAAGACTTTATTTTATTCATTTAGAGCTTTACAATAAAATTGTTTTTCTCTAGTAAAATCCTCATCTTAATTTTTTTTATTTGTTTCCTTTTACATCATATTATATATTTCTATTTTGTCTGATTTCTGCACAATGTTGTCTCTAATCTTACAGTCTAAGCTCCTATTCCTTTTTACTTTCTTGAAACTATTATAAAGTTATATATAATAAAGTGTTTTAGTTTCAACCTTTTATTTAATATACAGTCATAATGCTGCATCTATTGGCTTTAAAATGTAGTGTCCACAAATGCTCTAGCCCCATTATAAAGATATTAAAAACATACTATATTACGAAAGCACTGGTCACATTCAACTCTGAAGTTTACATTGAATGTTTCCACTTAAAGAAAAGGCTGAAGTTTCTGAGTATTTTCAAGAAAATCTGTTAAATAGTTCATGTGTTTAATTAAAAAAGGTCCTTTAACATACTGTCTCTCACCTTTTTTGTACTCCTTTGACTTAAAAATCCCACATCCACAACCTGGAGCTCTTTCAGAAAAATCTTTCAAATATCAGCCAGTGTTCACATTTTAAAAATATAGTTGCCCTTATTTTTACTCCATCATGAAGTTCACAAATTAATAAAGTCAGTCCCAAATGGATGCTCCAGAATCTAATTGGTTAGTATATGATTTTCTAGCTCTCATTGGTGTGCAGAAAACATTGAAAATGTGAGCTAAGCGCTGCTCATTCCTATGGCTCTATGTCCTTGCTACATGCTGGTTATTCCTTCTGCTCACGCCAAACAGAGTATTTTTACGTGTAATTTTTTATTACTTTGACAACATTGATTTAGCACAATAATTTCAAGATCATAACCTGGCTTATCACAGCATAATATTTTAGCACAGTATTAGTAAAATTTCTATATAGTAAAATAGCTTACTTCAATTTCATATTAATCTGTTTGACCTTGAATCTGAATTGTGTAATATGATTTGCGCACTTTAGCTTTAAAGTGTAAAACTATTACGTTTCCAAAAAGAAGTCCTTTGATCCATATCTTTCTGCCAATACAAATGATGTCTCCAACTGATTCAGTTGCTTTGATTATATCCTGGACAAATGCAACTCACTAAGTACTCTACCATGATTATTGAACTTTCACAGACTCAATTACTTCTCCTCACCTGTAAAAACCTAGGAACCATCTATTGTCCTCTTATATATGGCTCTTTTCTTCCAATGATTATAAAAAGGTGTTAAAATGTTATTGTAGATAAACTAATAAGCAATATAGTCCACACGGCAATTGTTTTAAATTAAATGTTTCAATTTTTAAAAAATTGTATGCAAAAGTGCAAATGTAAAATACCCAATCCCTGTGCACACATAGGAGATGTGCATATGCATATACTTTTGCATAAAGGCAACTCCAACATGTTTGCACTGAATGTTTGGTGTGCATAACTCATGTGTACAAAAGTCCATGTGCAATATAAGAATTTAGGTCATTGTAGCATTGGTATTCTTTAAAACTATCTATGTATACTGCTACCCATCACCATAGCATCTGATTTTACTTTCCACATAAAATCAATCTCTAGTTGACTTCACAGAGTCTTTTGCTCTTCTCTTTCTTGGGTTATAAAAACTCTGCAGAGGATTTTGGTTTGTTTGCTTGATTTATGAGCTTGGGTTTGGTGTTTTCAGGGGTGAAGGATACAGCAGAAGTGTGTCTTACTGTTGTGAGTGTACTCCTGTTATGGAGGAAAGGCTTTGTCAAAGAGGAAGGTTTTGTAGCATTTCCTAAATGACATCAGACTTCAGGTATGTCTAGTCTAGGGGTTGGCAACCTTTCAGAAACGGTGTGCCAAGTCTTCATTTATTCACTCTAATTTAAGGTTTTGCGTGCCAGTAATATATTTTAACGTTTTTAGAAGGTCTCTATAAGTCTATAATATATAACTAAACTATTGTTGTATATAAAGTAAATAAGGTTTTTAAAATGTTTAAGAAGCTTCATTTAAAATTAAATTAAAATGCAGAGCCCCCCGGACCAGTGGCCAGGACCCGGGCAGTGTGAGTGCCGCTGAAAATCAGCTCGCGTGCCCTCTTCAGCACGCATGCCATAGGTTGCCTACCCTTGGTCTAGCCTCCTCTAATAGCTGTAGCAATATTTCCAGGCAAGTACAAAGATGTGTAACTGGTGCAATGTGATTATATATATTGGAAAGGATTGAAGTATCTGGTATAGAATTATCATATTCATTTAGGTACACATATGGACAAAACCATGGTGAATTCAGTAGATCCAAAACACCCACCGATGACACGTCTCAGAATTTGATGTTTACACTGCTATAAATCCAAAACATTTCCATTAAAATTCGTTGAAATAATCTGGCTTTACACCGGTGTGAGGTCAGATTTTTGCCTAATATGATGTGAGATATCCCAGCATGTTCCAAACAAGCACACTAAAAATAAATTGTATTTTTGTATCAAGAAACTTGATGCTTAAACCTGTAAGAAGTAGATAAACAAATTATGTTTATAATAATGTTCACCGGGTAGAGTATAAAATTTTTTTTAGAAAGCTATTCATTTAAGTTTCTTACTATTAGAGTACTGTTTTATTTGTGAGTTTTACACAGTAACTATACATGATTAGAGACACATGAATTGACATCTGCTGTAATACTGGAGACTAAAAGAACATGGCCAAAAGGAAGGATGGTGCTTCTTTAGTTTTGCATGAGATGCTATTAAAGCTAATACCAACTCTGATAAGGTACACAGGAACCAAGTAATTAAATAAGGTAATTATTGGTGTAAGGTACACTTTGAGAGAAAATAGTTCAAGAGAATAAATGTTTTGATCCAAAGCACATTTTCTTTATTAAGGATGCAATTTACTGCAAAGCATCAGATTAACTGTTTGAGGTGAAACATTGCGTAATGAGATGCTCATAAACAAATGCAAATAGAAAGCATCTGGCACAAAGATAAGTTAAAGACAATATTACATCAATCTGTGGGGATCAGAAGGCAAAATGTTGCTTGAAATGGTTAGTAAAATCTAACATTTTCAAGGATCCTCTGAGCAGGGGTTCCCAAACTTGGTTCGTGGCTTGTTCAGGGTAAGCCCCTGGTGGGCTGTGAGACGCTTTGCAGCTCCCGGTGGCAGCGGTTCACCGTTCCCGGCCAATGGGAGCTGTAGGAAGCAGTGGCCACTTCCCGCAGCTCCCATTGGCTGGGAACAGCGAACCGCAGCCACTGGGAGCTGTGAGTGGCTGTACCTGCGGACGCTCAGGTAAACAGAATCTTGCGGTCCGTGAGGGGCTTACCCTGAACAAGCCGTGAACCATGTTTGGGAACCCCTGCTCAGAGGCAAGGAAACTGAGTAGTCTAAAGCAAACAAGCACCATCTGTAGAGAACTCAACTACTACTACTGTTCATACTCAGTATCACCGATAAACTGAAGGTCTGGTGAGTTCCAATGACTTACCTATTTGCATGTCAAAACACATTAACCAGCACCAAGAATATAGGAAATCATAGACTGTTGTGACCACCTATTCTTGTAGAAGCTACCATAGGATCTTACAAGTCTTAAGACATAGGTATTACCTCTCATTTGAAATTCACCTAATATGCTGCTGGGGTGCTTCAATATTTTCTCAGTGAGTTAGTGGCAGAATGGGAACAAAACACCAGAACCATGACATGGAGTCCCCAGCTCAAACTAGTAGACTAGCTTTGTGCATTGGCCAGAGTGCAGGTGTCCCCATATTTGTTGTGCAGGAGGAATGGCTGGTTTTGTTGTTAAAGCACTAGACTGTGAGTGATGTAGGTTCAATTCCTGGCTGTGCAACAGCCCTCCTGAGTGACCTTGAAAAAAATCATCCACTCTCTGTTCTAATCATAGAATTATAGATTATTAGGGTTGGAAGGGACCTCAAGAGATCATCTAGTCCAACCCCCTGCTCAAAGCAGGACCAATCTCCAATACCCTAAATGCCCCCCCCAAGGGCACAACCCTAAAACTGTGCCTCAATTCTCCACCAGAAAAATGGGAATACTATTACTCCCCACCCCCACACACTAGCTCTTTGATTGCTTTGTCCATTTAGATTGTAATTTCTTGGAGACAGTGACTTCCTCTTCGTTGGCACAGACCCTAGCACAATGGAGCCTCAAGGAGCTACTGTAATATAACTAATAAAAAAACTTCAGGAGCTAGCCTTTCCTAATCTTTGGTCCCCTACGCAGGCGCCAGGAACAACTGCATTTCTACTATCCCAAGTGCACCTACTGTCTCCTTCCTAGCTACCCATGCGTGCTACTGGTGCCAAAGAGGTAGCGAGGTCTTAGCAAGAGCCTGAAGACGGGACCGCCGAGGGAGGGGGGGGGGGGGGACGAAAATGCATTGCTAGTTTGCTACACTCTACTGAGGGGCGGGCAGCCCTGGCTCTGCACTGCAGGCAGCGTGCGCCCCCGGCCATGCACTGCTGCTGAATCGCTGACAAACTGGGGCAGTGGCTGAGATGCACTGCCTGGGCCAGGGCTCTCCCTCTCGCCCGCCCTGCTCAGCTCCCCGGAGCCCGCTCCAGCCGAGGCGCGCTGAAGGCCCCCACGGGAGGGACCTGAGGACACTGGCTCCGCCGGGGGGAGCGCAGGGCACGCACGCGCTCTGAACGCCTTGCCTGGGTCTTACCCGCGGGGCGAGGGTCCGGCCTAAAGCCCAACACGGGTGGCGGCGGCACTTCCCGCTGCCGGGCATCAGGGCTCGGCTCAGCCCTACCGCGCGGTCCCCGGCGGCCTCGGCCTCGCGCAAATCTATCGCCCGCCCCCGAACACGGCCACGGCCACGTCCCCCGCCCGCCCCTACTTTCCTCAAGCGCCGTACGCGCCACTGGGCCCAGCCAGAGCCCGCCGGCTCCCCGCGGCTGAGGCAGGGCGCATGCGCGTAACCCGTGACGAGGCGGGTTTTGGTGTGGCGCGTGGGATTCGATTCGAACAGGAGCCTGCGCCGCCAGCCCGCGCGCGGGGCGGGGCGGGGCGGGAGATGGCGGGTTCCGGGGCGCTGCTGCGCCAGTGCCCGCTGCTCCTGCCTCAGAACCGCGAGGGGAGCGTCTACGAGGGGTTCGTCACCGTGCAGGTACCGGCAGCGCCGCCCGAAGGGAGTGTGTCCCCCCAGGGAGCGGGCGGGGGGGCTTGTGAAGGAGACTCCCCCTCCCCCAGGGAGCGGGGCGGGGTCAGTGCCCTACGATAGACATCCTTAGACAATCTGGTCACTTTTTCTTCCTCTGCAGGTCTCTTCCTTGACACGAGTAAACACTGACAGGTGACACTGACTACATACAACATGCTGTAAATGCGCAAAGGAACACCGTGTCCCTTCCCTTCCTCCCACCGCCCCCAATATCTTTTCTATCTGAATAGCCTAAGTAGGGGGTTATATTTCTGGAATCGATGAAATCTTTAGCCAGAAATGTGACTTCCAAATTGACCATGTCCCTTTTAAAGTTAGTTACTTCTTGTTACCTTTCTGTACTTTAACGAAACAGTGTATCATAGTTATTTGACCTTTGAAAAGGTCAGAATTACATTTGCTTCTTTCTGGGAGGGGGGGGGGGAAGGACATTTAAGTGTAATAAAATTCAGAGTTGTAATATATGATGAAAGTTAAGGTTATGGGGTACATTTTTTTTGTTTCTCTATATTTTGAAACCACTATAAGGCATGTATCAGGGGTAGCTGTGTTAGTCTGGATCTGTAAAAGCAGCAAAGGATCCTGTGGCACCTTATAGACTAACAGACGTATTGGAGCATGAGCTTTCGTGGGTGACTGCCCACTTTGTCGGATGCATGTAGTGGAAATTTCCAGAGGCAGGTAGGTGTGTGTGTGTGTGTGTGTGTGTGTGTGTGTGTATATAAAGTTATACATATATATATATATATATATATATAAACCCAGGCTGGAGATAACGAGGTTAGTTCAATCAGGGTGGATGAAGCCCTCTTCTAGCAGTTGAGGTGTGAACACCAAGGGAGGAGAAACTGCTTTTGTAGTTGGCTACCCATTCACAGTCTTTGTTTAATCCTGATCTGTGGTGTCAAATTTGCAGATGAACTGAAGCTCAGCAGTTTCTCTTTGAAGTCTGGTCCTGAAGTTTTTTTGCTGCAGGATGGCTACCTTTAAATCTGCTATTGTGTGTCCAGGGAGATTGAAGTGTTCTCCTACAGGTTTTTGTATATTGCCATTCCTAATATCTGATTTGTGTCCATTTATCCTTTTACGTAGGAACTGTCCAGTTTGGCCGATGTACATAGCAGAGGGACATTGCTGGCATATGATGGCGTATATTACATTGGTAGACGTGCAGGTGAATGAACCAGTGATGGTGTGGCTGAGCTGGTTAGGTCCTGTGATGATGTCGCTGGTGTAGATATGTGCGCAGAGTTGGCATTGAGGTTTGCAACAGGACCTAACCAGATCAGCCACACCATCGTTATCTCCAGCCTGATTCTTGCTTGCATATATATACCTGCCTCTGGAAATTTCCACTACATGCATCCGACGAAGTGGGTATTCACCCACGAAAGCTCATACTCCAATACGTCTGTTAGTCTATAAGATGCCACAGGACTCCTTGCCACTGTAAGGCAGTGTCTTTGGGATGTCCATTCCTTGGAGCAAAATTTGTGTATATAATTTAAAAAAAAATGTGGGCATGTTTTTTCCCCAAACATTATTTATATCTTTGCTGATGTTATGGCTGACCTGCTGGTGTCTTAAACAAGCTTCTCTAATTGCTTATCTACCATAGAAACTGCACTCGTTTAACTGTAGGTCTGACACAACCCTTTATTCCAACCAATGTGACTTTGTAGATTGGACTTAAGTCTTAATGACAAACTAAGATTTTAAGATGGCCTGTAATTATCCTTTTATAAAACATGAGCTTACATTAGTGTTTTGCGGTGAATTCTACAGTAGCAAGGGGAAAGGCGAAATTCAGCATGGAAGTGTGTGGGTTTTTTTGTTTTGTTTTAATCTTGGCTTTGTTCCAGATCTTCAGCGATGTCATTACTATGCAAATTTTCTAGGTAGTTGCTTTCTTTCAAATGCATATTATTATTTATAAAGTAGATTTTTTTTTTTTATGTTTAAGGTAAAATAAATCCCGATATTTCAAAGACAGTGTTGTGTGTTTAACCTCAATTGCACTGAAGTTACTACTTACATGCATAAAACTAAACCTGATAGTATAAGTGTTTATAGGCTGGGCTTCTACAGTTTGCAAAACTGTGTATTTACACACACACGTACATACACTCTTGCACACACACAAATGATTCCCTACAAACTGGTTCCATTTTCCCTTGAAGCTGTGTGTTAGCTGGGATATCTCAGAGTGCATCAGCTATTAGTTCATAACTGTGGGGGATCTAAAACAAAAATAAAAGCTAAAATTTTAAAATAGCTTGCATGCTAGATGCCTTTCATTTTTTTACTGTTTGGATTCTTTGGTGTGGAGCTAATTGTAGAATTAACTTAAGAGTTGTAGGTTGCTTTTAAAAACAAAAATAAGGTATCCTGTAAGAATTTTGTAAGAGCTTGCATTTCTCTTAGTGTACCTGTTTTGTTCAATATCTTTATTAATGATCTGGATGATGGGATTAATTGCATCCTCAGCAAGTTCGCAGATGACACTAAGCTGGGGGGAAAGGTACATACGCTGCAGGGTAGAGATAGGGTTCAGAGTGATCTAGGCAAATTGGAGGATTGGGCCAAAAGAAATCTCATGAGGTTCAACAAGGACAAGTGCAGAGAGTCCTGCACTTAGGAAGGAAGAATTCTATGCATTGCTACAGGCTGGGGACCGAATGGCTAAGCAGCAGTTCTGCAGAAAAGGACCTGGGAATTGCAGTGGATGAGAAACTAGATATGAGTCAGCACTGTGCCCTTGTTGCCAAAAAAGCCAACGACATATTGGGATGTATTAGTAGAAGTGTTGCCAGCAGATTGAGGGAAGTGATTATTCCCCTCTATTTGGCACTGGTGAGGCCACACCTGGAGTATTGCGTCCAGTTTTGGTCCCCCTACTACAGAAGGGATGTGGACAAATTGGAGAGAGTCCAGCAGAGGGCAACGAAAATAAGGGCGCTGGAGCACATTACTTACGAGGAGAGGCTGAGGGAACTGGGGTTATTTAGTCTGTAGAAGAGAAGAATGAGGGGGGATTTGATAGCAGCCTTCAACTACCTGAAGGGGGTTTCCAAAGAGGATGGAGCTAGGCTGTTCTCAGTGGTGGTAGATGACAGAACAAGACCCAATGGTCTCAAGTTACAGTGGGGGAGGTCGAGGTTGGATGTTAGGAAACACTATTTCAGTAGGAGGGTGATGAAGCACCGGAATGGGTTACCTAGGGGAGTGGTGGAATTTCTTTCCTTAGAGGATCTGATGCCTGGCTGGGATGATTTAGTTGGTGTTTAGTCCTGCTTTGAGCAGGGGATTGGACTAGATGACCTCCTGAGGTAAATTCCAACCCTAATATTCTATGATTCTGTGGCTGAGGCTACACTTGCACTTCAAAGCGCTACCGCGGCAGCGCTTTGAAGCGCTAAGTGTAGTCAAAGCGCCAGCGCTGGGAGAGAGCTCTCCCAGCGCTGTCCTTACTCCACCTCCCTGTGGGGAATAACGTACAGTGCTGGGAGCCGCGCTCCCAGCGCTGGGGCTTTGACCACACTGGCGCTTTGCAGTGCCGCAATTTGCAGCGCTGGAGAGGGTGTATTTTCACACCCTGCTGCAGCGCTGCAAATTTGCAAGTGTAGCCATGGCCTGTGTCTATACTGCAGTTTTACAGCCTTGCAGCCTGAACTCCAGGATCCTGAGTCAGCTAACCTCAGCCAACCACAGGTGTTTAATTGCAGTGAAGACCTACCCTAAAAGTCTTCACTCTGGTGAACTGAGAAAGTTTCAGAGATCTCTTACCTAGAGATTTTCTTCCTATATCACTTTTGTTCATCTGAAATATAACATGCTGTACTGTATGATTAAAGAAACAATGTTTGGAATAATGCAGTCTCTGATGCAGAAAAAATTCCATATAAGAAGTTTATTCCTCCATTTTTCTCATAGCAGCTTCCCTTTGAGTTGTTTCTGTATTTTCTCTATTTGATACATCTGCAAACTTGCATTTTAACTAAACACTTATTTTCTAGGATAGAGACTTCCATATAAGGATACTGTTACCATCAGATTTTCAGCTTAAAAATGCAAGGTGAGGTAATATTTCATGATAAATACACTTACATTTGTTCTGACTTACAGTGGGGATGTATGAGTATGTGTACATATATGAATACTGGTGTCACAGAGTAGCTGGCCTCAGGCTTCTTTTGCTCATTGTCTGATAGCTATGTGAAATTTCTATCCAAATAATACTGTTTTCATTGAGTTGTAAGTACCTGGAAAAGAAGTGTTTAAGAATGGTGGTGATTTAATATTCATATTATTGTTGTGTCCAGGAGCCCAAATAGGTCGCATGCCCTTTGTTTTAGGAGTTATATAGACCCAAAGAGCATACAATGTAAGGTGAAAAGTCTTTTCAACCATGTTGCTTTGATCAATATTGCAGTTAATATTCTTCCCTGAAGATTAGTAAAATAAGAAAATAATTTAACTTTCATGAGAGTACAATGCAATAACTAATTAGCTCTTGTGAGCTATTAATGTTTATTTTTTATATATATACTTTTGTCATCATCTTCAATATCCCCACTAAACTGTGTGGCAGTTAACTCTGACATTTTCAGGATTTTTTTTTTTTGTTAATTCTAGTATCTGTTACAGAGACACATTAACTTGTAAGAATTATGTTGTTGTTTTTCAACCTAGAATAGAGACTAGCTTATAGGTAAATGTCTACTTATTAATTTTTAAAGAACTTTGGCTAGAGAAAGTGACATTTAAAAATATAAGTAACTCATCTTAGTATAAAAAATTAAAAGTTGGAAAATATTTTTTTTCTTGTTTTTTCTGGGAGGTGGGCGAGAGAGAACTTTGTAAATTGTAAGATGGACTTTTGTTTCATATGCTGTTTCATTGTTTAAAGATCACTTGAATCAAGTTAAAACTATGAAAACTGTATTTCTAGGATACACTGTAGCTGGCGTCTAAAGAAGGTATTACATGGGTATCACCAGATTGTGAAACAGGTATATTATTCTTATAAAATCATTGTGAGCTTGAAAAATATTAATATTAAATTTGAAAAGCGTTTACTCATCCTCACCATCTTAAAAGTATTTAAGAAAAAATTCCATTAACTGTACAGTAAAGATGTATTGTTTTGCGGTGCTTGGGGAATTATAACTTACCCCGAAGAACGATAAGTGAAGTCTTGTAAATAACTTTTTAATTTTCCTGCAAACTTCAGTTTTTGAAGACTATTAAGATGAACGAGTGCTTTATACTATTTTTAAAAAGCCCACAACTGAAAACAATTATGCTGTTGTCTTTTTCCTCTTGTTTTTTCTCATGCTCTTTATTACTAATTGTACTTAATATAAAAAGAGAGTTTAGAAGATCTGTCAGTAACAGGAGGGTGTTAATTTGGTTATATAGTTGCTTGTGAAGTCTGAACTTACCCTTATGGGCCCTATCTGGAAGAATAGCGGGCAGTCCACAGAAACTCTGTGGGGGCCATCGTGGCTACAAAATTGTGATGGCTACTTTCATTTCCAAGATGGTATTTACCCATTCAGTTCTGGTAAATGTCTAAACTATGGACCTTACAGTGGTATAGCTGTACCGCTACAGCTGCACCCCTGTAAGGTCTCCCGTGTAGCTGCTCTGTTCCCATGGGAGAGAGCTCTCCTGCCAGCATAATTAAACCAACCTCGACAAGAAGCATTAGCTATGTCAGTGGGAGACGCTCTCCCACTGACATAGTGCTGTCCACAACAGCGCTTTTGACAGTGAAACTTTTGTCGATCAAGGGGTGGGTTTTTTCACACCTCTTGCAGACAAAAGTTTTGCTGAAAAATGTGCTAATATAGTATAGTATAGCTAGCTAACATAACTACCTATTACAGCCTGCTCTTTAGGAGCAGAGTTTGACTTATCACCCAGAAGAATGAAATTGGGGACTTGAAAAGTAGAAATGCACTGACACACCCAAATGTGGGAGGGTGGGGTTTAAATTTAATTTTAGTCACCGAGGGAAGATTTTTAAATGGGCTCTGAATCACGAAAGGCTAGTCTACAGTGGCAACGCTAACATGCTGCCGTGGCAGCGCTTTAATGTGCCTTGTGTGGTCGCGACACAGCTCTCCCAGCGCTCTTAAAAAAAACCACCTCAACGAGGAGCGTAGCTCCCAGCGCTGGGAGGGCAGCTCCCAGTGCTGGGGCACTGTTTACACTGGCACTTTACAGCGCCGCAACTTGCTGTGCTCAGGGGTGTGTTTTTTCACACCCCTGAGCGAGAAAGTTGCAGTGCTGTTAGTTGCCAGTGTAGACAAGCCTGAAGACTACTCGTTCTCATTGGCTGTCAGCTTCAGTTAAATTATATGAAAAAAAGTACGTAATTTATTCAACAAAATTTCTTACATTGAAATCGGTTTGTTCTATTTTTTAACTGAAATATAGTTTAAATCTGTTGCATTTCCTCCCATTTTGCATTATCTTTGATTTATTACAATATCAGAAAATGGATAATGAAACTAAAATTGTTACTGAAACATACTGAATGGAGGAAATTAATTGACGTTTTCTCCCCAGAGGTTGCAACACTGTTCGGATCTGGTCAGTTTTATGGTGGAGCTTAAAACTATTCTGGTGAGTAATATATCCCAAGGAGACGTTCAAGTGGTCTTAATTTTCACTTTCTCATTACTTGCCTTTTTTAAGAAAGCTATGAATGAATTTGTTAGCTTTTTAAAGTTTAAAATGAGCTTTATTAGAATATTGCAATTTTAGGACTATAGATAGCTAGTTGCTATTTATTTAGTAATTATGATATTTGGCATTAGTTCTTATTCATTGGACTATTTGCAGTGTTCCAGAAGTAATAACCCAGCACTCCAGCAAGTGGCCCTGTTATATTAAGCATCATATAGAAGGTTCTTCCCTGATTGTGTTTTTACCTCTGGTTTTGGTTTGTGTGGATGATACCCATCTTATAACCATGTAAAGGGATCATTCTCTTGATATCGTCTTCACAGGGTTTTTTCTACATTTATAAACAAACAACTAAAAAAACCCCATCATACTGGAGTAATGTGTTCTGTGTAGTGTGATTTGGGAACACAATTCAAAGTATAGTTCTGTCCTGTCTGAGGTAGGACTGAACCATGCTTACCTAAATTTTAAACAAGGTGACCGTGTTATGGGTTTTTTTACAGTGTAGATACACCCTTTGGGAGAGTTGGCAGCTGTCTACGCTACACTATTTTTTCTCCCCCCCCAGAATCTTCCTATTGCTGCTGCTACTAAGGCCTTGTCTACACTACGCAGTTTTGTCTGCAAAAGGCAGCTTTTGTTGACAAAACAGTGGAGGTGTACACACTACAATATGCGTCCCGCTGGCAAGACTCTCTTACTTTGCTGACAAAATAAAACCACCTTGATGAGAGGCGTAGAGCTTTTTGCAGCAAAGTTAGATCAACAAAGCGTCAGTGTGGACACTGCATTTGTGAGGTTGTCATAACTGGCCTCTGGGAGATATCACACAATGCCCACCATGACTGCTCTGCTCACTGTTTTGAACTCTGCTTCCCTACATTCAGCTACAAAGGCATGCGCCCCTCCCCTTTCAAAGCCTCGGGAAGTTTTGAAATTCCTCAGCATGGAGAGGTCACAAAACTCCTGCCCAGATGAGCATGCTGGCTCCCACAGCAAACACACTCCTGACTGGACTACAGGGGAGGGAGTGGATCTCCTTGGTCTGTGGGAAGAGGAGGCTGTGGTGGGAGAACTTGGATGGGAATCACGGTATCAGAACATTAACGCAGAATCCAGCTCTCCCCAGCATTAGGATTGCAGTGGCAGACAGGCAGGGCGGGCTGCTGCTCGGGAGTGGGGAGGAGAGAGACTGCTGTGCTGTGCAGGGTTGGGGAGGGAGGTGGAGGCTGATGTCAAGGTGTCCCCTCCCCCCCGCCAGTATACTAGTCTCTGCTGAGCTGGGGTGGGGAGACCAGGGGATACCAGCTGTCTGTGCACCAACTTCTGCCTCAGGATTGGTTGCTTCTGGCTGCTGTCTGAACTTAGAGGCAGCATGCTGAACCACTCACTGTCCCCCCAACACACATACTTCCCATACACCAGGGATCCCCAAACTTTTCAGCATCATTCCTCCCTTTACTCCTGTCCGTGTCCCCTGGCCAGGGCTAGGAGTGGGGCTGCAGCTCCCGGGGTGGGGGAGGAGAAGGAGGACACATGGACAGGAATACAGGGGCTGCAGCTGGGGCGAGTCTGGGCCAGAAGTGGGGCTGTGGCTGAGGGCGGGGCCACACCTGATGCTGAATCTGGGGACAAGCCCGGGAGCCAGGGCCACGGCTGGTGCAGAGCTGGGAGCGGAGAGGGACTGGATGGCGCTTCCTTCCCTACCCCCCCCCCCGGGGGGGGGGCTGGCCCAGGCCTGGCCGTGTCTCCCAATGTTCCTCTGTGCCCCACACTTTGAGGACCTCTGCCCTACACACACAAACTCACTCCCTGCCACACACACACTTCTGTCTTCCCCCCCCACTTCTGTAGGTGTCTTGTGTTAGTGTTCAGCAATGTCAGTTTGGTCATATTACCGAGTGCTACTTTAAAAAGTGATTTAAAATGTGTTACTTTTCAGGCATACAGAGCAGTCATTGCAAGGTTCATAGCACGGTGCAAACAAACAATGCCAGGTTCAGCATACTACAGCAACACACATTTCTGTGGCTCAGTATTAATATGCTCCTTCAAGGCATCCCCCAGCCAAATAGTCCCCTCATTGGGATCCTCTTATAGCCTTGTGTTTATAACGCATAGCACAATACTGAAGAGCAGTGCAGGATCCATGCTTTCTGACAGATGGCTAGGTTGCAGGTTACCAGGGCAGCTGAAAAGCAGCTGGTAATGTAGTAGGATGCCTATGGAATGACGGGATTGAGACCCTGTACCTGCCCCTGTGAGGCATTGCAAACCCTTCCCAAAGGACCCTGCAGCCAGTTGCACAGTGGGATAGCTACCCACAGTGCACTGCTCTCTCTGTGAGTGCAAGAGCTGCTATTGTGCATGCACTCCCCCGACACAAGAAGCATAGGTTGAACATGCAACAGCGGTTTAATTACAGAGGTGGCTGTATGCCGGCATAACTTGCATTGGCAAAACTCTTTTTAGTGTAGACAAAGCCTAATGCTACTAATCCACTGATGGTAGCAGCAGCAGAAATATTACCTTAGATGTGGGTCAAGCAATTTTACAACAGTGTTGTGGCTGATCAGATGACATGGAGGTTTAAAGATGCTGGTGACTGCTGGCACCATGTTTACACCAGTACTTCCACCAGTGATGCTGCACTAGTGGTAGCAAGGATGGAAAATTAAGGAAATAAGTCTAGTGTAGAGAAAGTTTTGTTCTTTGCCATGGCTAGAACACAATTCCTTATCATGGTTATAAACCTGTTTGGTCAAAATAGATTTATAACAGGCAGGACACACTTGCATTTAAGCATATTACTTAAACATAGGTAACAATTGTAGTGCACACAGAGCCTTAGCACACATATAATCAGAATTGTTTGATAAATGCAAAATTAAACTCTAGAGTGTACATTGGGTTGTCTGTATCTCTCGAATGAAAACAAATACTCTGCAAACTTGTTAAGTCTGGTAATAAAGAACACCATGTAGTCAATAGACAAATGGCTCAACTCTTTGTCTACACTGGAAGGTAAGTGGAGAGTAGTTATACATCTTTGTCAGAAGAAGACTGAGAAGAAATATAGCAGAATGTCAAACAAATGGTTCATCTGACTTTTCTGAAACAATAGTAAACAGATTTTACTGGATAGTGTGTATATAAAGCAGATATAGTTGATGAGAGTAAATGCTGAAGATTCTGCCACCATATTACCCAAATTGGAACAATATACAAAATAATTTCACAATTCTGAATAAAAGTATCTGCCCCTCACCAGGCATTAATATACTGGAATTAGCAGATCAGATAAATTAACTCCAAGAAATAGATACTGTACTATGTCTGCAAGTAAAACATTTATTATTCAAAATGGAAATCTAACAGGCCTCTAGCTTATTTAGAAAGGTTCAGTTTTGTGTCATACACAGTTTTTGATGGAGAAAATAACTACTGGAGACAACAGAAAACAAAGCGACAATAAAATCTGATGTCATGGATTGTTTAATGCTGTTGTTATTGATATAAACATAGTTACAAATTTAATAACAGTTTGTTTTAACATGCACTGATCACATGGGAAGTATTTATATATAAAATGGGCAGAATAGAATATTTTTCAGCCCATGTTTAGATGTTCTTTCATTTATGCTGGATTAATTCACTTAACATGAAATTAAGATGGAGAGACCAATGCTTGAAAAATTGAGGTTAAATGATATCTTGTAAAGATTTGATTTCTTGAATCAAGTATTCTAAAATACTTTTGGGGTCTTCTTTGTGCGTCTGAGGATTTCCTATATGAGTCTGCTCCATTTTCATCAAAGTAAAGTAACTCTAATTTCCGAAGCAATGTGTTCAGTGGCATTTATTGCTTATCCAAGACATAGCAGAGTTATTAGCCAAGGCGATGATGAGGGAGGACTGTGAGTGTGTTGTGTGAGAAAACAAGTGTTGTGGTAACCTGGAAAAATTGTTCACAAAGAAATTCTGAAGAGCAGTTGACAGTTTGAGCACTGTTTTTGCACATTGCAGTAATACTTAATTGTACTCTCTCAGTCTTTGCCTGGCTGGACAACAGGGCAACTGTAGCCCATTTCTTTCTACTCTATAAAAGGGCTGTTGCTCTTCTGTGAAACAGAGCAAAATGCTAACGAATCTGTTTCATGAATATTCTGTAGATTGGCTCAGCAGACTCTTCCTTCATCCAAAGTAATAACTTAAATTGAGAATATTGCAACAAAATATGTGGAAATACTAATCAGAATTTATGATGTGGAACCCTGTTCTTTAAAGGCTACCACTGGTTTTATTTTAAACTTCTTTGGGAAAAATCTCTTTGTCGATGTTGTATTTCTGTTATTTTATTAGTAAATTACTATTTTTAATGGAAAATATGTCCTTGAGCATCCCAGAATTTTTCTTCATGATGCCAAAATTTCATTTATTCTAGCTAATAATGAATTTTATGCAGAATCTATATTTACTTTAAATATAATCTACTAGTTAATGTTCTGTCTGGAAACTAATAAGGAGGACCTTGTTTGTTACATGATTCTCCACCCCTTTTTGCAAAATTGTGCTCCAGTATCTGTTTTAATTTTGAAGTTTCTAGTTCTTATTACAAAGAGACATCTAAAATAGAAATAGATGCAAACTGCTGCCAAATCCAGGAATCTTGCTGCACACTTTCGTTTTAGGTTGCTATGGAGTACACTGGGGTATGCTAATAAACACTACTTGTAAGGCTTTTTGGGAAGTCTTTGATAGTATTTTGAAGAAGACATTTATTAACCAACTTAGAGCCAGAGTGAAAGAATTATAAGACAATCTCCTAACTAATGGGCAGTTTTCCTGAGAAAATATGGCATTGTTGACTGAAGTCTTTGATTACAGTTTTCCATATGACTAAGACATCTATTCCAAATTGGCATAGTATCTCTCTGCCAAAAAAACAAAACCTGGGACTCATTGCACACTTGCAGTAGGAGTGTTTTTTCCATTTGATAGGGGTAGGGGCATTCATTCTTTCATTTCCCCCAATCCACCATTTAATAGTCTTCATTTGAGTGGATCCTTTGTGTCTTTCTAACTGAGGTCTGTTAAAGTTAACTAGTGATATGGCTTTGGATTGCCTGGTGCCTTTAATAAAATTTTTTGTTTCACTCTGAACTAAAGAGAGTTTGGGTACAATATATAGGCATTGCAACAAACAATTGAGAAGATGAACAGTTTCTTTTACAGAAACTTCACCTGGTGCATTCATAACTTTCCTGAAGGGTGCTGCTTTCTGTACAAATCTATTCTAAAACTTGATTGCCTTGGTCTTCCTTTGAACTGGGCTTTTTCTGCCTGTCCTATAGCCAATTCCCATTCATGATAAAGCCCTCAGTTATGTTTTCACATCTGCACTAATCCCACCTCTTTCCCCCTCACCCCTCTTTCCTGGATTCTCATTTCAGCCCCTGACTATTTTCATACTTTGTGAGTGGGATTGCCAGTCTTCCTGAGAGGAGAGTCAATGAACACCTCCAATCAGTGGTTTTAGATTGGAAATATACCTCCAATTTTATTTTTCTTTAAAATAATTTAACATTATTTTAAACATGCTTCTAGGAAATGAGTATGTGCATGAACACAATATGGAACATATGGCCTGATTTTTCTAAGGCCCTAGACTTCGTTGTCAGGGGATATCGCTTACTAGGACATTGAGGGCAAGCACTTGACCAGCTTTTCCTCAGCTTCATCCCCAAGGACTACATGGTATTAAAATCAGGAAATGGAATAGGTTTGGATTGCTATATAAAGCCTTATGTACTAAGTTGTAAAGAAGACAGGAAGGATTTCATAGAGAAGTAAGGACTTGCCTTTGCTTTGGAGCCCAGGAGGCAGCTGTGCGCTTAACAGAACCTTTTACTTTTAAGTGAAGTGTTCTTTCAATCAAGATGCCTGACTTCAAATTTATTAACTTTTTTAAAAAGCACACCTGATATTTACATGTGAAGACTACAGTGTCAGCATCTATTAAAAAAAATGGTTTGATCATCATCATCTGAAGCACTTTACCAAACTGCTTCTTTGTCTGCTTCATCTGGAGGCCAAAAGCAAATGTAATGTACAGTTAATTTTACTTAAACTTAATATTTTTGAATGAATTTTAAAATTGTATGACTGAACAGATGCGAAAATACTGAAATTGTGTGCCATTTATAATGAGGTGTTTTAATATTCTTTTAAACAGGAAGCTGCTTTAAAGAATGCACAAGAGCTGCATGCACCCCCACCTCCAGAATACTACTCATACCTTGTCAGAGATATAGAAACATTGGGTTGGAATAAGTATGTTTGGTTTTCAATACTTAATAGAAGTTATCTTTAGAATATGTACTGCAAAGTATCTTTGGTCAGTTAATTTAGTCTGTACAGGTCAAACAGTTTGGTAGTGAGAACATCAGTCTACTGCTTGTGCTTTTCTGAAACTGTTATATGAACCAAAAGGCCTATCACACTATTAAAAAAAAATGACCTGAAGGGTAAGATGCTACATATTACTACAAAGAAATCAATTTTTATGTGTGCTATAAACTGTCAGCATAGACAATATTTTTAATACAACTTCTTCTTTCTCCTTTTCTCTCCTGCTTTTTCCTTGTGTTGTATATCATTTGATTCTGACACTTTTCATTAAATAGTGAAAGATAAGTGATGTCACCATATCTGAGTTACATGTAGTAGGTAAAGCTACTGTTGCACCAGCAAATGAGTTTATCCTTTCGATGACACACAGTTGTTCTAAGAAACTAGCACATAAAAATACATTACACTATCTGAGGGGTGAATCTAACTCCTCTTTTGCAGCCATAAGGGGCTTCTGTGCAGGAAGGCATTGTGGCTCCACTGTGTAAAAGAGGAAGTGTGTGAATTTAGGGAGCCTGCTCGGGGATGAAAACTGTCTTTCTGAGCACTGTGTGTGGCATATGTTCATATTGCTGTGACAACATGGCAGCTCATTGGCAGGAATGATGGGGAATTCATAGAAGGGAACCAACACCAGAGAATTTGGTCTCTCCATGAACAACTATTGCATATCGGTTCTCTGGAGATGAGGTTGGTCAAGTTGTATCCTATCTTCATTCAGCAGGCAATCAAGCCACCATTTAATATAACATTTTTAATGTAACTATGTCTCCGGACAGGGAGACAGCTGGGTATGCTTTCTGTGTGAAGAAAGCTCTCCAGGTGGGGGAGTGGGCTCTAACCCATGAGATGTTCCTGCTTACTGCATATATAGGAACAAAGATGAAATGACACAAGAACAAATGGATATAAACTGGTAATCAACACGTTTAGGCTTGAAATTAGACAAAGGTTTCTAACCATCAGAAGAGTAAAGTCTTGGAACAGCCTTCTAAGGGGAGCAAAAACGTGAGGGGTTAAAAACCTAACTGGCTTCAAGACAGCTTGGTAAATTTATGGAAGGGAATGTCTGATGAGACCCCCCTACAATGGCATGTGGCCCATCTGTGCTAGTAACAAATATCTGCAACAGCTGGAGATGGGACACTAGATGGGGGAGGGTTCTGAGTTACTATGAGAATTTTTTCCCAGGTGTGTCTGGTGGGTCTTGCTGACATGTTCAGGGTCCAAATGACCGCCATACTTGGAGTTGGGAAGAAATTTCCTCCCAGGTCAGATTGACAGAAACCCTGGGGTTTTCTCAACTTCCTCTGCAGCATGGGGCATGGTCAGTTTCAGGTTTAAACTAGAGTAAATGATGGATTCTTTGTAACTAGAAGTCCTTAAATCATAATTTGAGGACTTCAGTAATGCAGCCAGAGGTTATGGGTCTAATGCAGGAGTGGGTGGGTGAGGTTCTGTGGCCTGCAGTGTGCAGAAGATCAGACTATATGATCATGATGGTCCTTTCTGGCCTTAAAGTCTATGAATCTAATAGCATGTAGACCACTTTAGATATCAGGGCTCTCAAGTTTATAAAGAAATCAATATTCCAGGTGGAAATACTGAAATCCATCATTACAGCATTCTCATCCCAAAATTTCAGAATATGAAAATAAATCTGCTGAAAATCTATGGATGATATGATTGGGGAGAGTCGTGCAGAGATTTTAGTTTCTGCTACACCGAGAAGCATATTCTATACAAAGTACTGTCCTCTTGGGCTTGTAACGTACCCATGGGTATTCGCAAATTCCATTCATCCCTCTAGCAGTCTGCTTGGGCCTAATTTTTAGGCCCTAAGCAGACCCAGACCCAAGAGGATTGAGTTGTTTTCTAATTTGATCCCAACCCTTCCCACCGAACTTGAGTCAGTGCTGCTAGCTCCTGCCCATGGGATCAATGTGGTGGCGGCTGCACGTGCCAGTGGCTGTTCCCTGCTGTTGCTGTCCACTGCATCCTTCTGTGGACTCAGAGGCACTGGAGCTCAGTGGCATACTCACTCTGCATGGTGCACAGCCCAGCAAGCTGGCAGCGGTCAGCAGGAGCAAAGCATGCCACTGTACCAATGTCATAGGCAGGAGGAGAGCTGTGTTAACTCAAGCCTGAAAGTGTCTGGTGGTTTTCCCACTCAACATTTGTAATCAGGTCCCATCAGGTTTGGGTCAGGTTGCAGGGCTCCACATTCCTCCCTTCAAGTGGAAAGGAGATGTGTATCCATGTCTGGTTACCTTCTCAATTTGTTATGCAAGCCTGGGAGGTATATCTTAAAAACCTTCAGAAGCATGGCTCTGAGTGAACAACTGGAAAGAACAATTACAGGAACAGGCCACAGTGATTATAATTATCTTCTCATTGAGCTTTAGGCCTTTTGTTCTCAAACCTTTTTAAATGCATCTGGAACCTCCTCTCCAACTCCTGCTCACATACAACCCCTCCCCACATAGTGTAATCAGAGGCCTATCCTAATCAATATCTAGCGCTGCCTGACTTATCATCTGGGATGGTGAGAGGAAGGAACTACAGTTACTTATTCTAAGGTGACAAACATCTTCTTGCCATGTTGGAGGAAGTTTACAAATGATGTCTATGTATTGCTTGAAGTTTAGAGATTGCCCTGATGTGTGTCCCTGGTAATACCAAAGTCAGCTGAAGCAAAGAATATTCTAGTGTCTTTACAAGAGGTCTTGACAATGAGGCTCAAGGCCAATGTTTCTGGGAAAGATGAGTCAGCAACTGCAAGCGTATTGCACTTTGAAAAACCCATGAGAAACTCATCACCATCATATAAGACTCCTGAGGACCACCAATCTTATCGGTCTTCTGGCAATATGTAGATTCCTCTCATGTTTTTGATCTGTGTGCTATGAGTTCAAATACCATCTCTCAGCTTCACATTTGGTAGCTCTCTTCACCTTTTCACTGAAAGTATCTTTCCTATTCCCCATCTCTTGGTGCAAAGGGGTTTCAGAGCTTGGTATGCTCTCAGTGAAACATCAGTTACACATTCTAACAAATCTGGTGGTTCTGTATAATGAAAGGGTTTCCATCCCCCAGCATCACTGTGATGGAGTGTATTAACCCCACACCAGTGAGGAAAGGGTTAAGGAGCTGCTCTGTATACATGAAGCCATACCCCCTTGCCTCTGCTGGGCATGCTTTCAGTGGTGGGAGCATTCAAAAGGGAGCAGTTTCGCTCAGTCTGGGCTGACCAAGGAAGAGAGCAGTTGGGTGCAGCTGCATCCTGCTGAGACTCCAGACAGTTGGGACCGAGCCTCCTAGCCAAGCCACTGGAATCCCATCAACCACAGGAACTGAGGATGACAACTCGCTGTCACCAGAGGGAAGGGGCTCTGGAAACAAACCAGGGAGGAAACCAGGAGGAGGGATCCCAAGACTGATCCATGATGCCAACGGAGGTACAGGGATAGGAAGTGACCTGCGGGCGTGAGTAAGGGTACCAGACTCTAGGCCACCTATATGGTCTTCTGCTTTGCAGGGTCCTGTGTTGGAACTCAGTGGAGTAGGGTGGGCCTGTGTCATTTCCCCCCCCTCCCCCCACACACACATTGGGACTATACCTGCTATGCAGAGCACTCCTTGTCTCTCACCATTGGGTGATGCTACTGTGGATCATAGTCAATAAGCAGAGTGGCCTTTGATTATTACTATGGATTTTCATTCTAGGACATTCCATGTCAGACACACTCACCCTCCCTCCCTGCATTACATCCAAGGTATTTTTTTCCCCTTGCTGTTCACTTGTTAAGTACACCTCCACCCTGATATAACGCTGTCCTCGAGAGCCAAAAAATCTTACTGTGTTATAGGTGAAACTGCGTTATATCGAACTTGCTTTGATCCGCCGGAGTGCACAGCCCCGCCCCCCCCGGAGCGCTGCTTTACCGAATTCATGTTATATCGGGCCGCGTTATATCGGGGTAGAGGTGTAGTTTGAAAGGGAAGAGGGTGTTCCTCCAGGAAATCTCTAAATTTTATGTCAAGGATCTGCTGCAAATGGTTTGAGTTGAATACTCAATATGGTGTTTTTTCAGCTTTGGAAGCTATTGTTCTGGAGAGTTCTTCCTGAGGGGAGTTCCTAAATCCAGGCTCAGAGCAAACATCGGGCCTGCCCCAGTTGCCACTGAGATGGGTAATGCTCACCGTGGAAACTGTCTGACATGGAGGGTCCTAGAATGAATATTCACTTAAAACAGAATTTTCCCTTTCTGTTGTTGTACCTAAATAGGTGGTCTGTGGAAATTTAAAAGCACTGATGTCAAATATTTCTAGAAAGATATACCCAATAACTATTGGTCAAATTTTGTATCAGCTTCAACCTCCGGATAGAAATAAGATGTAGCCCTATGTAGGGCACATTGCAGTAATTTAGTTTGGAATTAACAAGGAAAGGTTTGATTTTGAGAAAAAACTGGCACAACCTTCTGGCTATGGCTGCTATGTGCTCTTCTGGTAGCACCAACCAGACTCTTAAATTCTGCACCTTGCCCTGTGATGCTACTTGAGCCCCTGAAGTAGATGAAGTGATGTGATATCTCTTACATTTGTTTTCATCACCACCTATGTGGGGGGGGGCGGGGGAGGGACAAAGAGGCCATACTTGCGCAGTGGGGGACTCTATCCTGGGAAGCAGTGACTCTGAAAAAGATTTAGGGATCATGGTGGATAATCAGCTGAACATGAGTTCCCAGGGCAATGCTGTAGCCAATAGGGCTAATGTAGTCCTTGAATGCATAAACGGGTATATTGAGTAGGAGTAGAGGGGTTATTTTATCTCTCCATTTGGCACTGGTATGACTGCTGCTGGAATACTGTGCCCACTTCTGGTGTCCAGAATTCAAGAAGGGTGTTGCTAAATTGGAGAGGGTTCAGAGAAGAGCCACGAGAATTACTAAAGGATTAGGAAACATGCCTTATAGTGATAGAATCAAGAAACTCAATCTCTTTAGTTTAACAAAGTGAAGGTTAAGGGGTGATTGCAACCAAATCTATAAGTACCAACATGGGGAACAAATAATTAATAATGGGCTATTCAGTCTAGCAGAGAAAGAGATATCACGACCCAGTGGCTGGAAGTTGAAACTATACAAATTTGGACATGGAATAGGGCTTAAATTTTTAACATTGAAACTAATTAACCATTGGAACAATTTACCAAGGGTCATGGTGGATCCTCCATTATGGACAATTTTTAAATCAGGATTGGATGTTTTTCTAAAAGATACGCTCTAGGAATTGTATTGGGGGAGCTCTATGGCCTGTGTCATTCAGAAGGTCAGACTAGATGAACACAATGGTCCCTTCTCTCTTTGAAATCTACGAATCTATCAACATCCTCTCAGATTTCTCCAGACTGTGTTTCAACCAGCTAATTAACTCTTCTCCATGTCCTGATGTCTTCCAAACACTGGGCGAGGCAATTGACTGCTATGGGTGGATGAAGTGATACAGAGACCAAGGTGGGAGTCATTAGCATACTGAAGGCACCACAACCCCCCATCTCCTGACTAATCATCCCAACTTCCCTAAATTCACATTGGATGGGAGAATGACAAGATGGAAACCTGCAGAACCCCACATGAGAGCTCCGTCAGAGAGAGAGAGAGAGAGCGAGAGAGCACGCAGCTATCTAATAGAAAAGAACAGAACCATCCAAAAAACAGCTCCGGCCTATTCTAATCTGCTGGGGTCCACAAAGGCGTTAGCACTGATGTTGTTGGCATTAAGTGTTGCCATCTGGCATTTAATAATAGCATGGTGATGAAATCTTTATGCACTACCAAGAGATCATCTACCAATGTAACTGGAGCAGTCTGTTCCATACACTGGATGGCACCCATATTGAAAAGAGTGCAAGAGGTCGGAGGCCACCAGATATTCAGAATTGCTTTTCCCCCACTTTTTCAATAACCTTAACCAGAAAAGACAGCTGAGATACTGACAATCTGGCCAAGTAAAACTGTCAAGTGGTGATTTCTTCAGCAGATGCCATACTAATATTTTCTTATGAGAAGCCATAATCTGCCCTCCCTTAAGGACAGATTCTATTGATAAAAGACCCAGTTCTTTTGTACAAGCCTTTTACTAGCCAAAAAGAACATGGTTCCTGCTTGTAATTCACAGGATGAAGTTTTCCCTGTATCTAAGTGAGACCACTGGCTGAAATGCAGGCAAAGAAGACATAGTTAGAGTATTTTTAATATATATAACAACAACAAAACAACCTTAGGACTCTCCAATGCTGTGAACTCTCAGACAATACATTTAGTCTTCTTTTCCCATCTACTGTGATCATCACAAGTGCATCTAGTTTGGGTAGAGCCACACCTCTAGAAGCTAACAGTTCATGGTTGATGGAATGTACCTAAGATCAAAATCCATTTTCTGGAACTGAGAGCTACAAGGTGGGTTATAAATTTTTTTTCTACAACTGATAAGCCAGTATTGTCCAAGAAACTGACTAGAAGACAGTCAAGTGTTATATCAACAAACAAGGTGTTCAGTCCCAACAGCTTTGCGAGGGCATTACTGTGGAACTGATGCCTATTTCATCAAGTGCATCTTATGCCTGTATTTGGCAAGCACAGGTAGTGCACTAACAGAGAACACTGTGGGCACAGACTTTAAAGACAATATGACTAGTGATATGTCTACGCTATGGAGACTTTACCAGCATAGTTATGTCAGCGTAAGTATGCTGGCTTAACTTTGTAGTGTAGATGCAACCTATGCTAATGGAAGGGTTTTTTCCATCAGTGTAGGAACACTAGCTCCCTAAATGAAGTTAGCTACATCAGTGGAAGCATTCTTCCATCAACATAGCTGTTTCTATGCCTACATCAACCAAACTTTTGAGTTTAGACCATAGTTTGGGTCTGGGATCAACTGCAATAGATCTCTTATTCAAGAAAAGGAGCCATTTGTCATCAGACCTCTTTGACAAGTGTGCTGTGTCCTCATTTCTGCTCCAGAGCAGAGCTGGATACAAACAGTTAAACGAAAGGCACCACAACCCCCCCCCATCTCCTCACTAATCCTTTACACTTTTCCACTGATCCCACTGGTGAGCAAAAATATGCCAGAAGAACGCATGGGTCATAGTAATTGCTTCAGCATCTAGACCAGGGTTCTCAACCCGCGGCCCTCTTCTGGCTCAATCAGCATACAGCTGCGGCCATCGTGACATCCTCAGGGCCATACAGGTAGTATATATATTGTGTGGAGGCGGCCCAAGTAACACACAGAATGCTGCATATGCAGCTCACAATGGGAAACAGGTTGAAAATCACTGGTCTAGACTGTATTTCTATATGAAATTTGTGGGACCCTCAGTATCTCCTAATGATGTCATTGCACCTGCTGACTTTCAATCTGTAACTGCTCCACTTCACAGCCTGGATCCTGGGAGGTTGACTATTTCTGATTTGGCATGCTCTGAAGTGCAAAAGATTCTGCTGGAGTCCGAAAAGCCATTTATGGTGAAGTACTAAACTCAGAAATAGAAAAAGGTTTTGACTAGGGCAGTTGATTAATCGCAGTTAACTCACGCAATTAACTCAAAAAAATTAATCACAATTAATTGCAGTTTTAATCGCATTGTTATGCAATAGAATACCAATTGACATTTATTAAATATTTTTGGATGTTTTTCTACATTTTCAAATATATTGATTTCAATTACAACACAGAATACAAAGTGTACAGTGCTCACTTTATATTATTTTTATTATAAATATTTGCAATGTAAAAATGATGAACAAAAGAAATAGTATTTTTCAATTCACCTAATACAAGACCATAATGCAGTCTCTTTCTCGTGAAAGTGCAACTTACAAATGTGGATTTTTGTTGTTATGTAACTGCACTCAAAAACAAAACAATGTACAACTTTAGAGCGTACGAGTCCACTCAGTCCTACTTCTTGTTCAACCAATCACAAAGACAAAAAAGTTTGTTTATATTTACCGGAGATAATGCTGCCGGCTTCTTATTTACAATGTCACCTGAAAGTGAGAACAGGCGTTCGTATGACACTTTTGTAGCTGGCATTACAAGGTATTTACATGCTGTATATGCTAAACATTCGTTTGCCCCTTTATGCTTAGGCCACCATTCCAGAGGACATGCTTCCATGCTGATGACACTTGTTAAAAAAATAATGCTTTAATTAAATTTGTGATTGAACTCCTTGGGGGAGAATAGTATGTCTCCTGCTCTGTTTTACCCATATTCTGTCACATATTTCATGTAATAGCAGTCTCGGATGATGACCCAGCACATGTTGTTTGTTTTAAAAACACTTTCACTGCAGATTTGACAAAACGCAAAGACGGTACCAATGTGAGATTTCTAAAGATAGCTACAGCACTTGATCCTAAGGTTTAAGAATCTGAAGTACCTTCCAAAATCTGAAAGGGACGAGGTATGGAGCATGCTTTCAGAAGTCTTAAAAGAGCGTCACTCCGATGCGGAAACTACAGAACCCAAACCCAAACTAAAAAAAGAAAATCAACCTTCTGCTGGTGGCATCTGACTCATATGATGAAAATGAACGTGCATCGGTGTGCACTGCTTTGGATTGTTATCTAGCAGAACCCCTCATTAGCCTGGACACACGTCCTTTGGAATGGTGGTTGAAGCATGAAGGGTCATATGAATCTTTAACAGCTCTGGCACGTAAATATCTTGTGGCACTGGCTACCTCAGTGCCATGTGAACACCTATTCTCATTTTCACGTGACATTGTAAACAAGAAGCGGGCAGCATTATCTCCTGGGAATGTAAACAAACTTGCTTGTCCGAGTGAACAAAAAGTAGGACTTGAATGGACTTGTAGGCTCTAAAGTTTTACATTGTTTTATTTTTGAATGCAGTTTTTTTTTGTACAGAATTCTACATTTGTAAGTTCAACTTTCATGATAAAGAAATTGTATTACAGTACTTGTATTAGGTGAATTAAAAATACTATTTCTTTTGTTTTTATAGCACAAATGTTTATAGTAAAAAATAAATGTGAGCACTGTACTCTGTTCTGTGTTGTGATTGAAATCAATATATTTGACAATGTAGAAAACATCCAAAAATATTTAAATAAATGGTATTCTTCTATTATTTAACAATGCTATTAATCGTGTTTAATTCTTTTAATTGCACGATTAATTGTGATTCATTTTTTTTAATTGCTTGATACCCTAGTTTTCACTGTAGGTAGTGTATAACAACTAGCCTCCAAACTCTGCTTCTCTGTTGTGGATTATTTAATATTAAAGTCTTAGCCTCTCTTTATCTCTAATCAAGGTGTATCTGTGTACTCTTTCAGTCTGTCATCCACCAGGAGAGAGTTCTAGAGGTCAAAGTTCATTATTTCCCCCTTCCCAAGCTCTAAGGGGTAAGGATTTTCAGATTGGCTTTAAGTTCAATAGTACTTCATAGAGGATTAGCGTGTGTGTTTTCCTGAAGATCTTTTCCAGCATTTCAAACTGTTGATGATGATTTAAATTTTTTAAAAAACAACTTTTTGCAAAGATACTTTTTTGTTCTAGAATTTATTGACAATATATGTGTGGAAAAGTGGGAGATGGGAGTTACTTTCTCTTGGATTTTTTTATATGGTAAGTGTATAAAGGTATATTATTGCACAACTACATGTGATTTTCTGTATCATAGCACCCTTTCTGAAGACATTTCAAAACTTGGTAGTTTTTGCAGTGTGCCTAGTTTCCAACATTCATGAAATTGACTGGAGGGTCTTTCCAAGCTAAGGTCTTGAATGTGATCATACTGCTGGCATGATACTATTTATTTATAATAGTTTTATATGTATTTTTTTTAAATTTTAAAGGCACACTAAGAGTTGTTATGCCTTTACAATTGCCCTAGTTTGATGTTGATCATTTATTAGACTTACCGTAAGGATTCCAGTATTTTTAAATAAAACTTTGTCACAGCACTAAAGACTTATTTACTTGTAAACAAGTGTGTTTGAGATAAAATATGTCCATCTGTTTCCAGTGAACAGTAAACCAGTTTTGGATCTTGTTCTGAAATATACAGGGCAACTGTCAAGGTAGGTTAATCTTAAATCCTAACAACCTTGACAGCGTCTCTTCAATTTTTTTCTCTAGTTTTTTGCTATCTGGTATGGTGATGCTTTATGGCAGGCACTAGTTATACTACATATTGGGCATGACAGTATACATTTCCTGGTTTAACTATATGAAATCATGTTTTGTTTTTCTCAGCAACTGTAAGTGAAGGATGGATTTAGAATCTCTTAATCTTCACTTTATAAAATCTTGCTATGGTGATCTGGTGCAAGGTTTTTGAAAAAGATGGGATTAATGATTTTCTGATTTAAAATGGAGACACAGACTAGAGCCAAATTTATACTGGGTTTAAATTAATGCAGATTGATTGACTTAAGCTTAATTACACCTTCTCATGTAAGTCCTGAATTCAACTCTTAAATTTTCTAGGGAAAATGATATTAGTGTCAAATTACCCAAAAGAACTTTGAGTCATTTGATATTGTACATGAAAATCAGATGTAATTATTTCATGATTAATGCATCCTTTTTCATATCCCCAACTTCTACCACTTTTTCTATTTATTTTTTCCCAATTCCTGCGTATTTGATTGTGTGTGCTGTGGAGTACAAATGTTTTCCTAATTTTCTTCTTTTCACTATTTTCTTCTGCTTCTAATCCAAGAGCATCCATATCCTTCAGTTCAGACCTATTTTTTTCTGCTTTAATAAGGCTTCCTCTGACCAGCTTCTCCTGAAAGAGAGCCATTTTCCCAGTGTGCTGACTCCAGTGACTGGACTAGTATGTAATGTTTTTTTATTTAAAAAACTGTTAGGCAGGTCAGCAGGCAGAAGCTAGTTTTGAACTCTAATGGGCCTTGTTATCAGTATTGGTGATAAATTGTGCAATACGCTTAGACTGCTTTTTATATTTACAGGAGAATGTTATTGTAAAAGTGTCAAAATATCCACATGCCCAGTTCACTAGTAAATATACAGCTAAGTTAGAACCTCTTTGGCAATAGTTTAAACTACTCAGGGGACCTTCTTTCCAAAGAATGGTGTTTTTTAAAATGTATTGGTCTCCATTGTAGTAGGAAACTTAAATCTGTGGCATCTTAAACAAAACTCCTGTATTTGTTACATGTTTAAAATCTTAGCAACCTTCAGTATGCACTTAACACTTGCTTGGGTACATGTATACTGTATAAAACTGTCATAACATGAAAGAAAATTATTTTAAATGACTTTATACCTGTTCTAATACTATATTTTCTTTAGAAAATTGATTTGAGTATATAAACCAATACCAACTGAATTTTCTAAAATAACAGTATTGATGATAATAAAAGAGAAGTTCATTGAGGAGAAAAGCAAATAGAGACCATAAAAGTCTTATACTGTAAGAAACTGCAGAAATGGATTAAGGAATTTGACAGAAAGTTTAATGTGTACATAAGTAGAAGCTGACAGGAACATGCTGTGTGTGTCAAAGGTTCCAGTGATGGAAAACTGAAACATAGTGCTCACTGACCACAGCATGAGCCTTGACACACATTGTAAATAACCCAGAGATATATGACTGCATTAAGCAGTAGACTGATGTATTAACAGCAGTAAATCTACTACAACAGAAATGGCTGGCATGCAGGACTTCCACTAATTAATATTTGTAACAGACTAATTAGGAATATAGCAAAGATTAGGAGTTATAATTCTCTCTTATACTACCAGAGTTTTCTTTTCCTTTCAGAGTCGTGTATGTAGATACTGGCCTTAATACCATCAAGCTAAAAGGAGAAGACTCTTGTGGTCGACAGCATCTAATCACACTGAAGTTAAATGCAAAGGTGAATTTATTTGTGGGAAAATACTTTAAGAAAATAAGACCAAAAAGAATGGATTCCTCTCTTTTGTCTTTTATACTGAAGTTAGTGAACTGGTTTCTTTCAAAAAGGTCTTGCGTGCTTGTCCTTTATCTTCAGGTGGTTTGAACAATGATTAAACCAATGAATGTTGTTCTGAAGACTTTTTAAAGACCAGTTTAAAACTCTCAGTGCATAATAGTAATCTATAAGTATCTTTTGTTATCAAGTTGTACACCACTTGCAAAAACCTTCTGTTAGAGGTTAGCATCCAGTGCCATTTTGGAAACCTTCATTCTTCGAGTGCTTGCTCATGTTCATTCCAATGTAGGTGTGTATGTGCCGCGTGCACTGCCACTGGAAAGTTTTTCCCTCAGTGGTATCCGTCAGGTCAGCTCTGGTGCCCTCTGGAGTCATGCCCTCATGGTCTGCTGCCCCACTGCTCCCTCAGTTCCTTTTTACCGCCCATGACAGTTGCTGGAACATACTTATCTCTTGCATCTCACAAGTGTTGCTCTCAGTGGACTTTATCTGTAAATAAATTGTAAATAGTTAAGTAAGTATAATATAGTTAGCAGTGTTCCTCACCTTGTGGGGTAGCCTGTACTGGGTACCGGGATATGTTTCGGTCCCAGTTCAAACAGCGTGTGGCGTGCCACAAACTGATACTGGTGAGTGACCTGCATGATAACTGTCTTAAGTGTCTGGGAGAGGTCCACGTTCGAGAATGGTGCAAGATCTGTAGGGGTTTCAAACCCAGGATTAAAAAGGACAGGGAAAACAGACTTAAGTTCCTCCTGATGGAGGTGCCTCTTCGTCCCACCTCGGAGCTTCAAGTGAAATCGGCACCAAGCACTTCTATGTTGGTCAGAAGTCCTTGAAAAGAGAGATAGTGCCCTTCCTCCTCACTGGCACTGTGAAAGGATTGAGCGCCGGCGGCCAGGACTCCTGGCACTGTCATACAATCTTGGTTCACAGGAAACTGGCACCAGCCTCTTCGCACTACTCATCATCACCGGTGCCAAAGAAAAAACACAGGAAGACAGACCAGGGGTGCTCCCTGACCCCGAGACCTGCGAGCAATAGGAACTCAGAAAGAGTGCGACCCATGTCGGGCCACTCTGAGGCGCTGACAGGGCGTGCGGCTTTGTCGACTTTTGGCCCTGGGAAGGGTGCCGTTGAGTCCAGTGCCAATGGATTCCCCACCTAGGGAGAGCCACTGTGGTGCGTTGGCCCTGTCTTTACCATCAATGCCAGAGACCTTTGAGGCTGTGAGGAATCTTCTTTCACTCTTGATGCCACCATCCCTGGCTGTTTGTGAACTGTCTGTTGCAGGCCCGACATCACAGGATGCCAGGGCACCAAGGCAGGTGCCTTCGAAGGGCAAGCCTGCAATGATGGCATGGCACCGCTCTCCAGTGCTGGCACTGCTCTCCAGTGCTGGTCAGCACTGCACCACCATGGTCACCCAGGAGTGAGTCCTACGGCTTGGTTTTGGAGGCAAAATCCTATGCCTCGCCCAGGAGCAGACATTGCTCCGACCAGAGAAGCCCGGCACTGGACATGGGACAGGGTATAACCAGAGTAGGAACAGGGTCTACAAGAGAAGGCCTACATCTCAACCCTCATTTGCCCAGATATCTGCCCCCTTGAGACACTTGGCAAGGTCCAAACAGACCTTTTGAGGGTACACATGAGTATGGTGTACCAGGACAGCCTCTAGATCCTATTTCCCCTATGTTTGTGGACTGGTTGTCACACTTCTACCAGGCATGGACCTGCATTACCATGGACTGTTGGGTATTGTGCATGGTGGAAGGGGGATATACCCTGCAATTCAGTTGTTCTCCTCCTTCCCACCCTCCCTCCGTAACCCTTTTCAGGGACCCTTCTCATGAGAGACTTTTAGCCTAGAAGGTGCAGTCGCTCCTAAGGGTGGGAACAGTGAAAGAGGTTCCAATGGAGCTAAGGGGATGGTGGTTCTGCTCCTGTTACTTTTTGATCCTAAAGGCCAACAGACTGATTTTGGATCTGCGAAACCTCAACAGATTAATGAAGAAGCTGAAGTTCCGCATGGTTTCTCTGGCTTCAATTATTCCCTCTCTGGATCCAGGGGACTGGTGTGCCATCTTTGACTTAAAGGATGCATATTTTCACATTGCTATCTCTCAAGGTCTCAGAAGATACATAAAATTTATGATAGACCACAAGCATTATCAGTTCATAGTGCTACCCTTTGGTCTGTCAGCAACTCCTTGGGTGTTCACGAAGTGCATGGCAGTCTTTCTGAGGAGGAGAGGGGTGCAAGTATACCTCTATCTGAACGACTGGCTGATCAAAGGTTGATCCAGAGACCAGGTGGAGGCGCATGTCAGATTGATACAGTCAGCTTTCCAGGATCTGGGACTATTGATAAACATGCAAAAATGCTGTGTGCAGGCTGTGTGCAGGCATTCCCTTCTCAAGACCCGACCCTGCAAAGTCCCTGGTCACGGACACTTCGAAGATGGGATGGGGAGCCCACTTGGGGACCCTCAGGACCCAGCAACTATAGGAGGAGCTAGAGTTACATATCAACGTGAGAGAGTTAAGGGCTGTGCATGTAGCTTCCCAAATGTTCTGACCCCATCTGGAGGGCAAGTGTGTAGTGGTCCTCACAGACAACACAACAGTAAGGTTTTACATAAACAAGCAAGGGGGAACTCACTCCTCTCTATTATGTTAGGAGGCACTGCGCTGATAGGACTTCTGTATGGCCCATTCCATTCACCTCATACCTACCAGGGTTGCAGAACGAGTTAGTGGATATCTTAGCAGATCCTTTTCCATCCATCACAACTGGTACATTCGCCCAGACATCTTGAACACTGTTTTCCAGAAGTAGGGATTTCCCCAGCTGGATCTATTTGCAAGAAGGCACAACAGGAAGTGCCCTCAATTTTGCTCCTTCCTGGGACACAGTTCAGGTTCACTCATGGATGCTTTTCTCCTTCCCTGATGGGATGGCTCTTCTATGCGTTCTCTTTCTCTCCTCTCATTCACAAGGCCCCGTTCAAAGCCAGAAGGGACGGAATGCGACTGATCCTTGTAGCTCTGGTCTAGCCACGTCAGCACTGGCTCACCATTCTGCTGGGCCTCTTGGTAAACACACCAGTCAGTCTGCCACTGTTCCCAGACTTGATCTCTCGGGATCATGGTCACTTGTTTTACCTGAACCTCAAATCGCTTTACCTGACGGCATGGAAGCTCCATGGCTGAACCCAGCTGAACGATTCTGTTCAGCATAGGTTCATGAGGTGCTCTTGGGGAGCAGAAAACCTGTTGACTAGAGTCACTTACCTGGCAAAATGGAAGAGATTGTCAATCTGGTTGATGCGTAAAGGTGTTTCACCTACTGAGTCCTCACTGCACTTTATTTTGGATTACCTGCTTCATTTAAAGCAGGAAGGCCCAATTCTGTCCTCCATAAGAGTCCATCTAGCTGCGATCTCTGCATTTCACCCCTGGGTGGGTGGCCAGTCAGTATTCTGAAACTCAATCTCTGGCTGCTTTCTGAAGGGATTGGAACGACTGTATTTGCAGTATGTCTCCTTGGGGTCTTAACTTGGTTCTGACGAGGCTGACGGAGGCCACTGGCAACATGCTCATTCGTCTATCTGTCCTGGAAGGTGGCCTTCCTCATTGCCATCACCTTGGCTAGATGGGTTTCAGAGATCCAGACCCTTACCTCTGAGCTGCCATACACAGTCTTCTTCAAGGACAAGGTGCAGTTGCAGCCACACCGATCCTATCTTCCGAAGGTGGTCTCACAATTTCTTAGTAATCAGGACATCTTCCTCCCAGTTTTCTATCCTAAGCCGCATGCAAGCAGGGAGGAACAGAAGTTCCACTCGCTGGATGTGAGACATGCACTTGCTTTCTATATAGAGAGCACCAAGCCCTTTAGAAAGACCACTAAACTGTTTATAGTCATTGCGGATGGGATGAAAGCAGTCCAGTCTTAGTCCAGGGAATCTCATCATGGATCATGTTGTGAATCCTCACTTGTTATGACCTGGAAAAAGTCCCAGCTCCTTGTTTGAAGGCGTCATCGATGGCGTTTGTGGTGCAGGTTCCAGTTGAGGATATCTGCAGAGCGGCGACCTGGTCCTTAGTCCACACGTTTGTGTCACACTACGCCATCACCCAACAAGTCAGCGATGATGCAGGCTTTGGTCGAGCGGTGCTGCAATCAGCATATCCATGAACTCCAAAACTCCCAGCTGCTTAACTCCTTGAGAGTCACCTACGTTGGAATGGACATAAGCAAGCACTTGAAGAAAAAGCGGTTACTAACCTTTCTATAATTTTTCTTTGAGATGTTGCTCATGTCCATTCCAAAACCTGCCCACCTACCCCTCTGTCAAAGTTGCTGGCAAGGAGGAACTAAGGGGGTGGTGGGTTGGCAGGTCACTATACACTGCCATGAAGGTGCGATGCCAGGGGGCACTAGATCTTACCTGATGGATACTACTGTGGGAAAAACTTTCCGCCGTCAGTGCACATGGCATGCACATACCTACATTGGAATGGACATGAGAAATGCATCTTGAAGAACAACAGTTATGGAAAGTTTAGTAGCCGTTTTTCATGATCACTCAGTCAGAAGACTAAGCCTTTAACATCTGTTAAAAATGTTAGGTTGCTTCTTTAGCCACTTACTGTGTAATGTGTGGAGATGAAGAGTAGTTATGGGAGACTACAGTGGGGTCTTTGGGTAAAAAGAAAATGTTCAGCCTTTCTAGGCTAAATAATTGGTCTGTTTTGACAGCATTCCCTTCTACATGTTTTTACCTCCAGTAATTTATACTTGTAACTTGTACTTGAGTGGTGAAAATTTCTGACTCTGACTGAATTTCATTATTTGAACGTTTCTGCAAAACAGCTATTTCTTGGAATGAGGTTGGGGAAAAGACTGTTCTGTTTAAAAACAAAACAAAACAACAACCTGGGAATTTTGAAGAGGAATTTTCAAATCTGACATGGCAGAATAGCCGTTAGAAAACTCAATTATCCATTTAGATCAAATTCCTATCGTACTCTGGTTCACCCCGTCCCATTTTCCACCAGAGTGTTGCCACCTTCTTTCTAGGAAGCAGTGCTTCTCTAAAGCTGATGATAAACAATATTTCACGCATACCTTTTCTAGGCAGATACCTTTTTGTCACCATAACTTGTCTCAAATGTTCTATCTTCTGTGCTTGTGAAATAATCCTGCCTTAATGTTCATAGAGGGATTGCTACATGAATCTCATCAAGTGAGAGACAGAGATTTTGCATTTGGATAAGAGACAGCTTTTCGTACCTGTAAACCAGGGGTGGGCAATCTACGACCTGCTGGCCACATCCTGCCAAACAGCCCTTTTAATCAGGCCCTCCAGCTCCAACTGGGCAGCGGGGTAGGGAGTTGCTCCACTCCGGCACTCCAGCTGGGGAGCAGGTTTGGGGGTGCGGCTCCCGGAAGCAGCAGCATGTACCCCCTCCAGCTCCTACATGTAGGGGCAGCCAGGAAGCTGTCCAAGTGCTGGCTGGGAACTGTGGCCAATGGGAGCTGCATAGGCAATGCCTGCAGACGTGGGAAGCGTGTGAAGCCCCCTGCCTGCCCTTCCGCGTAGGAGCTGGAGGGGGGACATGCCACTGCTTCCAGGAGCTGGTTGAGGTACGCGCCGCCTGGAGCCTGTACCCCTGACCTCCTCCCGTGCCTCGACCTCCTGCCCCAGCTCGGAACCCCCTCCCGCACCCTGATGAACCCCTCATTTCTGGCCTCACCCTGGAACTTGCACCCCAGCCCAGAGCCCATACCCCCCCTCGCACTCCAACCCCCAATTTTTTGAGCATTCATGGCCTGCCATACAATTTCCATACCCAGATGTGGCCCTCGGGCCAAAAAAATTGCCTACCACTGCTGTAAACAGTACTTCTGTGATTGACAGGCCAATTTCTAACAACTATCCCGTTTTAAAAATAATCTGCTTTTACAGCTGTCTAAGAGGCCATCTAAGTTGTAGCAGTCTTTCCCCAGCTTCCTTTGGACAGCAGTGCTGCTCAGAATCTCGGCCCATCCCCCAACATGCACCTCTCTGCCCCTGGTATGCACCCTACACCAAGGTTTGTGAGGGGGTCTTAGGAAGACAGCTACAGGCTGTTCTCTGCAGTCTCAGCCCTGGGGAATTCTGGGGATTTTATAGCTTTTATGTTGCTCTGTCCCTTTATCTGGTGTAAAAGGGCTGGAGCAAGGGTGAGGATCTGATGATCAGAACAGAGAATGCATGGGAATCCAATCCTGCATCAATGAGCATAGCTAAGTATCTACCCAGTTGCTCCTGTTGAGCAGATTAGGTACACACACTCCCTTTGGTATTTGGTATTATCTAGGTATCGCATTTGGATACTGAAGACCACATTTTAGCCCATGTGTCCTCAGGTCTACCCTATAACTGTACTTGTATGATTACTTTGAGGATCAAGGCCATCATGTTAATGCACTACTGAGTATCTGATTACTTTTGTATACTCTTTTTAGTATAGTAGTTTAAAAATCTCTGAGACTTCTAGTAGGAAAAGGAAGTTTTAGTATTTCAGTAGTTTCATATGCTAACAACTGAGAACATAGTGCTATCACACCAGATTGTAATTCATAGTCATCAATCAACTCTTTTTCAGAAGATTATAGTGGTGAATGATCAATTGTGTTTGTCCTTTTTAAAAATGTGTCTGACATTTAAACTTGCCACAAAAGAAAATTAATATATAAAACATGGTTGGTGACACAGGAATTTTGATTTTTCACTAGTACACATATTAAACACATTGAAAAAGAATGCTCATTAAGTTTTAAGGAAAGCTTTGTGATAGTCTTTCATATCATCTTATTTGAGAAATATCTTCTGCTTAATTTCTGCTATGTTATTTCTATTGATAACATGAGTAGTTGGATTAAAAGCTTTTTACCTTTGTATTTGTTCCCTGAGCACATACTGCCCGTTCTCTCGTATGATCTATCAGAGTGTTTAGATGTCCAATCTTGTCTTCAGAGGCCATATAGAGAAATGGGTTTGTGTACTCCTTTTGTGCACACCCCCATCAAATATTGGTTATGTAAAAAGCTGAATTAACTTACTATGTTGAAGAAGAAGTTGTATGAAGTGTAAGATGAAAATCTTCCAATACTTGTCTGGTCATTGCCTTTTTTTCCCTTGGATTCCTTGCTATTTGTTCCACATGATATGCTTCATCTGCACAAACTTTAATTGAAGTAGCAGTCTCACTCTTTATACTCCATTTCCCGCTACTGATTTCTTTTGCTGCTTATGTTGGTAAGTATGATAAAGATTGGGGGGAGGGATAGCTCAGTGGTTTGAGCATTGGCCTGGTAAACCCAGGGTTGTGAGTTCAATCCTTGAGGGGGTCTGAGGCAAAAGTCTGTCTGGGGATTGGTCCTGCCTTGAGCAGGGGGTTGGACTAGATAACCTCCTGAGGTCCCTTCCAACCCCGATATTCTATGATTCTATGAAGTTCTAGCATTGACCACATTGTCAACATTCTTTAGGCTTGTCTACACATAAAATGCTACCACAGCAGAAGTGTAGAAACTACCTATGCTTACAGGAGGGGTTCTCCTGTCAGTGTAGGTAATCCACCTCCCCAAGAGTAGCTAGGTTGATGGAAGAATTCTTTTGTCAGTGTAGCGCTGTGTGCAAGAGGACTTAGGTCGCCTTACCTACTCCGGTCAGTGAGGTGGATTTTTCACACCCCTGACGGACCTAGTCAAACTGACCTAATTTTCTAGACCAGGCCCTATATTTTTTCAGGTACTGCCGATGTTCTCAAAAGAAAGAGAATTGGTTTTGAGGAATGGTGGGGGATAGGCAGGGAAATTAGGAAACAATTTATTTTCCTTTCTGTAGAGCGAAAGGAGAAAGGCAGCATGCAAATGAAACCAGACTTTTGCTGGTAAGAAGAATGATTTATTAAGAGTTTGAGGGCCCAGGTTAATTCAGCTTTAAAGGCTGAAAGTAGTTGTCAGTATGTGTTGGTTTCTTGTCTGGGGATGTTTGGGCTCGGGAGGGTCAGTAACAGATATAGACCAGGGTATTTAGAGAACTGTTCTCCTTCATCAATTGTAAGTTGATATCTAAATAATAGATTTTAAACAGGCAGGAGAAAAGAAATTTCAGAAGACCCGGAGTACATATTTACAATAATATTCAGTACTTGGGGGTTTTTTTTGTTTTGATTGGCATATAAGTCACACAAGAGTGAGTTGGATTGCTTTTTAATAGTCTTCAAGACCACTAAAATTATACAATTTTGTGTCTATTATTCTTGGATTGGATGTTCACTTTAAGATTAGAAGAGTAAAATTTTCAGGGGACAAGTTCTATTGTAGATGATTGAAGTACTGTGTTGTGTTAAATGTTTTTTCATAAGATCACCAAGTGCCTTAGAAGAAATCCCTAAATATTTTCTTATCCATTTGTTTTACAGTTTGGAAGAGTCCTCAGAATGCAGGACTCAGAATATCTCATTAAACTGATGATTTCTAAATTACTATATCCTTGCCTTGAGGAATTTGTTTAGTTAACATCTACAATAAACTAGCTGATTAAGTCATATATTTACTTAAGTATTTATCCTATGAACTAGCTAGTCATTTATGTTGAAAGAGGTGGAATGTTGTGAAGGTAGTGTATAAAGACACTAGAATTGAACCTGAAGTTGCTATTTGGAAGAAAGAGTGTAGTTCAGTCAAAAACAAAGAACTGTGCACCAAAACTTGTAACAAATATTTGGTGTATGCCAGGAGTGAGCAAACTTGTTGGCCTGAGGGCCACATCTAGTAATAGAAATTGTATGGTGGACCATGAACACTCACAAAATTGGGGTTGGGGTGTGGGAGGGGGTGAGGGCTCTGGTTGGGGGGGCGGGATCTGAGGTGGAGCCAGAAATGTGGAGCTAAGGGTGCAGGAGAGGGGTCTTAGGCTGGGGTGGGGTGGTGGGTTGCTGGGTAGGGGAATGAGGGCTCCAGCAGGGGGTGCGGGCTCTGGGGTGGTGCTGGGGATGAGGAGTTTGGGGTGTAGGAGGGTGGAAGTGGGATCAGGGCTGAGGCAGGGGGTTGGGGTGCAGGAAGGGGTGCATGCTCTGACTGGGGATGTGGGCTCTGAGGTGGGGCTGGGGCTGAGGGGCTGGGGGTGCAGGAGGGTGCTCTGCACTGGGACCAACGGGTTTGGAGGGTGGGAGGGAGATCAGGGCTGGGCCAGGGGTTTGAAGCATGGAGGGGTGCTCTGGGCTGGGATCGAGGGCTTTGGAGGGTGGGAGGCATATCAGGGTGTTGGGGCGCGGGGGGAGGCTCAGGGGTGCAGGTTCCAGGTGGTGCTTATCTCAAGCGACTCCTGGAAGCAGCGGCATGTGCCTTCTCCAGCTCTTACGTGGAGGCATGGCTAGGCAGCTCTGTGTGCTGTCCCGTATGCAGGCACCGCCCCTGCAGCTCCTGTTGGTCATGGTTCCTGGCCAATGGGAGATGCGTGGGTGGAGGCAGCATGCAGAGCGAAGCCCTCTGGCTTCCCGTACACATAGGAGCTGGAAGGGGGCCATGCCACCGCTTCCGGGAGCTGCGTGGAGCAGCCCTGGACCCTGCTCCCCAGCTGGAGCGCCAGAGTGGGGCAAGCCCCAGACCCTGCTCCCCAGCAGGAGTTCAAGGGCCAGATTAAAACGGCTGGCGGGCCAGATGCGGCCCGCCGTTTGCCCAAACCCTGGTGTATGCTATATCCCTTTCCCCACCTCTTATCTCTATCTTTTTTTACGTTGCACGCCTCTGGCACACGTTGAAGATCACTTAACTGAAGCAAAATTAGAAATATTCAGTAATGCAGAGCTAAATACTAAATCTTGTGTTATGGAACTTGATCTGTTTCTGTTGAAATGATAGGGCTTATGTCTCTCATTTAGCTTTTAGACAGTTTGGGTACATTTTTGAGGTTCTAGATTGTATTCTACAAAATGAAATCAGACTAGTCTTTTTCTTCTGAAAATACTTGCTTTAGTTTATCTTACTCAAAACTTACTTATTTGCATACTTAATTTGTATTTCAGAGGAGAAGGTGCTTTTCTGAGTTCAAAACACACCTTAGTCATGAATAAAACATTTTAAAAATTGGTTTGATTTCTGTCAGTATTTATTTTCTATCCTGTGATGGGCTGATGTCTGGATAACAGGAAGTAGATCAGCTACTTGTGAAGTTTTGAGGTGATATGCAAAAATTCTATCCTTACAGTAGGCACTTGTGGATAAAAATGAAGATTCTTCCGGCAGTAGTTTATGTGGTAGGTTGTTTGTGGCTCCAGATATATTTTTTACGTATAAATTGTTAGGCAAATACTCAAATATTCAATTAAAGTTTTTCTAAATTGGTAATTTAATTTGACTTGAAATACAAGGTGCTGGGCTGTCAAACGATTAAAAATTAATCATGAGATTAAAATAAATTGCAATTAATCACAGTTTTAATGGCACTGTTAATAATAGAATACCAGTTACTTAAATATTTTTGGATATTTTCTACATTTTCAAATCTATTGATTTCAATTACTACACAGAATACAAAGTGTACAGTGAACACTTTATATTTTTATAAAAAATATTTGCATTTTAATAAAGATAAACAAAAGAAATAATATTTTTCAATTCACCTTATACAAGTATTGTAGTGCAATCTCTTTATTGTTCAAGTGCATTATAGCAGGGGTCCCCAACCCCCGGGCCGCGGACCGGTACCGGTCCGCGGCCTGTTAGGAACCGGGCCGTGAACCAACCCCTAGCACATCAAGTGGCGTGTCTCCGGCGGGGCTCCTGAGCCCCGCCCCCTCAGAGCCGCGTGGTGAGGGGGCGGGGCTCCGAGCTCCGGGCTGAGCTCAGCTGCCTCCGCTCGGCGTGGAGCTCCCAGCCCTGCCCCCTCACCACGCGGCTCTGAGCGGGACGGAGCTCAGGCCCCGCCGGAGGCACGCTGCAGCTGTCGGGCGAGGCGCTGAGGCTCCGGGTGAGGAGGGAGCCGGGGGTAAGAGGCTGGGGCCAGGGGGGTTGGCTAAGGGGCAGGGAGTCCTGGGGACAGTCAGGGCACAGAGAGGGGGCGGAGGTTGGGGGGGCGGTCGGGGGGCAGGGAATGGTGGGGGTTGGATTGTGGGTGTTCCGGGGGGGGGGTCTGTCAGGACTCAGCGGGGTTGGGGCAGTCAGGGGACAGGGAGCAGGGGTGGGGTCCCAGGGTGGTGGGGGTCTCTGGGGGATGGTGAGGGGACAAGGAGCAGGATGGGTCGGGGATTCTGAGGGGGGCGGGCAGTCGGGGGGGGCAGGAAGTGGGTGGGGGTCAGATAGGGGGCAGGGCTCCCACTAATTCTGCATTATGGTCAGTTGTATAATTATTTCATTATATATTACAATAATAATAGAAATAAAAGTACAAAAATAAATGTAATGCGCTTGAATCGTCCCAAAACCATCCCACAGGTCCGCGGAAATTTTTTTTTCTACGAAACCAGTCCCTGGTGCCAAAAAGGTTGGGGACCGCTGCATTATAGGGTAGGGAACTACAGGTAGGACCCCATAAATGTAAACAAACTTGTTTGTCTTTGCAATTGGCTGAAAAGAAGTAGGATGGAGTGGGCTTGTAGGCACTAAAGTTTTACATTTGTTTTATTTTTGAGTGCAGGTATGTCACAAAAACCAATCTACATTTGTAAATTGCACTTTCACGATAGAGATTACACTACAGTACTTGTATGAGGTGAATTGAAAAATACTATTTCTTTTATCTTTATTACAGTGCAAACATTTGCAATAAAAATAATATAAAGTGAGCACTGTACACTGCATTCTGTTGTAATTGAAATCAATAGATTTGAAAATGTAGAAAAATTTCCAAAAATATTTATAATAATTTTAAATTGGTATTCTATTATTAACACTGCAATTAATCACAGTTAGTTTGTTTTGAGTTAATTGCTTGAGTTAACTGCTATTGACAGCCCTACAGTGTGGTGATCTCTAACCTGTATTTACTATTTATAAATGTAACTTTAACATAAAGTGTGACTGAATTTGTGTTCTTTATCGTTTTGACAAGGTCTGTGGCCTCTGGATCCTTATAATTTACTTTTATATAGAGCCTCATATTGAAAGATACCAACATGCTTTCCTAAATGATGTACAGTGGAAAAATGGTTCTGTTTAGTAGAAGTGTATAAGGTAGAGGCTGTTAATTAGCTGGTGCACAAAATAGAGCACGATATTGTGAGGTGAGAAAAGTTTGGCCAAGATATTTAGGGCAAAAAGTGCCATAGGAATTTTTTTAGTTCGCATAAAGCAAGTAGGAACCCAGTTTTCACCATTGCATCTGAAAGACCCCCGAAAAATGCATAGAGTTCATTTTACCTACCTATAAAAGATGAAGGGATCAGTTGACTAGCACTGCTGGGATTTTAACTTGTGCTCCCAAGATTGATGCCGGTCCTTAGCATGGAAAACTTGTTCATAATTTCAGGCATTGTGATCAAATTTCTTACACTTGTAGGACAGCAAGTATACTTCTATGCATGCAATGAAATATTTAATGAAAAAATGTAATGCCAAATTGCTAGGTTAAATGGCAAAATATATTGCTTCTGCAGGTGAAAGAACTCTGTAAATGTTTCTTGCCCAGTTGTTTCAGTTCCCTGTGTTCATTTTTTAACTTGTCTGCAAGTCATGACTGTGACTGAAACTAGTGTGATTAAAATGGAAAAAGGCAAAAGCTTATTCAAGCGATAAGTTTCCTTTAAAAAGTGGAAATCCAGCAAGGAACTTACCTTGTCTGACTTAGTTTAACAGTTAGAAGAGCTAAGTGGAAATTTAAACAGCAAATGGATATATACTTGTTTATTTTTTTAATAAAAAATATAGCATGCATCAGTCAGTAGTCCAATAGACTAAAAGGGTGTCAGGAGAATGATCAAAGAGGATATGGATATTGCAGAGAAACAAAATTTCTATGCACTATTCTTTACCATAGAGGATAATAGGAAGCTACCTGGAGCAGATCTAAAATTTGCAGATAATAACGATGAGGTTTTCTGTTAAATTTCAGATGTCAGAAAAGGGGTTCTAACAAACTGATGATCAAAATTTCAGTAAGTCACCAGGACTAGTGATGAATTTATGGGGAAGATGGGAGGAAACTTATATCATCTTTATAAGGCTGAACTACTTTTTAACCAGGTAATTAGGGTCTCACTTTTTAAAGAAAAGTCTTATAAAATTAATACACCATTTAATTAATGAGGAAAACATTGTCCTTCTCTTCTTTTGGTCTCTGCTCCTATTCCTCCCCAGGGGCGGCTCTAGGTATTTTGCTGCCCCAAGCACGGCAGGCAGGCTACCTTCGGCGGCTTGCCTGCAGGAGGTCCCCGGTCACGCGGATTCGGCGGCACGCCTGCGGGAGGTCCGCCGAAGCCGCGGGACCAGCGGACCCTCCGCAGGCATGCCGCTGAAGGCAGCCTGCCTGCCGCCCTCGCGGCGACCGGCAGAGCACCCCCCGTGGCTTGCTGCCCCAGGCACGCGCTTGGCGTGCTGGTGCCTGGAGCCGTCCCTGTTCCTCCCTCATCCATACCTTCTGTTTCCTTTTCAACTAATCATTGTCCTTTCTCCTAAAGTGCTGAGGAGCTATCCTCATACCTCTAGTAGTTTCCAATACTGCCTGTTCCTCCTGTAGCATATAATGGGACTTGGGTAGGGGTAAGGTGGAGGAGGAGAAACATGCTGATTGGGGTCATTGCTGCATTGGATGCAGTAGGGGCCACAGTATTGTCCTCTCAAGAAAAAGCCCCACTACACACTTGCTTATCATGATGGGGATATATATATTTTTTGTATATGTAATATATGTGTATAGTCTCTGAAGAATTAGTAGTTGGAACTGGATAAGATGTATTGGATTGAGCCATGTAACTTTTTAGGTCACAAAGGTCATGATGTTTTTGATAGTGGGTGCCTTTGAAATGGGTGTATTTCTATGAAATTAATTATTTTTTTCCTTGTATTTGTGTAGAAAATGGAGGTGCCTAGTTTCTCTTTCACAGATTTCATAGTGTAATGCTTACAAAAAGCAATAGATTGGACTAGTGTAAAGAATGATTAAGTAAAGAATTAAACTTTGAAATTGAATCAGCTTTCATATTTGTATATAGCCTGTTGATTTTTGTTCTGGCTATTTTTTCCTTCCCTTGGCATTCTTTCTTTTAATGTTAGATTGTTTAAAAAAACAACAGAATATGTTAATCAGATGCCCAAGTTTATCAGTTTTTGAAGAAGCAATACACAGTTGCAATTTAGTTTCACCACTGGATGGTTTTGAATATTTGACAATATTGCTTTTCATATATTGGTGGGTATCACAGCAAATTGGAAGTTGAATCCTAGGCTTGGGAAGAGTTATTAAACATTTCTAAACCTGGAAAAATAACTTAAGAATGCAAATGTAGGTTCTTCCATTCATTGGGCCTATATTAATATGAAAAGTATTAACCTTTTTTTAAACAGGATGAAGAAAAGACGGGAAGAAACATCCTTCCTCCGTCTTGAATTCTCCCCATTTGTCTTTTTAAAAAAAAAAAGTATGTTTGAAAACATTGTACACTTTACAGACTGATAGCTCTTTGTCTTCAATAAAATCTGCTATACTGAAATTTTCTGTAAATGAAGGTTTCTTGTTTAAATGATAACTGCTAACATTTTATTACTGTCTGGGGAAATAGTTTACATATTTTCATTGGTATTCAAGGTATTTGAGGCTCTCAAATTTCATTATCAAATTCTCTCATCTGATATCAAGTTTTCCCCAACAATGCATCAGCTTGACTGGCAAATCACATAAAAGAGCAAAAAATGATTAAAGTATTTTTTTTCCACAGTATCCTGCAGAACCACCAGATTGCTGTGTAGACTTCCCTGTTGAATTTGCTATCTCTTGGATTCCACAGGTAAAATCCATACTGTGTCCTTTTCTAATAACTAAGATTATATTTATTTACTAGCTTGAAGATATATTTACACTGTGTTTCAGATATGACAGGTGTGTGGTAATGGTATATTTAAAAAGAAAACCAGATCTGACTGTTTTGAAACCTCTTCCCATTTGTTTTCTTTGGTATTTTTTCCTTCACACAAGCTTGGGAAAATGCTATATTTAGTGTATTCATATTTAATTCTCCAACATTTACAGTTTTAAATTAATTTGCTTTCATCATTTTTTCAATTTTTAAAATGTTTCCTCAACCTTTTAGAACTACTGTATCAGCGCTAAGTCCCTACCCCATCTCTTACACACTGGACTGCTGAGACTCCAAATATTTATGAATGATACTGGGAAATATATACATGAGAGAGTAATTACTGATAACAAGGGAAAAAGCTCCCTCTAAACCTTGATGAATATTTTCTAAAACACTGAATAACAACAAACAGCAATCCTTTATAATGTGTGTAGCTTAATAAGAGCACTTGAGTGTTATACAGTATCGTAAGTTTAATGATTTGTTCTAATTCAGAACCAAATGCCATTGCTTTCCTTTTTTGTGGAAGGCTTGATGTCTCTCATGCATTATTTCTTGCATCTCTCCCTTCAGTGTTTTTGGTAACGGATTTACAGACAAATTAACTGAAACACACCGTAGAAAATATTTGTTTGTTCCTGAATTAAATAAAACTAAACATTGTTTTTTGTAAATATTACATATTTAAAAAATCTTGTCCTTGTCAGATTGTTAGGGTTTCCAGCTATTAATAAAAAGGGTGCAAGTGTATGTAAAACATTAATTTCTTGTGGTGTGGCATAAAGATTGTATCAGTTCGAGATGGCTGCATAACTTCTGAGTGGCAAAACTCTGAGTCTTGTCACTTTCAGGATGACACACTTATTGCATTGGAAATTTGATGAAGGAACAACTGCAGATCTGGGCAAGATTATATATAGGAAATAATCAATATATTTTGACATTTCAGAGTTTCATTTTCACTTTCAGAGCTTTGGTTGATTCCATACATGTTTTGGAACAACTTACATGCGTATTGTTTATTCTGTAAATTCTAGTGGCTTTGTTGCTCTTGTTATAAATACTGACTTTTATATTGTGTATGCATATATCACTTTCAATACCTTTTTTAAGCCACTTATAGGCTGTGTAAATTCATGTTTGTTTAACTTTTGAAAATATTTGAGTTGATTTTTTTTTGATTGACAGACTGAAAAATACAAGCTGACTTAAGTTAAAAGCATCACAGATATCCTCATTAAATTTCAGCTCTGATAGTTTGCTACTGATAACCTTAAGAACTACCATCTGGAGTAACTTTTTTTTTAAGTGGTTTTAAACAAACCTCCCAAGAATCAACCTTGTTTGACAAGTTAAAATTGATAATTTTTCCATTCATGTTGCAAGCAGGTGAAAGTCTGGCATTGTCAATGTGACCTACAAAAATCTTAAAGAGGAAAAATTTATTGAGATTAGAATTAGGTAGTGAATATTCCAAACAACTGGGATAAGAGAGACTATTCACAATGTAATTATCTAGAGACTTATCCTTTTTGTGTCTTTGCAACCAGTGACAATTCATTCCAACTGCAGATAGTCTGCTCTAATTCTGAATGAAGCTCCCAACACACTGTGCAGTATGCTGGTACAGTCGCATCAATCGTAGAGCCCTGCTGGAGAATGGAGTCTGCTTATATCGATCAGAGTGGCAATTTTTTGCAAAAATGTGTTTGGGGGTTGGAAACAGGATATAACACTTCTCAGAAAAACAGAAAATCACACATTTTTTTCAGGATGTATGGAATTAACCCTTGTAGGCCTAATTCAGGCTCCAGAAAGTTGTTAATTTAGCATAGGACTTGTTGGGATATTGCCTGGAGCAGTATCCAGCAATTCCTGGTATGATTGAATATTTTGGTACCTAAGAAGACTAAAAAGGAAGACATTCAGAATGTGACTCTTTCCCTGTTCGATATTTTGGGTATTCAAGATGCAGTTCTAATCCTGATAGGTTTTTAATTTTAACATGTGTAGGTCACCTTTAATGGAAACACTGATAAGACCCTTAACTGAAGCAGTGGAAATGTCACTGTTATAATACAAATACAAACTCCTGTTAAAGGGAATATAAATAGATTTCAGGTAATTTTTTTTTCCTGCCTGCTTTTGCCTGTTTCAAGTTCTGTTTTAGTGCTTATGGACTTGAAACTTGGAAGATCTTTATTTTCCTTTTTTGAATAATAATAGACATGGCTTTATGGCATCCATATTAAAAATGGGTAATTTTCCTTATGGTCCCTGTCTTCCTGCTGGGTTGATAATGTTTTGATGTATTTTTCTTTCTCTCTGATGAGAGGTCTGCTGCTGCTGCTTTGACATATTCATTTGGATGAATAATTATAACTTGCACAATGTCAAGCTGAAGATGGTAGGGTTTTGTGCGTCATGACAAGCCTAGTAGCCAGTGCAGGTGTCTCACAGCATGATCAGCAACAGCCAGTGTATTCTAGCTCAGAGGAGACATTTTAGAGTAGTCAGAAATCAGCACCAAGGGCAAGCTGCTGCTGCTACTACCGTTATATGTGCCAAATAAATGCAAAGTGCTTCTCAATGACAAGTGCAAGAACATCTATTTATTTCAGTTATATACTTTTTCTAATTAACCAGATAAATTTACTGTCTGCACATTTTAGCATACACTATAAGAATGGTTCTACAGTCATTAGGTATCTGGATTCTTGTGCCCTCACATTAGATTACTATCCCTATATTGACCACTGCCCATCTGGATTCATTCATGAAGGTCATGAAAACAGAAATTAATGACTAATGAGGTCATGCAGCTAACAATGAAACATAATACAAGATCTGGGAAGGTATATTGGTGTGGATGGCATTATTCTTTAGAATTTTGAAGGAATAGTTCCCATAGTAAAATAATATTGATCATAATTGTGGTATTTCTAGTATAGGAACTTTACAGTACTCAACTTTCTACATATCCATGAGGTAGTGACCCTCTAACACAATACAAAATGGAATGGTTGACAACATTTTTCTAAAGATATTAGCATGTTCACTCAGTTTTAGATTTAGTTTTGGTGGATGTGTGTGTGAGAGCAGGAGGAAAGTATTAATCTTCAGTAAATAACATGGAATAACAAATTACAGATTAAAAAGGTCATCTATTCCCTTCTATTACCAGTCCAGAATTGTTCATTAAATTTTCTCATGTTTTGTCCTACCTACAACACTGGGAAGACTGTTCCACAGATATTGTGTTTTCTCTGGTATTCATCTGAAACATATTCTTGATATTAATCTTTTGGTGGAGTGTTGAGTATACTACCTTCTAGTTTCACAATTGAGACTTGCACCTGGGTACTGCAACTCTTGGAGCCATCTAGAAAGCAGTGAATGTTTGGTGCAAGCATACATTAGTAGTTGTGTCCCCAAACATTTTGATTTCATTCTGCCATTTGAAATACCAAGTGTGGATCCTAAAGAAGACGGATCCCTTCAGAGTTAATGTAACATTCTTTTTTTAACTCAGAACTGTTTTTGTGGAATTTCACTCTTGGGAGACTTGGCTTTCTGGTGGAGAGTAGAATATTTTAATACGAAAGAACTGCTCTCAAAACAAGTATCTGACTGGGCTCTTGTGTTGAAAGAGAGGTGAGAAGTAAGTACAGGTTTCAATAGAGCTTTATGTGGCAGCTCTACATATTTCAGAGATGGTGAAGTTACTCAAGCATGCCTCAGCCCTAGACAAATGGCCTGGTGGGATCTGGTACTGGAGTACTCATCTGATCATACCAGGAGTGAATATTGTAATCTATTCTGACAGTGTGAATAGACTAATTAATCCCTTGGATTTGTCCCTCAATGTCACATTCTTAGAAACCTTTGAAGGGGTTTGATTTTATCCAAGCAATAACTCATTACTTTTTAAAACCTAACTAATGCAGTTTAGCCTACACTTGTAAATTATGAGATTTTGGGGATGAGATGTTTGAGATAGAATTCAGGAATTCCCTTAGATAAGAGACCAGGCTGTGGATGCAGCCACCCACTTATCTAAGTGAAACATTGTGAAAGGAAGATCAGCCATGCATTTCTGCAGATCTACTAATACTATTAATATTCTAGAGGTAGTAAAGGAACAGAGAATGTAGGTAGACTAATGCTTAATACTTTAGCACTACTGTTTGAATGTGTAAGATACAAACAGTTATGCTTTTCAGGTGCCTCCGAACTCATAGGATGAAAACCTGGCCCCACTGAAATCAATGTGAGTTTTTCCATTGACTTCATTGGAGTTAGGATAGTGCCAGTGGTGTTTAGATGTTTTATCCCAAATATAAGGTTCTGCCCAAGCAAGTCACCCTGGATTTCCCTATTCCTATTTTACCTCATCATATCACCTATGTAGTTCTTCTTTCCTTGTGTTTTGAACCATTCATATAATTTAGACTGCTAGGAAGTTCTTTAACACATACTCTGGCTTGTCTACATGAACGGTTAATACCCAGCAAACTGGGGTGTTACCCCACGATCTGTGCCTTTTTAAAAACTATATAGAGAAAGAACAGAGAAATCAAGTTTAGACTTCTGATGATGCAGCAGGCTCTGTGACCAACCTCAGCTCAGGCCCTTCCCCCACCATCAGTCTCCAAGCATTCTTTGTTTCCTGTTTGACCTCTGCTTCTTGGTCTCCAGAGATCCTCATCAGAGAAAAGTATACATGGTATTAACAAGCCTCCTAAGAAAATTTCTAGTTGTAGTAGAGAGCCTTCATCCAAAAAAAAAAAAAAAATAAAGAGCCTGGTCACCTTAAGTCCCACAGAGAGTTCTGTGGAGGCTCCAAGCTGCTTCTGTACCAGGAGCTCTTTGAAGTTCCTCAAAACACCATGGGTACCATTTATATCTCAGTACTGAAACCAACCCGAATACTGTTGAAGCATGACAGACTTAGCAGAGACTCCAAACACATTATTTAATGGAAGCCTTTGCCATCTTCAGACTCCTTGGTGCTGGTATGTGAGTAGCCAGACATCTGCAAGAACAGAGGCTATCCACATCCTCAGTAACGGAGTCATCTAACAGACCTGTGTCTCAACTACCAATGCCTTTTGACCTGCCCCATTTTCCAGATAGGACCACTGAAGTAGACCATTCCCTCGGTATTTACACATTTGGCTCATTTACACCTGCTGCAAGAATGTAGATGTTCTAGAGACTTGATCGTGTCAGATAAGCTGGAATCCCCCTTGTTAATGGGCACCATGCAGTTGTCTGTACCAACAGCTACTGGGTCATCGAGACCATATCTTTCTCTAGTACCTCCTTACTTTCCAGTACCAACTGCACAGGACAGGCAGTTGCATTTGTCTCTGGTATCTGCTCCATCTTTTGATGATGTTGAGGATGTCCTCAAACTCCCAAATCTTTGTATAGTGGATCCCCTAACTGCTACGTAGAGAGTTTTGTTATATGATTGTGTGTTACCCATACCTCGACAACTGGCTCATAAAGGGCTGGTCCAGGTCCAGTGTAGCGAGACATTGTAAGTGACCTGTCAAGCTCTGAGCCTGTTGATAAAAGAACAAAAATCAACACTAGTTCCTGTTGAAAGGATAGAGTTTATTAGAGCGGTATTCGACTACCTGAGCCAGAGCCTTCCTGCCAGAGGTCAGGTTCAGGGCAATGTCAGATCTGATTGCCAGCATCACTGCCAACCCGTTCACCATCAGGTCTCCCTGATATCAGATGCATCTGACCCTGAAGGAAGAGCACATCTCGGTACACTGCGAATGCAGGGGCTATGGTCAAGAGAGGAGCTCACAATTTAAATGTCAAGGAGCTCAGACCCCTCTGTCTAGCTTGTGTGGTGTTCTTTCCCCACTTACCCCATTGGGTAGTGCAGGTATTGACAGATAACATGGCCTCCGTGTTCTATGTCAACAGGTCGGGGGGTGGGGAGGGGAGGCTCGTTCGTCAGCTCTGTGCCAGGAAACCCTTTGCTTGTGGGACTTCTGCATCTGATGTGATCCATCTGGAAGCCTTGCACCTCCCTGGCATCCAGAACACGCTAGCGGATCGCCTCAGTAGGTCCTTCTCTCACCATGAGTGGTCCCTCCACTCGGAGGTTATCAGGATGCTCTTCCAGAAGTGGAGAACTCCCCGAGTGGACCTGTTCACCACCAGACATAATAGAAAGTGTCATCAGTTCTGCTCCCTGCAAGGCCTCGGCCAGGAGACCTGATGTATGCCTTCCTGCCAATCCTACTCATCAGCAAAGTCCTCTTAAAAATCAAGAGGAACAAGGCATGGGGCATTGACTTGCCCCAGCTTGGCCTCGCTAGCATTGGTTTGGCATGCTCATGGACGTGGGCTGCTCTCGCAGGATCATGGTCAGCTGCTGCACACAAACCAAACCTCACTCCACCTTACAGCTTGGATGCTGCATGGTTGAATCCAGAGGAGCAAGCCTGCTCTAGTCAGGTATAGCAGGGTCTCTTGGAGAGCAGGAAGCCCTCCACCAGAGCAACTTACCTGGCAAAGTGGAAGCATTTCTCCTGCTGGACAACGGAGCAGGGTATCTCCGCAAACCGGTCGTCTCTGCAGTCTATTCTGGATTACCTGCTTCACTTAAAGCACCAGGGCCTTGCCTTCTCTTCGATCAAGGTTTACCTGGCGGCTAAATCAGCCTTTCACCTTCATCTCCAGGGTAGATCAATATTCTCTCATGACATGACTATTAGGTGCCTGAAAGGCCTTGAAAGACTCTTTCAGGTGGTCGGGGACCCAGTCCCCCAATGGGACCTCAACCTGGTCCTCTCCAGCTCACGGGCCTGCCCTTTGAGCATTTGGCTTCTTGTTACCTTTACCACATGTTGTGGAAGGTCGCATTCCTTGTAGCTGTTATCTCAATGAGACGAATGTCCGAGATTAGAGCTCTTACTTCAGAACCCTGTACACCATGTTCTACGAGGACAAGGTTCAGCTACAGCTCCACCCTACCTTTCTGCCAAATGTGGTATCTCACTTCCACGTCAACCAGGATATTTTTCTTCTGGTATTCTGTCCAAAGCCTCACTCGACCAGCGAGGAGAGGTGTCTGCATACTCTAGATGTCAGGCATTGCAGTGGCTTTCTACTTAAAGCGCACCAAGCCTTTCCGCAGATCGACTAAGCTCCTTATTGTGATAGCTGACAGGATGAAGGGTCTCCTGGTGTCCTCACAGAGGATTTCTATCTGGATCACCACGTGCATCTGTAACGAGATCTCGCAGACTGTGCCTCCTCCGATAGTGAAGGCTCATTTGAGAAGGGCTGCTTTCCTGCTGCAAGTCCCAGTCCAGGACATATGCCGGGCTGCAACATGGTCCTCAGTGCACATGTTCACGTCTCATTATGCCATCAGTCAGTAGGCCAGAGATGACGCTGGCTTCGGCAGAGTTGTGTTGCTATCAACACTTCCATGAACTCCTACTTGTCTCCAGTGGTACTGCTTGGGAGCCACCTACTATGTAATGGACATGAGCAAGCACTCAAAGAAGAAAAGTCGGTTACCTTCCATAACTGTTCTTCGAGATGTGTTGCTCATGTCCATTCCATGACCAGCCCTCCTTCCCTTCTGTTGGAGATCCGGCAAGAAGGAACAGAGGGAGTGGGGAGCCGACAGCGCCCCTTATACTGGTGCATACGTGCGCCACTCCAGAGGGCGCCAGAGCCAGTCCCCTACAGATACCACTGAGGGAAAAACTTCTGCATTTGACGAGCACGCACACCAACAATGGAATGGACATGAACAACACATCTCGAAGAACAGTAGTTATGGAAGGTAACCGTCTTTTATTTGACCAGATGAGCAAGTACCTTGTTGGCACAGCCCAAAACAGTATCAATAGCACTGTTTTAAAAGAACAGTGGTCAGCAGTGGTCAAAAATTAACTGGTTAATGAAGTATAAAGGAATGATACATTTTTCATGGTTGCATGATAAAGTAGTATGATGGATTTAAATAGATATAGATGTAGATAGGCATACAGAAAAAGACAGTTGGCAACATCAATGAAGCATGCAAATAAGATCAAATGAACAGAGCATTAAAAAAAAAACCAAAGGGGAGGAATTTTAAGGAACATCATTGAAAAATTACAATTAGTATTAAAATTAATTGGATTTTAAAATTTATCTGTGGGTTGTAGTCTCTTGATGTTTCTTTTTTCTATTGAAATCGTTTGAATTCCCCAAAGATAAAGATAGCAATGATTATTAGAGGATTTATCTGTGTATGATGTAGGAAAATGTAAAAAAAAAAAAAAAAAAAAAAAAAGGAAAGCAACTGTTGCAAGTACCAGAAAATTATGCTATTAATTTAAGTGTCATCAGGGCACAAAAGATCACATTCCAGGACTGTATGAAAATTATTAAAATACTAGAAATAATAGTACTTAAGATGAAGATATTATACTCTAAGATCTGGTTAAGTGACTGACATTATTATATCACTTCAGGTATTATAAAAGTAACAAAATGCTTTTAAAGATAATAAGCGTTCCATTTTGAGATTGGCAGTATTCATACTTTTCTGCTTAAGTGCTTTCCTACTTTAGTATAATTTAATAACAGCGGAAAAACTCCAACTTTTTATTTCCAACCTATACCTTTTCTTTTTACAATATTTTCTCAGATACAAAAAACAATGAAATATCATGCTCCAAGAAAAAGTTCAGCAACCCCTATCATTTTGCTTCATTTTGTCCAGTTGACACAGAGAAAAAAATGGTAGATAAAAGTTACAATAAACAGATTTTCTATATAATATATTCCTAAAAGGAATACTTTTGTAAATAGTTATCACTATTTATTTGTTAATTTGATTTTTTTCTGTGAGAACCCAAGAACTTCCAGGCCAAAATGATATGTGAGATTTAAAATCATGTGGCCTTTTTTAACATATTATTGTCTTCCAGAACACATAATGGCTCCTCTTCTTCCATCTAGGGACACCTTTAGCATCACTGTTCTTTTCTCCATTTACTCCTCTTCCTTCTCTTGTTTCCCCAATCCACTTCTATTGTTTCAATAATCACCCCATCCAGATGATTCCCAAATCTACCTCCAAACTATTCCCCTCTCTTCAGTCTCAAAAGTGCCACTGCCTCTCTAAATTTGAAATGGCAGCAGGGTATCCCAGAGAAGCAAGTCTCTAAAATTGAGCTCTATGGGTATCTCTACACAGCAAAGAAAACCTGTGGCTGGCCTGTGCCGGCTGACTCGGGCTCACGGGGCTCGGCTGTTTCATTGCTGTGTAGACTTCCGACTTTGGCTGGAGTCTGGGCTCTGGGATCACCCCACCCTGCAGGTTCGTAGAGCCTGGCCTCAAGCCCGAGCTTGGAAGTCTACACAGCAATGTGTAGCTAACAGCCCAAGGCCCATGAGCCCAAGTCTGCTGGCACGGGCCAATCACAGGTTTTTCTTTGCTGTGTAGACATACCCTATATCTTTCCACCTGATTAATTTCCAATAGTCTCTCTCTAATTTCTTTGGCAACTTTTGCTATTTTTCCTGTCTCCTAAGCTTGCATGCTCATTATCATCTTTGACTCTTCCCCACCCCCTTTTTCCATATCCAGTCACCATCTGTGTTTCTTTGCTTGCTCTTTTAATATAGGCAAAATACATCTCTTACTCTCGATCGCTACTCCAAAATTTTTATCCATGCCTTGATTCTCTCATATGGACTTTTGTAACCTTTTGCTCTCTGACTTGCCTATCTTTCCCCCTCTTTCTCTTCTTCCCTCTTTGTATTACATCCCTGTCATCTTAGTGGGTCAGCCAAAGTGGAGATACAAAGACCAGCTTTTGCATTTATCTAGTGTGCGTTGTATATAATTTTGCAAGATAAATACTTTCATTAGAATGATTGCACTTCGAAATGTTTAAAAAAAAATTCTGCATTTTGTGTCTGAAATCATACCCAGACTGGAAGTAGAAGAGCCATTCTTTTAAACTATTTAATTAAAATCTGCTAAATAATCTACAAAGGTTTTTTTCCCTAATGGACTGTTGATCAACATTATAAAATCCTTATGAAGAAATAGTTCTTTTCAGAGCCAAATTTATTTTTATAAAGTTGTCTAGGACCAAACTAGTATAGCAATATCTATTTGACTGAAACAATGAAATATTAAAAAAAAGTGTGTTTAAAATGCATATGCTATGTTCGAAATGCAGTTGTATAATAGAGTTTAAGGGTGTAATTCTCTTAAAATCAAGTGGAATTACAAACTCAGATCTGTACATTTAATTTACCAATCTCTTGAAATTAAATATTTAAACATTTACATTCTCATTGAAGGGGTTGAGGGCTGAATTCTCTAGTCTGTTAAGGAGTGGAAATTGAATCTGCTATACCTCTTCTGCAACTTTAATTTACTCAGGACTAGATAACTAAGCATCACTCCCTTTCTCACAGACACAGACAGTGGAGAATTGAGTCCTGAAACCATACTAGCAGGTCAGACTTTTTAAAAAGTAAATAATTCCCTCTAGAAATCACATTCTGGAATTAAAATAAGCAATTTTCTGGCCACACAATTGTTTTTGAGATGCAGAGGATGCCTTTTATATTAAATCCATCTACAAAAGACTCTGACTACTATTTGACTGTGAATAAAATCTTTTGAAAAGTTTAGTTTGGAGTGGGAATTGCTGCATAGGAGTCAAGAAGGCAAACTCATAAACTAACAGCAGATTATGCTGAATTTTACTCACTGCTTACTTAGAATGCATTTGTTATGAATATGTAATAAAAATACTTCCAGGTCGTAACATTGATTTCTGAAATTATTAGGTTTGAGAGTGGCTACCAACTTCAAGAATACTGTACTTTAGATACATCAGAATATAACAAAAATGTGTTAGAAAATTTAGCTGTACTTTTTGAGAACATTACAGTTATTTGTAGTTAATATTTGTGTGGTCCATTAACAAATCAAAAGAAGTGGTTTGAGTCCTAACAGGAAAAATGTTGACCCTAGCACACTGCAGTATATTTTACAGCGGGATGTGTGCTAGATTTAAAAAAACTTTGAAATGCTGTAGTTTTTTTTGTTTTTTTGTTTTTAAATCATTCTATATTGCTATTGGTAGAGTGCCATGTAACTTTTTAAAATTTCCTCGTTTCTTAGAGCTCCTTAGTAGACATTTATAACCAGTTCTTGGCAGCATTAGAATCACTGAAAGAATTCTGGAATGCTATGGATGAAATTGATGAGAAGACTTGGGTACTTGAGCCAGAAAACCCCACACGGAGTGCCACAATGAGAAGAATTGCAATAGGTAGGAAAACAGGAGAAGGAATAAAGTATTTTTTTTAAACAGAAGTGAAGTTGATTGTTTTGCTTTACTTAATAAAGAACAAGGAATAGGAAAATAAAGGTTACACTTTAAAAAAAAAAACCCACAAACTATTACTTGTTCGTTATTGTACAAAACTAACCTGAGGCAGAATATTGAATTTGAGAGAAAGTATAATTTTGTATTTTTAGTTTTACATTTAAAGTTCTGATATAAATATTTATAAATTACAAACACAAGCATTAATTAATTCAAAACTGAGGACACATTTGTGATAATCCTATATCAGAAGTATTTCAGTATAAGATTTTTAAATAGATTGTGTATGAAATGGATATCTATTATAGAATAGAAGAAAAACAAGTTTAATTTTCAAAAATTATTCACTACTAATTGTAATGAGAAACCTCTGTCAGAAAACTAACTTTTGTAATACATTTTAAGTTATACTGTAAATATTTTTTTAGTATGAAACTGTTTTTGGAAGGATGAAAGAACTGGAAATGCAGTCCAGTTGGGCCCTTTCCCCTGCCTTTTCTTGATTCCTGAGGGTACGTCTATGCTGCAATAAAACATCTGCAGCTGTCCTGTGTCAACTGACTTGGGCTTCAGGGCTATAAAACTGCAGTGTAAATGTTTGGGCTCTGGCTGGAGCTGGGACTCTGGCACCCTCCCCACTTGCAGTTTATCAGAGGACTTTAACTCACTGCCTAGATAAAACTTGTTCATACTGAACTGAAATTTCTAGTCATGAACACCATCAGTTCAGAATTCTAAGCCAAATAGCTTACTTTACCCATCTAAAAGCTGTAACAATGTTCATAAAACTACAGGTGTGCTCAAAACAACTCATTTTAAAAACATAAGTACTTTCTATATTTGCGATTATAAAGGAAAGCTTTATACCATTCATTTACATGCATTCTTTCTCATTTCAGGAAACAATGTTTCCATAAACTTAGAGGTAGATCCCAGGCATCCAGCTATGCTTCCTGAGTGTTACTTTCTTGGAGCAGACCATGGTAAGGTCTTTCATATACAGAATTTCATATACAAACTCATTTCTCAGTCTTAGAAGCTGGGTCTGTGGTGTCTTGCAACAGTAACTGCTTATAAGCTTTTAAGGTAAACTTTATTTAGTGGTTTCAGGCTCCGCCTTCTATTTAAGCAAAGTATAAAATGCAGTATCTCTTGCATAGACTTACACAAAACAATACAAGAGTGAATTCACAGCATGCTATTGCGCACTGTTAATGTGTTAAAGTCTGGCAAATTAAGATACCATAAATGGAAGAATACTTTAAAAATACAGTTATGAGAAAAATGACTAACTATTGACAACTTATTTTACTCCTGTAGGCCCTGTAGATATCATGCAGCTGTAGGAGAGTAGCTAGAAAGCTGGGGGAAAAAAACAGCTTGACTATCAGATGCCAGGCTGAGTTTGCAGGGATAACAAAAACACAAAACACCTAATTCTTTTAAGTGTTGATTGGGCAAATTTGTTCTGTAAATTACTGAGAGAAAGATGGAACTCTACACTATTTTGTTTAGTCCTTTTCCAGCAGAATCGCAATTCAGTAGATGCCCTGTGTCCTGTAGAAAATTATTCCTAAAGATAATTATCTGACCACATCTATGATTATTTTGCCTGTTTTTTTTTGTTTGTCATAAATAATCCACTGCAAATTTCGTAATGTCTTTCCCTCTATTTTCTATAGCTCCTTGCCATGTCTTGAGGGGAGATCATACCTTTGGTGTACAATGTCCCAAAACTTAGTGAAATTATCATTCTATATGGCTTTTCAAATATGATAACTGGGGGCCAGATTTGTAAATGTCTTAAGATGTCTAGTGGGATTTCAAATGCATAGGCACCTATATGCATATTTAGGTGTCTAAATACCTTTAAAAAATCTCTAGTTGTAAATGCTGGAATGTGGGGGGAAGTCTCTTCCTGTGAGTAATATAAATATCTATGTATAACTTTGTAGTGATAAATCCTCTGAGAACTAAGCTGAACAACAACATGCACTTGTGGTAAGTGTTTTCACTAATACAATTTTCATTTAAAATCTGCATTTTGTAGTTCCGTGTGTTGAAGTCTATTTTCTTCTACTTGCAGGGATCCAGATATCACCCTACTACAAAATTTGAAAGAAGTTTTAGAAACTGATTTTCCTTCTCGTGCTGTGCTGGAAAAGACTGTAAGTGTTGCTTTTTTTGTTGATGCTCAGTCTTTGTTTCTGAATACTACAGACTGATGAAAATGAAATTGTCACATTATAACTGCCAGCAAAAATAAGAGTCAGAAAGGATGTAATTGGATTAATAATTCGTAAAAAAAAAAAAAGGCTTCTGAACATCAAGCAACAATTGTTAGCTTATTAACAAATAGTTATAAGTGCACACTTTCCTATGGTCTCCACAGCATTAAGGTGATTAATTACAGGCATCAACATTAAAAGGGGAAGAGGAAGTTCCATAGTACTAATAAGGTGGAAAATCCAAACATTGTTATGGATATTGATAATTTAGAACTCTAATTATGTAGGTAGATCTGCTTAGAAGGGGACAAGAGGCCATGCAAATAATGGTGCTGCAACTTCCAGTAGTGTCCCTGTGGGTGCTTCTCTGTTGGTGTGCTTGTGTCCCTGTGCTGCTGATCAGAGAACTTTGGTAGTAGTCAGTTTCACTTGCGCATGTGCTGCTCCCCACCTGCCACACGGCTAGCCAGCATGCCTCCTCAGTTCCTTCTCAGTCGTCCTTGGCTAAAGACAGAACTAGAGCTGTCCGTTCATGGATTGTTCTCTCTCTTAGAATTGCTAATTTTAACTTATTTTGAAGCCCTTTTTCTTTCTTTGCTTCATTACATTTTATTTTGGCCATTGCCTAGAAGAAAAGAAAAGGACATTGTCTTCTGTTGACCCCTAGTCGGGGGGGGGGGGGGGGGGCGGGGCTGGACAAGCCTTGTTCTCTGGGCTTCAAAAAGTGCCTCAGTTACAAGGGATAGATCCCAGTTAACGATGGACACTCACAGTGTGTTTGTTGTCTTGGGAGAGAAACACATTCCACAGAAGTGTGCAGCAACTGAATCCCAGATCCAGGAAGGACAGAGAACTGAGGCTCAAACTCCTATTCATGGAGTTAGTTCTTTAACCTCTGGAGTCTTGGTGGGAACCCTCACTGCAACCCTCTGCTTTGAAGGGGGGTGAGCTCAGAGAGATGCCTGTGAGCCACTCATGTAAGGCCTCTTAGAAAAGGTCAGAGATTCCCCATAGCGAGTATCGATCGAGCCAGAAATGATCCCTGTCTCGGTCAGTATCAGTACCGATGGCACCAAACCTGTCTAAATCTGGTACCCACAGCATGCGTGGTACTGAACTGACAGGGCAACTTTGAATGCCTAGAGACTCAGTGGGTGCAGGCAAAGAAGCATCGGTACCATGGGGGCATGAGAAACATAGAAGGGAAGGCTCCGTCAGTACAGTCATCAACCTCTGTACTGCCACAATACCGAGTTCACCCAGAGTCCTGGGCTCACAGATGACCTCCGGCCACACACACCGCCCTTTTCATTGTCTGAATCAAAAAGTGAGCAAGAGGACCTAGCTTCCCAACACCTTCTCACCCACCATACAGAGCCCAGTTTCACTATGGACACTGGGCATACCACCCTTCTGACCCACAACATCCCTGGTATGGGCAACCATGGTACCAACCACTGTGCCCCTTCCCATCACAGTGGCCATACTGGGACCCTGGCAGGCCAAAAGGCAACAGGCCTCCATCACTGCTAGTATAGCATACCAACAGCTGAGGAAGTACCCTCCTTCAGCTGCTGCCTCAAGGGCCTCTGAACTCCCCAAGCAGGCTAGGGAGGAACCAGAGGCCAAAGTCCAAGAGGAAGTTATTCCTCCAGCCCACTTCTCATCATTATCACCAGATGAGACTGTGATGCCCCCTCCACCATCTATGGCAGATGACTGTAAGCTGTTCCAGGACTTGGCACAGAAGGTGGCAGAGGCCATTACAAGCAGTGTCTGAGTTGCACCACTAGGTGGTGGACATTCTACATTCCTCCAGCTCCTCCAGAGTGTCTCCTCCCTATTAATGAAGCTAATGAATTCTGCCAAGGTGATATGGCAGGCCTCTGCATCCATCCCACCAACTTGCAAGAGGGCGGACAAGAAATATCATGTGCCAGCAAAGGACACAGAATTCCTGTTCTCCCACCTGCCTCCCAATTCGATCATTGTGGACGCAGTTAACTCTAAAGGCTGCCAACACCACTTTAAGTCCACCCCTTATAACTGGGACTGGGAGCACCTGGACCTGTTTGGCAGTAAGGCCTACTCCTAAGCCACCCTTCAATTCAAAGTGGTGAACTATCAAGCCTTGTGGCCTAAATATGACTCTCAGAACTATGTGAAATTTAGTTCTTTTATTGAGCAGCTCCCCCATTCTCACAAGGACCAATGAGGGCCAGTTGGTGGCAAAAAGTCGCTCCAGTGTGCATTTGATGGCGGCACATTCTATTTTGACAGCGTTGTGATGAGACAGGCCTCGTGGCTTCATCTCTCTGACTTCCTCAAGGAGGTCCAAATGACGGTGGAAGACTACCTCTTTTGGGGGGACAAAATTATTTGCTGAAAATGCAGATGCCTCCCTCCATATGTTAAAAGATTTGAGGGTCACTCTTCGATCCCTTGGGATCTATACACCTGGGTACAAAAGAAAGTACAGCCCTCAGCCACCATTCAAGCTTTTCTCACAATACTCATCTCAATAGTCACAATATCCATCTCAATATACACAGAGATTGTATGAACCTCAGAGGAAGAAGCCCAGGTTCTCCAGATGGAAGATGTTGGGATCTCAGCAAACTTCCTCTCAGGCCTCCACCTTGAAGAAATAGTTTTGACGGGTTGATCAAGGTGCCTGTAGAACACTGACCTCATTTCATGATGGAAAACACCCATCCCTTCGGAGATCATCTCGCCCCGTTCCACAGAACCTGGGAACGGATAACCTCCAACAAATGGGTGTTGGAGATCATCCGAGATGGCTACTCCACCCATTTCTTCTCCCTCTCCACCTCCCAAACACCCCTCCCCATCCCTCTTCAGGGACTCTTCTCATGAGAGCTTGCTATGTCAGGAGATAAAGTATCACCTCCAGTGTAGCAGCCATATTGCAAGTATCCACACATAAGGGGCAGAGGCTTCTAATTTTTTACTTCCTGGAGACCCATACTGGACCTCAGAGCGCTCAAAAAGTTTATCAAGGCTCAAAAGTTCAAGATGGTCATGTTATCTATTATCATTTATTATCATTAGAAAAAGGAGACTGGTTCTTGGTCCTTAACCTCGAAGATACTTATTTTCAGATCTTGATCATATCGAGCCACAGACATTACTTCAGGTTCGTGCTAAGTCAAGACCACTACCAATATGGAGTACTCCCTATCGGCCCCCAGAGTATTCTTCAAGGTCCTTTTGATAGTGGCGGCCCACTTACGCTCTTAAGGCAACATGATTTATCCTCACCTGGACGACTGCCTTCTCAGGGTATGGTCCTTTGCAGAGTCCCAGCAAGTCACTCAGACCACGCTGGACCTGTTTCAGAATCTGGGCCTATAGATAGATAAACAAAAATCGACATTAACACCGGTATAGAGACTAGAATTCATAGGAGCTGACCTCGACTCCATTCTTCCCACATCAGATTTCTCAGTCTCTTTGTTAATAGAGACAGTACAATCCAGCCCCCAAATTTTGGCCAAACATTGCCTCCAGCTCCTGGGCCACATGGAGATGGGTGCATCGATTATTGCTCATTCCAGACTATGCTTGAGATGTCTCCAAGCATGCTTTTGGTTCAGTTTAGAGGCCAAACAAAGACAACATAAGCAAACTAGTATTCGTGCCCACCAGGGTCAAGCGATCCTCTGATTGGTGGAAGGACCCAGTAAATGTCTATATGGGAATCCTGTTTGTTCAGTCTTCCCCATCTCTACTTCTAACTGCACGGATCTCAATGGTCGCACAATACAGGACAAATGGTCTCCAGGTGAGAGGTGCCTCCACATCAATACGTGCACTTTGCTTCCTCCTGCTGATCAAAGACATGCACAAAAAGGTCATGACGGATAATATGGCCTGCATGTATTACACAAACCATCATGGAGGCACCAGGTCTCATTCTGTGTACATAAAAGCTCTAAAACTATGGAACTGGTGCATCTCCCACAGTATCTTAATATCAGCTGCATACTTACCAGGAATACACAACATGACAGCAGACAGTCTCATCCACAAATTCCCACATGACCATGAATGGGAGATAGATTCGATGGTACTCCACAACATATTCTGACAATGGGGGATACCGGTAATAGACCTATTCACTACTTACCAGAACAAGCAGTGTCCACAGTACAGCTCTAGACTGGGGATCAGACAACATTCCATGGGAAATGCCCTCCTCCTTCCATGGGACAAAGGCCTTCTTTATGTTTTTCCCCCATTCCCTCTAATATTGAAAGGCCTGTTGAAAGTGAAGAGAGCAAACATACTGATTTCTCCCACCTGGCCCAGACAGACATAGTACCCTTACCTGTCACAGCTGGCAATGTGTCCACCGATGACTCTTCCAATCACTTCTTATCTTCTGTTGCTGAAAGAGAGACGCACTCTCCATCCCAACCTGTGGATTCTGTGTCTCAAAGTCTGGCTCCTTCATGGTTCCAGCACATAGAGACATCTTGCTCTGAGGAAGTATGGGACGTGTTATTGCACAGTAGGAAAGGAGCTACTTGCCGTACCTATCTATAAAAATGAAAAAGATTCCAGATCTGGTGCCATCCCAAAAGTGTCATCCCTAATACATCTGCCCTACCAGTGATCCTAGACTACTTGTTGACTCTCAAGAAATCAGGACTCTCTATTGTTTCACCTAGCAGCAATTGCAACCTTCCCTCAGCAGACAGAAGGATATTCAATCTTCTCCCATCCGACTATGAAGTTTTTAAAATGCATAGCAAACTTTTTCCCACAACCCAGACTTCCCATTCCTCAACAGGATCGCAACCTACTATTAAAAGGTCTGACTAGGCCACCATTTGAACCTGTGGCCACTTGTTCGTTAACTCACATTACCATAAAGATGGTGTTTCTCATAGTCAAGTATCAGAGGGGTAGCTGTGTTAGTCTGGTTCTGTAGAAGCAGCAAAGAATCCTGTGGCACCTTATAGACTAACAGACGTTTTGCAGCATGAGCTTTCGTGGGTGAATACCCACTTCTTCGGATGCAAGTAGTGGAAATTTCCAGGGGCAGGTTTATATATGCAAGCAAGAAGCAAGCTAGAGATAACGAGGTTAGTTCAATCAGGGAGGATGAGGCCCTGTTCTAGCAGTTGAGTGAAAACCAAGGGAGGAGAAACTGGTTCTGTAGTTGGCAAGCCATTCACAGTCTTTGTTTAATCCTGAGCTGATGGTGTCAAATTTGCAGATGAACTGGAGCTCAGCAGTTTCTCTTTGAAGTCTGGTCCTGAAGATTTTTTGCTGCAGGATGGCCACCTTAAGATCTGCTATTGTGTGGCCAGGGAGGTTGAAGTGTTCTCCTACAGGTTTTTGTATATTGCCATTCCTAATATCTGATTTGTGTCCATTTATCCTTTTCCTTAGAGACTGTCCAGTTTGGCCGATGTACATAGCAGAGGGGCATTGCTGGCATATGATGGCATATATTACATTGGTGGACGTGCAGGTGAATGAACCGGTGATGGTGTGGCTGATCTGGTTAGGTCCTGTGATGGTGTCGCTGGTGTAGATATGTGGGCAGAGTCGGCATCAAGGTTTGTTGCATGGATTGGTTCCTGAGTTAGAGTTACTATGGTGCGGTGTGCAGTTACTGGTGAGAATATGCTTCAGGTTGGCAGGTTGTCTGTGGGCGAGGACTGGCCTGCCATCCAAGGCCTGTGAAAGTGTGGGATCATTGTCCAGGATGGGTTGTAGATCCCTGATGATGCGCTGGAGGGGTTTTAGCTGGGGACTGTATGTGATGGCCAGTGGAGTCCTGTTGGTTTCTTTCTTGGGTTTGTCTTGCAGTAGGAGGCTTCTGGGTACACGTCTGGCTCTGTTGATCTGTTTCCTTATTTCCTCGTGCGGGTACTGTAGTTTTCAGAATGCTTGGTGGAGATTTTGTAGGTGTTGGTCTCTGTCTGTGGGGTTAGAGCAGATGCGGTTGTACCTCAGTGCTTGGCTGTAGACAATGGATCTTGTGGTGTGCCCGGGATGGAAGCTGGAGGCATGAAGGTAGGCATAGCGGTCGGTAGGTTTTCGGTATAGGGTGGTGTTAATGTGACCATCAATTATTTGCACCGTAGTGTCTAGGAAGTGGACCTCCCGTGTAGATTGGTCCAGGCTGAGGTTGATGGTGGGGTGGAAGCTGTTGAAATCGTGGTGGAATTTTTCCAGAGTCTCCTTCCCATGGGTCCAGATGATGAAGATGTCATCAATGTAGCATAGGTAGAGAAGGGGCGTGAGTGGACGGGAGCTGAGGAAGCGTTGTTCCAGGTCAGCCATAAAAATATTGGCATACTGTGGGGCCATGCGGGTGCCCATAGCGGTGCCACTGATCTGGAGATATATATTGTCATCAAATTTGAAATAGTTGTGTGTGAGGATAAAGGCACAGAGCTCAGCAACCAGTTGTGCTGTGGCATCATCAGGGATACTGTTCCTGACAGCTTGGTGACCTTCCAGAAAACACCATCCTGGCTACCATGGATGTAGAGGCTCTCTACACAAACATCCCACACGCTGATGGAATACAAGCTGTCAGGAACAGTATCCCTGATGATGCCACAGCACAACTGGTTGCTGAGCTCTGTGCCTTTATCCTCACACACAACTATTTCAAATTTGATGACAATATATATCTCCAGATCAGAGGCACCGCTATGGGCACCCGCATGGCCCCACAGTATGCCAATATTTTTATGGCTGACCTGGAACAACGCTTCCTCAGCTCCCGTCCACTCACGCCCCTTCTCTACCTATGCTACATTGATGACATCTTCATCATCTGGACCCATGGGAAGGAGACTCTGGAAAAATTCCACCACGATTTCAACAGCTTCCACCCCACCATCAACCTCAGCCTGGACCAATCTACACGGGGGTCCACTTCCTAGACACTACGGTGCAAATAATTGATGGTCACATTAACACCACCCTATACCGAAAACCTACCGACCGCTATGCCTACCTTCATGCCTCCAGCTTCCATCCTGGGCACACCACAAGATCCATTGTCTACAGCCAAGCACTGAGGTACAACCGCATCTGCTCTAACCCCACAGACAGAGACCAACACCTACAAAATCTCCACCAAGCATTCTCAAAACTACAGTACCCGCACGAGGAAATAAGGAAACAGATCAACAGAGCCAGACGTGTACCCAGAAGCCTCCTACTGCAAGACAAACCCAAGAAAGAAACCAACAGGACTCCACTGGCCATCACATACAGTCCCCAGCTAAAACCCCTCCAGCGCATCATCAGGGATCTACAACCCATCCTGGACAATGATCCCACACTTTCACAGGCCTTGGGTGGCAGGCCAGTCCTCGCCCACAGACAACCTGCCAACCTGAAGCATATTCTCACCAGTAACTGCACACCGCACCATAGTAACTCTAACTCAGGAACCAATCCATGCAACAAACCTCGATGCCGACTCTGCCCACATATCTACACCAGCGACACCATCACAGGACCTAACCAGATCAGCCACACCATCACCGGTTCATTCACCTGCACGTCCACCAATGTAATATATGCCATCATATGCCAGCAATGCCCCTCTGCTATGTACATCGGCCAAACTGGACAGTCTCTAAGGAAAAGGATAAATGGACACAAATCAGATATTAGGAATGGCAATATACAAAAACCTGTAGGAGAACACTTCAACCTCCCTGGCCACACAATAGCAGATCTTAAGGTGGCCATCCTGCAGCAAAAAATCTTCAGGACCAGACTTCAAAGAGAAACTGCTGAGCTCCAGTTCATCTGCAAATTTGACACCATCAGCTCAGGATTAAACAAAGACTGTGAATGGCTTGCCAACTACAGAACCAGTTTCTCCTCCCTTGGTTTTCCATCCTCCCTGATTGAACTAACCTCGTTATCTCTAGCTTGCTTCTTGCTTGCATATATAAACCTGCCCCTGGAAATTTCCACTACTTGCATCCGAAGAAATGGGTATTCACCCACGAAAGCTCATGCTGCAAAACGTCTGTTAGTCTATAAGGTGCCACAGGATTCTTTGCTGTTTCTCATAGTCATCACCTCTGCAAGAAGGATTGGGGAAATAGGAGCTCCGATGGCGCATTCCCCTTTCACTGGGTTCTTCCCTGACAAGGTCACTCTTAGATCACATCTGAAATTCATTCCCAACATGACTTCTGCTTTTCACATAAATTAGCTTATTCAGTTTCCAGCCTTTTATCCCAAACTTCATCAGGAAAATAGGGAAGCTATCCTCTATTTGCTCGGCGTGAGAAAAGCCTTCAGAAAATCTTCAAAACTCCTCCTCTCCATTGCAGATAGGTCAAAAGGCACAGTGATTTCATCTCACTGTCTCTCTAACTGGGTGTTGGGCCGTATTAAATTCTGTTAACAATTGCGTAACGTAACCCCCACCCATCTTCAATATGCACACGTTCTACGAGGTTGGTCTCCTCATCCTTCGCCTAGGGTATCCCTATATCAGAAATCTGCAGAGTAGTTACCTGGGCATCTGCACACATCTTTACAGAACACTATGGCACCCTGGGGATTTAGCTTCAGACTCCAAATTTGATGCCAGAGTACTATCATCCATATCAGACTTGACTCCAAAGTCACAATCTCCTAGGCACAGCTCAGGAGTTATCTACAGTGGAGCCACCCATATGGACACCACTTGAAGAAGTTACTCACCTTGAGCAATAATGATGTGTGTCCCGATGGGAACTCCATGACCCACCCTTCTCCTCTCTACTTTGGAGTCCTGGTAGTTGACTCTGCGGTAGAAAAGTAACTGAGGAGGGATTGCCCGTGCCTGCTGGCTAGCTTAGTGGCAGGCAGGGAGCAATGCATGTGCAAGTGGGATAGACTGCTACCAAAGCTCTCTGATCAGCAGCACAGGGACATAGACAACCTGCAGTGGAGCATCCATAGGGGTACGCATCTCAAGGAACCAACATTACTGCACAAGGGGAGTACTTTCTTTATTGGAATTAACTTTTTCACAATACTATAACACAGAATTGGGTGTGGCTCATATATGAAATTTTAAAGTTCTTAAATTAAAAACTAATCTGACTGAGGCCTTCTGTCTAATACAGTGAAAGTTCACTGTAGTTAAAAGCATGAAGACTGTATGAAATAATGAAGTTAAACTGCATGTCAATCAAGACTGGACATTGTTTTTAGGTGCATGAAATCATACTAGGACAAAAATGAGCCTTTTTGCTGAATTATCATCAAATCTCTTCAGGACAGATAGGGCTCCTCGGTCTGGAGGGGTAGCTTATTTAAGAGAAGGAAAACTCTGATCTGAAACCCTCATCTATGGGTTAAATAAAGCATGGTGTTGGGCAGCAGCAACAGCAGTACTGCCTCTTATTGGTCCATCTAGTCTATAGCAACAAGATGGGGAGAGTTTGGGCATGTACTTAGTTCAACTGGGGAAAGGCCCTCTCACTGCAGTGTATGTCAGGGACACCAATTAATACACTATAGTTTCTGGCACAAGGTGACTAGTTGGTGCAAGCAATGTTTTTCTTTTTGGTGAGTTACCAAAGGGCAGTAGTAGATATTAGCAATGGATAATGCTAATGGTGAGAGGGCATCTTAGCTTTACGCCAGAAGTTCACCCACCTCAAGCCTGGCAGCCCCAGCATCTGAGCTGGGGATTTCTGGCAGTCAGCGTCTGAACAGTCCTGTAGAGATTCAGGGTAGAATGAAGAGTCAGTTAGAATGAAGAGTCAGATGAATCGCAACCACCTGCACAGCCAAAGAATTCCCATATAAATAGTAATATTGAATGTACCCCATTTGACTGACAAAGGTGTGGAAGTAGCTGATATGAAGGTATGGAGAGGTATTTGTGTTCTATACCTGCAGAAAACACGGTGAATGGGGAACACAGTGAGGGAGCTGGGCTTAGATTGTAAACTCTTCTATGGTAACAAAAGCAGATGTAATGGAGTCAGGATGGTAGTGAGAGGAGAGCTGAGAAAGAACAATAATTGAAATTATTAGAGTAAGTGACTGACTGATGTCTGGATGGGGCCAAATTAAGGAGCATGTTCTGTTTGTGATATCAGCATATGCACCTCACGAAAGATGCAATGAAGCAGAGTTTCCTCCAAGATTTGAAAGCACTAGCGGACAGAGCCATGCCAGAGGAGATGTTGGATGACTTGAGATATGGAAGAGACGGGCAAAAACAGAAGGGGTAATATAACGTGCTTAGGAAATTCCAGTCTAGGCACTACGGAATGAGGAAGGGAAACTATTACTAAACCATATGTAATGTCAATCAATGGATGATAGCCAGTCCATGGTTCCAAAAGATGGTGAGTGATTTGGACACGTACATCAGTAGTGGAAATAAATTTGATATTGGCTGAAGAATGGAACTACCTCAAAAAAACATGGATTGCAGCAGCAGAAGAGATTTGTGGCTGATGCAGATAGGGAAAACAGAGGGAAAGAGAAGAGTGGTGATAGACTGAAGTGCAGGTAGTTACCTAAAACAAGAAAATGGAGCCTAATGAAAAAAAGAAATACATTGAGTATAAATGAAAGTGAATAGAACAAAGGAAAGTGAGCTGCCAAGCAAGCAATGAAGAAGGCAAAAAGAATGCCATACATGACCTGTATGACAAGCTTGTAAACCATCCACAACAGGCTGGCAAAAAGATCTATAGCTTGGCAAAAATGACCAACTCCACATTAAGTGTCGGGGGAGAGAGGGATTGTTTGTGGCTTGCTGGAGGAACCACTGGCAAAAAAAGTCTACAGCATGGCAAAAATGGCCACACCACACATTAAGCGTGTGTGTGTGGGGGGGGGGAATGGACTGTTGTCTGGCTGGAGGAAGGTGTGTACCTCTTTAAAGGACAGAGAGGCAAGGAGTGAGGTTGCAGCAATGGCAGAGCAGGTCAACATGGGGATGCTGACCCATCCCCCTAGGTGACTGGAAGAGAGGAGAGATTATGCCAAGCAGGAAAAGGCCTCTTTTACGTGGACCAGGCAGAACAGCAAGGACTCAAGCTCTGCAGTCTCCATGGTGCCATGTGGTAGCATGATAGTGAGAGCAGGGGAAGGGGTAGGAATGCTTCCCCCCCCACACACAGAGGGAAAAGCTGGCATTTAGTAACAGAAGGGGAGCAAATTTTAGGCATAGCTCAGAAGCTTCTGTATGGAAGGGATACAGTGATCAGATAAATGGATTGGTAAAGAATTCAAAGGAGGTATTTATTAAAGGACTGGAAACTGGGAAGTTCAGGACTCCTATGTCTGACATGGCAGGGAGCCAACTGCCCTTCTTAGAGCCCACCTTAACCCACATGGGGAAGATGGAAGGTCCCAGCAATAGGTGGGCTGGGGACTAGGATGGGAAAGAGGGTTGGCTGATGGAAGCCCCCGGTATATATTGAAATGATAATGCCATTACCAGCACTATACACTTTTATCTGTGGGGAGCTCCCAGGTAGTTAATAAAATGGTAGCTTAATTAAACCACATGCAGTTTCTCCTGTCCTTCCAATATAGCTGGACATTGAGATTCAAAGGAAAGGAGGATGGTATTGCAACATCATTTGTAAAGAATGACCAGGGGAGGCTATTAGTAATACATGAACAAGCAAAGGAGAGGCGGAAACAGTAGTTTGAGGGGCAAAATGGCCTTTTTGGCAGAGTTGCCAACATGTGAGTCTGTCAGATCTGGGTCTGACATAATGGAGGATAAGGTGAGAAAATGTAGTCCAGAAAATGAAGAATGGTAAGGCAGTGGGACCTGATCAAATGACGGCAGACCTGGTGAAAATCCTGGGCAAGAGAGGTTTAAAGTGGATGAGCAGAGTAGTTAAAGCCATAGAGTGAATCAAGAGAATTCCTGAAGACTGATGAGAGTCTATTTTGGCATCAATACAGGGAAGCATCCATGAATGCAGACACTATCAAGGGATAAAGTTACCAGAACACATATTGGATGCTAGGATTGGGAGAAAGGTGGACAGGCAAGTGAACAAGAACAGTTCTGCTTTAGGAAAAGCCAAGCAACCACAGATTCTATGTTTGTAATTCGGCAAGTGACAGAAGCAGCTAGAATATCAACAGGATAGCTTCTGGGCTGTCATAGACCCTAAAAAGAGTCTATTTTAAAATGAACAGAAGGATGCTCACACCAGTACTGAAATATTATCTGAGAATTTAATAACTATGGAGAATGCAGTATATAGATCTAAAACAGTGATCTGAATGTGTTTTGGAACAGCAAGCCCCTTGGGATTAGAAATGAGATTGCACCAGGGGTTGGCCCTCAGTCCATTGCTGTTTATCATATTTACAGACTACGTCAGCTGGACGATCACAATGGGAAAACGTCAGAACCTGCAATATAGAGATGAAATAGCAATAAGGGCATCCTCAGAAGACGACTTGTAGAAAATAGTAAACCAATGGTATGACCAGCTAAGCAACCATGGGATGACAATGAACAGGACTAAGACAGAGGTCACATGGCACAGTAGAGGTGCCACAGGGAAACTGGTGTAGCCTAAAGGATTAATCTGCTTGCTTGCATAGATATCTTTTCTTATAAGTTTAAGTATTTGATTTATTGTAATAGGTTTATAGATTTATATTGAAAATAAGTTAGGCCAGGGGTCGGCAACCTTTCAGAAGTGATGTGCTGAGTCTTCATTTATTCACTCTAATTTAAGGTTTCGCGTGCCAGTAATACATCTTAACATTTTTAGAAGGTCTCTTTCTATAAGTCTGTGATATAGAACTAAACTATTGTTGTATGTAAAGTAAATGAGGTTTTTAAAATGTTTAAGAAATTTCATTTAAAATTAAATTAAAATGCAGAGCCCCCTGGACCGGTGGCCAGGACCCGGGCACCGTGAGTGCCACTGAAAATCAGCTCATGTGCTGCCTTTGGCACGCATGCCATAGGTTGCCTACCCCTGAGTTAGGCTATAATGCAAGGGACCTACAGGCCAAAACCTGTATGTTAAGCTAAGGCAAAGTTAGTATATCTATATTACAACCTTTTACCCAGATAGCAAAGTTAACCTACATATTAAGACCTGTTACCTAAATAGATAAGCACCCACACATATGTCTAAGACCTCTTATCTAAAGCAACAGACAATGGAAGAATGGAATTGGTTTTTTTTTCAATTTTGTACCTACAGACTTAACAGGTACACCATAAGGAAACTTATGTGTATATGTTCATGTCATCAATACACACAAACATACTAGTCTATGGGGTAAGTGTACCCTAACATTACTGTGAGTGAGAAATGAAATTTGGCATAGGAGAGAGGATTTTCTGGCACTTTTGCCCTATAAAAGAGGTGACCCACCTCACTAGCATATGCTATCTATCTATGACAACTACTAACTATTAGTAGGCCATACTCATTTTCTTTTCAAACTTTAAGTTCTAATGGGACTAGGCTAAGTTTGGTTTCCCTAAACTTTTGTTCTTAGTTTTATTAGGTTTTAATTTTAACTTTAGTTAAGTAAACTCTAAGTTAGCTTCAATAGTTCTTAGCATTAGCTTCCTCTAAGCTCTGCACCTCTCACTCAAGAATTGAAAAACTGCCAGAGGTGAGGTCTTTTACCACCAGGTTATCAAGAAAGGGTGTAAGTATATTAACCAAAGCTTTGTAGCATATAATACTGTATTACCATATGTATCTCTTAAATAGCAGTAATACAATTGTAACTTTGTAACTCTAATTATTTTACCATTTAATTACTATTTTATTAATTTTAATAAGTCTTTATGGCTGTATCTGTCTCAATGTGAGCTTCCTAAACTGGGAGGAGTGGTAGATACGCTGGAGGGTAGGGATAGGATACAGAGAGACCTAGACAAATAATTAGAGGACTGGGCCAAAAGAAACCTGATGAGGTTCAACAAGGACAAGTGCAGAGTCCTGCACTTAGGACGGAAGAATCCCATTCACTGTTACAGACTAGGGACCGAGTGGCTAGGCAGCAGTTCTGCAGAAAAGGACCTAGGGGTTACAGTGGACGAGAAGCTGGATATGAGTCAACAGTGTGCCCTTGTTGCCAAGAAGGCTAACAGCATTTTGGGCTGTATAAGTAGGGGCATTGCAAGCAGATCGAGGGATGTGATCATTCCCCTCTATTTGACATTGGTAAGGCCTCATCTGGAGTACTGTGTCCAGTTTTGGGCCCCACACTACAAGAAGGATGTGGAAAAAGTCCAGCGGAGGGCAACAAAAATGATTAGGGGGCTGGAGCACATGACTTATGAGGAGAGGCTAAGGGAACTGGGATTATTTAGTCTGCAGAAGAGAAGAATGAGGGGGGATTTGATAGCTGCTTTCAACTACCTGAAAGGGGGTTCCAAAGAGGATGGATCTAAACTGTTCCCAGTGGTAGCAGATGACAGAACAAGGAGTAATGGTCTCAAGTTGCAGTGGGGGAGGTTTAAGTTGGATATTAGGAAAAACTTTTTCACTCAGAGAGTGGTGAAGCACTGGAATGGGTTACCTAGGGAGGTGGTGGAATCTCCTTCCTTAGAGGTTTTTAAGGTCAGGCTTGACAAAGCCCTGGCTGGGATGATTTAGTTGGGAATTGGTCCTGCTTTGAGCAGGGGGTTGGACTAGATGACCTCCTGAGGTCCCTTCCAACCCTGATATTCTATGATTCCTGTCACACCCCCGAGGGTCCTTCGTAAATTCTGTGAATCCTAATTCGGGACAAAAACTTTTATCTTCTAATCAAACAGAGTGGCAAGCCTAAAACCCATACTATCCAAATTAATATTATTAACACACCCTAAATCAGGCTACACTGGGTATAGAGATGAATAGAGTACAACTAAACCAGACTGACTGGTTCAATTACCTGAATAGCTGGATTACAGAAGGCTGTGTTTGAACATGAGCCAAAAGCTAGATTTGAGTGCTAGAAGTGTGAGGAATAACATCCCAGGTGTTGCACATCAGAAGTGTATGCCACTGAGACTGAAAGCCCAATTATATAGAACAATGGTACACACTATAACGCTGGCAGACCAGTGGGCTAGAATGTATTCACCTGTGTATTCGTATAGATCAAAATTAGTATAAATGTAAGGGTGTATTCAGGAATTTAATCTTCATGATAACTAGTGTAATGTTACTTGTATTGTTTTCACTTATCAGTTTCTGTTATAATGTAATAGCAAACATTTACATTGTGCATAACCCTGTAACTAAATAACCCATCAAAGAAATCTTGTGAAATGCTAATAAAGGACTTTAACAGAAAATGCTAATTTCAAAGCAAGTGGCTATTATGTATGATGGTCAGACATCAAAAGGCTAAGTGCATTCCTCACTCACTGACAAAGGAAAAGCCCATGTGGGTAGAAAGACTGTCAGCTTGCTTTCTGTCACAAGAAAAATATAAATATGGATTCTCAGAAAAATCCTTCATTTCTGAACTGTTTAGCCTCACCTCAGTCCCCAGAAAAATCATGAAGAAGGTCTTCAAAGATTCCATTTTGAAGCACTTGGAGGAGAGGAAGGTGATCAGGATGATGGGATGGATTGCACCCTCAGCAAGTTGGTGGATGACACTAAACTGGGGGGAGAGGTAGATATGCTGGAGGGTAGGGATAAGGTCCAGAGTGACCTAGACAAATTGGAGGATTTGTCTAGGTCAAAAAAAATCTGAGGTCCAACAGGGACAAGTGTGGAGTACTGCATTTAGGATGGAAGAATCCCATGCATTGCTACAGGCTGAGGACTGACTGGCTAAGCGGCAGTTCTGCAGAAAAGGACCTGGGGATTACAGTGGATGAGAATCTGGATATGAGTCAACCGTGTGCCCTTGTATCCAAGAAGGCTAACAGCCTATTGGGCTGCAGTAGTAGGAGCATTGCCAGCAGATCGAGGGAAGTGATTATTTCCCTCTATTCGGCACTGGTGAGGCCACATCTGGAGTATTGTGTCCAGTTTTGGGCCCCCCACTACGGAAAGGATGTGGACAAATTGGAGAGAGTCCAGCAGAGGGCAATGAAAATGATTAGGGGCCTAGAGCACATGACTTAAGGAGACGCTGAGGAAAGTTGGCTTATTTAGTCTGCAGAGGAGAAGAGTGAGGGGGGATTTGATAGCAGCCTTCAACTACTCTGAAAGGGGTTTCCAAAGAGGATGGAGCTAGGCTGTTCTCAGTGGTGGCAGATGACAGAACAAGGAGCAATGGTCTCAAGTTGCAGTGGGGGAGGTCTAGGTTGGATATTAGGAAAAACTATTTCACTAGGAGGGTGAAGCACTGCAATGCTAGTGCGGTGGTAGAACCTAGTAGAACCTAGTGCGGTGGCAGAACCTCCATCCTTAGAGATTATTAAGGCCTGGCTTGACAAAGCCCTGGCTGGGATGATTTAGTTGGGGTTGGTTCTGGTTTGAGCAGGGGGTTGGACTAGATGACCTCCTGAGGTCTCGTCCAACCCTAATCTTCTATGACTCTTGCAAGAAAGTATACCAGATGCAAAGCGGAGTTCCTCAGAGACAATCTGGATACCTGAAAAACTTCTGTGAAGCTGGCAGTTTATTAGATTACTGCTACAAACTGTGACGTACCTGTTAATATTTTTTTACCTGCTTTAACCTCTCAATAACTCTTATTTCTTTGCTAATAAACCTTTAGTTAGTTTACTATAGAAATGGCTGCCAGTGTTGTCTTTGGCATAAGATCTGGAATACCAATTGATCTGGCGTAAGTGAAACCTGATGTGCTGTGATTTTGGGTTTAAATGACCATTATCACAAAATCCAGTTTGTCTGGGTGGCAAGACAGGCTGGAGACTCTAAGGGGATTCCATGGTAAGCCTGATACAGTGATCCAGGCGTTCACATTTGTTGCTGGCATGGTGAAATCTAATTATAGAACATAGCACCAGTTTGGGGTATCATCCCTTGTTTTCTGATAGTCCTCCCTGAAGTAGGCACTCTGTTGTTAGCCACTCCAAACAGCGTGACACACTCCACAGTGTGATATAGTGCAGAAGCCTGGGTGGTAGAGACTCAAGGTCAGTGCCTACAGGTGTTTGAAATAAGATGTCTTTGTACAATAAAGGATTACCCAAAGGGACAGATAGTGAAATGAAAGCATTAAGATGGAAGTCAGTTTGTGATGTGGCTGACAAAATCCAGGAAGCGCAACTTTGCTGGTTTGGACACATACAGAGGATGAACAAAGAGGACCTGGTGAAGATAGCATGGAGAATATGGTAGGAAAGAGATCCTGAGGAAGCAATACATGGATTGCATCAAAGATGGTATGCAGGTGGACCTTAATTTTGCTTTGGACAGACAAAGATGATGGATGCTTGTACAACATCATGACGGGGTGTAGGGTGGGGAGAAGATGATCATATATATTGACTGTAAATAGAACTAGTTCCAATCTTGGAACAGATGAAATGGACCTTTAAAGGAAGAAATACACAATAATTAGAAAGCGGTGTACTTTATTTCTTCCTAATTTCCACCCTGAGATATGTTAATGTACAAAAAAGTTAACTTGTCTGAAATACTTTGTTTTGTATTTTTAAGGATTTCACTATGGACTGTGGTATCTGTTATGCTTACCGACTTGATGGTGCTATTCCAGACCAGGTGTGTGGTGATTCCCGATGTGGACAACCTTTCCATCAGGCTTGCTTGTTTGAGGTAAAATTTTTATTAATGTAACAAATCCACTTGGCTCCAATTCCTTCTGTATGAGAATATTATGGAAGCAGTAGAAATAGCTAGTTAAGTGACGGGTAAAGGACTGGTGAGAGAGAACTTTATCAGCAATGAAGCAGAAGCTTTCTTAATTACATGTTCTTATTGCTGCTTCCCTAGTGTTCTCTCCCATCACTCACTTATGTCTTATAAGCTCTTCGGGGGGCAAGGAACCTGCCTTACTGTGTGTGTACAGGCAAAAGTCTAATCCAGACAGGCGCTTCTAGGTGCTACAAAAGTAGAACAATTTAATAATACTGCTCTGAAAACCTCAGAAGGGAGTGTGGGGGAAGTCAGAGAGGATCACTTTAGAGTACTTTCAGTAAGTGAAACCAGTTAATCATTATAGGTAGATTGTACAGAAAACTAATCCAGCGAAATTGCATGCTCCTAATCCACTGTGAAAACACTACAAATCAGGGATTTATCAACTACTATGGTGAAGAGCACTGTTTATAAGAACTTTAGACTCATTCCTAAATTAGGCATAAAATAAATATTAAGTTTTCATTATCTTATCTTGCAGTGGTTACAAGGTCTTCCTTCTAGCAGACAAAGTTTTAATGTCATCTTTGGTGAATGTCCATATTGTAACAAGGTAAGGAAATCTTTTAGGAAGGCTAATGGGAATGTAAAATTGAATAAAGTACAGTAATAGAGCTTAGGAAAAGTGGAAAAAATAAGAGCAGCAGACAGTTAATGTTAATTTGATAAACACTTGTGGATTTTATATTTTATTCCACTGTAAAAATTATAGCATGATGTTACTAATTACATGCACAAGTATTTAAAACTATTTGTTGAAGCAAGAGTAAAAGTAAGATGTAACAATGTCTATATATCAAACATATACCAGAGTCCTTTATCATGAAAGACACAGGAGATTTAATTCTTCTACAATTTTTAGTATTACCCTATGAAAGGGCTAGTTCTGGGAAGCATGCCTAATGTTCAGAATAGAAACAACCAAATAAAAATAGTGTAACACACATGTAGCCTTGTACACCGTAGAGGTTAAAGGGTATCTATTTACAGTATGTTACTTTACAAATCTTTTTCAAGCCAATCTCGGTGAAAATGTCTATGAAGAAACTTTGAAAAAATAACTTGTACAGCTCTGGGTGAATGACACTGCACATAAACTCAAGACATTTTAAATGGTGATATCAAAGAAAATACAACACAAGGAATATTAATATCAGAAGTACAAGTATGGTCATGGTGTATTGGTACCTCTCTTCAGTAAATGCAAGCTTAAAAATATTGGATACAGAAGGACAAGTAAAATCTCTATTGGGTTCTTGCAAAGATACTGGAGAATATGTAATGCTGTTTTGGTGTGGTTTCTTTTTAACTTCCCAGAAAACTGTTTGGGGATAGTGCCTGTGTAGTTGTCTTATGGTGTTTTCCTGCAAGAGAGAAAAAAATTTAAATGTTTCCAGCATTAAACAGAGTGGAAATCTGAATCAGAAGAACAAAGATTAAAATATTCTGTTACATTGCTTTCTGGGGGAAACTTATATGCAAATATCAAAGAACTACAGTGAAAGAACAAATTCTGACAAGCTTTTAGCAAGATTTGCTAGTAACGTTTGCTGAGCTACTAGGAGTAGAGATTTAACCCCTCTAGATTTTGTGAACATTCTGTCAGATGCAGCTAGCATTTAAAGCTTTATAAATGCACAAATACAGCAGTGTTCATATCTACAAATTAATGTGGGGTTTGGTTTTATAACATGTAGACTAAATGCTTTGCAAAAAAATATTTAGAATTCCATTTTTTAAAGCAACATCTAAAGGGCTCTAATACCTTTATCTTTGTCCTCAAAATTGTGAAAATCTGTAACATTTACAATATTCTTGCTAATAAAGCTATTATATACACATTCTAAACATCTGATTGTCAAATGTGCTGTTCCTATTTATTTAGATTTCATTTTATATCTCCACAGTACAGCAAAACTTGTCATGATTCCTCAAAGGTGTAGGTGGTTTTTAATTTCCAGAAGCATCAACTTTATGGCTGCTTTGATCTTCACCTCTGAACTGACTCCTGCACCCACAACCCTTATCGCAAAACTTTCTTCAACGCACAGTTGTGTTTCTTGTATTTTAGTCCTGAAGTTTCTTTTGACAATCATTTCTTCCTTTAATGTTGCTACCTTCCCATCCCACATTCCTTCTGCAGACTCCTGTCCGTAAATATCCTCTTTTGACTTCGAATTTCCTCCTCTCTTTCCTGATGCCTGTTCGGACTATAGTTTTCATATTCCATCCCACTCTCATCCACACTAGTTTCTTTTGCTAAATCCATCCCACTTATCCTCTATCCTGGCATTGTAGTCCTTTGGATGAAAAATGTGTAGTGGAGAAAGTCAACATGGACCCTGAATTATCTTCCATTAGGCTTGCCAACTGATTCTCCTTCCTAATTAGATATAGAAGTCGTTCTTTGACACTTCATCTCAGTCCAGTTTTCGCCACAAAAAGATAACTACCTCATGAACTATTTTTCTCTATAGTCTCCAATACAGGTGGTGTTCTACTCTGATCCTCTGTCATTTGCCTTCATGCCTTCTCTCATGCTCTTCCTTCCCCAGCTGGTGTTTTTTTTTTCTCTGCCTTCACACATACCACTATTTCCTGTACCCCAAAAGCCCTTCTGCCTCTCCAGCTATCACCCATTTCACTTCCAAGTCCTTGAGCAAGCTCTGAACTCTGGTTTTCTTGTCAGTTCACTCTCCTTGACTCTTCTCCAATCTATTCACTATTTTCCAAGTGACTAATGACACCTTTCTTGCATCTCTTCTCCATCCTCATTCAACAGTCTGTTACACTGCTGACCACACCATCCTTTTATACCCTCTACTACTATAGTCTCCTTCAACTGTTCTACTTCCCTCCACTCTGATTCTTGTTCCCCTTTTCTTCCTCCTCTTCCTGAGGTTAAGGTCATATCTGCATTCACGGCTACCAAATTACACATACCACTCCCAATTCTTCTATTTCCACCCCTGATCAGTGGCATAGAGACATGGCAATTTCCTGATGTATTGCCTCCAAAAATCTAAATGGCAAAAAACAGATCTCTCCCTACTTATTCGACATCTCAGCCTTGGGGTTGCAGTGTCATAAATGACTTCACCTCTCACAATTAGGCTGCTACTGAATTCTGTAACAATTTCAATGTTTTCCAGTATATGTCACTTTCTCTCCATAAATACAACTCTTCTCTTGCCTTAATAAGTTGATGACTAGACTCTTGCAAACTCCTTTGATCTGTCAAACCCGGCTTCCATCTTCCAGTCCATTCAAAATGCCACATCAAACTCATCTTCCTTTCCTGCTGTTATAACCATGTCATATACTAAGTCTGTTCTGACTCTTCATCATATTCAGCTTCCTCATCATCATGGCTATGCCTAGACTAGAATAAAGGTATATAAAATCTTGCCTTTCCAAAATTCTTTTGCTTGGACCATGCAGCCTTTGTTTCTTTTTATCTATGCCTGAAATATCCTTCCTAATTTTGTACATCACAACCTCTCTCTCTCTCTCTCTCTCAAATACACCCAAAATCACTTCTGTAATCCCAATATTACTCTCCTACACCAACTTTCCAAATCAGTTAAATAAAAGCAATTCGTAGGAAGCATACCATCCAAACATATTCCCATGGCTTCATTTTGTATATCCTTTCTCCAACTTCCCTCCCCTTAATTCTTCATCTGAATGTTTTAACATGCTGACATCCATATTTAACTTGATTCTCTTGTTAGTGATAATGTGTCGTGAGTACTAAGGAACAACTATAGTGGAATAGCCAGATAAATAGACATATTTCCCAATTACTTTTTCCTCCTAGGGAAAAATAACTCAAAAAATACTAATGGCAACCAAATATGCAAAAGGCTTGTTTTGACCATTATTGTTCTTGATACCAGATCCTTCTCACGGGTTGCTGCTTCTATTGCTTGTTCCTTCTTTCAGTCACCCAGGAACACATATTCCACAACTCCTCCCCTCCAGCTGTACTAAATGTACCCTTGCCTTCCAGCTAAGTGCAGCTTCTGATATCACCACAAAGCAGGGGAAAAAGGAGCACAAATCCCCATACTCCTTCACAACATGATTTACAGTGAAGATGGCACCGCTGTCATTGGCAGTTTCCACTAATACACATGATCAATGTCAGGGACCAGTCTCTATCATTCACAACCCAGGTGATAGACTACCTGGGTGGAGAACCAAAAGCTGCTGCTTTCAGGTAAGAGGCAGGTACACAGGGGGTTGAGGATCTGTGGGAGAAGAGGGATTTGGAGGGAAGCAGGTTGGGGATGGTCCAATTGGCTATTTATATTCTAGCATCCAAAACAGAATTTCTGCATAAAAATAGCATCTTAATTGCTACTTCCAACTCCTTCTCTGCATTCCCTCCTTAACAGGGAAGGTGATGTAAAAAATTCAGGGCTGTTTCGGCAGGACTCAGGAGCCTTTTTTAGTCTAACCCTTTTCCTGTTAGCTAAGGCCCTCTATCCGAATTGTTCTGCTCACCACTTGCATGACTGAAGCCCTGGGGCAGTTTTGCTGTTTCTTCTTCACTTTGATGCCTTGTACTGGAGTCTCCATGCAGCAGACTGCTTGAAGCAAAGATTTTTTAATAAAGCTGCTTTTAAAGTCTTGTTCTTGTGCTTCATAAATGAGTGATTTCCTTATCCAGTAAGAAGGGCACAAACTGAGTAAATAGTTATTGTTAAATTAACTTAAAACCAAAGGCAGGGCCGGCTCCAGACCCCAGCGCGCGCTTGGGGCGGCATTTTGCCGGCAGGGTGGCAGGCGGCTCCGGCGGACCTTCCGCAGTCATGCCTGCGGGAGGTCCACCGGAGGCGCGGGACCAGCGGACCTCCCGCAGGCATAACTGCGGAGGGTTCGCTGCTCCCGCGGCTCGGGTGGACCTCCCGCAGGCATGACTGCGAAAGGTCCACCGGAGCCGCCTGCCGCCCTCCCAGCGCACCCTCCGCAGGCGCGCCTGCAAGAGGTCCCGCGGAGCCGTGGGACCGGCAGTGCGCCGCCTGTGGCATGCCGCCCTGCTTGGGGCGGCCAAATTACTAGAGCTGCCCCTGACCAAAGGGGAGGGGGGGAGAGAGGGTTATTTTCCCCCCTAAGATGCCTTCTATTCTGAAATATTCTTACTCACAAATAGCACTGAAGCCTTTACAGAATGATTCTTTGCACCCTAGAAGTGTGACGCTGAGCAGTACAGATCCACTTTGGCATACAAAGTATACAAGTTGAAGTTAATGAGGGCATTCAAACCTTTTATATAATAGAGTAGCTAATGCTATTGAGCTTTGATCAGTTAAATACTGACTCTTCAAGGCCTGAAACCAAGATTATTGGTTAATATTAAATGCAGTTATTGAAGACCCAGCTATTACCAAACAGTGCTATCAGAGCAGTTTCCCTGCTGTAAATTAGAAGAGGAAACGATTATTGACTTGCAAATGTTTAATGACAACCACTACACAAAAATGTTGTCATGGATACCATTCTTAATACCTGTGACTGTAGAGCTAATGTTAAAGGTACTACTGGAGGTGCAGCACTATTTTTGCACCTAATGCACAATGATGACAGAACATTTTTTGAACTTCATAATATTTTTGGAATAATGTTATCTAATGGCGTCTAAGCATATACCAAATTCTGGTGTTACCATGACTAATATCTAGCCTGCTGTTTGCATACATCTATTATGCCAATCTTTCAGTAGAAAGAAACACAGAGCTATTAAAGCAGAACTTATTTCAGGGTTTCACATATACCATGTATGTTCTACCGTAACATCAAAAAACTCACCAGCAGTGGTTCATTATGCTGACACACATTCAATCCAACTGGTTTCTCTTGTTCTTGTAATTGTCTCTGTGTTACCTGAATACTAGCTTTTCTCAGACAATTATGTTCTTTATCATCCAGCTTGCTTTCTTTTTGTTTAAACTGTTTTGGTGTAGGGTTTGGTAAATCAGCCTGTTAACATAGAGTTAATAACATGATAGAATGAAAACATTCAACAATTCAGAAAGAAAAGTGCTTAAATACAGTACTAAGAATACAAACAAAGGCAAACTTCAAAAAGAAAGTCAGAGGATACTAAAAGTATATAAAAAATAGTTGTCAAAAAATCTTTCCTACAAACAGGACAAGACTAGTGCTACTGTTATGCTGTCATTAGCTGCTACGTTACTGAAAGGCATTTTTATGGAATATTATTATTATTTTATTATTATTATATACACTTAACCCTTACTGGGAATGGAAACTTATATTTTTGGAATAATGTTATCCAATGGTGTCTAAGCATATACCAAATTCTAGTGTTACTGTGACTAATATCTAGCCTGCTGTTTGCACAAGTCTATTGTGTCAATTTTTCAGTAGAAAGAAACCCAGAACTATTCAAGCAGAACTTTTTTCAGGGTTTCACATATACTATGTATGTTCTACCATAATGTCAAAAATCTCACCAGCAGTGGTTTATTATGCTGATGCATCTTGTTCAATCCAGCTGGTTTCTCCTGTTCTTGTAATTGTCTGTGTGTTACCTGAATACCAGCTTTTCTTAGATAGTTATGTTCTTTATCATCCAGCTTGCTTTCTTTTTGTTTACACTGTTTTGGTGTAGGCTTTGGTAAATCAGCCTGTTAACACAGAGTTAATAACATGATAGAATGAAAACATTCAACAATTCAGAAAGAAAAGTGCTTAAATACAGTACTAAGCGTGCTGGGCTGGGGGTGAGTGGCCCCTCTCCCCGGCTGCAGAAGCTCCAGGGCTGGGGGAGAGCATCTCTCCCTGCCATGGCAGCTCCCAAGCTAGGGGAGATTATCTCCCCAACATAGCTCTTGATAGGCTGCTGCACAGCCACACAGCTTAGAGGGAACTTAGGCAGGGAGCTATACTCAGGAGTTCATGCAATTTTTTTCCATCTTATATCCACTCTAAATGTCAAAAGGATGTCTGGTTTTGGCATTTGTAACTCTTAAGGTAAATATAGCCAAAACACAGCCTGTAGGCCACGTGCTGCCCTTCAGCACTTCTGGCACACTAAACAATTCTGCAGTAGTAATAGTCACATGTGGCCCTCTCCACAGCAGTTCTTCCTGGATATAGCAGTTACAAATTAAATCTGATTAAGTAGTTCAAGAATGGGAATTACACAAAGAAATAATAAAGGAGAGTATTGTACCAATGTGGATTATAGGAGAGCTACTCCATCAGCCACCAAGCAAGAGCTGAAACACAAAACCTCTAACTATTGCAGGTCTAATCCCAAGAAGTTTACAAAGTATAATTTTCAAAAGTGCCTACAGTCCAGTTTTTGAAAGGTGGTTAGGTACCGAAAGATGCAGATAGGCACCTAGTGTGATTTTTTTCAAAGATAATTATCTAAATACTTTTTAAAATCTGACGCTTAGATTCTCTCTCTGAAGTTCACTAGGAGTTCAGCTCCCAAGTGCCCAATCCACTTTTCAAATGGGACTTAATTTCTGAAAAACTTTACCCCACACCTGTTTTCTCTCCCCACCTAAACGAAGTGTATCATGGTTTTGTGCATGTCTAAATAAATAAATAAAGTAGTATATTACCTTAAATCTATCAGATAGGACCTCTGATTATACTTGGGCTATTCAGCCATAACCCTAGCATCCCAGGTAGATCTGGGAGAGCTAAAAATATTTATCTGATGCCCAGAAATATAGAAAGCAAATAGACATGGCTTCTATCCCAATTATCCATTCTAAGATGATAGAGATGGAAGGAAAAGGGAGGACAAGGTTAACATTAATAAGAGTAAGGAGGCATGGAGTGCAGTATTCTCAGTCAGCTGATGACACTGTATGTCGGTCTCATCTGACTTGGACAAGGTGGTTCAGTGCTTCAGCCAGTGTATAGATGAGAACAAGCTGGCTGAAGCTCAGCCCAGACAAGATTGAGGTGAGGGTGGTGTGGAGCAAGCAGCTGGAGATGGCAGATACAATATCAGTTCCTTTGAGCATGTACATCCACCATTAGTTACTAGAGATTTCAAGTCAGGGGTGACTTTAGATCCCTCCCTACCTTTGACAGTCTTTACAGCAGTAACCCAATCATCTTACCACCAGCTGCATCTGGGTAAGAGAGTGTGATCGTTTAGTTGCAAACAGTGCCACAGTTATCCATGCTTGTTACCTCAAGATTAGTCTACTGAAATGTGCTCTCCCTTAAAAGTATTCAGAGACTACAGCGGGTGCAGAATACAGCTGTTCACTTATTGAGAATGGGACACGTTGCTGGGAGCTCATGACACCAGTGCTCTGGTCTCTGCACTGGCTGCCTATGGATCTCTAGGGAGAGTTTAAGTTGTTGGTTATGACCTATTGTGACAGAATACACCCCTGTATTAACCCTATAGTCTATTGCAATAATCTTTGTACAAAGTATGCCTCATTAAGGTATCACTTAAACTCATAATTTGCTGGTCAGTATTGTCCTGGTAAAACTTGTGGCAACACTGCATGTGAAGTTATAAGATTCCCCTCTATGTTATTATAACATGTTCCAAACCCCACAGCCCTGCCTGAACTGAAGTTGGCAAACAGGTCTGCCCTAAACAAAGGAGTGTGTGCTTTGCTTAATTTGCATTTAAGCAGTAAACAGAGTCACCAAGCAGGAAGGGAGATATACCAATCTCCTAGAACTGGAAGGGACCTCGAAAGGTCATCGAGTCCAGCCCCCTGCCTTCACCAGCAGGACCAATTTTTTGCCCCAGATCCCTAAGTGGCCTCCTCAAGGATTGAACTCACAACCCTAGGTTTAGCAGGCCAATGCTCAAACCGGAGGACAAAGGAAGCTAAAACAACTAAGAAAAAGCCAGCAGGGAACATCCTTCCAAATGGACTTTTTGTCTCCTAATGCACAGCTGGAAACGTTTTTGCAAGAGGGGTACTGAAACTATAAAAAGGAGGAACACCCCACGGGACCCTTCTCTTTCTCCCCCTGCCCATCACATTCACTGCATCTGAAGAGACAAAGGAAGGATTCATTGGACTTAAGGGAGGAGTCCTGACCTGAGAGTTTGGTCAGTAATCTACTGGAGCATGTGGTTATTTTTCTTGTAACCATTTCTGACTTTAATGCCTCATTATTTGTACTCCCTTAAAATCTTTGTAGTTAAACAACTTGTTTTACTGTTTTATCTAATCCAATGTGTTTATCTCAAATAGTTATTCAGACACTTCAATTTAAACTGGCATATTATTCCTTGAAAGGAATGACAAACTTAAAATATTTGAACTGTCTAGGAGAGGACTGGGCAGTAACAGGACATATATTTCTGGGGGACATCTGGGACTGGGGACTGCAATATAACCAAGGCTAGTGAGAGCCGGAGTGTAACACAAATGTGGCTGGCAGGCTGCAGTTACACAGAGACACTCAGGGTGTGGTTTGCATGCTGGAAAGCTGTTTGTGACCAACCCAGATGGGAGCTACTTCAGCAAGGCATTGTAAGGCATGGGTGACACAGACCCCACTGGTCTGGACTATACGCTGGTATGTCACACCTATAAAGCCCTCAATGGCATCCCCTCCCTGTATCATATCGCCACCGCTGCAATCAGAAAGGACACCTTAGTTGGGTCACCTGCCTGAGAGAGTAGAGCTGCCAGCATGTTCTCTTTGTATGCTCAAGACTCTTGAACTGCTCCCCAACTTGTCTGAAATAACAGAATTTGGTGACCATGTGGACATTTTGCAAAAGCCATCTGTAAAGTGTTTTGTTTTGTTTTTTTTCCAGGAAGGGCTGAGGGTATAACTTCCCATAATGAATGAAAGAGATTCTGTAGGTGCCTGGATGGCTGAGTTTCTGTTCAATGATAAATAAAATCTCACTAGCATTAATCTTGTAATGTTAGGGCATGCAGAGTCTTGGATAGGTGTCTATCTTAATGAAAAATGACAAGCTATTCAACTGTAACAGGAGTTTGAGTAGCTTCACTATAGATCCATGTGGCTGGACCCTATCCGGAACTGTCTAGAAAGCTCTGACTGCTGGGGACTGTGTCAAAGAATTCTCCAAGTAAAGTTGGGGCTGTGGCTCATTACATCCTCAGTTTCTTCCACATATCACAATCTAATATACATTCCCAAGAAGGGGCGATGGAGGTTGTGGATCTGTATTTAGTCGTCCCTTATGAAATCCAGTTACAAGTCAATTTTTCCTTTCTCCAAATTTTGTCACTACTGATCTGCTGTAGCCAGTTGACTTTACAGCAGCCCTATGGCACACCTCAGCAGCCAAGTCAGCCATTTAACCTTTGGCACCAGGGATATGATTCTTGTCAGTGACAAGGACTCCCTGGAACAGCACCATTACCTCTAGATTTTTTTTTCTCCGAATATAGTACGAGCAAGCAGGAATAATAATTTATGGCATGGTCATGCTTCCTCTCTGTCCCTGGCTATTGAAAAAGAATAGCATAGAACAAAAGTAACAAGTTCTTTGGCTTTAGACTTCAAGACCTCTAGAGTCAGTATGGTGTAAAGAAACTGGAACAGGTTCTGGCTCTTGGTCTACCCAGGATGTTCTCAGGGCCTCCAGGCAATACTGATTCAGTCACATACATTTCACCAAGCACCAACTAGGCACTTCACATTTCCAAATAAGACTAAAAATTACCTAATGCTAAAAAAAAAAAAACAGCTGCTTCCAACAGCTATCTTGAATTGGGAGTAAGAGAAAATGGCTATGGAGCTATCATAACGGACCTCAGGAAGTACCAGCTGGAAGGAAGTGAAGGGTCACTTCTACTTATACAGGCTCACGTGGAACACTGCATGGCTCAAGGCAGGTTCCGTGTGACCCCAAAACAGGTTTCTAGAGAATTCTGGATTTGGTGTGGAGCATGCAGGAAAATTCTCAAGAATGAAGCGTTACTGACAATCCTCAGAGAAGGTTGTTACACTGAGAGGTTGTATATGCTTTATAGTTATTGAATTACTCCAATTAGTAGTACGTTTTATGTTTTTAATGGGAGGAGAGAGGTGTGTGGCAAGTAAGAGTAGAAGTGTAAAAGAGCTGAAAATGCAGAGGAGGTAAGATTGCAGGAGTTGAAAGGAAGGAGGAGATAGATGGGCTGAGGGCAGTGAGCAGTACATTGCTTTTTAAGGCATTCCACTGTCAGCAGTGTAGCCAGAATCAGCCCTGGCCCCTCCAGGAACACGCACCCCAAAATCTCCTAATCTTCCCCAAATGGGATGTCTCTCTCTTATCTCCTCCTCTCCCCCCCAAGATACAATACAACCAGTCAGCCCCAGCAACTGTAGGTTAAAACCTAGTTTTCTGAAAATCTTACGTCCTCTGCTTGTATTCTCTGTTCTCACACAAATGGTAACTTAGATTTGGTAAACTAACACATTTCTTAAACTTCATGGGGAATACCATAAACCTCCTTTTAACCATTCAGAAAATAAATCTGTTTTATGTCCATTTTTCAGTAAATTAGATTACATTATATATATATATTTGCCCTTTCCTCAAGGGTATTTCTTGCTAGAGAAATACCCTTGAGGAAAGAAGAGCTCTAATTTGAGGTGGCACAAGCATGCATATTTTTCAAAGAGGCAAGGCAGGAGAAATGTGATGTCCCTCTGAAAATTTAAGTGATGATAGGTACTAAGATCAAATCATCGGCAAACAGCACAACCCTGTCTCTGACCTTGTTATTGACCATTCAAAGAATTCTGCCTGTGTCCAAGGAACAGCAGCACTGATAATTGACACTTCTCACTTATGGACTTGTAATGGGGTTGTGTACTTGCAAATAGCAAATGCTGTAGCAACTCTTCAATCTCATAATCAGAACAAGTTCAGCAACATCTTTCATTCTACTTTAGTATCAAAGTTTTAGGCTAAGTATAAAACTGAATAATAGATTTTGTACTTTCAGCTGAAGGAAAAAGTTAAACAAAACCTGAAAACCCCTTACGCAGGCCAGTTGCTTTGATTTGCAAAGCAAATCTTCATGCATCTAGCATCTGGCTGTTCAGTTTTTTTTACAGTAACACAAACTTACATTTACAGAAAAACTGCTGATTTATAACGTAAACTGAATTAGGAACACGGGGAACAAAAACTTGAGAAATAACACATTAAAGTATCTTTCTCAGAATGCTTTCCGTCTTGAATCTGATGTTACTTTGGTTTCACATCATATACAAGTTTTCACTAAGATAATATTTTTTGATCTTTATACATCTGATTTTCCTCTGACCCACTATTCTTCCTATTGCAATTAATTACTGAATGTCTGCTTAAAGCTGACAGGACAAAGTGTAAGCTTCACATCATTGGTCCAGCTTCCATTCTATGAAGAGAAGGGGTCTGCATTTTGCTGTGTACACATATGAAAAGAACGCATCAAGAACCATAGTTTGGCTTTACTAGTCAATGTCTAATATGTAAAAATGTAAGATTCTGGTGAAGCAGAGATCTAAACACAGATCAGGAAAGGAGATGCCTTTTTTAAAAAACTATTGTTTTATATTTCAATTAAGTTTAGAAAACTACACCAACTACAAAAATGAAATAAGCTACTCAAATTAGTGTAGATTAATTGGTGACCATTATTGCACAGGAAATACTGTCACCGAAATAGCTTTGTTTTGTTGTAAAAATGATAAAAACACAAAAGTCAATAAAACTGCTAAAATAAGTCTCTGTAATTACCAAGATCAAAATACAGTGGCTTTTTATTAAACATGAACTTTTGTTCTGCCTTCTGCAATACGTAAATAGTGCTGACAATTGGTTTGTGAGCCACTTGCTACAATAAAATGTAATTGTATCATGAGAGAAAGGTGACAATCAGGAGATCATGAAAAAATTACATATTCTCACTGGTAGTTAATTAGCCATGCAAAACCCCCTCAAACAGATATTCTCGTCTATTAGGAATGATTACTATGCAGGCCTACAGATGTCAATACCACAGTCATTCAAATACTTCTTTCCCTGCTAATTGAAGGTTGTAAAGCTCTGGTGCCAAGGTTTTGCTTCCAAAGAGCTAATTTATGACTAGAAGGATATTTTATGTCTTCAGTTGCAGCAGCTACAAAACTCAGCAAATCAGAACCATCTGTGCACTGATACTTGAATCACCATTCATCTAGCAGCCTATCAGTCACATTAGTTTGCATCCTGCATTCTTGGCTCATGTACACTTCTGATGGTCCAAAGTTCACAAGAAATATTAAAAATGAATGATACCCTGACCCTGCCTTATTTGCACACACATCAGAGAAGAAATAGGGCTTTTGCATATGGGTAGTTTCAAGGCAGAGATATCATGGGGCTGACATTTCATATCAGGTCCAGTAAGGCTTCTAATTACATCAATCTAAATTTATTAAAACTTAAAGGTTTTATTAACTGTATAGTTTCAGACTTAAAATACAGGGTGGGAAATATATAACATGATAGCTGTCAACTTTAAATCTGTGTGCTAAAAAGCACTATGCAGCACCACGTACAAATAAACTACTTAAATCCAAGGATGAAATATCCCCTTCAGTTTGGTAGCTGTAGGAATGCAATGACAAAGGACAAAAAAAAATTGAAAGACAGAAAATGAATTAAATGCTTTCACTGATCAAGACAACTTTGCTTTTAATCTGGCCAGAAAGAAAAACCTGGCATTCAAGCTTGTCTTAAAGATGTTAGTGAACAAAGTCCTTGACTTCCCCATTATCCTGAAAGTAAATGATTCTCCACAGACATACTACTTTGAAGTGAGAGGCTGTAGGTCAAAAGGACTCATGACAGTTTTTCCTCCTTAAGGGTTGACATCCCACTTTTTAGCAAAGCCAGGGGAAACAGGAATTAACAAATGTGATGTATTTAAAGCAAAACAATTGCTGTGTCAGTCTCATTTTTAGAGCTTAAACTACTTCATCTCGTGCAAAAGAAAAAAAAAACAATCATCAAACAGGTTTCACAAAATAATCGCTGAACTGCAAGGGATTGTGTTACTTACTTTCAGATCTTTAGAAGCACACAGATTTAGTGCACATCCAGCAGCGGAAAATTCCAGAGGGCCATCGTAAAAAGTTCCACTTGATTTCAGTCCATCCACCAGGATTTTCTTTAGCACTTGATACTTTGGCTTTTCCTCATAAGTTAAACCATAAACACATGCCAAAAACTTAGCTATTTCACCTGTGGAGTATATTTTAAAAGTGAATTTTATTTGATGTGGACCTACAACTTTGAAAAAGTTTTAAATCCAAGATGACAAAAATCATGGGAATGACAACCAAGATACAACAGAACCAAAAGGCAATAGCCACAACAAAGAACTATCGAAATACAAAGAGTTTTTCTTCTTGAGATGGGAAAAGGAAAGAATAGACTTTGATAAATTTGCCATCCCCTATGCTGTTCATTATGTTACGACTGTTGCACAAAACCACACTAACTAGCATTAAAAACTACTCCTAAAGTGTCTCTTTTTAGTCCAAAGATGCTGATAATTTGGCAACTAGAAGGATTTTCTTGATATCTGGATCATAACAGGACCTTTAAAATGCTGTTGCTATGTATACTGAATGCTAATTTGCAGACATTTTATAATTTGAACACCTACTGGGAAAGCAAAATGCTTTGATTTACAGGGTCTTGACAATCCCTGCATTATGCAAATATCCTATAAGTCACTAGACAGTGGTTGGTTTTGTTGGAAATAGGTCTTAATAATGCAACCCAGCAATAACATCATTTTACCACCATCACCAGCTAATATCTTTGGAGGTGTTAAGATGCCTTCAGGAGTGTCAGAATACTACAGTTGGGTATGTATAAAAAACTTTTCTTGCAATTATTTTAGTATAATCCTAAAACTAAACTGCAGTATGTATTGACATTCATTGATCCTCAAGGTAAAAGATGTTAAAACAGATCCACTGAGTGTGTACAACACTGTAGGAGGAGGAAAAGGGGAAGCTAAGTTTTAAAGTGAAGTATTTTATACTCCACAATTCCAATGTCATATAATACACATTAAGTTTGGGAATTCTGTGGGAAAAAGAACTGTATGAGCAAATGCCTCATGACCACCCCACCCTACCATGCCCCACATAGGCCACTGTTTGCCCTATACCGAGAGCTTCCTGTTTGGGTTACCTTTACACTGTTTCTGTGAAGAAAATACAGAACTAGCCAAGCCACACATTCATTAGCTGCTTCAAACTCATAAAATGCTAAGCAATAAAACCTTTTGTAGACCTGCTGCTTACATTTCCATACTAACAGCACCCATATTCCTTAACACATTCACTGCTTCCTAACAACCTGTGGCTAAAATGTCACAGGCAATTACTAGGCACAAGTCTGTCATGCAGGGACAGAATTCCTATTTGGTAATTTCCTTTATTAAAGTCAAAAAATTAAGTTCATCGCATTTACACGAAGAAACTGGTTCCAGGAGGACCTAGTGCTAGCAGTTGGCTTTTGCACAATTCTCGTAGCGGTTAGAATAGCTTTGACAATCAGAGATATTTGTCTTTTTAGCCTAAACAAAAGATTTCATGTTGAACTCAACAGGTCTAATGGCCTGATTTGTAGCTGGGACTCAATGTGGCCTACAATTTTGCGACTACAATGGATTGTGCATCAGTAAGTTCCAGGTGGAATTGGTAGCACTCAGATGCATACCTACCTGGCTTGCATTGCAAAGGAGTTAGATCTAGGTCTCTGTGTTACCAGGTGCACCCAAAAAATGGCAGGACATAGATAATAAGGGCTTGATTTTCAGCCCTTGATTTTTGTTTTATGGATAATGAGGGAAGGAAACGGGAACATATTTTAAACCATTCCATCATTTATAAAGCTATGTTTTAGTCTTATACTTCTATCACGTTAACATAAAGCAAGAAAATCTTCCTGTCGAAGCAGGACATCTACAACAACGCTAGAGGCTGACTTGGTCATAATTCTAGGATTGTCCGGTAGGAGTGCACAAATGCAGTACAACTTCTCCTCACTATCTCACTTTTTGCAAAAGCAAACCTGCAAGCTACAATTTTTACAGGATTATCTGTAAAGTAAGGACCTGATCTCGCATTAAGGTTGAATTCAATGGATGTTGGAGAATATCCTAAATTAGTACAGTATACACTAGAATACAGAGAATTGCAAAGAAATAAGACAATTGTTTAATACTAATTGTTACCAACTAAAGAATCAAAACCCTAGAATAGATGCACCTTGAAATGTAGTGGGTCTGATTCTTCTTTCAGTCATACCGCTGTACAGCAAGAGTAATTCTGCTGAACTATTAGAGTTATACTGACACCAGGGAGAGGAAAATCAGCCTCAATGCACGCAACTCCACTACATTTACCAAGCACGTGCATTTTTAGCTCTAATTGTACTATTATTCAGGGCCGCCCAGAGGATTCCGGGGGCCCGGGGTCTTCGGCGGCGGGGGGCCCTTCCGTTCCGGGACCCGCCGCCAAAGTGCCCCGAAGACCCGCGGCGGGAGCCCCGCGGCGGGAGCCCCCCGCCGCCGAATTACCGCCGAAGTGGGACCCGCCGCCGAAGCGCAGCCCGGTCTTCGGCGGTAATTTGGTGGCGGGGGGGGGTCCCCGCCGCGGGCCTTCGGGGCACTTTGGCGGCGGGTCCCGGAACGGAAGGGCCCCACGCCGCCGAAGACCGGGCTGCGCTGCGGCGGCGGCGGGTCCCGCTCCCCCCCCCCAGCCTCTTACCCGAGCGCGTCTCCGGCGAGGCCTGAGCTCCGTCCCGCTCAGAGCCGCGTGGTGAGGGGGCGGGGCTGTGAGCTCCACGCCGAGCGGACGCAGCTGCCCCGCCCCCTCCCCACGCCGCTCTGAGCAGGGCGGGGCTCAGGCCCCGTTGGAGCTCGCAGCCCCGCCCCTCACCACGCGGCTCTGAGCGGGGCGGGGCTCAGGGGCTCGGCCGGAGACTCGGCGCTTGATGCGCTGAGGCTCCAGGAGAGGGGCGGAGGCGGGAGCCTCCGCTCTTCTCTTGGGGGCCCCTGCGGAGCCCGGGGCCCGGGGCAAATTGCCCCCTTTGCCCCCCCCCTCTGGGCGGCCCTGCTATTATTTATATATTAAATAAAGCACATTACACTCTGAGTAATATGGGTTTTCTGTACTTTTACTGCAGTAACTGCAAAGAGCATGCAGGGGAAAGTTTGCTAAGAGCACAAATCCTAAATTTCTCTCTAGACAAAATGTTATACTTACAACGAAACATTAAGAAATGTAGATGCAAAAGAAACATGAATAAATGCATATACTTTGAACTTCAAACATGTTTGGTTTCAAAACCTTTAAAGAAAGGGCCAGAGAAGTGGAGTGAGAAAGCAAATAAGTACCAGACATTGCAACAGAAGCACTGGTAGCATTACCCTCAGAAAAAGCTAAGAAAAGAAGAGAGCTTTGGGGTTAAGTGCTGGTGAAAGAGGCTTGAAACTGTGAACACAGAAAATATACCCTGTTTGAGTCCTCCTGTGTTCCAGGAAACAAAACTATGTAGATTCTTGTAAAACAGGAATAACATCAAAGAAATAATTGTCTCTAATCAATTTCTCCCCCTAATGGAAACAATATACATACCCTGAATTTTGGCTAAGTGCATAGTTCAGGATGTTCTAGTGGTTAAAGCACTAGCCTAGGACTTCAAATACCTGGGTTTAATTCCCTGTTCTGCCAGAGACTTGTGTGCGACTTCAGACAAGTCATTTAGGCCCAGATCCACAAAGATGTTTAAGCTCCTAACTTCCATTTATTTCAGGAATAGGTCAGGGCAGGAATGAAGAATGGGGTTGGAACGAGGCTGGAGCAGGCACAGGCTGGGGCTGAAACAGTCTATCAGAACTACTAAGCATGAAGGGATACTCCTGGTGAAATAGTGACATTGAGCAAGTGTAGTGGCTGCTCTCAGTGGGAGCCTATATACCTGGCTTTGAGGTCACGTGATTAGACCTGTGCCTGTGGACTGGCTGAGCTCTGGTTGATTGACATGGAACCCTCAAGTAATATCAGGCTCAGGAATGACTTATCAGGCCCAGAGATTATTGATTACATTACTCCCCCTACCCAAAAAGATGCCTACCAGAGATGATCTGACCAGGCTTATCGGTGTGCAACTGATGGAATTCTCTAAGCTGACTGGGTGCATGTATTTTTTCAGCTGGCTCCCACAAATGATCAGCTGGACCATAACCCTCCCAATCAACAAGGTACATGAACTTTCCTTGGAGAATTTTGGCATCCAGGATCTGCATGGAATCATAGGGTTAGAAGAGTAGTTCTTTGTCACAGATTTCATAGTTTTGTTCTATGGGCATCGGTTGCCGAGAATAAAATGCACAAGGTTGGAGCATGTATTGGAGACCATGCTGCTGTGACAACACTGCTCTGATCGCATAATCAGAGGCATCTACTTTGACAATGAAGTGGCCAACACCGAAGTGCCGATGTAAATGCTTCCTTTAATAGATCAAAGGCAGGTTAGGCTTCCTGCATCCAAGTAAACGTGGTGTTCTTCCAGAGCAGTTAGGTAATTGGGTTCACCACCTTCAAAAAGTCCTTGAATTAATCTTCAGTTAAAAACTGTCAAACCCCAGGAAGCACTGGACATTGTGGTCATTCCTTGGGGCTGTCCAGTCTACAATCATGGACAATCTCTGGGGGTCCATATCTATTTCATCAGAAGGGTGATCAAACTCACACTTCACAGGTTTTCCATACAGGCCACTTGCTTGGAGGCGCTCAAATATCAGACAATCAGAAAGGTTTTGGCTTGAGATGAGGACACATCTCGGTGGATTGCCATGAACTAGTCTAAAACATCCCTGAAAATGTCATCGACAAAGTGCTGGAATGTGACTGGGGTAGTGGAGAGAACAACAGGCATAACCAGATATTCAAAATGGCAATATGGACTGCAAAATGCGGTTTTTGTCCCAAATATGGGCTAACTGTAAACCCCGTGAAGATCAAGTCTGGTAAATACCTTGGCAGAACTGATCCTTTCCAACAGCTCATTGATCAAAAGGCAAAACATACAAGGTTCTGTTCAAGGCACACAAACAAAATTGGGTCCTAGTGGGAGATGGGGATGGATATCTCTGCAAGACTATCATCAAGGCATTCTTGTAGGGCTCTGAGTTCTGAGTCTGATGAGGAGTAAATCTAACCAAATGGAATTTTAGTTCTTAGTTTGAGACCAATGGAGCAATTGTTGGGTCTATGCAGGTGTAAAATATCAGCAAATTCTTGATATTTTGCAGAGATTAATAATCTGCTGGGCACAAAACGCAGTGAACTCCTCAGTGCTGGTCCTTGTTTCCTTGGCCCCTGATTTAACTAGACACAACTGTTGGTAGTAGAACAACTCAAATTGTACCTCAAGCATCTTCCATAAGATGTGTGGATCATGCCTTGACAGCCAGGGAATACCAAGCATGATCAGAAAGTTTGCTGACTGCAGAGTCTCTAGAAAATCTTGGATTTCAACCTGGAGGGGCATGATTTCACAGGACAGCATGCTACCATTGACCATTTACACTAGATCGGGGGTGCGCTTCCTGTGCACTGGAACTTTAGCAAATTCAGCATCCATTAAATTGCTAGTGGCAACACAATCCACTCACACAAGCTGGGTGTAGTTCGCCTCATGTACAGTTGGGACGCTCTAGGTGTAGCAGACAACAGTCTGAGGCTGCCAGGCTACATGTGGGCAGAAGAGGGGGCCTCGTTGGAGAACTCAACTCCAAGGAGCTGGTGCAGTCTGTCAGAACTACCAAGTGGCAGTGGCAGGGGATACTCCCAGTGAGGTAGCAATGCTGAGCAGACTGTAGTAGCTACTCTCACTGGGAGCTTATATCCCGAGTCTTGGGGTCATCTGGTTAGAAATGTGCCTGTGGATTGGCTGAATCCTGGTTGATTAACATGGAGCCCTCAGGTAATCAGGCTAAGGGATGGCTCAGCAGCACTTCTCAGACTCAAAGAGCACTCATCAGAAACCCATAGATAACTCATTACACTAAATACCTTTGTGGATCTTGGCCTCTGTCTCTTGGGCCCAGATCCACAGAAGGACTTAGATGTTGCAGTGCTGACTGACACAGCATCTAACTTCTAAATCCCTGGAAAATCACAGGAGCATCATTGAGATCCAGAAAGCCTGAGTCAGGCACCTCGGCTACTATACAATAAATGGGGACAGACAGGTGCCTTGGAATGCAATGCACAAAGCCAGCACACTAGGCAGAGAGCCAGCTCAACTAGCCAATGGGAGGTGTAGACGAAAGAGGAATGTGCTAAGCTCTGCCACCTCACAGAATTTAGCATTTAAGTCTGGGCTGCAGGGAGGTGCCTATCTCTTCTGAGCAATCCACTAATTGATGGAAGAGAGAAGTTCTTCCATCTAAGTGACATGTGGGTCCCAATCAAGTAGGTGTGTTTCAGGGCCCCCAGGCAAGCTCACACAGCTGGGGACAGACTTCCCTTATAACCCAGCAGCTAGGTACTCACCCAGAATGTGGGAAACTCCCAGTTCAAGTCCCCCCTTCTTATGAAGAAGGGATTTCAACAGGGATCTGCCGCCATTCAAATGAGTGCCCCGGCCACTAGGCTACAGAATTATTCTAATTCTCTGACCAAAAATATTTATTCAACTATTTAATTAAAGTAGAACAACTTCACTAGAAGAATTGAGAGAGCCCCACAGCAGAATATTCCATAGCCTAGTGGTTAAGACATTCATCTGAGATGGAATCTAAGTCCCATTTTTAGAAGCCTAGGTACCTTTGCAGATCACACCCATTTGTAAAAATGGGGATAATAGCACATCCTTACCTCACAGGGCTGCTGTGAGGATACATTAAAGATTGTGAGGTGCTCCATGCTGCTCAGTGATGGGGGCTATACAAGGGTGAGATTTTTTTTTTTTTTACCTTCTGCTACCAAAAAACATTTTTAGTACTGGCATGAAGGCCCTGGACATTTTTGCTCTGTAAGCAACGGGGACCCTAAGCTGGGAGGTGCGGAAGGGTCTAGCACCAATGCCACTGTATCATCCCCTCTCTGTGTCTGAATGGAAGCTCCTCCATTCGAGCTCGGGGGGAGTACAAGACAGTAGGAGCTGCTGTCCATAGCATTTTCATATCTCTAGGCAGCCGAACTAAAGTATTATTAGGGTGTCAATCATTGTAGCATCTACCTGTCAAATACAGCGTTAACATTAGCATAAAATGTAATTTGAAGTGGACCCTGCTCTTGCCATCTTAAAAGGGATGAAATTCTTCACACATCTGGCAAGCACTGCATCATGGGAGGCATCCCTTCTTTGGCCTCTTGCAAAGGGAACAGAACAGCACCTGTTACCTGGCTGCTTCACCTCCTAGGTCTCTAGGTATGGACAACTTAGCATGCACTAGGAGTGAAGAAATGGCAGCCAGCCTTGCATTCCATGGAAGGGGCCAGCCCGTGTCTGTTTTGGTTTCATATGGTTGGAGGTAGGGAGATTTGCAGTAGGGCAGAGGAAAGGGAGAATTATAGGGAATTTCAGGTGGGGAGAGGGAAAGAAAGGGGAGGGGAGACAATGGAGGTAGCGGGTGGGGGGAAAAGGGAAAAGAGTGATGAGTAGAGAGAGAACTAATAAGGGAAAGGAGGAAACAAAAATTGAGGATGAACAAGAAATTGAGAGGTGGGGAAGAGCAGAATGGAGAGATTGAAAGAGTAGAGTGCGACGGAAAAAAGTATATGTGAAACATGACAAGGAAATGCAGGGGGAAGTAGGATCACAAGGGTCCATCTAGTCTAACCCCCTGCCAAGATGCAGGATTTGTTGTGTCTAAACCAGGGGTCGGCAACCTTTCAGAAGTGGTGTGCCGAGTCTTCATTTATTCACTCCAATGTAAGGTTTTGCGTGCCGGTAATACATTTTAACATTTTTAGAAGGTTTCTTTCTATAAGTCTATAATATATAACTAAACTATTGTTATATGTAAAGTAAATAACATTTTTAAAATGTTTAAGAAGCTTCATTTAAAATTAAATTAAAATGCAGAGCCCCCAGGACCGGTGGCTTGGACCCGGGAGCGTGAGTGCCACTGAAAATCAGCTCGAGTGCCACCTTCGGCACACGTGCCATGGGTTGCCTACCCCTGGTCTAAACCATCCAACTCAGTTCCAGCCTCCTTTTTGAAAACCTCCACTGAAGAAGCTTCCACAACCTCCTGAGGCAGTCTGTTCCATTGCCCTGCTGTTTTTACAGTTAGGAAGTTTTTCATGAAATTTAATCTAAGTCATGAAAGACTGGGAACATTAATGGCAACTATGGGAAAACTTTAAAAAAAAGTATCTTCTGAGTGGCTGGCTTGGTGGGGGAGAACACGGGTGAATGGATGTACACACACACACTAAATTGAGGGGTGTATGACAGCTGTGAGCTACTCAGAAGATACTGCCTGGTCTGCTCTTACTTACCAGTCTGATCTTGATGGTCAAACTCAAGCTCATTCTGATCTTTGGTCAAATATTTATGCTGAAGGCCCCAGTCCTGCAAAGTTTAGTATGTGGGTATAATTTCAAAGAGGTACCACACAGGTGGACTGCTGGGCCCACACACTACAATTTGCAGGATCAGGGCCATAAGGGGATAATGCTGCATTAAATCATGCTTGCCTTAGGGGGAGTGGAATTGGTAATTTAATTTAAAATATTAAATTTCAGGGTTCCTTTTGTTTACTTTGTTCTTATTGTCTTTTTGCCCAAAAGTTATAAAAATATTTAAAAGCTTTATTCTAACAAACAGACTAAGGCGGAATGATAAAATACACAGTATATGCTCTAATCATGCTTACAGCAACTGCTTCCAGCCGGACCCCACTTCATCACTGAATCTGGGAGCTCGTCCATCAGTCTGAAACAAAACAAGAATGCAACAGGTGAAATGTGAATTTTTAGGAAGTGATCCTTCACTTGAAATTCTGGATACAGTAAAACTCAATTGCAAAAGGAGGAGATCTCAAGGATAACTAACACTTAAAAAGACTCCTCTTCAAACAAAATCTCTACCTACCAGATACCTATTTTTAACCACCTAAAGACTGGAGATTTAAGCAAAACCAGTTATAACCGGGGAAGCATCTTCACGTCAAGCCTCTTTGCAGGGGCTTATACATGTGCTGGGAGTAAATAAATATACCTTGGGATGAAATTTCTCACTTTGCTCTCACCCCAAAGATTAATTTTTGTGTTTTGAAAGTTGGGAACAGTTTTGTCTGGCTTTCTCTAATCATTTAGCACCAGATCCGTTTAAGAAGTGGGCCTCCACCCTGCTTCCCAGGGCCCAAGCCGAAGCCCGAGCCACCTAGTGTCACTGCTTGCCCCTCTGTGCCCTCTCAGGGGGGTGCACCCCACAGTTTGAAAACCTCCGCTTTAGAGTGATTCATTTTCACTTTTAGAGATTAAATTACTGTAAGACTCAGATTACATTTCTCCACAGTGACTCTAGATACGATGTAATTTAGCTTTGTGGGGCCCTTGGCAACTGCCTTGCTTGCTAACCCCTACTGCTGGCCCTGCTACAAGGAATTTAGGTTGGCTTAACTACACCATTGAGGGGTGTGAATTTTTCACACCCAACCAACATAGTTTAAACCAATCTAATTTTCTACTGTAGACCAAGCCTGAGTCAATTTCTCCCCACTGCTCCTCCTGGGGTGGTGCTGCTATGCATTGCTCCTTGCTCTGGGTGAGCCAACAGCTCAGTCTAGCCGCAGGTAAAAAACCCTATATTCCTGCGGGGGCCCAGTTCTCTTTTTAAAAAACAAAACAAAACACTTTCAGTTAATTCTTAGGGGCCATAGCACCAAGCCCCAATAACTGGTTTGTGGTGATAGATGGAGGGGGATCTCATCAGTGTAGCTGCATAGTCACTATTACTACAGCATCTACAGTCATAGTGCACTCACAGGGGAAAAGACGGGATTATCTGCACTGCAGCAGACTATTGTCCAGGGAGTTACCGCAGAGTTGAGCCTTGTGGAACAGGTGCATGTCCCACCTGAAATTGCCCTTCTACCTCAAAATCCTGAATCTCCTTTGTTCGGAGAAACCACAAGGGACCTGCCAGAGCTTCAGGTGCAGGATTTGCCCTTAAATTCATAAAGGTAGAGTACAAGGGCTTTGCTCAGAGAATCTAAAAGAGGATAAACCCATCAGGTCCTCATCCAACCGGGTGGTTTTGTATGGCGTGGCTTCACATGAGCCATAACCAAAGCTAGCGTTCTGCTATGATCCCTGTACAACCGTGGGATAGGCATGTGAATCTGTGAAGCAGTGGATGAACTGGCTACATCATGCCCCAAGCTTCCCTCCACACCAGTAGAGACAGACACTGCAGACACTTCCACAGCATGCAGATGGGAAGGTCCCCATGGGGCCTGTACTTTAAGGCTGTCAGTAGCTGCCATCACATTTAGAGGCAATGGAAGGTGGGATTTTCTTAGCCATCTCTTTACAAAACAGCACATGTTTAAAGAAATGAATTTTCCAAACAGCATCCATCATTGTTTCACTCTCACCATGTAATGGACGCAGGAGCAGTTTCAATGGGTGGCACCTACCCTATGGCTCATTAAAAGAGGAGAATTCAGGTCTGACTAGAAAGCATGAGAAATCAGAATTCCAGAACTAAATTAAGGAAAATTCTGTGTGTGTGTGTATGTTTAATGTCATTAATTTCCCAAAACGTACACTTGGAAATTCTATGATTTCTAGCTGAATTCCCTCAGCATAATTTCCCCCAGGAGGCTGCCATGGCACCAGTTTACATTTGATTGTTAATTATTCTTTTATTTCAGTCGCTTAGTATTTCACTCTTTTTTTGTAATTAGAGGTAATGATTAGAAGATTTTTATATTACACTGGAGTTTTCCTTTTTGAAGTTTTCAGATGCTTTTATTTGTGATCTGATAACTCAAGGCCAGTTTAGTTTTTAAAAGTTCATAGTTTGGTGAAAAGCACAAGCCATGCCGAGGCTGAGTGACACCGGTAGAGGAAAAGGGAAGCTCAACAAGTGAGAGAGCACACTGCATCATCTCCCTTACCTACTTAAGTGGGCACACAGCAGCAAATCAGCACCTGGCCTAAACAGTGGAGACAGGTGCTGGGGAGGAGAAATCCTTTCCCCCAGGAAACAGCAAGGCTGCAGAGCAGCCCTGCAGAAGTCACCTCAGTTACTGGACTGGAGTATACAAGATGAAGCACTTCTCCCCCACACCTTCACAACCATAACTCAGCCACCCCTACTTCCCTGCACTAGGGCTAGCATTAGATTCTTCCTAAATGACAAGAGAAACGAGGCGAAGGGAAGAGAATGAGATTATCTGTGCAGCAGCAGAGTCCCAAGCCCTGCCTCTGTGTCTTGTACTACTTCAACTGCACTCCCATGTCCAGGTCCCCAAGCTCTGCTCTCAGCAGAACCACATTGATTCCACTGCAAAGGGGCTCTGAGCAGAGAAGGGGGCTGGATTTGTCCATCACATACCCATCAACTGTTACATACCCATGTAACTGAATATCGACATGTACATACACCCATCTCCTCTGGTCTTCCACAACATTACAGGGGCATCAAAAACATTCAGACAATTAAGGGACCTACCTCTATAAATGTTTCATACCAAGGGACAAAACAGTCATTCAAATAAGAGGGATTTTTTGCTAAATGGAGTTGTACCATATTTTATGTATTTCCTCCTAAGAAATGTTTTGGCTGCCAGTCTGGAAAATACCAGTGCTTGAAGGGTTAACTGTAAGTGAAGAATTAGTGAAGCAGCTTGATCGATTAAATTGATTTAGCAGAATTGTGTAAGTGTTAGTTTGGTTTCTGTACCGATCAGAACTTCTAAAGCAGAAATATTAAACATAACATATGATGTCAACATTTACAGATGCAATCCGTATTATCCGCAGTCTGCAGGCTAACCTTTTTCTCTGCTGAGAGCCGATGTCACACTGAATTTGCAGATTGATTTCTGTGGCTCAGCTATCCCTATTGTGTACCTCTGTTGTGACTTGCCCTACTTAAAAGTTTGCGGCCTTCTCCAATTGTGATGCTACATCTATGGAAAACTACTGTTCAGCATATCCTTGTACTGAAGAACAGGCTATATTGTACCACATGCAATTAACTCTCTCAAGTCCCAACAGTGAGAGCACTGAAAAAATGGTAATAAACTCTGTTGCTTTAATATTATCTAATGAGCCATGGCTGGGGGTGGGGGTGGGGGTGGAGGGGGCAAGAGAAGGAGGGGAGGAGAGATTCTAACAGATAAAGTGTTTTACTTGGTATTTTAAATGTTTATATAACATTGAAACCCTCAACCAAAAGATTTAATTCTTTTAAAAAAAAAATCTACATAACTGAAAACAAAAGAAATAGAATGAAACAACACATGAAAAATAAGGATAGCTTGCTTAAATTTTCCTCTCTCTCTGTGAAGCAGTAACATAGTTCATTCTCCATAATCATTCTGAATGTGCAGCAAGCATACTGGCACACAGGATTTGCAAATGCAACTTCTTAAAAAATTAACAGAATTCAAAAATCTGAGAAATCGTTCTGCATCACACATTTGTGTACATTAAATCTCCACAGCTGCATGCACATAAATGTATGCAGGAGTGTGCATACATCTCCCAGAGTTCACATCTTTTAAATGCTTCTAACACACCTTTAATTAAGGGGAAAATTTTTAACTTTCAGGTAAGGCAATATTCTACAGGATGTGAGCTCCCTTTGAAGTTCACTTTCAGATCTGTTTTGGTAAATGGTGGAGTATTTGAAATTATTATTATTATTTACTTTATTTTAGCAGTCTGCACAGATACAGGGTCCTTCAGGTTCTGTTCCCAGGGTAGTTTCCCACATAACCACTGTAGCATGCAGTAGCCAAGGATTTCAAGGTCACCTCTTCTGGATGGGGCTAAAGGGGAGAGAGAGAGATGAAGAATAAGACCCATAAGAAATAGAAAAGCTTTGACTGAACTACTGTTGATGAAATATGAAAAAGCCAAATGGGCAAAGTGTTTTGTTTGTTCAGCTGTATTAGAACTAAAACGCCCAGGATTTTGGCCTCAGTCCACAGACAGGCAGTGACTTGTTGCTGCTGAAAGTAAGGGTCAGTTTCCTCACCTCCTCCAACTTCATCCTTCCTTAGTCTGGCCTGTCACATGAACTTGATCCCCATGGCCTCTGACATGATCCAGACAGCCCCAAACCCAGTACCAACACTTTCTCAAAGAGCCAAGCAGTAAAACAAAGAAATAAATGTCTGCTGCTAAATTGCTAACACATGTTCCAGGAAGTCCATGGGGTCCACATTGGTCATGCAGAGACCCTTTCAGTGCAGACTAAATACTGATGGCCTTTCCTGTTCTACCACAGAACTATTTGAAGTTGGAAGATATGACAAAACTGCCATCTAGTGTACATTTACACACCAAATCGGTCTGCTTATAAGTTCCACAAACTGTTTAAAGAGAGAGTTGTCGCACAGGCTAAAATACGTTGGCTCTTTAGTAAATCATTCATACATTTATCACAATTTTGCTTGCCAATAAGAAAAGCACCGAGTTATTTCACAAACACCAAAACCCCCCAACCCCAAATGAAAAAGCTGACTTTAAAATGAAAACACATACTAATTTTGTTTCTTCATTACTGGTGACAAAAAACAAACATCTTATACACAGGGAGACAGACGGTACTTGAATTCATACAAAGATTGACTGTTCCCAGGAAAGAAACCCACTGCAATGTGATTACATAGATTAAGAACTAACATTGTTGATTGCTATTTTAAGTAACATATTTTTTTTTAAAAAAGGTTAAACAAGCAGGGGCAGATTCCTCATTTCTTTGTATGAAGCTGAAGCATATCCTATAGTTCACAATGTAACAGGGTAGGCTGAAGTACACTAACAAACTGTTAATCAACTACAATTATTGGGTAGAAAAATAGCAAGTCCTTTTGAAAATAAATTACACATTTTCCCAAATTTATTTGAAACCTGCATAAAAACTATGGGAGACCAGTATCCCACATCTAAAGTAGAGAGACCGACACAAGTATGTGGCTGTTAATCCATCTGTAAACAGATATATTTTGTGAGCTTTCATTAAATAAATTCCAAAAAGTTACTCAGCAAACTATTTTTTCATTTAAAAAGTTATCTACTAAAAGCTACAGTGCCTACACTTCATAACTGTTTCTTGTTACCATACATAGTTGTTTTAAAAGCAGAAGACAAGATTAGTTCTTACATATTCTCTATCTTTACCACTATTAGACTATCAGATTATTAAAGGCCCTTCAATCTAACAGAATGCTACGCTATCCCTTGGGTGTCATTTATTTTCTACACTAGATTCAACAATGTCCTAATGCAAGACTTGGCTCTCGTATTAAAATAAAAACAATCTATACCACTTGCTGTTCTGTAGCGATTTCTTCAGTCATAAATCTCCTGTTAACTGTGGAATGATTCCATTCATACACATGTGTTCACAACTCCTTTTTCCATTATGGCAATTCCAGATTACAACCATATAAACCAGCACTTTTGATGGCAGAGCCTCTAATTTTCACAAAACGCTATTCTGGCACCTGTTTGTGTGACACAGGCTACATACAACCAGCCCTTTGAGAAAAATTGTCAGAATTACAATGGAGTACTTTTTTCACTGAGGGAGTAATTGATATGAAGCTGTAAGTAATGGCAAGTCATTTAGATTTCAGAAGCTAACCTAACATAACTGCTCTTCAGATTAAATAGTCCTCAGAGAGTAAAATTTATTCCATTGTTGTAGTTTGGCCATGTCTAATTACCTTTGAATTCACATTTTAGATCTTTCACCCATTTCTTGATCTGGTACTTCATTTGTACAGCAAAGTCATGTTGTGAGTAGGCAGCGTGTGTATAAGAGTTCTACCAATGTGTTAAGAAAGCTGTGCTGTCCCACAGAATAAACCCTAAATATATGTAATTAAACTAAATGCTGCAACAATTAAAAAGAAAGTGAAAAGTATTACAAAGAGATGATGAATTACAAAAGCTGTTTATTTATCTACATGTTTGCAAATCAGTGTTAAAACACAAGTAGATTTACACATATCTTTTTCGAGATTAATTCAAAAGTATCAACATTTCATCATCTACTTGATTGTGTATTGTTCTATCCTCTCTCCCTACTCTCTCATCAGTTCATTATTAGAGATCTTAACGTCTTGAAATGATTATATTTATATCACCATGATCTTTAATATTTTAATACATTTATTTGGCTAATAATCACTCTACTCTTTAGTGAAACAATGGTGTGGTTTATGGTAGTAACCAGCTGAATTCATTACAAATGTAAACTCTATTTTCTAAATAATCCCAATTTATATTTCAACTATATTTTTAACCAGAAAAATAAGTCTGCTAATAAAATCTAAAATGAGATTACTAGAGTCCTTGATGATTTAAAAAATAAATCTGGGTTTAAAGAACTTCAAAGCCTGCTTTATTTTAAGATGTAATAAAACAAGTGAAAATTCATAAAATTTTGACTTTTAAAATACAGCAATTCTGCTTGATAATTTGTCATTTTTGCAAGATTATATTTTAAAAAGAATCCTTATTTTAAAACAAATTACATTTGATTTCTCTGTAGACTAAGAATTTCTATTCTTCTTTTTAAATAGACATTTGAAATTTGATTTTCCATTAGCAACTACAATACTATGGTGTTACAGTTTTTAGCCCAATATTAAATGCTATCTGATTAAAACATTTCAGTAGTAATATTATATTCCACAATACTTCAGAGTTTAACTTTTTCACTTGAATATTTAAGGCCTGATTCTGTACTCACCTGTACCAAGATAAATCAGAAGATACTCCACTGAAGTCACTGGAGTAATACCCCCAGCAGTGAAATCAGAGTCAGGCCCTTAGAATATATTCTCAACTCAACATATAGGGATAGCGCTCGAAAATTCACTCTAACACAGAGTAGCATAACTGAAGCAACTCACACTGAGATAAGAATGTATTATGCTTCTGTGTATGTACCACATTTTGAAGTTAGTTGAGATCTAATATGAATTCAGATTACTATTTCAGAACAGAAAGTAAATTATATCATACCAGCCACTTTTATGGTCTTGAACTTCCAGTGTTCCCAAGAATTCATGTTAAAGACATCTGCTAACCAGAATTCATGTGTGGAACTCTCCAGCAATATAAAATGGGAGTTTTCCACTAGGGCCCTTATTTTGCTAACTATTTCTCCTGCCACTCAGAGTGAGCTAGAAGGCTGATCAATGACAGAGATAATGTGTTTTTCTATGACATTTTCACTACTACTATCGCGTTATAATTTCATCATTAGTCTTTATTTGGATTGTAAGCTCTTCAAGGCAAGGATTGTTTTATAAGTTTGTAGTGTCTTACACATGGGACTACCAACCCTAGCTCGGGCTTCTAGGGGCTACCATAATATAAATAATAATAGTGTTTTTTCATAACACATAAAGCCTATAAAGAAAAAAAGTGTGTCAAACTGACTGTGGAGTTAGAAATATAATTTTAAAAATATATTACCCTATGGAGTTATATCTTATGAGATGAGTGTTGTCATCTGTAGGGCACTATAAAGTAACAGAACAGTTCAGCTTGGGGTTGAGAATAAGACAAAGAAGATAAACGGGACTGAAATATGAGACTCGATAAAATTAATGGCTGACATATTTCCAAGAAACATAATGAAGTACTGCCTCACTGAGGGTCTGGTCAGCCTGAGGAATTTACTGCAGCAGGAGGGCAGAGTCAAATATGGGGCATTGTTTTTAAAAAGAAGGCTGGATAGTTTTAAGCAACACTTGTAGGCAGCGTACGCAAATTTAGCCGAGGGTTATACACAGAACTGTGTGAAGATCAGATTTTTCAGCTTGCTAGCAGTTCTGGAGGGGAGAGGGAAGGAGAAGCATTCCCGGTCAAGCTGACACTGAAAATTTTCAAAATTATCAGCAAATCAAGTAGTAATTGATTTGGATAGAACAAAAATAAAACAGTTTCAATTTAGGGCATTTTAACCCTTTTTTTTTTAAAATAAAAGCAGAGGACATTTGAAAACAAATGGCTAGATTTGCAAAATCAGGGTGGTGGAGATCCCCCTTGTACCAACAGCCCAGAGGTTAGAGCACCGGCTGCAGCCCATGTTCCAATGAATAATTATTTATACAAAGTGGAACAGCTGCCAAATAAGAGACAGAGAGAGACCCCACCCCAGCCAGTGTATCCTACAGCCTGGTGTTCAGGGCACTAACCAGGCAGGGGAGAACCTAAGTTCAAGTCCCTGATCCAGCACAGGGATTTGAACCTTAGGCACCCACATCCCAACCAAGTGCCCTAACCAATAGACATGGGTGTAAGGAAAGGGGTGGTACTTGAACTGACAGAGCAACAGTTCATAGATTCCAAAATACTTCCTTTTGAACTAGACAACATCTTTCAAAAGAACACCCCATCTTCATTTCAAAATTGCCAGTGATGGAGAATCTACCGCAACCCTTGGTAAATTGTTCCATTGGTTAACCACTTTCACTATTAAGAAAATTAGGCCTTATTTCCAGTCTAAATTTGCCTAACCTCCGCTTCCAGCCATTCGACCTTGTTCCCCATGTAGGTACTTTGTTCAAGTCGCTCCTTAACCTTCTTTTTGTTCAACTAAAAAGACTGAGCTCCCTGCATCTATCACTATAAGACATGTTTTCTAATCCTTTCTGATCTCATGGCTCTGCACCCTCTCCAATTTATCTAGATCGTTCATGAACAAGATCGTGGGCACAAGAACTGGACACAGTATTTCAGCATCGGTTACACCAGTGCCAAATACAGAAGTAAAATAACCTCTCTACTCCTATTCAATATTCCCCCATTAACGGAGCCAATAATTGCAGGATCATCAGGTTGAGTATGGCAAATCCAATGTTAATAGACCAGAACAGGAGGATGAGAGTGTAACAAGAAAAGAGAAGAGAATCCAGAGAATTTGGCTTGGGGTTTTGGTAATGAATGATTTCCCCTAGGCATGAAGCTTAAGGGAGTTGTAGTGCCTTTGCCTTTGTGGGCCTATTGGTCCTTCAAAGGAAGGTGTTAGTCTAATTAGAAATGCCAACTTCAGGCCTCCTCCTCTTCCGCCCTTTCCTTTTCCTCCTGCCTGCCATAGCCACAGTTAATTCCAGTTCTCTCTCACTTACACTACTCTGACTTCCTGCTCCCCGGCCTCCCTGATGTTCCTCTCCCATCTATCCAATGTTCGGTAGCTCAGAATTACTTGTACTCTCCCGTAAAGCTCTGTCTTGTTTACCCCTCATCTCACCCCCTTACACTGCCCAGTCATTTCACCTTGTTTCTCCCTTTGACTCCTCCTCCCACACTTGGCTGCACATCTCTTTTCCTAGTATTCTCTATACCTATTATGACATTCTTCTGTGCCTAGCACATTCACTTTTACACTGCAAGTCCCTCCTTGAAATCTACCCCGGACATTCACTCCTGGGCTGCCTGCTATTGCTCAATCTCTCCTTACGAATATTAGACTTTACTTGATTCACTTGCTATACAATGCCCCACATTTTTTATTTTAACCTTACTCCCCCTTCCCCCAACACCCTGTTTCACATTCTTATATTTGTCTTATTGAAAATGAAAACCCTTTGAGGCAGGGGCCATATGTTTATGTCTTTTAATCTCTTAAGTGCTATCCAAAACTATAGTGATTATTTATATTATATACACACCACATGTGTTTTTGTTAAACTACATAAGCACTATCCAAAGTTATAGTGCCAAACACATGCACACAGCATATAGAATTATATATGTATGTATACACATAAGGCACTGTAACTTTGATAGCACTTATGCAGGTTTATTAATAAAAACAAAACACCACAACAACAAACACAAAAACTGCTAGAAAAAGTACACAACAAGGAAGGTGGTCAGAAGTGCCAGAATTTTTAGTGAAAGCAGTAGTGAAACCTACAGTGTTGGCCCCAGGTTTTGTGGATAGCATGTAAATTTCCCCACTGCCCATCAATAGTCTGATGACATGAATATCATCTCACTTATGATGGAGTGCAGCATAAACGACTCATGCCTCCTGGTACTGGGGTGTGGGGGGAGGGGGACACACACTATGTAAAGAGGAGGACACGTGATCGCAACTAATCCTGCCAGCTCCTGGGCCAGAGGAGTGGGGAGCACGTGTCTCTGGGCCCAGCTGAGGCCAGCCCTAGCCTAGGGAGACTCACAGCACCAGTGTCTCCCTGGAGTTTGCGGACACCTCAGTAGAGGAGGCACAGGCAATGCCCCTATCTTCGGCTAAGCAGATGCCAGGGAACCTGCTCTCAGCACCTTCCCCAGCACCCCCCACCCTGCACCCCGCCTGTGCTTTCCCTGCCTCACCACAGTTGCCTGGGGGCGGGGGCCTCCTGTTCTTCTCCACTGGGCCCCTTCCCCCCGCACGTTCGGCCACTCACCCTGGCAGCTGGGGAGCGAGAGGGAGCCGCTTCTCATGCTGGCTGAAGCAGGCTGCTCCGGGTCACTGTTCTGTGCAGCGCAGCGGCTGCCTGAGAGCTCGGCTGGGGAGATGGCAGCAACTCACCCCTCCGCTCCCCTTCTGGGCCCAACTGCCAGGGACAGGGGCTGAGTAAACTGGAAACATGCTGGGGGGGTAGAGGGGCCTCTGGCTCGCTTGGCCCCTATCCGCAGCAGCCGGGCCCAGGTGGGGAGCAGAGGGGGCGAGCCGCTGGCATCTCCCCAGCTGGGCTCTCACAGGCAGCTGCCACACTGCACAGAGCAGAGACCCGGGGTGGCCCTGCCCCTTCCACTCCCTGCCTGGGCCCGGCTGCCGGGGACAGAGACTGAGCATGCCGGGGGGCAAGTGCAGGGGGAGAAGGGAGCCTCCCCCTCTCCTCCCCCAGCCCAGCAGGCCAAGCAGAATTTTGCGCAGGGGGCCGTGGGCGGGAACTTGACCCCACATGTGTTGCGTATGGAGTGCTGTACAATCCGGTATGTCTAAAAGTAGAAATAATTAACAGCATGTTATTTGGCTTGTGGCAGGGTAAACACTGCATGCTGATAACTTGTTGCCATGTATTGTTACCTTAACACTTTCAATGAAACAGGTTTTATCTTTTGATTCTCCAAACTAGTAGAGGATCTAATTCTTCTATAAACTTGACAAAACCCCTGAAGAGTATGTTTTTATTTACTGTATTTTTAGGTTTAGAATGCACCCATTATGTAATCCCTAGGAACACACACAAATTACTACAATTCATTGACCAGCATTAATAAAAATAATGCTCACCACTAACCAGCCATGCACAGACCTCAAATAAACTAAATTCCTATACAGAGTCAACTTCCTCAAGCAAAAAGCCTGAGATGACTATTGCACTACTCCCTACAGGTTCAAAGACACGGTCTCTGTCAGACCAGTGGAGAAAGCAAGTAGCCCCAAGGGCCATTCACTAAGAACAACACAGTGCCAGCTCCCTAATATGCTAACTTAGGGAGCACACATGCTAACTGACTTGAAGCAGGATGAATTGCATTAACCCAATCTGGAGGATACAATGGCATGGGTAACTCTGGCAAGGCCCACATTAGAGATAGTTGCAGCTGCCATACCAGAGACAGACTACACAAGACACTTGGCAGTGATGCCATATAAGAATCCAGAAGTAAAAAGCACTGAGAAACTGCAAAAATTTGACAACTGGGTATAATTGGGGACAGGCACCACCTTTTGCTGTAGGCTCTGGGTACCCTGAACCTAGCACAACATCATCTCTGTCTGCAACATCCTTCCTATTTCATATGTTTTTAATCAATCTAGGTGCTTGAGTGAAGATACGTTAAAGAAAAGCTTTGTTAAACTAATAATATATTTAGAGGTGTCACTCTGCCACTGAAACAAAAAGGGAAAGTAATTAATATTAATTATGTAAAGTGTTGGCTTGGAAAAGGAAAACAAACAGGAGAATGATCCTGAAATTCACTGCACACACAAATATACATTGGAGGGAATTTAACTTAGACAGTTCATACTCTTCTGTTCATCTATGATAGCAAATTAAAACTGGTCTTACACACTCAATGCACGGGTCTGGAGTATTTAAAAAAAGCTCGATATGTTAAGCGCAGTATATCTCCAGAGAAATTAGGTATTGACTGCATGCCTCAGTGAGTAGAAAATCTACAAAAATCCATATGATGCATTGATCCAAATGTTACTTTTTAACAATTCTAACTATGTAACAAATTTTTAAAACATACATTTGATGCAAATATAATTCACTTTAATTATCAAGTAACAAAAATGTAATACTATTTATACAGCACGGACTTTCAAAATGAATGCACGACTATGTTCAATATGGTTCACTAAAATTCTATGCAAGAACTAAGAAATACTGCAGTCTTGTAGACCGTGCCTTTGAAAAACGATAGGGGATTTAATTTGGGGAATAATCTCCAATTAAAAAAAGCTATCCTATAACCTCTCTTTCTTACAACACCAGAGCAAACAAGTAGCCAAGAGGACCAAAGTTTGTCAAGTTAGTTTAGAAACTAGCCCAGAAGCTCAAATGAAAATTAAGCACAGAGCAATTCATGTTCCATACTGAATGAGATTGGTGGGGAGGGCAAAAAGACCGTCACAAAAATGCAGACTAGTAATGGAAACTGATACCATGGAATGGTTGTTTGGTGTCCAAAGCTAAATAATGTCCAGGATCTCAGTGTGATTCCCAGTGAATATCACCACAACAGCCACCATAACTAGGAAGCTTAGCAAAGAGTACAGGGAATGAATGTGCATGAGGCTGGATTGCTCTCTCTATCCGACCTGTGATAGCAATGTTCATTTAAGTTACTGGGAAGCTTGCAATGAAACTGTGTGGTACTTGCTTTGTGGAAAGGGGCAATCAGTTTCAAGGACTGTCAAGAGGCACTTTCAAAAGCCACAAATTCATATTTTTTGGAAGTCTACGCCAGACATCTCAATCAAACCACTGCACACTTTTGTATAGCTAATTCATAAATAAGAATAAGTGGAAGTTTGAAGGTTTCCATCTGTCTAACTCAATATAACAAGTTCTACCCCTCAGGCCTTTTGAAAACAAGCACATAAAAAACCCTTGATAAATATTTTTGTTGTTGAAATATTTGGCATTTAAAATACTTCAGTATGGTACATATAGTCAGAAAAGCCCTTTGGAAAAAATCATATATACATATAAATAATTTTTTTTTAAATCAACTATGTTCAAAGAACATCATTAAGGCTGCACATCAAGCACTCAAAAGTTAAGAAAAGCCAGAATCGTGGTTGCCTGTGCATACCCATTGTGATAGTCTGGGGGGAGGGATAGCTCAGTGGTTTGAGTATTAGCTTGGTAAACCTAGGGTTGCAAGTTCAATCCTTGAGGGGGGCCATTTAGAGAACTGGGGTAAAAATCTGTCTGGGGATTAGTCCTGCTTTGTGCAGGGGGTTAGACTAGATGACCTCCTGAGGTCCCTTCCAACCTTGATATTCTATGATACTCACCATATTGCTTTTTCCACAAGAGCCCTGCCTCATTCCCTGCACTGGACAGTGTGTGCTCCAGGAATGAATGAATGAGGATGTTGTCTGTAGGCCCTATGCCCCATTTGTTTCTGAAGCTGGAAGTTTTGTTGCAAATGGGATAGAGGACTGCAGGAAGAGTAAGGATGGTGTCATGCTTAAGATAGTTGAATGCCAGCATAGATAACAGGATTCCATCTCTGCCTTTGCCATGTACTTCTTATGATTCTGGGCAAGCCACTTAAACTAAGCTTTTCACAGGGGCCACTAATTTTGTGTTACTCATTTTCCAGGTGCCCTATTTGAGACACTGGGGATCAGATTTGCAGACATGCTGACAACTGCAGCTCAAGTCAATGAAAGCTGTGCACAGAATGTGTTATAAAATGTTACGGAATGCTAAACTCCCTGAAAAAAATCAAGCTCCCGTTGTCTCAAGTTGGGCACCCAAAATCCATGGACATCTGCAAATTCTGGCCTTAATCTCTCTCTGCTTCAGCTTCTGATTTTAAAACAGGATAATACTTTCATTTCTTTAATGTTTGTGAATCACTCATTCTAAGGAGTGTAATACTTCTGTATTCAGAGCAGGGTTTGAAAAGTGTGCAGTATATATGGCATGGAAGCACACACTGAACAATGAAGATAAAAAGAAATATTACACAGCTGCCCATTCAGTGAGCACCATCCATCCTATGCACTGAATGAGGCTTGGGGTTGTGTGGAAAAAAAATAGTATTTGATCATGTAATTAAAGACTGTCATGACACAAATGCACAAGAGAGCCGAATTAAGGTTGCACAGACCACCATAAAGCTGGCAGTTCCTATCTTTCAAGTGTTTGATTTTGAAACCTTAATGTTTTTAACGTGGGCTTTTTGGTTGTTGTTTTATTTTTAATGTAATACGTGTGTGTATATATAGAGAGAGAGCCTTATCTCACCGTCAGCTATAATGACAATAGGCCAGCTCCTCAGGGGAGGCCAGGATTGTTCACACTGACCTGGCACACTCCCCCTCCCCCAGCTCAATGGCTGCCCAGATCCATTGATGCAATCACATTAGAGACTCCCCTTAGCAGCGGGTGCCTTCACAACCCCCTTGGAAACGATAACACAGTCCCATGGGAAATGCATAGGGTTGGAGAGGAGATTGCTCTCTCATGTTGCCTGGACTCTGCTCCCTTCCCCACGTGGAACCCAGACCTGCAGCATGTGCTCTGCGGGTTCTACAAGAGATGGAAGTTGCCATAAGGGTCTTTTCTTAGAACATGCAGTTGGAAGTGGAAAAGTCCAAATCCTTCACAACTAGCTGCCGCAAGTGAATTCTCAACTGGTGTAAATCTTCATTTTTTAATAGCAGCTCAGGGTCTGGCTCCCTATCCTTATACTGTCTGGTGTCAGGCCCTGTAGACTTTTCTCTCGGGGCAAACCCTGCCCCTCACAAACGACAATGAGACGAAACAGCAGCAAAGGGATCTTTGTGGAGAGTTCCTTTTCCACAGCCCTCCCTATCACCACCGTGGCTTTTGATTTTACCACAGAAAGGGATGATCTGACCACTGATTTTGCTGGGGTGAGGAACGAAGAATTCACTCACCTACACCCAACTATGACCGCCCTGTTCAAAAGGTGGAGGGAAATAAAAGATGCATCCCCTCCCTAGTACCAAGACTCTCAACTGCCTCCTGTTCGCCAGAAAACTAAACCAACTGCTATGTCTGCCCAGGTGCTCAGTCCCAACTGCCCTTGCCCAACTGCCCCAACCTCCAGTTTCTCCCTTCAACAACATTCAGACAGATCTCCAAGGGACAGTTTTCAGAGTGGTGCTCATGCCTCTAGTCACACAGCTCACACTGTCTATGGAAGTAACAGAGTAAGATCTTTCTGTGCTGGGTGGGTCGGGAAGGGACTGGAGCAGATGCCCTCTTCACCACAGAATGTTATCAGCAGGTGAAGCTGTGCAATTGTCTGAGCAGCATATACTTGACAGTCTTATTTCATTTTTCCTAATGACCAGCGTTAAACGACTGCAGGTTTTAACAGCGCTGGCAAATTATCAAGACCCTCTACATTACATGGTCAATGGTCCTTTTAATAGAAAAAGCAATAATATACAGTTGTTTGTGCCAACTAAAACTCATTAGAAAGTATTAGTTTAAGGTAACAGTTCAGCAGCTATTAACAAGCACAAATTTCTACAGTTATCATTTGTGACACTGTGGTCCTAGCATAGCTAGCAACAGAAAGCCAGTCCATTCTTTCAGGTTTAGAACATTTGAGGGGGTGGAAATACTTCACAAAAATATTGTTTTGCAGCAAGAGTCAAAGTTTTTCAATAATCACTATTTTTCACTAGCATAACATTAGAATTGACTTTTTGTCTTGCTGACATAGCAACTAAGAAAGTTGTGTTGCATTGACCATATTGATTGTGAACAATGCAGCCATCAGTGGGACTTTGCAACATATATTTTCAATATTGACCTCCCACTCCCTTTTTCCATGGCTCTGTGGGTCTGCTATTGAATTTGGACTGCAGTGTAATAAACAGCTACAGTTTAATTAATGGTAAATGAATACAAGACATAGGTTATGACTTTAACTAATTAGGGAATTGTTGAATTAAGTCTGCCTTGGAATGCAAGGCAGTACAATCAATATCCAATAAAAGGACTATGTATGTAATTTACCTGCAAATGTGTTTCCAATACCATCAAATTGAGTTTAAATAAGTAAGATATATGAAAGGCTACTGGAAAAGATTTCAAAAAGTTAACACTTTGTAGCTTTAAAAAAGGATTCTCTCTCTGTAGGAGGATGTCTTGAAATGGTCTGACACACAGACTGAAAAACAGGTGTAGATCTGCATAAAGGCATATTTATCAGGCCACCAAAATTCTTCTTAGGTAATGTGAAACTGCCAAACATCTCCCCCACCTCTATGTTCTAGTGCAGGGATTCTCAAACTTCATTGCACTGCGACCCAGTTCTGACAACAAAAATTACTACTACAAAGCCGAAGCCCGAGCCCTGCCACACCAGGCGGGGGGAGGGGAGCATCAAAGCTGAAGCCCAAGGGATTCAGCCCCAGGTGGGGGGCCTGTAACCTGAAGTCCTTGGACTTTGGCCCTTGGCCCTGGGCAGTGGGGCTCAGACTACGGCTTCAGCCCCAGGCCCCAGCAAGTTTAACGCCAACCCTTAAAATGGGATTGAGACCCCAGTTTTAGAACCGCTGTTCTAGAGCATTAACAAAACAAACCACTGCACGATAGTATTATCAATATAAACCAACGACCAAGTTTAAAGGCAAGTTTCTTTTGTAACGTCTTCCTCCATCTTCCAGCCCACCGCACCCATTATTCTTTAAGCGTCAACACATTCCCCTTTCCCTTGCACCTGAAGCAACATTTCCTGGTGTGACAGGTCACCACATAAGAACTTCTTCTGATCAACCATCACCAATACCCACCACTGCTCCGTAACGTACACCAGTTCACATAGCCTGATTACTTATTCTGTAATCACACTTCTGAAATAAAAGAAGAAACCTACCTACTCCCTTGTGGGCATCTACGCTGGTAAACTCTATTGTCCCATTATGGCCCTTTTTAGGATTTTCCTTATACTGTTTGTGGTTCCCATTGGGACAATATCTGTAGGAAAGTCCATAATCTGCAAGATAAACCTGGAAGACATGAACAGACAAATGAATAATGCTTTTGTCCTTTGAAAGTATAACCTTTATAATTAAGTCTTAAGAAACTGATAGGTTAAGGACAGTCTTAGATCTACATTTTATTAAACCAAATGGTGTCTCAGGATAAAATATGTACAACTGGGTGCTGTAACAGCTGCCCTCCCCCATTTAAATCCTCCTTCTACCATGCTCTTCTCTTATTTCAGAGTCGAATAGAATTTCCATCTTTTTATTTTGTTCTTAAGCGCTCTTCTCTCCAGGTGGGGATCTAAACATCATAAACCATGTCCTCATGCAGCTTATGGGACCCCTTCCTCTCCTTCCTAAAAACACACACACTGGATCAAATCTTTCAACAATTAAGATTTATTATACAAGTTCATAATGGCGAGGACTATAAAAGTGTAGAAAAAGAGTGAAAGTCACCTAGTTTCTCTAAAACACAAAATCCCAGTTTGCATATAGAACTTACCCATGGTATTGCCAGTCATTAGACCGGTAGTAGCTACATCATTATCATCATCACAGCTGGTAACTCAGTACTGGAAACAGTTTTTGTTAACAGAACATAGAAAATTTAAGAAAAAGACAGAAAGCAATCAGAAAAAAATGTTCCTCCGTTATGTTGAAACATTTATGTTGAAAATTTTTTAAAAAGTTTTTCAAGCAGAGAATCAAACTGTATTCAGAGTTACACTGGGGCAGACTCAATGGGGTTCAACAGAGTTGCATTGGTTATACCAAAGGACAGATTTTGGCCCCCACTGTGAATTCCAGGAAGAGTTCATTTATCATGATACATTTATCTTCAAATACAAGGCTAGCACATTCTTTAAGATTTGTGGCCATATGCACCCAAGTACCCAAAGAGAGCACATACCCCCAAGAGGTTGAATACTATACCTGACATGTACTTTTAAAAAAATGTTCTGAACGCTTATCCATGTGAATGAATATTAATAATAGAGCAGACTGAAGACAGAAGTACTGCAGCAAGCCTCACATTTTAAAGCACTCTCTATAAGCAGTATTGTTTAATAGTTAGATCAGCAGAAAGTCAGGAGAACTGTGTTCTGTTCTCAACTCTGCTAGTCAGTGTCACCCTCAGCAAGTAATTTGACCTCACTGTGCCTCAGTTTCCCCATCTGTTCAATGCAGGTAAAACTGCAGAAAATGTCTATTCTATCACTTATATACCTTAGACTAAGGTTGGTTTTGTGGTACATCATTTTTGCATGCTTGCCTGACCTTTGCCCTTCACTTATTACTAGAACTGGTCAACCTAAATCATGTTGTGTAAATATTCATAGTGCTTCTTACCATGTAATATGCTGCAAGTTCACAGAAGAAAGGTAGTACAGGCCAGATCCAAAACCCACTGAAGTCAATGCACAGACTCTCTAAATAGGTATTATAATGTAAGAATATAAGAAACTAGTTTTCTTACTATAATCTTTAATAACTTTTGTTTTCCCTTTAGTTTTAATGGGAAAAAGTTTATCTGATAACAAGAGTTTTCTGTGCTTTTAATTTAATTATATCGCTGTTGGTGGGTTTCACTCCTTCCCAGGAAAAAAACACCACCACTGTTTTGTAACACATACTGTTAAATGACTGATTCCTGTTTGTGCTCCAGGCAGCTTCACATTTTGGGTTGTTGGCATCATGGTTTTACGGTTTCTACTGCAGGATCTGTGCTTATTTGGAGCGTGTAAGCTGGGATGCAGCACTCTCTTCCTGCAGGGTGAGGTGTTTAAGATGACTGATTATGTTTTTCACCTGACGGACTGTACAAACTGTGATACAAGATTAAAGACTGTAGGCGCTATTAGGAAATCTGGGACAAGGCACAAGCTTTGCTGGGTTGACCCAATGATTTTCTCCCGTGTTCACCAGTGTATTCTAGATGCTCTGGTACCCGCCCTAATTGAACCTGAAGTCAATAATGCACTGAGTCAGAGTGGCAGAGAACTGATTTAAACTACCATATCGTCAAGCTTAGTGATGTGGAGGGGAGCCTTCCACATATGGTGTGGGCTGTGGTGGAAAGATGCTGTAAGGTCTGTTCTTCCTTGGTTAAGTAGCAGCATTTGGATTTTGCCTGACTGTAAGTCTTTGGCAGGGATAGATAAAATGACACCAAACTGAACCAGACCCTAAAAAGCATGGCCAACTTTTATATTAAATTTAACTGGTTTTTGGCATGTTAGAGAAACAATAGAGCAGTGTGAGTGAAGGACATCAAGACATCTCCACACTTCCTGCCCTGCTGGAACCACAGGATACGTGTACATTGCAATTAAACACATGGATGGCTGGTGTCCGCTGACTCTGGCTTCAGGGCTCAGGATGCAGGGCTGTAAAACTGTGGTGCACAGGATCAGGCTTAGGCTGCAGCCAAGGCTCTGGAACCCTCCAAATTTATTTGAGCATAAGCTTTCATAGGCTAAAACCCAATTCATCAGATGTATGCAGTGGAAAATACAGTAGGAAGAGATATATACACAGAGGACATGAAAAAATGGGTGTTGCCATACTAACTATAATGAGATTAATCAATTAAGGTGGGCTATTATCAGCAGGAGAAAAAACACTTTTGTAGTGATAATCAGGAAGCGCCATTTCCAGCAGGTTTCTCCATAAAGATTGGATTGAGCCCATACCAGTGAACTCAAACAGCAAAACTCCCTTTGATTGCAATGGAGACAGGATTCCACCCTGGAAGCTTCATCACCAACTTCAACGAGTCTAAATGATCCTTTTCTTAATTTCATCTCATTAGTTGCAATTACACCCCTTTCCCCATGCTAAATAACTCCTCTTCCAACCTGGTTTTCAGCTTTTGATATTGCAGATCAGGGTGTCCTTTTAACTCACTACATTATTGGGGTTTTTAATTAAATGCTTTTCATTATAGGAAGGGGAGAAAAAGCCACTGACTGTAACAAAGAAAGTAAAATAAATACAAAAGTTAAGTACAACATTAGCCCATACTCACCATGTCATAAAATAACAATTTACATCTGTTCACTGCTTTACATTGCAAGAAACAAAGAAAACCAGGAACAAGCCATAGGAAACGAGAACAAGAGAATATGTAGGACAGTATGTCAGACTGAAGAAATACCATGGAAAGCTCAGAAGTTGTCCCTAGACAGCCAATCTGCTTGCTTGGCAAGGGGTTGAACTTGGTTGGTTTGGTTTAGTTTTTGTTTTGTTTTTCATGTAATTATGCACTGGACCCAGCAGTTCTTAGCAATGCCTGTTATGGATTATGGGCCAGATTTTCCAAGTCTGGCACACTTAATTTCATGCATAAGTGTGCCTATCACACACGCAAATACCAGATATGCATGCACAGATAAGGCCAGTTATGTACCCAACAGACATAGGTGCTCATTTGTATCCATGAACACTTGATCATAGTGCTTAAATATAAGTCCTTTAAACAGATGTTAAACAACAAACTAAACAGGAGACGTATGCTACCCTAGACCACTTATTCAGGATATTCCACAGCGCTCTCTTTTAGACTTGTGATGGGGTGTACCAACCCCACTCTGGGCTAGAATGGCCTTGCCCTGCTACACCTAATAAAGGGGTCAAGCCTGGAGGGAAGAGTTAAAAGGGCTAAACCTGGGCCAGCTGGGAGCTGACCAGGAAGGAGAGCAGCTCACTGGCTTTCACTCAGTGAGAGAACTCTGGCTGGAGCCAGGGAGCAGAGTAGAACTGCTGATCGGACAGAGTCTACCCGAAGGAAGGTGGGCTTGCAAGGAGCAACCAGACTCCTGTAACCACCTGGGTGGCAGAAAGTGCTAAGAAGCTCTGCAGTGAGCCTGGGGCAGAGGCTTGGAGAGGGAGGAGCTGAAACCTTCTGAGCCCAGGAAGAGGCTGTAGGAAAGGCCCAAGACAGTGTAAGGTAGGAAGTGGGCCAGGAAGGCAGTAAAGGGTTGGCACAGCCAGCACTTGACTGCTTATTAAAGGATCCCTGGACTAGAACCCAGTGGAGAGGGAGGACCAGGATTTCCCTACCACCCATCAAGGAAGGTGGAGTGGAAACACTTCCTGACAAGACGTAAGGACTACTGAAACCCCCGATAGCTGGGATATGGACTAGTAAGCCTGGACTTGGACTAAGTTGAAGGGCTGGTAGTTGTTGGACTATTGGTTTACCCTTGAAGGAGTGGAACTGTGTGTGTCCTGGCCAAAGGGCTGAGTTGCAAGAAGAAGCAGACTGCCACTGGGCCTGGGTGGCTGTCAGTAGGAGGTGCTATAGGAGAGCCTGCCAAACCACACCCAGCCACCAGAGTGTACACCTGCTAGTAAGTCACATGCTTACAATACTACATGGTATTATTATATTTTTAGATGCACACATCTGGTGATGGTTATTGAGCTGATGATGGTGCCCAGATTTTCTGGTTTGTTTTCCATTTGGCCCTGTGAATAATTACTATTTATTAGCACCATACACGTACATGGTACTGTATTAGTAAGGGAGCTGTCCCAAAGGTGAAAGGCGATCAATATGAGGGCATGAGTTTATTTACTTTATAGAAGAGGCTTGGTGTACAGTCACTGGTTAAACCATGGAGACTGGAGATGGAGCTCTCACAGCAGCCAAGGTGAAGGGTGGAGCAGCTGGCCAGAAGGGCCTACTCAAGCCAAAGAAAAGAGGGGATGCTCTTCCTCTGCTTTTAGCAGTAGGAGCTGTGCTCCCCACTTCTGCCCCTTACTTCAACACCTGGGTACAGTGCCTGTGAGGATGCTTTGTGTAGCTGGAATGGTGTGGGATTATATACTAAGGGGGCGTGGGTTAGAAGTCAAAAAGAAAGCCCAGATGAAAATTCAGAACGGAGCTGGGGGAAAAGGAGTATAACAAGGCACAAGGGTAGAGATGTAGGTTGGGACAGAGCTGCAGAGAGCCTTGAACAGTGGGGCAGAGGGGATGATGAATATTAAGAAAAGAGAAACCATTAGAGAGAGATCAAAGAATGGGAAGGAGGGAAACGGTCAGAACAGTAGGTCAGGAAGGTAATCTTGGCAGCAAGAGGCTTGAGTAAGGAGAGCTGGAAGAGATCAGAAAGGACGAGGCTGAGAAGTGGTAAGAGTACAGGGGAAGTGTTGTGTTGCAGCATATAATTTTGACGGGGGAGGGGAAGATACATGGTTTGCTAAACTTTGAGTCTTTCTGAACTGTAGTGGGTAAAAAGACAAAAACATCATCTCAACTTGTATAAATCTTTATATAAACAGCCAAGTGTCAGCTGGACTGAGTTTCATTAGAGTGTAATGACCCCCAAGTACTCATGAGGTCACTGGTGTACTTAACAGTGAACTAGGAATACAAAGAAACAGAGAGAAATGGCTCTATCTGGGCATCAGACACTGCTTTAGCTTGAACAAACTGATAAGGGCCGTGTTGGCTGACCATTCCTCTGGCCATTCAGAGAGGAGCACAGTAGAACCATTAGCATCTTCATTATCCTAGATGTTCTGGAAGTCCCTGCACTAAGAGATGACCTGGTCTCATCAAGGGGGAAATCTTTGATACATCCAGGACACAGATAGACCAGTAAAAATGTCAAGCCATTGCTATAAGATCAGCTGAGTCTGAAGCAATTTTTGGGATATGAGGTTTAAATTCCCTGCTCCCCTTCCTTGTGTGTCACTTCATCCCCATTCTATTTCCTATCTCTTTCCTCTTGGCTTCTGCATAATCAATTCCAATTAACATTTGAAATTAACTGAACTCCATGACATCAAAACTATAATCAGCAAGACAGACCAAGACAGTGCACAGAGCCTTGCCCCAGTGTGCTGAGAAGACTGGTGAAAGGAATCATGCCAACTTCAGGTCACCCCAGATCAGGGAAGCAAGTGAAAGTTCAAAGGTTAAAGCTCAAATTTTTGCAGCTAACCTGTCTGTGCACTGTATCTTGCCTGTAACACATGGGATGAAGGAAGCAGACACAGAGATTTCCTTATTCTGTCATCTGTTGTGTGAGTTTGTTGTGTTTGCCTAAAGAGCAGGAGTAATCTTAACTGCCAAGTCAAAATCCAGCAGTGGATTGATTTTTCTTCCCCTCCTACAGAGATTGCACCATAGCGTGCCAATACCAAAAATCTGAAAGATTTTATTCACTGTAAATGAAAGGAAAGGGAACTTTCCCAGAATCAACCACCACTTAACTTTGGAAATCCAAATATTTTAACTTTTCTGTTAATTGCTGTGCACTTAATCAGCATGTGAGAAGATTTCTGTACCGTGGCTGCCGAGGGAACGCAGGCCGTAACCAGTAACAACAGGGGTTCCCTCCTCCTCACCCCACAAGGGGGTCGTGGCCGCCCCCCACCCCGGGACTCCTGCCCCATCCAACCTCCCATGTTCCTTGATGCCCCGCCGGGACCCCTGCCCCATCCACCCCCCTTCCCTGTCCCCTGACTGCCTCCTGCCGCCCCATCCAACCCCTCCTTTCATTCCTGATGGCCCCCCGGGACCCTGCCCCATCCAACCACCTCTTCTCTCTGTCCCCTGACCGTCCCTGGAATCCCTGCCCCTGACTGCCCCTCACCACCCCATCCAACCCCTGCTCCTTCCTGACTGCCCCCCCAGGACCCTTGCCCCCATTCAATCCCCGTTCCCTGGCCTCTGCCCGCCCCACTCCTATCCACCCCCCCACAACCGCCCAAACTCCCCTGCCCTCTTCCAACACCCCCTCCTTGCTCCCTTACTGCACTGCCTGGAGCCACTCGGACAGGACCAGCACCAGTACTGGCGCTGCGGGGCCCGAGCCAGGCCGGAGCTGCAGCCGCGGGGCCGGGACCAGCACCAGCACCGGCGCCACAGGGGCTGAGCCGGAGAGGCGGGGCCGGAGCTGGGGGTACTCGGCCAGGGGTGCCAGGCCAGAGGGAGCCGCTCGGCCAGGACCAGGAGCTGGGCTGGAGGGAGCCACTCGGCCGGGCCTCCCCTTCCCCCGCGCCCCAGCTTACCTGCGTGCCTGCTGCTTGTTTCAGGCTTCCCGCGAACATCCGATTTGCGGGAAGCAGAGGAGGGGGAGGAGAAGGGGGGCAGAGCATTCAGGGGAGGAGGGGGAAGTGAGCTGGGGCCGGGGCGGAGTGGACAGCTGCTGGAGCTTTTGTTAAATAAAGCCCTTATAGAACCGGTTGTCCCGGAACAACCGGTTCTAAAAGGCCTGCTAAATTTAACCACCGGTTCCTGTGAACCAGTACGAACTGGCTCCAGCTCACCACTGGCTGTAACACAATCTACAGTTAACTTTTCAATATTGTAACAGTAACGTGAGGGTTCTAGTAATACTTTTAAGCCACAAACTATCATTACCAGAGAGGGGAAGTATTTTGGAGAAAAAGTTTATTAGGGAGGGCTCTGAAGAGTATTGCCAACTCTAAGCATTCAAAAACCATAAGTCAGGAACCAGAAGTCCTGATTGGCTTAAAAATAATGAGATTTTAAAAAGCATGTTTGGGGTTCTCTTTATTTGCCATCTTGTGTTAGAATATGTAAGGATCATGTTTGCAAGGTTTCTTCAGCAGCCACCTAGGCTAAACTTTTTTTAAATGAAAGCAAAGATTCTCAAGTAAAAACGTATCAGAGGGGTAGCCGTGTTAGTCATGCATCCGACGAAGTGGGTATTCACCCACGAAAGCTCATGCTCCCAAACGTCTGTTAGTCTATAAGGTGCCACAAGACTCTTTGCTGCTTCAAGTAAAAACCTCATTCCAGCAGATGGGGCTTTAAGAAAAAAACAAATATTGCGAGACTTGCAGTACAATCTTGAGAGTTGGCAAAGCTGCAGATGTGAAATGTATGGATGCCTGCCCCCGTAATCCATAAAAATAAAGATAAAAGTAAAGTGTTTTAAACAGACACCCTCCCAAGGCTTGTTTTACTTAAATCAATCTCTCTCTGATTTTAAAGCGTTTGTTTAATGGCAGTCAATCAGCTGTCTCTTTTAATAGCACCAGGATTTGAGGAGGTTAATTGATTCAGTTTTGTCATTCGGGGTCTATATTAATAATACTCACTCTGCATTACCATCTAAAAAGCTATTGCCATGTAGTGAATTGTCTTTAGACCCTGCACAATACTGAAATAGTGGGTTGTTCTCTCTTTGAATTTATAGGACTGATAACTGCAAATCTGCTTGCATGCCTCTCCTGGTTCTATGGGCTAAGTTCTTCTCCCAGCACATCACTCCCGCTCTGTCAATCATTATGCGGGCTCCATGTTAAGAAAAACAGACTACAGAATTGCTCTTTTGACCTCTAACTCATTGTATGGCCTTGCTCCCTCCTATTGAATGGGTCTGCAGCAAGTTGCTCTTGGGTCAGTGGATTCTGATTTTCTGGCCATCTCTAAACATCATTTGGAGGTCACAGAGTGATAGAACCTGTGCTTTATTTGTTTCTCTGCCTTGCTAGAACAGCTAAGAGACATGAATATGAATTTTAAAAGTTATTTGTCTTATTGTTCATTTTAAAAAGGGGATTATGAATTCTGTTGGTCAGAGTGCTAGTTTGTATTTTACAAGGGTGCTTTAGAAGAAAAGCATTTCAGAAATGCAAGATCTACTGTAATGACCCCTGTAAAATAAAAACAGGAAAGATTCCCACTAAAAGTACTATAATGCAGAACAGCAGAACTTTCCAAAATGGAATTTGGGGAATGAGAAAGAATCAGACTAGGTTTTCTAAGTACAAAGTTATACATTTAAAAGGTTCTATAATACGGTCATAAGATAAATGATACATTTTTGGAACTGTGTAAGCAGATATGCATGCCAAATATGCATGCACAAATCCTAATAATTGCATGTTCAACGACAAATGTAAATAATGGGTGTAAATGTACATACATAGTTCTGAAAGTCTAGATTTGTCTATGTCTCTGAAATGTAACATGGAATAAGAAAAACTTTTTTAAAACTGATATGTCTCCTAACATTACTGTATTTATTGGCCTGCCTGTGATTTTTAAACAAATTTGTTTTACATGTAAGTGACAATGCATCTTGACTGATATTGATAAAACTAGATTAATCTGGACTTTTAAAAAATACTTTAACCTTAAAATTATGACACATTAACCCCCCCTTCCATAACAAAAACAAATCCCACACAGTAATTATTTGGCAGCAAAGCCTCCCACATGCTTCGAGCATGGAGCTAGAAGTCAGTCAATACGAGTTCTATTCCTGACTGCCTACTCCTGACTTGCCATTAGTCAAGCACTTAACCCTGTGTTTCAGTTCCGTCAATTTAAAAACAGGGATGACGTCACCTACCTTTTAATACACTGCGAAAGTTGGATGAAATTCCATCCTCAGCACGAAAGAGCTAGAGTCAAGTTTCACATGAACAATGCTGGGAGATTCATGTGGGATTATCAAATTAAGAATAAAACAGTACAACTAACGGTGTTACAAAACATGCGACGTGAAATATCACTGTCTTCCTTGTTTGTCAATGGAGCTGCCACATAAAATTTCATGATATATTGCTTTGTTAAGTTGGATAATAAATGTGGATCACCAGCATATTAGAAAGCTGACTTAATTAGGCCCAGAACTCACTGATGCTATTGTTAGTGCAAGAAGCAATAAACTACTGTGTGAAACAAGGCCTGATCCTGTAAGGTCCCCAAGCACTGAACTCTTACTGACATCAGTTCAAGTTGAGGAAGCAGACAGCTTTCAGGATCAGACCGCTGGTGATGATTCCAGGTGAAGAATTATTCAGTTATGCAGTGTATGTACAGCTGCTCATTTGAAAATATTAGATACAACGCTGTCTAGATGTTACTCTCCGTTTCCCACACACCGCAAACAGCACTGTATAAATATTTTTAAGATATACAGGAAACTACCTATGGAAGATTTCCTTTACATTCTAGTGAACAATAGTCCCATGGTTAGCACAGGTACTGGGCCATCTGCCATATGCTAGGTATAGTAAATATCTTAAAATGTGTTTATAAGATCCAATCACTACACACATACCCAGAGATTTTTGGGATGTTGTGCGTCAGATCCTTGGCTGGTGTAAATTATTACACCAAATTACTGCAGTAGTTCCACTGAAGTCAACGTACACCAATTGAGGATCAGACACCATGACTCATAAAATTTGATTCTTTTTGAACTCCTTATTTTATCACAAGCACTCGATGCCTCTTCATTTGCCTGGGAATCCACAAATAAAGTTCAATCCCCATTCTACCCCTATCTAGTATAGGCAGGTATTGTAAGTTGCTCCCCTCCCTCACCTTTCTAAAATGAAAGTTACATTTTAAGTTATCTATAGAAAAATATTTGAGTGCTTCTACAGGAAAAAAAAAAAGTCATTCAATGCAACTAGATCAGTCAGCAATGAACATACACATCATACATCCTGAGTTATATAGCCAACCTCTGTCCACTGACCCAGTCACCTTGTTTTCAATTTGAGTGAATTTAATACTCGTGAAAGTGAAGAATTAATACCAAGCAGCATGAGGCACGAATCACAAACTGGCTAACATATAAGTAACTAATCAAAGTCTATTAAGCGACTCAAAACCTTTTGCAATCACTAAACTGACTCAACAGCACAAAGTGATTGCAACATGAAAAATCACTGCATTTTAGCATAATCGTAATAAAACATGGAAAGCTAAGATGGAAAACAATCTGTGTTGTGTTAATAAGCTTAGGTAGCAATTAACTTGTTTCTCCAAAATTGTCTGCCAGACTCATTTGTCTGGTAAACACTATAAACTGACAATGGACTGTTACAGAAGTCTACAAGAAGTTGTTTCAAACAACCATGATAACTTTTAAGACATATGTTTAAAGAAAGCAGAAAAAAATAATGTTAAACAGTCATATGAGCCTAATATTTTTTAATGCTGAAATACAGAAAGGAAACTGGGAAATAAAGTAAGCTTTTGGAGTGGTTCTTGAGTCGTTCAATGGTAAACATCTCCAAACAAAGTGAAACAACACTTTGGCAACATCTGTCTGTCACAGAGAATGTCATAGAAGTTGGAAGAAAATCAAATTGTCCATTAGAGCTGGCTGAAATTTTTCAAGGGAAAAACTCACATAAAAATGGCCTTCATTCAAAAATGAAATTTTGTCCAAAACAGTCAACATTGTCAAAAAATTTCCCCAAGCTCTTTTGGTAAGTTTTTCAATTTTGTTATATAAGACATAACCAAAATTGTTTTTATTTAAAAATGAAAAGTGTGAAAAACAAAAATGGATCAATTTCAAACATTATGAAATTAAAACAACTTCAAAAATTTCAATATGTTTCTTGAAAATGGGTTTTCACTTTATGGCCACTCTTGTGCCTTAGTAATAGCACCACCTAGCTCTTTCATCAGTAGATCTCAAAGCACTTCACAATCTGCTGTATGCTAAAAGCATACAGTAGTCTTCATCTTACTTACCCACTATCCTGTTCTTGCATTGTAGAGAGGTAAAGTAAAAGCCACACAGCCACAGTGCTTATAACAAAACCAGAAAGCCAGGAATATCTTGAGAAACTGAATACAATGGGCCAGATCCTTAACCCTTGTGAAGTCCCTTTGCACCAGTCCAGATGGCATAATACAGAAGAACCATTAGGCTTCTCTAAGTTACTCTATGGGTCATTTTGACCCCTGGCAGCCACAGGATCAGGGGACCTAAAAGGTGGTTTACCAATGCCTTTCCTTGCTTCTCTCCTTAGCCACACTGAGCATAAGCTTAATAGAGCTGAGGATCGAGCTCAATGATTCACACTTGATAAGATGGTACCCATACCATAAGTTCTCTTCCTTTAATACGTGGACTCAATGCAAAAACTGCATAGGACAGAATGAACATCAACAGTGAAAGTGTTACGGAAACAGTACACAGTAAGTGTAAAAGATACTGCGTTTACCTCATGTGGATTTGTGTAGCCCAGAAGTAGATTTGCTGCTTTAATGTCACCATGAACATACTCGTTTTCATGCATATATTCCAAGGCATCCAACTAGGAAAGAAGTCCGAAAGGGAATGTTTATTAATCATTATTCTCATTATCACCTAAATGTGCTTCACTCATTCAATGAGCTCAACTGCCACATTATGGGCTAGAATGTGAAGTAATGATCTGCCCTACATTAGCTGAAGCCCTCCTGGTTCCCCTGGGACAAGGGATAGATTATATTGTTCTGGGTCTATGCCCATCCCTGTGTACGCTGCCAGATGCATAGGGAAGGAAAGCAAAGCCAAGACTCTGGCCATTTCCTGCCTCATTCTATCCACTTCCCTCCACTGCTATAATGCAGGTAGCTGATGCAGGGATGTAAGGGTGTGCCACTGGGCCACATTTTAACCCTATACATCTTTGAAATTTCTAAAATCTCTTTAAATGTGATTTTAAGGTCTTTTCTCTCATGATCCATTAATGAAACCAATACTTTATAAACTGTTCAGGAAGGACAGGCAGGGCAGAAAAGGTGGGGGAGTTGCATTGTATGTAAGAGAGCAGTATGATTGTTCAGAGTTCTGGTATGAAACTTCAGAAAAACCTGAGAGAGTCTCTGGATTAAGTTTAGAAGTGTGAACAACAAGATGTCGTGGTGGGAGTCTGCTATAGAGCACCAGACCGGGGGGATGAGGTGGACGGGGCTTTAATCAGGAAACTAACAGAAGTTACTAGATCACAGGCCCTGGTTCTCATGGAGAAGTTCAATCACCCCCATAACTGCTAGGAGAGCAATATAGCAATGTAACAATCCAGGAAATTTTGGAAAGCGTAGGGGACAATTTCCTTGTGCAAGTGCTGGATGAATCAACTAGGGGCAGAGCTCTTCTTGACCTGCTGCTCACAAACAGGGAAGCATTAGTAGGGGAAGCAAAAGTGGATGGGAACCTGGGAGGCAGTGACTATGAGATGGTCGAGTTCAGGATCCTGACACAGGGAAGAAAGGAGAGCAGCAGAATACGGACCCTGGACTTCAGAAAAGCAGACTTTGACTCCATCAGGGAACTGATGGGCAGGATCCCCTGGGAGAGTAACATGAGGGGACAAGGAATCCATGAGAGCTGGCTGTATTTTAAAGAATCCTTATTGAGGTTGCAGGAACAAACCATCCCGGTGTGTAGAAAGAATAGTAAATATGGCAGGCAACCAGCTTGGCTTAACCGTGAAATCCTTGCTGATCTTAAACACAAAAAGGAAGCTTACAAGAAGTGGAAGATTGGACAAATGACCAGGGAGGAGTATAAAAATATTGCTCAGGCATGCAGGAGTGAAATCAGGAAGGCCAAATCACACTTGGAGTTGCAGCTAGCAAGGGATGTTAAGAGTAACAAGAATGGTTATGTCAGGTATGTTAGCAACAGGAAGGTGGTCAGGGAAAGTGTGGGCCCCTTACTGAATGGGGGAGGCAACCTAATGACAGAGGATGTGGAAAACGCTACTGTACTCAATGCTTTTTTTGCCCCTGTCTTCACGAACAAGGTCAGCTCCCAGACTGCTTCACTGGGCAGCTCAGCATGGGGAGGAGGTGACCAGCCCTCTGTGGAGAAAGAAGTGGTTCAGGACTATTTAGAAAAGCTGGACGAGCACAAGTCCATGGGGCCGGATGCCCTCCATCTAAGGGTGCTAAAGGAGTTAGCAGATGTGATTGCAGAGCCATTGGCCATTATCTTTAAAAAATCATGGCTATCGGGGGAGGTCCCGGATGACCAGAAAAAGGCTAATGGAGTGCCCATCTTTAAAAAACGGAAGGCGGAGGATGCCAGGAACTACAGGCCAGTCAGCCTCATCTCAGTAATTGGAAAAATCATGGAGCAGGTCCTCAAGGAATCAATTTTGAAGCACTTAGAGGAGAGGAAGGGATCAGGAACAGTCAGCATGGATTCACTAAGGGCAAGTAATGCCTGACTAACCTAATTGCCTTCTATGACGAGATAGCTCGCTCTGTGGATGAGGGGAAAGCAGTGGACGTGTTAGTCCTTGACTTTAGCAAATCTTTTGATACGGTCTCCCACAGTATTCTTGCCAGCAAGTTAAAGAACCATGGGCTGGATGAATGGACTATAAGGTGGACAGAAAGCTGGCTAGATCGTCAGGCTCAAAGGGTAGTGATCAATGGCCCCGTGTCTAGTTGGCAGCCGGTATCAAGCAGAGTGCCCCAAGGGTCAGTCCTGGGGCCGGTTTTGTTCAATATCTTCATTAATAATCTGGATGCTGGCATGGATTGCACCCTCAACAAGTTTGCAAATGATACTAAAACTGGGAGGAGTGGTTGATACGCTGGAGGGTAGGGATAGAATACCTAGACAAATTAGAGGATTGGGCCAAAAGAAATCTGATGAGGTTCAACAAGGACAAGTGCAGAGTGCTGCACTTAGGACAAAAGAATCCCATGCACTGTTACAAACTAGGGATCCAGTGGCTAGGCAGCAGTTCTGCAGAAAAGGACCTAGGGGTTACAGTGGACAAGAAGCTGGATATGAGTCAACAGTGTGCCCTTGTTGCCAAGAAGGCTAACAGCATTTTGGGCTGTATAAGTAGGAACACTGCCAGCAGAACAAGGGATGTGATCATTCCCCTCTATGTGGCATTGGTGAGGCCTCATCTGGAGTGCTGTGTCCAGTTATGGGCCCCACACTACAAGAAGGATGTGGAAAAATTGGAAAGAGTCCAGCAGACGGCAACAAAAATGATTAGGAGGCTGCAGCACATGACTTATGAGGAGAGGCTGAGGGAACTGGAATTATTTAGTCAGCAGAAGAGAAGAATGAGGGGGGATTTGATAGCTGCTTTCAACTACCTGAAAGGGGGTTCCAAAGAGGATGGATCTAGACTGTTCTCAGTGGTACCAGATAACAGAACAAAGAGTAATGGTCTCAAGTTGCAGTGGGAGAGGATTAAGTTGGATATTAGGAAAAAAAATTTCACTAGGAGGGTGGTGAACCACTGGAATGGGTTACCTAGGGAGGTGGTGGAATCTCTTTCCTTAGAGGTTTTTAAGGTCAGGCTTGACAAAGCCCTGGCTGGGATGTTTTAATTGAGGATTGGTCCTGCTTTGAGCAGGGGTTTGACTAAGATGACCTCCTGAGGCTCCTTCCAACCCTGATATTCTATGATTCTATGAACATTACGCACCTTCAAAATCTCTGAAAATAAGACCACTTAGCTGGCATGTCCAAATACGGGTGTAGGTGCCTAACTTTAGGCATCCATATTTGAACATTTTGTCTTATGTCCTGTTACTGAGCCTGATCCAAAGCCCACTGAAGTCAATAGAAGTTTTTCTATTCACTTCAATGAGCTCTGGCTCAGGCCCACAGAGATCTAGCGTAAAGAGGATCTAGTTTCCATTCCTAATCATTAACACTCTGTTTCATAAAAATATAATTTGAAGAGGAAAATTAGGACCCTGATTCAGGATGATACTTAAGTATCTATGCAACTTCATGCTGACTTGCGACCAAAATAGATCTCAGCATTTCACAAAGAGCAGATACATTAGGAGAGTTCGATACATTAAAAATAGGCCCATTTCCTTCCCCTCTGCACTTACCATTCGGGCCCCAAGTTGCAGAACTGTTTCTTTTTTAAACCGGTGTCCATCATTGTCTAAGATTCTTTGCAGGTCTACCCCTAATCTTTCCATGACCATGAATCTATACCTATTAGAAAATGCACAAGTGAGGAAACTTAGTAAGAGCAGGGACACAGACAGCTTTATATCAACAAGCTCAAAACATCCTTCATTTAATTGAAAATAGATCTTCGGGCAACTATGAACCCAGCAGTGTTGACTCCAATTCACCTTGTTATTACCTTTTTCCATTGTATTCAGCCAAGCCTGTTCCCCAGAACATCGGAATTCCTAAAAATCCTATTTGTCTGAGCGTCATCCACTTTTTGACTGTCAAAATAATAATAGATAAGCCAGAATTTAAGGTAGTTTGAAAATCTACAGTTTAACTTTTGTAATTAAACTATCATTAGAATCTTTGTTGTTAAAATGAAAACACATACAGGTAACTATTTTACCTAACAGCCCAATTAAAAAGTTCAGCAAGTAACTTTCTGCAAAAGTAAAGCTCCATGTTCCTTTAATATATGCTTCTCTGCGTCATAACAACACAATAGGAATCCAATCAGTAGCTGAGAAAAACTAGATCCTTTAAAAACTTTACTTTTTGAATTTACCTTCTTGAATAAACAGTGGATCAACAAAATATGTAATTAGGCCTCAATCAAGCAGAATACTTAAGTACATGTGTAATTTTTGCTCATTTGAAATCATTGGGACTGCTATTATGAGTAAAGAGCTTGCAGGTTCAGTTCCTAAATTACTACTAAATCTTGCAAACACTTAAGCATGTGAGTAACTTCATTCCTGGAACAGTTATTGGCAGTACTAGCCTTACTAAGTAGTCCTTGCAATGTTGCTGTCCATATCCTAAAATATGGACTATGGAGAGAGGCTAGTTCTCCCTCAGGTTTGTCACCCTACTAGTCCTGATTCTATTTTCACTTACACCCGTGCGAATAAAACTAGTGTAAACCAGATCAGAATCAGTTCCACTGTCTGAATTATGCTTGATATAAAAGCTTCAAGATATCAATTGATCTAATTGGAAAAAATTACCTTTTCATTTTATTACGTTTTGCTGATATTACTTACTGTGCTCCTGTTTTGCAGCTCTCTGGTAAAACTTTAATTCAGAAAACAAAGGCCCATTCTCAAGATATTCCTATAAAGGAACAAATAAATTTGGTGTGATAAAGTGAGTTGGAGGAGGAAAAAAAAAGTTCCTAAATAACAGATTGGAAGTTCCAATTGGGTTAAAATCTACTTTAAAAAAAAAAAATACAGTATGACATTTGACAAAAGTTATTTTACATAAAATATAGCCAGTATATTGTTTTAAAAACCAATAACTTTTGTTGGCAAAACAAGCTGTTCACTGCAAATACCCAAAAGAAAACATGTAATACAGACTAACGCAAGTACTATTCAGGAAATTTAATTAATACATTTTAACTTCAATCACTGTATATTCTTAAATATGTAGTCTGATTTTTCCCCCCTCTTTCTAATGTCCATGGTTAGTAATGGAAGCACAGAACATTCCTCCAGCAAACAAATTTTGCGATGATGGAAGAATGGCACACAAAAAACATGCAATGCAACTCAATGCTCAAAATAAGAATAAATAGAAAATGCAAGAGAAAATGCTAGTACTTTAAATAATTTAGAAGTGAGATATGAACATTACCACTTTAATTACATGCACAGCATCATCTTCTACAGGAATATGAACATGAGAGGAAGCTGTAAAATCAGAGAGATGGTGATGAAACTTCCCCCTACAGTAAATATAATTGCAACTAAAGAGCAAAACATGTAGCCTTAGTCAAAACAAAAAAAAGGGGGGGGAGGGAGTGAGAGGAGAGGGGAAGGGGACATTTTCTCAAAACTGTTAGAAATGTTTTCTTTTTGAAATTTTGTCCAAATTTCAAAATTAAAAAAACTTCAACCTATTTTAATAATACTTGTATGTATTAATCCTACAGGAGAACCTCAGAGTTACGAACACCAGAGTTACAAACTGACCAGTCAACCACACACCTCATTTGGAACCAGACGTATGCAATCAGGCAGCAGCAGAGACCAAAAAAAGGACAAATATAGCATAGTACTGTGTTAAACGTACATGACCAAAAGAAAGGGAAAGTTTGAATAAAAGATTGACAAGGAAACTGTTTCTGTGCTTATTTCGTTTAAATTAAGATAGTTAAAAGCAGCATTTTTCTTCAGCATAGTAAAGTTTCAAAGCTGTATTAAGTCAATGTTCAGTTGTAAACTTTGGAAAGAACCATAAAGTTTTGTTCAGAGTTACAAACATTTCAGAGTGACAAATAAAAGACGGTTACTCACCGTTGTAACTGTTGTTCTTCGAGATGTGTTGCTCCTATCCATTCCAGTTAGGTGTGTGCGCGCCGCGTGCACGTTCGTCGGAAGATTTTTATCCTAGCAACACTCGGTGGGTCGGCTGGGCGCCCCCTGGAGTGGCGCCGCTATGGCGCAGGATATATACCCCTGCCGACCCATCCGCCCCTCAGTTCCTTCTTGCCGGCTACTCCGACAGTGGGGAAGGAGGGCGGGTCTGGAATGGATAGGAGCAACACATCTCGAAGAACAACAGTTACAACGGTGAGTAACCGTCTTTTCTTCTTCGAGTGATTGCTCCTATGCATTCCAGTTAGGTGATTCCCAAGCCTTACGTAGGCGGTGGGGTCGGAGTTAGATGTTGCAGAATGCAAAACTGCTGAGCCAAAGGCTGCATCAGCTCTGGACTCTTGGACCAATGAGGCAAAGGTGTGGACCGAGGACCAGGTAGTTGCACGACACATCCCCTGAAAGGGTATGTGAGCCAGGAAGGCAGCAGAGAAGCCTGAGCTCTGGTGGAATGTGCAGTAAGCTGGTTCTATGGAACATGGGCCAAAACACAGGAGGTGCGGATGCACAACGTCATTGAAGATGAAATCCTCTAGGAGGAGACAGGTATGCCCTTCGTCCGGTATGCCGGTACGATGAAGGTTTGGGGGCGTTACAAAAGGGCTTTGTCCGCTCGATATAGATTGCGGACGCCCTATGGACGTCTAGGGAGGGCAATTGTTGCTCTCCTTGCGATGAGTGTGGCTTCGGAAAGAAGACCGGAAGGAAGATGTCCTGGTTGATATGAGAGGCCGACACCACCTTAGGGAGGAAGGTTGGATGTGGTAACAACTGCCCTTGTCCTTGAGGAACACAGTATACCGTGGGTCCATCGTGAGAGCCTGAAGCTCGGAGACTCCTCTGGCCGATAGAAAGGCTACAAGGAAAACTGTCTTCCAGGACAGGTGTCAGCGAGCATGTTGTCAGTGGCTCGAATGGGGCAGTCATAAAACTGGTTAGAACCAGGTTGAAGACCCAGGTTTTGGCGGGGGCCAACTGGGGGGGGGGGGGTATAACGCTCCAAGCCCTTGAGGAACCTATAAACCACAAGGTGTAAGAATACGGAGTGGCCACTCTCCGCTGGGTGGAAGGGAGAGATGGCTGCCAAGTGTACCCTTAAGGAGGACCGCGCCTGGTGCTGCTGTTTGAGAGACCAGAGGTAGACCAAGATGGAATGGATCGGGACCTCGGCGGGAGAAACATTGTGCGTTACATAGCAGCAGGAGAAACGCTTCCACTCTGCCAGATACGTTAACCGAGTGGAAGATTTCCTACCACCCAGGAGAATCCTGTAGAACCGAGGCAGAACAATGTAACTCGGATCGGTTCAGCCACGCAGCAGCCATGCTGTGAGGTGCAGGGATTACAAGTCTGGGTGGTGAAGCTTGCTGTGATCCCGCGCTATGGGGTCTGGGCAAAGAGGCAGGGAAATAGGGTTGGCTACCGAAAGGGGTAGCAACCTGGTGTACCAGTGCTGCCTGGGCCACGCTGGAGCGATCATGAGCAGGTGCGCTCTGTCCCTGCGGAGTTTCAGCAGGACCCTGTGAACCAGCTGGAACAGTGGAAAAACGTACAGCCGATGGCTCATCCACGGCATCAGAAAACACCTCCAAGATCGAGCCTGGGGAGAGGCCTTGGAATGAAGAGAACTTCTCTCTCTTTTCGTTCTCGCAAGAGCGAAGAGGGCTATGCGGGGAAAGTCCCACTTCCGAAAAACGGAATGGATAATGTCCGGAGGAAACGACCACTTGTGAGACAGGAAGGATCTGCTGAGGCGATCCGCCAGCTGAAACGCCTGGTATACAAGGCAGACTGCTCTCAGCTCTCGGACATTGATGTGCAAGGCCAGCTCTTGAGCCGACCGAAGGCCATGAGTGCGAAACTGACCCAGGTGAGCACCCAGCCGAGAGATGGGGTGTCTGTCACGAGGGAAAACGAGGGGTGAATGGAACAGCATCCCTGGATACACCAGGGAGGGCGCTGACTCCCGGTCGAGGGAGCCTAGGATGCTCAGGGGGAACGAGACGACCATGAGTATGGTATCTCTGCCCGGGTGGTACACCAAGGTGAGCCACGATTGAAGTGGACGGAAGCGAAGCCTGGCATGTTTGGAAACAAACGTGCAGACAGCCATGTGACTCAGGAAACTAGGCAAGTGCGAGCCAAAGTTGTCGGGAAGGTCCGTAGACCTTGTACAATTGTTACCATCGCCTGAAACCGAGGCTGAGGTAAGAGGGCTCTGGCGAGACTGGAGTCCAGGATGGCCCCAATGAATTCTATTCCCTGTGTGGGAATCAGAGTGGATTATTCTATTGATCATCAGGCCTAGACACAGGAATAGGTCCGTGTCGATGCCCACATGACTGGTAACTTGGGCCCGGTGGTCCCTCGAATGAGCCGATCGTCTAGATACGGAGAACGTGTATCCGATGGTGGCGAAGAGAGGCGGCGACTACAGCCCTGCACTTTGAATACACTTGGGCTGTATAGAGGCCAACCGGGAGGGCCGTATACTGGAAACGACAGTAGGCCCCAAACCAGGGGTACCTTCTGTGTGGAAGAGAAATGGCGACATGAAAATACGCGCCCTTCATATCGAGGGCGGCATACCAGTCTTCGGGACCCAAGGATGGGATGACGGTCCCCATTGGGTACCATGCGGAAATTATCTGCATCGTGAACTTATTGGGGTCCCGCAGGTCTAGGATAGGTCTGAGACCTCCCTTCGCCTAGGGGATTAGGTTTCGTCCTTAGATACCTCCTGTATAGCTCCGATGAAGAGGAGCGTCCGCACCTCTTGCAAGAGGAATCGCTCGTGAGAGGGGTCCCTAAGAGGGATGAGGATGGGTAGGCTTTTGTCCCATTGGTGGTTAGAAGGAGCGCAATTTTGGCTCCTTTGAGGTCCTGATTGACGCCTACGACCGCATAAGCGACGCCTGCTGGCAAAGTCCTGTCTTTGTCTAGTCGCAGGGTAAGAGCGGTGAGGCTGGGGACGGAAAGGTCGGCGCTGAAGCACCGGCGTGTGCATGCCGAGAGAGAGCGCAAAGTGACCCTGCTGCCCTTTAGGCTTTGCAGCCTAGGGCCAGTTTTTTCAGAGAACAGGCCTTTGCCATTGAAGGGCAAGTCCTGTATAGTGTGCAGCAGCTGCGAGGGAAGGCTCGATAACTGGAGTCATGAAATGCGCCTCGTGGCAACACCCGAGGCCAGAGTCGTGGCAGCGGAGTCAGCTGCATCCAACGAGGCCTGGAGGGAAGCCCTCGCCAACTTCTTCCTTTGTTCCAGGGCATCGAACTTTTGACGGGAGTTCTGAAGAACCGACACTGTAAATTTGCCCACCGCCACCCATAGTAGCGGCTAAGCAGGGCTTGGTAGTTTGCTACACAAAGTTGCAGGGCTCCCGCCGAGTACATCTTACGGCCCAGTAAGACCATTCGCCTAGCCTCCTTGTATTTAGGGGCTGGTGCCTGCTGGCCATGGCGTTCCGTCCCATTGAGGGACTGGACGACAAGGGAGCGGGGGGGGAGATGTACATATAGGTACTCGTACCCCCTGGAGGATACCATGTACTTGCATTTCGATCAGAGGAGGGCCCGAGGAGTACCGGTATGTTCCTGCCCCCGCCTCATCTGGGGAGGAGGAAGAAGAAAGGCCAGGTACAAGCGGGTCCTGTGTGAGCTCGCGCTCCTGGACGACCACCTGATCCGTTGGGATCTGGGAGCCCGGTGGCTGAACCGGGGCTAGCTCTGTACCGGTCGGAGGGGAACGGCTAATTGTTGCCTCTGGCACCCAGAGCTCCGACGGAACGGAGCGAGATGGGACCACCGGTATGCCTCTGGCGTGGTAGTACGCCCAAGGTGACTAGAATGACCACTGATAGGTCTCCTGGAAGACTCTGGAGGGCACATCAGAAAACCGAGTACTGCGCATATGAAGTGTCCGCACGGGGCAACACTGATGCGTGGCTGGATGGCCCTGGAGGAGCTGAAAAGCCCTTGGTAGAGTCTCCCTCTCTAACTGACGTCGCTCGACGCGGCACCGGGGATCGGTACCGGGAGACATACCGGTACTGAGAACGGGACCTGCCACCGGAGCTGTGCCGGGCGGTCGACCGAGAACGCGAGGCTCGATGATCAGGAGTGGCTACGGGTGTCCCGGTGCCTGGGGCGGTGCCGGGAGCTGGATCGGTGCTGAGTGTACCGGGCCGGCGAACGGGACGCTGACCGGTGCTGCGAGTACTACTGGTACCGAAATGGAGAACGGTGCCGAGACTGCGAGCGGCGTCGGGACCTCGATCGGTGACGGGACCGAGAACGTCTGCGGGACCGCGATCGTGAACGGTGCCGCTATGCGGTGCCGACGCCGGGTGGCGTGAGCAAGACAGGCTTGCCGATAGACAATATAACCCACACCGGCGGTGCCGGGGGTTAAAGCTGCGCAGGCTCTGCCCTTGCCATCAACTCCCTCGCTGTGGAAATGTTTCCGGCGTGGAGGGAATAGGGAGCTCGACCACAGCTCGTACCGGGGAGCGTTCAGGTGCTGGACTCGACGGCTCTTGCGTGGCCGGAGTCTACGGTGCTGATAATGTCGGTGCCGCAGCAGGTACCGGTGCCGGGCAGTGCGACGTAGTAGAGCGCTCGGGCTGCGGAGCAGGCAGCTCTGACGCAGCTTAATAGCGAGCTCGACCACGGTCCGTACCCGGGAGCTTTCCAGCACCGGACTCGACGGCTCTTGCCTGGCCGGAGTTAATGGTGCGGATATTGTCGGTGCCGCGGCAGACATCAGTGCCGGGCGATCCGACTGAGCATAGCGCTCGGCTGCGGAGCAGGCGGCTCGGACGCAGCTTCATAGCGAGCTCGACCACGGTCCTTACGGGGAGCTTTCCAGCACCGGACTCGACGGCTCTTGCCTGGCCGGAGTTAATGGTGCGGATATTGTCGGTGCCGCGGCAGACATCGGTGCCGGGCGATCCGACTGAGCATAGCGCTCGGCTGCGGAGCAGGCGGCTCGGACGCAGCTTCATAGCGAGCTCGACCACGGTCCTTACGGGGAGCTTTCCAGCACCGGACTCGACGGCTCTTGCCTGGCCGGAGTTAATGGTGCGGATATTGTCGGTGCCATGGCGGACATCGGTGCCGGGCGATCCGACTGAGCATAGCGCTCGGCTGCGGAGCAGGCGGCTCGGACGCAGCAAGGATATTGTGCCTCTTCATCCTCCAGGAGAGGGATCCATGCCGAGTGGAAGCCAGCGACGGCCGGTGCCGAGAGGCCTTGGCGGTACCAGCGATCCGGTGCCGAGGGAGCGCTCCTTGAAGACTAACCAGCGCTCGGCGCCGAGAGCAGAGGAGCAAGAGCTGCCTCCCTCAGGAGCTGTTTGAGACGAAAGTCCCGCTCCCCTTTGTTCTCGGATTAAAGGCCTCACAAATGCGGCACTTATCTGTGAGGTGAGATCCCTCGAGGCACTTAGGAGAGGATCTCGTCGGCATCGGCTTGTGGCCGGCCGAGCATTATAAAACCCTGTGGACCGGGCATCGGACCCGGCACCGGGTGAGGGGAAGGGGATAAACCCCGAACCCCTGTGAAATAAATACACTATACTATACTACAAACAAATAAAGTTAACTACAACTATAAACATCTGAACTATATACTTAACGAGAGAAACTACGAGTAGCTAGGGAAGTGGAGGTCAGCTAAGCCGCGCTCCACTGTTCCAACGACTGACACGGGCGGTAAGAAGGAACTGAGGGGCGGATGGGTCGGCAGGGGTATATATCCTGCGCCATAGCGGCGCCACTCCAGGGGGCGCCCAGCCGACCCACCGAGTGTTGCTAGGATAAAAATCTTCCGACGAACGTGCACGCGGCGCGCACACACCTAACTGGAATGCATAGGAGCAATCACTCGAAGAAGAACCTTCATTCCTGTGTCTGTAACTCTGAGGTTCTACTGTACTTTCAGTGGAATGTGTCAACCCAATTTTAACTACAGAGCCACTAGAGCACCTCTAACACACACACACCAAACTTTGGTGAAACTATGTTACATTAAAATAGACTAATCTGTTTTCTCTTTCCTAAATCATTCAAGTCAGTTGGGTCTCTATGTATGCTTCCTGTCAATCTGCTGTCATGATAAAGAGACTCTAGTAGTTATGCCCTATGTCATGCTGCCAGAAGGGGTTGTCTGCTTTCCCTATTTCAATTTAATCTGGCCCATGAGCCTTCATTGCCACCCTGGAATTATTTATTTAGTCACTGATCTGAGTTGTGGAGAGTGCAGTTATAACTCATACAAAGGGGAGACCAGTGATTGTGCCTCTTAGTGCAAGAAAATTCAAAACACTAACTGAACACATTTGCCAATCACAGGCTACAAAACAGAATCCCTTTGCACAATAGGAGTCTATTTTTTTCTGACTCCGAGAGAACTCTGTTCCCTTGGATGTCACTGAAGCATACAGGGCCACATCAGGAGGAGAGGGTAAAAAACCTATTTTGTTTTAAAATTGATCTTCATAAATTTATGGAGGAGATAGTATGTTGAGATTGCCTAAAATGGCATATGGCCTATCCACAACTGCTATTAGCAGATATCTCCAGTGGCCGGAGATGGTAAACCAAAGGGGGAGGACTCTGAGTTACTGAAGCGAATTCTTTCCCAGGTGTCCCAGGGAAGATCTCCCCCAAATGCAAGATTTATCCACATTGACACATCGTTCCATCAATTGCTATTAGCCAAGATGGTCAGGGATACAATCCATGCTCTGGGTGTCCCTAAACATCTGACTGCTAGATGCTGGGACTGGATGACAGGGGATAGATCACTCAATAAATTGCCCTCTTATCTTCACTCTCTCTGAAGCACCTGGCGCCAGTCCCTATTGGAAGATAGGATACTGGCTAGATGGACCTTTGGTCTGACCCAGTATGGCTATTCTTTTTTTCTTATGCTCACTATACCTGGGGGCAGGAAGGAATTTTTCCCCAGGTCAGACTGTCAGAGACCCCAGGGTTTTTTCACTTTCCTCTGCAGCATGGTGCACAAGTCACTTGCTCGCTTGAACTAGGGTAAACGGTGGATTCTCTGTACAGGGCCGCCCGGGGGGAGGGGAGGGGCAAGAGGGGCAATTTGCCCCGGGCCCCACAGGGGCCCCCACGAGAGTTTTTCAGGGGCCCTGGAGCGGGGTCCTTCACTCGCTCCGGGGGGCCCGGAAAACTCCTGCGGGGCCGGGCCCAGGAGCTTCTTCCGCTCCCGGTCTTCGCCGGCGGGGGGTCCTTCCGCTCCGGTTCAGCTCGGTCTTCGGCAGTAATTCGGCGGCGGGGGGCCCTTCCGTTCCGGGACCCGCCACCGAAGTGCCCCGAAGACCCGCGGTGGGGGCCCCCCCGCCGCCGAATTACCGCCGAAGACCGGGCTGCACTTCGGCAGCGGGTCCCGCTTCAGCGGTAATTCGGTGGCGGGGGGGCCCCCGCCACGGGTCTTCGGGGCACTTCGGCGGCGGGTCCCGGAACGGAAGGGCCCCCCACAGCCAAAGACCCCAGGCCCCCGGAATCCTCTGGGCGGCCCTATCTCTGTAACTTGAAGTCTTTAAATCAAGATTTGAGGACTTCAGTAACTCAGCCAAAGTTTATGGGCCTATTACAGGAATGGGTGAGCGAAGTTCTGTGGCCTGCAACTTGCAGGTGGTCAGAATAGATGATCATGATGGTCCCTTCTGGCCTTAAAGTCTATGAGGGAAAGAGAAGCTAAATTTAAAAATATATATATTATACAAGTTGAAATAAAGTCTACATTCTTCACCACAATTTCCAATTACTGTGTTTAGGCAATGCAGAATTAACTCATGTCCAGAATTTCCTAGCTTTGCCCAGCGACAGCAGGCTGGGCTAAGATCTCAACATCAGCCTTAACTATGAATTCATAAAGTTTGTTGGCTTGCACCACAATCTTAATTAATCAGTCTTTCTGTGTTTAAATATGACAAGGTAACAACAGAATTTCTGGATGAACTGCAATTCCCTAGGACTGCATAGCACAACTGAATTCAGTGTGACAAAGAAACATGCCAGTTTCATTTGCCAGTTCAAATGTGCCAGCTTTAGTTTTAGCAGTTTAATTTGTGGTAGTCATGTTCAGAATATTGTGAAGTATTCACAATGGTTCTCATAAAATCAGTTTGTAGATAAAGTTTACACAGTGGAAAAGAAAAGCAGTGTATTTGGCAGTTAGAAAAAATATCCCTGTTCCTGTCCACAGCTGGTCTCTATGCTGCTGCTGGATATTTGGGAGATAAAAGCTCATTTTGGAAGCATGAATTAGCTCAAGAAACCTTTTTATTATCTTTTGCCTAGTTTTCCAGAGGATATGAAAATGTGTAGTGGTATTGTCCTCTCAGCTCTGTTTATGCAGGAATAAAACAAAACCTATTATTCAAAAATTAACATGGTACTCAAAAGCTAGGGCTAAGAACTGCAAATTAGTTTATGTTAAAGTAATGAAAAGACTAGTGAAATCCTGGCCCCATTGAAGTAAATGAGAATTTAGCCATTTACTTCAACAGGGCCAGGATTTCACTCACTGTATTTAATGTAAAGAAAGTTTTAATTTATATAAACATCCTAAAGAATCATTTTCAGAACACTGGCTTGATAATAAATAAAAGCAATCAATGGTGGCAATCATTAAAAAGATTAAATATTTACCATCTACAGTTGTTAAATTATTGTGTTATTACATATCAGAATGCCATGCAGAAACATCTAGTTTTAATAGAGCCCTTTGTATTTTTCCCCTTTTGTTTTCTTTCAATATCTCATGGAATTGATCATTTCAGTTCTTCAAGTCCTTACAGTCTAAGTTTCCTGAGGAAGGACTTCTCTGTTCGGTGATCATGATTTTATCCCATGCTCTACCATTTTCTGGATAGACTAATTTCTGAGAAGCCTTTGGAAATGGTCTCTCTCAAGTCTTCCTTTCTGAATTTGGGGTTCTATTAAGCAGATACACAGGCATTTAAAGTAGAATCTTGTGGATTTGGATTCCATGGCACCTGGCTAAGCTATTCAGCAGAAAACTGAGCTCCACTGCAAAATTATTTAGTGGGGCATCTGCAAATGCTTCCAGTACAACACAGTTCTGGTGAAAATTTTATTATAATTTCTGTCATTTTTTCATGAAACTTTAATCCTAATTCACCAGAGCCAAAATTTTGCCTTCCAGAGCTATGGAAGACACTGTCTGACTTTCAAAGATAATCTAGCTCTGAGCTGGAGTAGATACGACATATCCTTTAACCTCAGGAACAAAAGCCATTTCAGCATTCTTGAATGGGAATCCAGGCCCTTAACTCTTAAACTTGATGCACGCATTGGTTTACAGAATGACTGCACTCCTGCTCATCTGCAAGCCTGACACTGTGACCACTCAGAAGGTACTATGCCAGTTTCAATAGGGCATAGGTGCCAATCAAAAATGGTTTTAGAGGGGCAGCCTGCATATTGCAGCAAATGCCATATCTTAGGGCAGAACTTCCTCCTGTTATCATGTAATGCCAAATTAGGGACACATGTTTCATGGCATGATATCACATTGCATCTGTAAATGCTCATGGCCATCAAAGAACGCATTTCTGCTGATTCTCCTCCTTCTCCTTACTTTGTATATATCTTTCTCATGATTTGCTACAAACTCAACATATCCTTGGCAATCTCTATCATAAGAATCTCAATAGTAGAGTATTATACCTTTAGGAAATCATGTGGGAAGTAGCCTATAGCTGGACCTCTTTTCTACCCATATCTTAACACATACAAAAAAAGCTATACTTACAGTAACATCCGACCTCCCTACTCCTAACTACCATCTAGAAATGGACCAGAAATCGCTATGCCTTCACCTCTCATCTTGGGAGTGAAGACTTATTTTATGATGTAACCATCTAATGAATATGTGCAAAGGAAGTATGAGCATTGGCAGAGGTGAGGAAGGAAATTTCCAGCTTGTACATGGATGGTGAAATGCAAAGCATACTTAACAATGATATTGGAACCTTAACTGAGTATTGTGTGATGTTTCTGCATTTAAATTTTCAGCCCTAACTGTGTAATAAAGGACTCATTGCCATTGGAAATCAAGAATGATTTATGTAAAGACCAGCATCAATCACTAGCCATGATAAGGAAGATAAATGAGTATCTGGTATTCTCTCTCACTTGCACCCTTCTAAACTCGTTTAATTCTCCCACGTACTGCCACTATTCCCTAAAGGACTTTAAACTGGGCATTGTATCACGGAAATGCTGTATTGTTCCCTGTTTGCTTTGCTTTTCTCCCTCCCGTCAAATGAACAGGAATATTCTGTCTGAGCTCTATCATAGTAAGCCATTGGTAGAGTGTAGGTAACAGAAGGAAAACTCTAATATGGAGCAGCCTAGGTAGGACAGGCTCGTGAACCATAGCACTCTCCCTTGGCATAAGCAGTAGCTTAAAACTGATTCAGAAGAACACTTCTAGACAGTTTCAAATTGCTTCCAGCAATGGAGGGAAGCTCTGCTCTCCAGAAGCATAGGGAGGAACCACATTGCTGGTAAGACTTCTGCTGTTAAGGGGGCTTCTAGAGAGATGTGAAAATTAAGAGGAAGAAGCAAGACAATGAAGGAAAAGAAGTTGCAGAGCAAACAGGACACTTAAAAGTGAAGGCAGAAATATCTGAAAAGGAGAGCATAAAGGGCAAACACTGGCACTTTTCTACTTAGAAAAGATTAGGTGTCATATTCCTAAACGGCTGAATCCAAGTGCATCATCGAATCCAAGAGCTCAGGGACAGTAAATAGCTTTCCACAGCTTTGATTTAGTGAACAAAGCCTTCCAGGAAATGCATCTTTGGTAAATATATGTTGCAGAAGTAGTATAAAATTTTTCAAGTACATTGTTAAAGCTTAATGGAGTATGGCGTACACTTAATGGGGAATTAAGCTGTAACAATGCACATCAAAAACTTTATACTACTGCTGTAAAACTACTTATTAAAAGATACAGCCAGCAAAATTAACCTTCATTTTTATAAAATAGCTGTGCTGTTCACATTTCGCAGACATTCAAACCTAGCATATCCCACTGAGTGGCCCATTTTGTTCAGTTCTCTAGAATTTCCTCTGGATTAGCTCCTCATTTCAAGTTTAATAGTCACTCCGCAACATACAGAACTCTACTCCTCTCAAGAAAGGGGTGAAAAAGACATCTCTCAGACACAGGACTACCTAAACGAGACCTAGTACTTATTCATTAGTATGTCCTTCTAAGGAACTGGCCATGTGAAGTGCTCAGAACTCTTGAACACCACTAAAGACAATGGGATTAAAGAGTGCTCAAATCTTTGCAGAATCAGGCCCAAACTGAGCAGCTGGCTGGTGTTCTTTCAGACAGAATGCCTGTCATAGCTAGGGCCCTACCAAAGCCACACTTCATTTTGGTCATCCAGTCATAGGATTTTAAAAATCACAAATTTCATGATTTCAACTATTTAAATCTGAAATTTCACAGTGTTGTAATTGTAGGGTCCTGATCCAAAAAGGAGTTGTGTGGGGGGGGGGGGGTTTGCAAGGTTATTGTAAGGGGGGTTGTAGTACGGCTACCCTTACTTCTGTGCTGCTTCTGGCAGCGGCGCTGCCTTCAGAGCTGGGCAGCCAGAGAGCGGCGGCTGCTGGCCAGGAGCCCAGCTCTCAAGGCAGAGCCCCCACCACCACCAGCAGCAGCGCAGAAGTCAGGATGGCATGGTATGATATTGCCCCCCCTTACTGCTGCGCTGCTGCCTGCAGAGCTTGGCCCTCAGTCAGCAGTCACCACACTCTGGCTGCCCAGCTCTGAAGGCAGCAACACAGAAGGGTGGCATAGTATAGTATTGCCACTCTTAATTCTGTGCTGCTGCTGGCAAGGCGCTGCCTTCAGAGCTGGGTGCCCAGCCAACAGCGGCCGCTCTCCAACTACCCAGCTCTGAAGGCAGCGCAGAAGTAAGGGTGGCAATACTGCAAGCCCCTAAAATAACCTTATGCCCCCTAGCCCCCCCCGCAACTCCCTTTTGGGTCAGGACCCCCAATTTGAGTAACACTGGTCTCCCCCGTGAAATCTGTATAGTATAGGACAGTGGTCCCCAACCTTTTTCATCCGGCGGGTGCCAGACGATGAGCCATGGAGGACCGTGGCAGCGGAAAAGCATCTGCTGAAATGCTGCTGAGAAGCGGCAATGTCAATGACGTCGCCGCCGAAATACCGCCGACAAGCAGCGTCATCCAGAGATGTTGCCACCAAAATGCCGCCGAAAATGGCGCATTTCGGCAGCGACATCAATGGATGACGCTGCTTGTCGGCGGCATTTCGGCGGATGCTCGTCTGCCGGCCAGTACGTGGGCACACTTAGACGCCCTGGCGGGCGCCATGGTGCTCACAGGCACCGCGTTGGGGACCCCGGTATAGGGTAAAAGCACACAAAAGACAGATTTCACAGTCCACAGCACGTTTTTCATGGCCGTGAATTTGATAGGGGCCTAGTTATAATGAATATGAGAAATAAGCTTCCTTGTTTTGGACCTTTCTTTACAGCACAGAGTCAATCTGATCCAGTTCCTATTTCAGCTGACTTATGCACTGCTGAATCAATCTGCTATGTTCCTCTTTCTAATTTCTGTGTTCCAAGGGGAACCAAGCCTCTAACTTAGTGCCATATCCAGTACCAGGTCTCCGTTCTGAGAGAAAGCAGAGGCAAACAACGACTTTTGCAAAGATTCTAACAAACAGCTGTATTTTTTCCGGCTATTTCTGCTATACTCATTAGGAACACAAAACCAAAATATACAAGGGCCCTAGTATCATTCCATATCACTCTTCTGGCTGCTCTCTGCCTCAGCATGGTGGGATTCAAACAACAATACACCACAATAGTTGAAGTCATCTGTGGTCCGTGTGGTCAGAAAGAAATCCAGTAAAATCTGCATGAAACATGTACCAATCTGCATACACTATACCATTTACAAGGTCTTTTATGGTTTTCCTGTAATAGGAAATACCCTAGTAGATTTGGTACACAATTAATGTTTTTTTGCTTTAGACTGAGAATTACTTACACTGAATTATTCCTTGTTCACTGTTGCACCAGATGTTCTAAACATGTGCCCTCCGAGAATAATCTGGGTTCCACCAGAGAAAAGTGTTGTAAAACAAACAAAACCACATTCTCACTTCAGTTTCCCCTCATCACTACATCAGAGTACCAGGAATCAGTCTCACTTCTCTGTGGGAACCTTTGTAAGTTTCCATTTCCCTCCCCTTCCATTACTTTCTTTTTCCCCCTCCCAACAAATAATTCTTGACTAGCAATTTCAGGAGGCACCTTGACTTCATTCCAATTGCTCATGCTGGGGTATATTTTCTTATGGTAATGCTTCCTGTATATGCTCTAGACCAGGGGTCGGCAACCTTTCAGAAGTGGTGTGCTGAGTCTTCATTTATTCACTCTAATTTAAGGTTTTGCGTGCCAGTAATACATTTTAACGTTTTTAGAAGGTCTCTTTCTATGAGCCTATAATATATAACTAAACTATTGTAAAGTAAATAAGGTTTTTTAAATGTTTAAGAAGCTTCATTTAAAATTAAATTAAAATGCAGAGCCCCCCGGACCGGTGGCCAGGACTCGGGCAGTGTGAATGCCACTGAAAATCGACTTGTGTGCCGCCTTTGGCACAGGTGCCATAGGTTGCCTACCCCTGCTCAAGACATAGGATCTCTCCAAGGCAACTGATTGATGTTTAAGAGAAGGTCATAAAAGATATCACGTACATCAAAAGAAAAATGTAAATATCAAAACTGCTCTGTCCCTCACCTCTTCTGTGACTGCACATTTCTGAGGGGCCTTGGTTATTGATCTCACCCTAGGAAGGCTATGAATAGAATTCTATAGAATGGAAAGAGACAGAGAGATGACAACTAGGATTTTTTTTTCTTTTCTTGGCCTTGAGCAACAGATGCTGATCAAGCACCTCCCAAAAGAGTGTATTAAGAAAGATTAATATTAAGAGAGAATATTATTGGACAGTGGTGGATTAAAGCAGAGTTTGTCTGCTTCTTCTTTTACTAATGGAATATACAGGGAAGCAAAGGACTGGGGTGAAATATGTCTTAATGTGGATTAAACTGGGCATCTTTTGGAGAAGTGTCAAGCACATATTAGTTTGTCTCTGTATGCTTAAAGAATTGGCAAGTAGTACAGGACTGAATGTATGGAGAGCAATTAGAAGCAGTGGTTTTTAGGTTGCTAATGAAATCCTCTCTCTCTCTCCTCCTCTCCCCTGTGCAGCCATACAGTGGAATGGATGCCATCCTCTTTTCCATTCTAGAAAGCAGGACATCTTGGTTAATGGCAGTCTTGTTCATAGTTTTTCTTTTCAGTTTCTTGTGACTGAAATTGTAGATATCAGAGTGTGCAGATCAGATGGATGATTTTTGCTATAATTTACAACCACCATTGCTGATGGTACAGTAAGGTTTTAAGGCATCCATTTTATTTAGAGCACTAACATACCAGTCATCGGTAGAACCAGTCTCCAAGAAGTAAAATATGGGTTTTCACGACTGTGCACAGTCACTATTCAGCTCTGTGCTTCGCCACACCAAACACAAGGACAAAATATGGAGGAATTCAGCTCAGTCCCTGCTGTTCCTGAGCAGCAAAAGAAATATCTGGAACAAGGACATTGCCTGTCAGATAGAACAGGAAAAATGCAAGAGACACTACTGCATCTATCAAGAAAACAGTGGCACATACAAATGCCTATATTTATGACTGAATAGGATGTAACAAACACCCATAAGTCCTACAGAAAGTAAAAACTTGTTCCACATTCATCAAGGCTCCAAGCCTGCAATTTTCTCCATGTGGGTAAACTTCTGTGCTTCTGCTTCCAGTGCAGCTCTGCATGGGCAGAGAGGATCCACCCATGCAGAAGAAATTGCAGTTAAAAAGACAAAAGAACTGAGAAATAAGTCATTTTGTATATGGTGCTTGTTCTCATGAAAAACTGACTTGTTCCAGTGGTCTAGAAACCATGCAACAAGGAAAGCTTGTGCTGTCCCCAAACGTATTAGCATATCGTCTTCTGACAAAGCAATTTGTATTAGCTAAACATCATAGCACATAAACAGAAAGAGTGGAAAAAAGAAAATAAAGTGGCACAAAGTATGGATGCCAAAAAAAACCCAACAAAACAAACAAAAAAAAACAATTACACTTTCCATGACAAAATAAATGGAGAAAATTAAAAAGATACAACAGATCTTTTTATGTGCAATGCACATTCAATCCGTGTATTGAAGTGGCTTGATAAGCAGGTTCTGAATATTAATACCCCAAGTCTGGAAACACTAGTTAACATACCACTATCTAACTTAAGAAGAGCAGGTTTGCCTTTTGGGATGATGGGTTGTACTAGTGTTGCTATTCAGGACTAATTCTTCACTGCTGTCTCGGTACAAGCTCAATGTAGTTCCTGACAGATTTTCATTGTAGACTAGTTCCCATATTTATTCTGCATGTGTGGGGTACAGGAAAAGTCCATCATGCTGCCTTGTAAACAGATTTTTCTCTTTTTATAGAGACCAACGTTAGCAATTTACACGTGTATATATAAAATGATCCCAAAGTGTTTTACAAACTATTTATCAGACTCACTTATTCCCCACTGAAAAGCAGCTACCTCTGGATAAAATCTGTTGAAGAGCATGCAGCTATATTATGCAATTTTGGACAAGTGAAGAATACCATTTTCAGCTGCTATAAAATGTCTTAGTTATATAATGACCAAAAGCTCTGCATCTTGATTGTATGTCTCAGCTGAAAGATGGCACCTTCAACAGCCAATGCCCCCAACAGCACTTTGGAGCACTGATCAGTACTGACTCAACAGACAGAGGGGTAGCTGTGTTAGTCTGGATCTGTAAAAGCAGCAAAGAGTCTATAAGGTGCCACAGGACTCTTTGCTGCTTTGACTCAAGTTACTGCCACATACTGAATCACCATGTCCTACAGCACTTACTATTGGTGCTTTCTGGCAATCTTCTACTCAAGTATTGCCTCGCATGTGCCCAAGGTATATGCTTCACTCTGCAGGTTATACAAACAGTATACAATCTAGGAAAGAATCATGCAGTTCCTTCAGCAAAACTTCCCAATAACCTGAGCATTCAGCTGAGTGCTGTTTAAGACAGTGAAACACATTCTGGCACCTCTTGTTTCTTTTTCTTTTAACCATTTTGTTTTAAAGGATAAAGTAGTTCAGACACTCACAGAAATACTCTAGTAATTAACACTCATGCTTTACCTAAATAGATCAATCCAAATCCTCCCTGGCCAATTATATTGCCCAACCTCCACTCTTTTCCTTCAGTGTCTTTCATTATCATTCCTTTGGGAAGGGGAACAGGGAGCTTGCTTTTTCCACGCCCTTTAGGTGGCATCACACCTTGAAAGAAAAGAAAAGAAAATGAAATCTTACAATTCCCTTGTTCCAAAACGAATATCATAGTTAAGTCCGCCACAGCCTGGCACCTGGGTAATACCTTCTCCCTGTGCAAAGAAGGATTAAAATGCTACCAAATGAGAATGGTAGTGTTTTATTCCACTTCAAGTGGAGTCAAGGCCTAGACAACGAGGGGGACAGTCCCATTCAAGCAACATTATTACTCGGTGAGCGGCTAAGGCAGAGGGACGGAAGAAAAGTTGCACTGAAAGAATCTACAACCATGCAACCTGGCATGAGTCCACAGTACAATCTTTAAACAATGCATTGGTAGTTTAGGAATATGCACCATTATAAAAATAATCAATGGACTCCAGAACAACCACCTGACTCTGCACTCCATTCTTTATTAAGCTCAGTGAGTTGAGATACAACAGCAGGGGTGGCTTTGGGGGGTCTAAACATCTGGTTTGAAATACCAAGACCCCACTCTGGAACCAGGTGTTCAAAGACTGGCAGGCCTGACTGAGCGGGAGCCCTTTATCCTTTTGAGCTAGATAAATTGGGATCGGTGCAATTTACAGCAAAGTGGGACTTTCACACAAGCCCCGAGTGTTTACAGTACCTAGTTCCTGCTGGAAGGGGGATTTTTCAGACATCACTCTCAAAGCACTTTACGCAGGTGGCTGGTGCTAGGTCTCTTGCCCCTTTGGCCTGAGTGGTTCACTTAGCCCACCCCCACAGCCGCACGGGATGGCGAGCGCAGCCGGGGAGACTAACAGCTGCCGAGGCAGAACAGATCGGCTAAAGGAGATGGCAGCAGACTGGGAACGGCTGCCCAGGAGCTCCTACTCCAGGCGATTTCCCGACAACTCCCCCAGCTTCCCTCCCCCTGCAGCCTTGCTCAGGCCGCCCCAGGCGCCCCCCGACAACCTGCCCCCCCACCCCGGCTCCCCCACCTCGTTTCGGAGGGTTGCTCCTGTTCTCCCCCCTCCCGATCCCTGCACCTACTGGGGGAGCCCTCGCGGGCTTCTTCTCCGGGGCGCCGCAGCAGCCGCGGACTCTTCCCAGGCCGGTCCGATCCGCGCAGCCCCACCAGCTCCCCGAGAGACTAACCGGCCCAGGCTCCCGCCCCGAGCCCGGCGCCTCTCGCCCTCCCCGGGGCCGCGGCGCCAAGGAGCAGCGGCCGGAGGCGCCCAGGAGCTGGCGCGCGTGGCAGCCCGCGGCCCGGCAGTCACAGGGCGGTGAATGGCAGCAGCCGGCGGGCGGGCGGGCCGCGCTGGGTGTGGCTCGGAGGAGCGGGCTCGGCTTCCTGTGGGATCGCCCCGGTGCCCGGCGACGGCAGGCAGGGGAAGTGCATGTGAGCGAGAAGCCGCGTTTCAGCGGGAGAGACTCAGGCTCAGCTCCGCCCAGGAGACTGCGAGGTGCCCGCCCGCCCGAGAGGGGCGTTCAAGGGGCTTGATTGCCAAATAATGGGTGTCTAGGGTGACCAGATGTCCCGATTTTATAAGGACAGTCCCGATGTTTGGGTCTTTTTCTTATATAGGCTCCTCTTACCCCCACCCCCCCACCCCTGCCCCGATTTTTCACACTTGCTGGCTGGTCACCCTATGGGTGTCATACCTCAGATTGGACAGACACCAGGGCTGGCTCCCGGCCCCAGCACGCCAAGCGCGTGCTTGGGGCGGCTTGCCGCGGGGGGGGCGCTCTGCCTGTAGCCAGGCGGCTCCGGTGGACCTCCCGCAGGCGTCCCCCGACCAGCGGACCCTCCGCAGGCACGTCTGCAGGAGGTCCACCGGAGCTGCAGGACCGGTGACCACCAGAGCGCCCCCCTGCGGCGTGCCGCCGTGATTGGGGCGGCGAAATTGCTAGAGCCGCCCCTGACGGACGCACTCTGAACATGCCCCGCTTCAGCTTGATAGTCCAAGTATTAAACCAATATTAAAGAATGAAATAAAGTGTTTTGGGGCCACATGTTCCCAGCCCATGGAAGCCAGGGTGAGAGGAAGAAGCTTTGAGTGATGCTTCTGTCATCAATGCACACACTTTCTAGAAGTGTCGTAGTTGGTAACTAGGACTCCATTGTAACGAATTCTTACCTCAGTGGTGACTGTATAAGGAGGTGTAAGGTGTGGCACATACTACAAGTATTTTTTGAAGGGAGCAGGAGAAGGATCCTTATAGAAACCAAAGAGTAAAATTAGCAAGAAACTACATGAAAAAAATCTTGTTAAATCTTAATACGGAGAAATGATATGTTTTCCCAAAAAACAAAACTTCTGATTGTGTTGCTGATTTTTTCCTCTTATGAAAAAAATGAGAATTGGGGGTGATTTTAATTCACTTCCTTGGAAATAAGGACAGTTTTATGAGCATTGTGAAATCAGCGAATTCGTGGAAAGTTGGGGTTTAATGTAAAACTCTGAACTCCAAAACTATCTGTAAACTCTCTTGAGCTTTTGACTCATGATGAACAAGGATAATGTCACAAAATGAAAACAGGTTCTGCAAAAGAAGAGCTATATTTAAAATAGTTGTTGGAAACCAAAAGCAAAAGTGAAACTACAAGTAAAGACACAAGGATCTTACTCATTGCTAATGAAGACTGCATATGCAGCCTTCACCTATTTTTGTATACTGTATTCAAGTCAGACTGCATAGACTCTTGAAGTGACTCATTTAGCCACGTAGAGGCTTGCATAGCTGCATATATAGCTGAGGTTTAGGGTCTTCACTGGTTTCAAATGAAAAGCTTGCCATATAATTTTCTTATATAACTAAAAGAAACTGCAGATTTATGGATACAACTCCGTCCAAAGCCAAGATCATTGAAATCACTCCCAGTTTTGGTATCATGTAAACATTTGACTTGTACAATTTAAGATTACAGTGAAGTATAAAAAAGGATAGAATATCTCTTTTTAAACAGGGAATAGGGCTGAATTTGGTTTTAAATGAGACATATGGCTGAAGTTGATTTTAAATAGGGAACAGGACCAAATTTTAAGCAAGTTTTTATGTGTTTATCTTTTGACTGCTAAAATAGTCCATTCACTACAGCAAGACTGAATTTTTCAGGGCAGCCCGGGGGGGGGGGGGGGAGGCAAGTGGGGCAATTTGCCCCAGGCCCCACAAGACTATAGTATTCTATAGTATTGCAACTTTTTTTTTATGGAAGGGGCCCCCAAAATTGCTATGCCCGAGACCCCTGAATCCTCTCCCCAGTCCTCACTCACTTTCCCAGGGCTGGGGCAGGGGGTTAGGGTGCGGGAGGGGGTAAGGGCTCCAGCTGGGGATGCAGGCTCTGGGGTAGGGCTTTGGGATGCAGGAGGGGGCTCCACACTGGGGGGTGGGGCTAGGGGTTCAGAATGTGGGAGGGGGCTCAGGGCTGGGGCAGAGGGTTGGGGTGTGGAGGGGTGAGGTCTCTGGTGGGGGGATGGGCTCTGGGCTGGGGCAGCAGCTGGGGATGAGGGCTTTGGGGTGCAGGAGGGTGTTCCAGGTTTGGGGGGAGCTCAGGGCTGGGGCAGGGGGTTGGGGCTCGGGGTTGGGGTGTGGGCTTACCTCGGGCGGCTCCCGGTCAGTGGCGCAGCAGGGCTAAGGCAGGCTTCCTGCCTGTCCTGACACCACGTTGCGCGTGCCCTGGAAGTGGCCAGCAGGATGTCAGACTAGATGATCATAATGGTCCCTTCTGACCTTAAAGTCTATGAGGTCCGGTGCTAGTAGGCAATGGGGCGGGGCAGGGCAGGGCAGGAGGCTCCTCATGCTGCTCTTGACCACAGGCACCGCCCCCCCGACCAAGCAGGTGGCAGTGCACAGAGCCCAGTGGCTCCCCACCATTTCCAGGGCACAGCACAGTGCCAGGACAGGTAGGGACTAGCCCACCTTAGCACTGCAGCACCTCTGACAGGACCTTTAATGGCCCAGTCAGCGGTGCTCAACACAGCTGCCAGTGTCCCTTTTCAACAGGGTATTCCGGTTGAAAACCGGACACTTGGTCACCCTAGTTCCTGGACATACGAGCTTATTCCTCAAAGGGGTTAACCTTACTATGTTCATTTCAGATTCACCCATGATTGAATAGCTATTGCCATATTGCACCATAATATTGGGGTCTTAAAGAAGTGCATTCCGTGGTGCTCCTCCAAAGAATGAGGGATTTCACAAACATGTTTGCTTGATAGGGAGAAAAGGTGGAAAGACTAAAAATAAGCATATGTCTGTTTATAAACAGACAACTGAAGAAATAAAAATAGGATTTTATCTAGTGGTAGCTCTGCTCAAATGGGAAGCTAATGTAAGGCTACACACCCAGTAAGTGGTTCTTTGCTCTACTATGTGGAAAGAGGACGCAAAGAAAAAGTTCTTCCCTGGCTACACTAGACTGGAGACAGCTCATGATCCTATTAGCAAGCTCCCACCCTGGTATTATCCTGTCTCCTAAGAAACTTGATCCCCCAACAGTCAAGTCAAGGGTATCTACCCCTTTTCCTCTAAGCTGCTGCCGCAGAGAGACAGTGGCCAGCTGTTCAAAGTAGAGGTCTGATGTTATCCTAGACATGTTTCTTCAGGGAAAGCTAATTATGAAGGAATCTGCTTCCCTCTCAAGAGAGCTGAGGCAGAGAGGCTACCATGAAAGAGTGTCCCTGCAGGAGAAGAGGTGTGCACCGGTGAGAGAGTGAAAATATATGCTGCTTGGATTTTCTCTTATAATCAGAATTTACTAAGAACAAATTATCCCAAGCCAGCTTCTTTGACAGGTAACTGGTTTGGTGGATGGGGGAAATGCGGTGGACATAATATACCTGGACTTAAGCAAGGCTTTTGACATAGTCCCACATGACATTCTCATACGTCAGCTGGAGAAATGTGGGCTTAGTAGAATTACGATTAAGTGGATACATAATTGGTTAAACAACCAAAAAGCGTAATTATTAATGGAATGTCAGATTGAAAGAAGGTCGCAAGTGGGGTTGGATCTGTTTTGGGTCCAGTGTTATTTAACATATTTATTAATGACTTGGATACAGGACCGTTGTAACCACTAGGTGAACTAGGCGGCCGACTAGGGGCGCCAAGATTTGGGGGTGCCAAAAAGTGGTGTCCAGCTTTACAGGAGTCAGCTGAGTGGGGCAGGGCAGGGAGCAAGGCCTCCATAACAAACTTGTCCCCACAGTGAGGGGCGCCACGCAGGACGGTCAGTGGTGGAGCAAGGAGGAGACAGCTGGCCAGGTGCGGTGACCAGTGCGGCTAAGGGACAGAGCTGTTGGGAGAAGCAGGATGTGGTCCTGAGCTCAGGTGAGGTTTGCCCTCCAGCGCGCCGCACCTGGGGCCAGGCACAGCTGCCTCCCCGGGGCGAGGGCAAGTGAAACTAAACCCAGCAGCATGACGGAGGGGAAAGGGCTGGTGCAGGTGCCGCTTCCAAACACTGACCCCCCCAGTGGCACTGTGCCAATGCAGGGAGCCGGCCCTGATCCCCAGGGAGATCCTCACCTGCTCCCTGGGAGAGCCTGGCTCTGCCCTCCTTGTCCCTGGGTACCCCCCACCAGAGGGTGAAGTACTCAGAGCCTGGGAAAATTTAGAGACCCTGCAAGCTGGGGGTATTCTCAGCCTCCTCCTTGCTCATAGGTTCCTCTGGGCCAGAAGGGACTGTTGTGATAATCTCCTCTGACCCCCTTGCATTAATTCTAATGAACAATGCCACATTATGCAGCATTCATCTTTGAAAGTTTATAATAAGCAATGCTCCAGGATGAGGGGAGAGAAAGGGGAGGGCACAAGGTGGAAGTTTCGCCTAGGGCGCAAAATATCCTTGCGCCAGCCCTGCTTGGATGTAGGACTAGAGAGCATACTGATCAACTTTGCAGATGACACAAAGCTAGGGGGAGTTGCAAATACTTTTGAGGATAAAGCTAAAATTCAAAGGGATCTTGATAAATTGGGGAACTGGGCTATAGACAAGAAAATGAAATTCAAGAAAGATAAATGTCAGGTGCAACACTTAGGGAAGAAAAACCAAATGTACAAATACAGAATGGAGGATTATTGGTTTGGCAGCACCACTGCTGAGAAAGATCTGGGGGTGCACAACCTCAACATGAGTCAACAATGCAATGTTGTTGCAAAAAAATAATAAATGGAATTTTGGGATGCATTAACAGAGGCATAACATGCAAGTGACATGAGGCAATATTGCTGCTCTACTTAGAGTATCAGCTGTGTCCTGTTTTGGTCACTGCTGTATAGAAAGGATATAGAGAAACTGGAAAGGCTCTAGAGGCAAGTGACAAAGATGATCAAAGGGATGGAATGCAAGTCATGTGAGCAAAGGCTGAAGGAACTGGGTATGTTTAGTTTGGAAAAGAAGAGATTTAAGAGGGGACATGATAGCCATTTTCAAATACTTGAAAGGCTGCCATAAAAAGATGGAGAAAAAAATATTTTGTCTTGCCATGGAGGGCAGGACAAGCGGCAATGGGTTCAAACTACAGCATAGCAGATTTAGACTAAATCTCAGAAAAAGCTTCCTAACGAAAAACAGTAGGACAATGGAACAAAACTGCTTAGGGAAGTTGTGGACGTTCCTTCCCTGGAGATTTTCAAAAAGAGACTGGATAGCCATCAGTCTTGGATGTTTTAGACACAACAAATCCTGCATCTTGTCATGGAGTTAGACTAGATGACTCTTGTGGTCCCTTCTATGGTTCTATGAGTTTATGAGTCTATCACAAATATTTGCTTTTCATGTTTTACCGGTATTAGTTGGAGGTAGGGGAGCAACCATCCATTTTAGGATTCAATTTACAGCAGCAGCTGCACTATAACTGGAAGTTCCTTATGCTAGACCTGTCAGTCATGCAATGTACCAACAGTGCTATCTGTTGTGGTGTGACTTTCCCCTTTGCTTTAGTTGCATACTGTAGAGGAGCGGACTCACCCCTGCGGCGCCTCCTGCTGGTGACTTCTGGGAATTAGCTCAATTCAGCTCTAGAGCACCCTCTGCAGGCCAGTGATCTGCCTGTCCTCTTGGCCCCTGTGTCCCTCCCTGGACCCAGTGCCCTTTTACATGGGGTGCTGCCCCCTGGCAGTAACCCCTTTCTCTCAGGGTCTCCCCTCCCCAGGGAACCCCCACCCTCTATCCCCACCTTGCCTCAGTATATGGCTACTGCCAGTCATTGTCTAGCCCCACACCCTGGGGCAGACTGTAGTATCAGCCTACTCATCACTGTCAAGGAGGTTTTGGACCTGCTGCCTTGGGCTACCCAGGGCTGCCCTCTGCAAACCCCAGTACCTGTTAGCCCAATGCTAGGCCGCAGCCTGGGGCTTTCCAGGCTAGAGCTCCCCAGCTACTCTGCCTTTTCCCAGCCCTGCTCCCCTCAGGTACCTTACATCCAGCTCCCTGCAGCCAGGCCCATCTCCCTCTATAGCTAACAAGAGAGGCTGTCTTGGCTTCTGGCTCACAGCCTCTTATAGGGGCCAGCTGGGCCTGATTGGAGCATGGCCACAGCTGAGCCTACTTTCCCCAATCAGCCCAGGCTTCTTGCCCCAGCCTAAAGGCTGATTTCTCCAGCCACAGCCCCTTCTCAGGGCTGTTTTTAACCCCTTCAGGGCAGGAGCAGGGGTCCACCCTGCTACACATACATTTAACATCCAGCTGGAGTGAGATACTGAGGCTCTAACTGAATATGGGGTGGGGTGGATAGAGGTGGGGAGAAGGATAGGCTATTGTCTATTTGCTGTATACCTTCACCTATTTTCTACGTATTGTTGCTGAGGTTATTGATTACCTAGAGTTTTTGTAAATCTGCACTTTTTAGAAATGTCGCTCTCTTCTGCCCCACACATGTAGAGGCAGGAAGCATCATGTGGTGCTTTTTAGTTTACTTATCTAGAGTGCACCACTTTTGGCTAAATATTTACAGGTTAAGTACTTAGGACGTCCCACTGAAGACCCGATTCTGTAGTTTCCCTATTCTTCAAATAATACCCATTCATTTCAAAGAGTCCCAGTGAGATGGGTCCTGGGCTTGGTATATCTCTGCAATTGATTCCAGTGAGACTACTTACAGAGTAAATTACTGCTGAACATGTGGTAATCCATGTCATTGGTTTTTAAGAAGAGATTAACATCAGGGATGATCTAGGTATACTATCTAGGTGTCTTGATGCAGGAGCATTGACTAGATGACCTTCTGAGGTCCCTTCCAGCCCTATATTTGTATGATTCTCTGAGAAAGGATGTCAGAATTGAGACCTGAATTAGAAAGTATTGTTAGACCATGGGCATAGAAATGTTGGTGATGCCCTAGTAGACCTTTGCACAGATCAAAACTCCTGACAAAAGGTTTTATTATGTGTCTTAAATTGTCCATTGTGGCATTTTCCATCTGTGTGGCATGTTAGGGATGATTAATCAGACCAACGTTTGGATATTTGCTTTTGGGAGTCCTAGTATATTCAAACCCCAAATATGGGTATCATTCAACAATCCCCACCCCACTTTGCCCTCTTTAGGCCTATCTGCCCATCTGCTGCAAGGGTGAGTGGCTCTCACCAGCTCCTCTGTAGGGCCACAGCTGGGATAATCTCTTTTGTATCACCAGAGAAAGGAAATGATGATCTTAGACTCATAGACTTTGAGGCGAGAAGGGACAATCATGATCATCTAGTCTGACCTCCTGCACCTTGCAGGCCACAGAACCCCACCCACCCACTCCTGAAATAGTTCCATAATCTCTGGCCGTGTTACTGAAGTCTTCAAAACATGATTTAAATAATCCAAGTTACAAAGAATCCACCATTTATACTAGTTTTAACCTGCAAGCGGCCCATACCCCATGCTGTAGAGGAAGGCGAATAAACCCTAGAGTCTTGTAAAAAGGACAGGACCGTGAGTCAAAAAAATATTTTCTATTTGTTACTCTGTCACAGTTGACCTTGGGCAAGTCACTTAATTTTTCTGTGGCTCATTTTCCCTTCTGTAAAACAAGAATGCTAATATCCACCTCACAGAACATTCAGTAATTAATGTTTATTAATGTTTATGTAACAACTCCCTTGTCTGCAAAGTGAAAACACAGAACTGGACTGCTGGTATGAACCTTTTCCAAATGAACGAAAGGACCCGGGTAAACTTTCTGAAAGTCACCTAAGTAACTTATGAGCCTAATCCCATTGACTTTCAAACTCCCATGGGAGTTAGGTGGCTAGGCACTTTTGAAAATGTGACTTAGGCTCATAAGTCACTTACAAACTTTCGAAATTTTATGCCTGATCCTTTAGTTTAGCGGCAGTAGTATCCCCAGAAACCTCCATTCATGGTGTACCTACTCACAGGTGACAAAGAGCCACATTTATGTTTGCATGGGTTACATTTATAAAGTGCTTTGACATTCTCAGGGAGCAAGTGCTATATATAAATGTAACACCCCTGCCCTGCTTCTATATTTGTTTCTCACTTTGTTTTAAAGTACTGTACATTACAACTTAGATCAATTTTCCATTTATTTTAATCCTTTCTTTCTTAAAATACTTGCTCAAACCTAAGCTGAGAATAAAAGATTTCAGTCAATTATCTGAAATCTTTCAGTTTCACACACAAAGCCCCTTAAATTTACTGCAGTCTGTGAACAATTTATAACTTCTCACACTGTTGCATTGTGACACCTTTGTGGTATTTAACACTGACATTTTAGCACTTCCTCTTTTAATTCTGCCTTCCTCCCCCTTCTCCCCACTGCTCCTCCTGCTTAAAATATCATGGCTAGATTTACACTAGAGCCATCTCTGTATAAAGAATATCAGCAACAAGGTATCAAGTTTCTCAGTTTCTGCTGAGAAATTTATTCTTGTTCGTGCACAGCGATAGCATTTCATGCACTGCTGTGAGCTTACTCAGTTGTCACTGCGCTCTCTTGCCAGGTTCTCAGAACTTCTCAGGTAATTACTTTTTGGGGTATCAAGGGACATGCAACATTCAGGGGCATGTCACTCATCTCAGTCATTGTCTGGGTGCATTGACACCCATTTTAAAGGTTCTGACATTACTCTGTGTGACTGGCCCCTTGATTGAGATCACATAATTACAATAATTAGGAAGCTCACCTCAGGATATTATCAAACTGACCCACCCAAACCAAAGTCCATATGGTTTGAAATAGCTAATGAGTCAGTTAATGTGCTATGTCCAGGAGTAATGGATACTCAATAAGGATGGCATGAAGGTATAATTGACCAACTTTCTGACTGATTAAGGTTTTTCAAGTAGACAATTTTAGCATTTTGCAACTCGCAATGTGTTCAAAGTATTAAAGGCTTTTATATGTTAAACAAAGCAGAAGAAGGCAGCTGAGATTGCTAAAAGACAGACAAGAAAGCAGGCCTCTCTTTAAACAAAATATAAAAATTGGGTATCTCAGGGCTTTCATCTTCTTAACGATAACTGCAAATGAATTGGTTTTAAAGCTCTATTAAAATGCAAGAGTTGGCAACAGCAGCATATGTACTTCTCATTAGCTGTGAGCAGCCTGACTGACTGAATGACTATTGGACTGCCATTTGCCAGAGCAGCAAAGGAGCCTGTAGCGAGGCGGTGTGGTCCCCTGCTGCCCCAGAGAGGGATGAGTCCCTCCCAACACCAGAGTGGGTGCCTGCCCCCCAGAGGTCAAGGCACAGGACAGGAAGTATAAAAGCCCAACCCCAGAGCTTACTTAGGCGGCAGTTATCTCCGACCCAGCTCCCAGTTGGGACACCCCGGCGACCTACGGCAGACAGAGGACTGGCCTGACCTGTCAGTGCCCAACACCGACCAGAGCCCAGAGGAGCTGCCCAGCCTGCCCCTCACCAGTTACCCAGAGGACCCCATGGTGCATGACCCCTCCCCCCCCGAGGACACCGTCTGGACCTAGCTACCTCCAGACGGGCAGTTCGGAAGTAGCCCTGTGGCAGTCTTCCCCTCTCCCAAGCCCCTCTGAGCCGAGGGCCTGGGCTTGATGTTTACCTGCCTTTGCTCAGCCCCTGCCTGAGGACCTGATCCTTTGACTCACTATTGCCCGCCGACCAAAGGCTGGCGTGAATAACTGTCTGTGTTTGCCTCTACTGCTGCTGCGGCGAGAGATTCCTGCTGCCAGGCTAATTCCCCGTCAACAACTGGAAGGAAGCAGTGAGGCGGTGTGGTCCCCCGCCATCCTGGAGAGGGACGAACCCCAGCCAGCCCCTCTACAGAGCCCTATCAAGAAGGGTGTAGTGCCAGCTAGCTCACCTATGGAACTGTTTTAAAAGTATCTTCTGAGAAGTGTGTACTTCCCAATTTCCATGTAAGGTATCATTAGAAAGCTTATAATCTACTGAGTGTGATCATCCTATTTGTATAAATGTACCACTCTTGTATCTGAAACTAGATATAAGATATATAACTCTGAGGGCCTATTGTAATTATGCAAAGTGTGGGACATTAATGGTGGTTTGGAATCTTGATGATTCCCATTAAACAGGACAACTGACTGCAGATGGCTCTGTTTTACCTGTAAGTCTTCCTGTAGTTGTGTGTGCTGGCAAATGGGCAATGAAGTCTTGCAGTGACATGTGATCATGTCACCTGAACTGGAATCCATCTTTAACCTGGTGTCTTTCCATTGAGAAGTCGGGGTGGGAACCCAGAGAGGGACAAATGATTCCCGCCTTATGCAACAGCTATATAAATGGGTGGAACAGAACAAAGGGGAGAAAGCCATCATGAGGAATCGCCTAGCTACCACCTGAGCTGGAACAAGAGCTGTACCAGGGAAAGAATTGTGCCCAGGCCTGGAAGGTGTCCAGTGTGAGGAAAAAACGTACTGAAACATCGCTAAGGATGAGATTATCTGTATTCAGTTTGATTAGACATAGATTTGCGTATTTTATTTTATTTTGCTTGGTGACTTACTTTGTCCTGTCTGTTACTACTTGGAACCACTTAAATCCTACTTTCTGTATTTAATAAAATAACTTTTTACTTATTAATTAACCCTGAGTATGTATTCATAACTGGGGGGAGTCAAACAGCTGTGCATCTCTCTCTATCAGTGTTATAGAGGGTGAACAATTTATGAGTTTACCCTGTATAAGGATTATACAGGGTAAAACGGATTCATTTGGGTTTAGACCCCATTGGGAGTTGGGCATCTGAGGCCTTGTCTACACTACAAGACTATTTCGAATCAACTTAGTTCGAATTTGTGGATTCGACCTTATGAAGTCGAATTTGTGTATCCATACTAAATACACTAATTCGAATTTCTGAGTCCACATTCACGGGGCCAGCGTCGACTTTGGAAGCGGTGCACTGTGGGAAGCTATCCCACAGTTCCCGCAGTCCCCGCTGCCCATTGGAATGCTGGGTAGAGCCCCCAATGCCTGCTGGGGGGAGAAATGTGTCGAGGGTGGTTTTGGGTAAGTGTCGTCATTGAACCGTCAATCACAACCTCCCTCCCTCCCTCCTTGAAAGCGCCTGCGGGCAATCTGTTCGTGCACTTTTCTGGTCAGTGACAGCGCGGACGCCACAGCACTGCAAGCATGGAGCCCGCTGCGATCATCGCCGTTTTCTCCTCCTCGCACTTTATCGTCCACCTCTTCCACAGTCAGCTGATGAGAAATTGGGCTACTTTTCAATGGTGCTGCAAGCACTGGGGGACCATAGGGGACGTTTTACAAACATCAACGTCGGGTGGCCGGGCAAGGTTCATGATGCGTGTGTTTTCAGGAACTGTGGGCTGCTCAGACGCCTGCAGGAAGGTAGTTTCTTCCCGGACCACGAAATAACTGTTGTGGATGTGCAGATGCCTATAGTCATCCTCGGGGACCCAGCCTGCCCGCTAATGCACTTGCTCATGAAGCCCTATACAGGCGCCTGGGACAGCGACAAGGAACTCTTCAAATACCAGCGAGCAGCGAGCAGCGTGACCTGTGACTGTTCAGTTTCTTTACAGAGAAGCTGAACCTGCCCCTGTTTCTTTACCCAGTTACTGTTGACTCTCCTCTTCGGTTACATATCCCGTTCACCCCGTTACCCCCACTTCCAGCACACGTGTAAAAATAAAATACATGTCCCATTATTACTTAACAAAGGTTTCTTTATTCATGACTTTTCGTGAAAGGGTTGAAACTGGGACGCAGACTGTGCTGGGTAGGGTGTGCGGTGATGTAAAGACCGCCTCTAAACTCAAGGAATGACAGGCTCCTGCTCCTAGAGCGGTCCACAATGCCGGAATGCTTCTTTCAACGGAGCCTGCCATCCCTCTTTATGGAATTCTGTGTGCGGGCGGATATGTGACCTTGTGGTGGAGGAGGACGGATACAGATTCCTCAGCTGCGTGACTCAGCGGTCCAGGACAAGGACCGCTGTATAAGATCTGTAACCGCCCTCCCCCGCTGCAAAGTCACATCTCCCCCGCCCACACAGATCCTGGAAAACACCTCCCATACCGACCAGGGTGCCTACTGACTGCACCATGTGTGTGACCCGCTGCTGATCCTGCCCCCGTGTCTGTACCCTGGGAAAGGTGACTGTCCTATGCAATTAACCACCCCCTACCCCACGCCCCCCATTCAAACACAGTCTTCTTTGAAAAAACATAACGGAAACAGTAATTAACAGCAAAGCATTTTTATTAATTAAGTAGACAGTTAGGGGATGGGACTGGGATTGGGACTACTGTGAGTCTGGAAGTGAAGGACTTCGGCAAATGTAGGGTATGAGAGCTTTTGGGTACTTGAGCACTGTGCTGTGGTGCAGTGACAGTATTCACGTCCCCGGCCGCCCCTCCTCCTGATTATTTTCGGTGAGGGGGGTATGGGACTTTGTGGCGGGGGAGTGCGGTTGCAGATACAGTGCAGGGGGGCTCTCACCTCCTGCCTGCGGTCCTGCAGAACATCCACAAGGCGCCTGAGCGTGTCCGTTTGCTCCCTCACTAGTCCAAGCAGCGTTTCAGTCGCCTGCTTGTCTTCCTCACGCCACCTCTCCTCCCGTTCGCTGTGTGAGCGCTGGCACAGAGAGACGGTCTCCCTCCACTGGCTCTGCTGGTCCGCCTCTGCTAGGTAGCAGCCCATACGTTCCTCGAACATCTTGTCCCTTGTCTTTTTCTTTCGCCGCCTAATCTTTGCCAGCCTCTGCGAGGGGGATGCTGTGGCAGGTCTGGAGACAGTGGAAGCTGTGAGATGGGAAACAGGGAGTGAATTCCTTGCAAAGATACATTTTTGTGAACAATTAACTGAGTCTAGGCTGTCTCTGTGAATTCTGGGTTGAGACCCCTGTGCCTGCTGGGGCACAAATCATTTTCGCGGTGGATTCTGGGTAAATGTTGCCAGTCATTACTTCCTCCGGGAAAGCAACGGCAGACAATCATTTCAAGCCCGTTTTCCCAGAATTGCCCTGGCATACGCCATAGCGTGGCAACCATGGACACTGTTTTGCCTTTTGTGTATGTCACCGTATGTGTACTAGATGCCGCTGACAGAGGCGGGCCAGCAGCGCTACACAGCAGCATGCTTTTGCTTTTGCATGACAGCTGAGATGGTTACCAGCCATATTGTACCATCTACCATACCATAAATTGGTAATAAGATGGTAATAAGATGGGCATGGTTACCTGTCCTTTTGCACTGCACCATTTGGTGCTGTCATAAGTGCCCCTGGCCGAGCAGCCAGGGGCGCAAAAGCAAAAATTGGGAATGACTCCCTGAGTCAATCCCTCCTTTTTGGTATCTAAAAATAGAATCAGTCCTGCCTAGATTATGGGCAAGTGTACTAGAGAACCACTGTATCATAGAACCAGAGAGCACAGCTGCTCTGTGTCCGATCCTGCATAAATTTGGAGCTGTATGCTATTCACAAAGAGGTGCTCCTGCAACAACACCACCTGTTCATTTCGGCCTTCCCACAGCCTTCCTGGGCTACCATACCATTGTCCCACCACTTGTGTGATGAAGTAATAAAGAATGCAGGAATAAGACACAGTGACTTGTTTGTGAGAAATGAGTGGAAGGAAGCCTCCAGCTGCAATGATAGTCCAGGCAGGACATTAATTACTGTGGATGAAGGAGCCCATCATCCCTCTGCTAGTCCAGGGGCAATTCAATCTTTTCTTTACACAGGAAGGGTGGGGGCTGATGGAGCTCAGCCCCCTGTTGCAATGATGAGGACGGTTAACAGCCATACTGCACCATCTACCATGAAAAATTAGGGCCAGGCGCCCTTGATCAACCTCACAGATGCTAGTACGCATGGTTACCAGTCCTTTTGCACTGCCCCATGTGCCAATAGGCTGATGTTGAGGACGGATACCCATCTTTTTGTACCATCAGCCATCCATAGCGTGGGGGGAGCAAGGATGTTGGTGTTGAGTGCTGCACCATCGCGTCTATCTGCAGCATTCAGTAAAGATAGGGTGACATGTAAAAGAGTCAACAGAGGATTGTTTTCACTTCTGGTGGTGGGTGGGGTGTGTGCGCAAATTGCCGAACTATGCCCTGACCCACCGCAGACACTGTGTTTGACCCTAGAAGCATTTGGAGCTCATCCAAGAATGCAAATACTTTTCGGAGACAGCAGGAACTGTGGGATACCTTGCGTCCTCATTCCCCCCTCTCTCCATGAGCGTCCATTATATTCTTTGGCTTTCCGTTACGCTCGTCACGCAGCTGCGTGCTGAGTCTGTGCTATGCCGTCTGTCCGTAGATTTTTTAAAAATACTTTGGACCAGGCGTAAAATTACAGTAATTACCCTAATTAGATGCAGGAGTCTCCGAGCGAGATCACCCTGAGGAGGGTCACTGAAGGAGATAGAGAGCGCATGCTGCGTGAAAGCTAGCACGAACCAGGGCCCGATGCAGCCGTGCTCGGGGAGGCAGTGCTCCCTGAGTACCTCATGAAAGCCTTGTGTGGAAAACTGTGCTACCACGGAGCACCCAATAAGGCAGCTCTCCCCAGGAACCTCCTGCTGATGCTTTTCGATTAACGCAAGGAGAGCTTCGTGGAGATCTCCAAGGATGATTTCTGTTCTATCCCCATATCTAGACAGACCTCCTTTTCACACAGTTAAGATTCCTGTTATATTAAGAATAAAAGTTAACATGGTTAAAGCACTTACCGACTGCTCCTTCCCCTGATTCAGGGTCCGGGTTAATGGCCGGGGAGGGTTGTTGGGGGATCTCCGTGACGGTGATGAATAGATCCTGGCTGTCGGGGAAACCAGCGTTGTAAGCGCTCTCGCCTGCCTCGTCCTCCTCAAACCCTTCCTCATCTTCCCCGTCCGCGAACATCACCGAGGAACTGGCCGTCGACACTGTCCCATCGTCAGAGTCCACGGTCACTGGTGGGGCAGTGGTGGCAGGCTCCGTAGCGTCCATTTGCCGCTTTGATTTTTTGGTAGCCTTGTCTGGGGTCCTTGATTTTCACGCGGCGCTGCGTTGCATCCCGCCTGTATCCTCTGTCTCTCATGGCTTTGGAGACCTTCTCGTAGGTCTTCGCATTCCGTGTTTTGGAGCGCAGCTCCGAAAGCACAGACTCCTCGCCCCACACACCGATCAGATCGAAGAGTTACCAGTCAGTCTATGCTGGGTCCCTCTTTCTATTCACAGATAACATGAACTCCTCTGCTGGAGAGCTCTGCATCGTTGCAGGTGCTGCGGAGCTCGCCCCGATGTCCAGCCAGGACGTCAGATTCAAAGTGCCCAGACAGGAAAATGAATTCAAATTTTCCCGGGTCATTTCCTGTGTGGCTGGTCAGAGAATCCAAGCTCCGACTGCTGCCCAGAGCGTCAACAGAGTGGTGCACTGTGGGATAGCTCCCGGAGCTACTAAGTTCGATTTGCATCCACACCTAGCCTAATTCGAGCTAGCCATGTAGAATTTAGCGTTACTCCACCTGTCGGGGTGGAGTACCGAATTCGAACTAAAGAGCCCTCTAGTTCGAATTAAATGGCTTCCTGGTGTGGACGGTTGAGCGGTTAGTTCGAATTAACGCTGCTAAATTCGAATTAAAGTCCTAGTGTAGACCAGGCCTGAGTGTTAAAGGCAGGAACACTTCTGTAAGCTTCTTTCAGTTAAGTCTGCAGCTTTGGGGCAAGTAATTCAGACCCTGGGTCTGTGTTGGAGCAGATGGGCATGTCTGGCTCAGCAAGACAGGGTGCTGGGGTCCCGAGTTGGCAGGGAAAGCAGGGGTAGAAGTAGCCTTGGCACATCAGGTGGCAGCTCCCAAGAGGGTTTCTGTGATCCAACCCATCACAATCTGTGTAACTTCATTTGCATTACATTACTCCTGATTTACATTATTGTAACAGAGGAGAATCAGGCATTTAGTGTACACTCTATTTTGTGTGTATTTGCACATGTAGTTTTCCAGTGTACATACATGTATATAATAATTACATATCGGCATGGAAAAACATTTTTTTTCTCATTCATCTACTTTCAAAAATGTTCAAAATTATAACACAGAGCTATTGTTGCCATTGGGCAGGGCATCTTTTATTGCATCTGCAGGGAGGGGACGTTGTCTAGTGGTTAGAGCAACAGCCTTGGGATTGGGAGTTATTTTCCCTGTGGGAATAATTCTGGGAATCCTAATTCAGGTTTTTCCACTGACTAACTGTGACTTTATACAAGTCACTTCTTAGCTATCTCATTTTATCCATCTCATGGGGAATGACAAGACTTGTTTTAAAGCACTTAGAGATCCTCAGATGAGAGGTAGTATGTAAGGCTTATTACTACTGCTATGATCTGATTGGCTGGTATTATCCGTTACTTTATAATGAAATGTTTGATGAATTAGAACTAGTTTCCCATGTAAGCAGTTAAAAAGTATGTTCCTCATTGGCATCCATTGCACATTATAAACTAGGAGTAAAACTAAATAAAATATAAATTACTGGAAAGCAAGAGTCACATTGCTAAGCTTCCACGATGTCCAAGCAATATCTGCCATAACAGTCATTTCAAAGGGCAGCCAAGAAAGGAAAGGAAGAAACAGCAAGAGTAGCAGTGATAGCACACTGCTGTTCTGAGTCTACAAGAAGCAATGGCTTCCAATTTTCCTATATAGTACTATTGCTAGCAAAGAGTTTTAGGGTCACGAGGAAGAATTTGTCAAAGTGCTCAGAAAGAAAGGAATGTGCATTCACTGAGGTCTTTTCATTTCCCATATTATCCATCTATTTGAGAGACAAAACCCATCTGTCATAGCATTCATTGTTCGCATATCAATGCTACTTTTTATACATAAACTTAATTATTGTGATGGGATCTATTAAATATGACTCATTTTATTGCAGGATTGATTTTTTTCCCCTGACCTCAGAATAAATATTGATCTTCATGATCATTAAATGTAGTGCAAAGGTCATTATATTAATAGCATATTAATAAAAAGTAGCCCTGATCATGCAATATTAATATATTTGCATTGTTATTTCTCAGATCTCGTCCAGAAGGAAAGAAGGTGGACTCCATCTCCTCTTCTCCCAGGAGAAATTAGGAAACTCCTGCATGTTAATGAAAATTCAGGCCACTTTCATTTTGGTGAACATTTAAAAATTAGCCATACAGTGGTAAATAGCCTGTATAATATGTCCAGTATGCAGTGTTCTGGTTTCCAGAGTGCACATGAATGCAGTGCACAAGTTGATAATTTAGGCCCCAATCCTGCAACTGACTGTGTAGGGCAGTGCACCCACATGGAGTCAGTAGAAGAGCAGCCACAGTTATGTAAAGAAGGATAATGAAGAGTTTTGGTGTGTATTAAGGCTAATAGTAGCTGATACTTTGCTTTCTTTAGTAATTCATTATTGATAGTATCCTTAATAATTTATTTTAAAAACACTAATTTACTCAATTGACTGTCACACCACTCTCTGCTAGGACATCATGTGATTTTTCTAATATAGGGAATCTTGGAAACCAAGTTTTAAAGCTGCAGTTCCAGTGACTGATGACACCAAGATCGGTCTGTTTTTAAATGTCCCTCCAGCAGTAGCTGAATACCATGTCCCTATGACAGGCAGGGACATAGGAGTCACAAATCTGAGGCAGTATTTAAATAATACTGTACAGTAACCAAAGGTCCTGAGATAATAAAGTGCCCACTTTAAAAGAGAATGAATGCTTGTTTGCCTTTTAGAAATGTAGTTTTACATATGGCACATTTTTTTTTACATATATTGTTAGTGCATTGTGTCAGGAGGTGAGAGTGAAGAAAGCAGCCTCCTTTTCAAGAACACAATTAATTAGAGTGCTCCTGGGGGTCATTCAGTAGATGGTGCTGTTAGTGCAAAAGGACTCCCACTGACAGAAGAAAAACTGCAAACAGCAAGAAAGTGATGGAGTAAACTTGGTTAAATGAAGAAGAAATTACCTCATCTGCTTACCACTTCTCAAGTAAAGGTCTCTGTCATAATACACTCATGATCACCATAAAAAAAAAGTGGCATTTGGCAAAAGTTAGCACACAGGGTTAGCTGAGTTTACTACAGAATTTCCAGATAGTCACCAGGTTTTGAGCAGCTCTATGTATGAAATTTCATGCAAATTATTTAATGAGTTAATTTGCGTATTTTTCAAGTAAGTAGCACATAGCTATAAACTGCACACCCTGACCCCAGCAGTGGGAGGAGGTAGGATATGGAGCTGTACAAAACTTGATAGCAGTAGCTGGGCTCGGTGGGGGGTGGGAATGTGTTTGTTGGTGCTGGAGGGTATAGGGCATTGATTGGAAGGGCGCTGGTAAGGGTCTATGGAATGGTCTCTTTAGGAGGTATCTGGGGTAGTTGAAGGAGAAGCTGGATGGTGCTGTTGGGAGGTGGAGAACTTGGGGATAACTGGGGCAGGATGGCTCGGAGAGCCTGTGGCTAGTACCAGATACTCCTCACTTTCTGCCCCTACCACTGCTGGCTGGTCATTCCCCAAATCCCCATTCAAATCCAGCAGGGGAGCAGCGAGACAGGAGGCAGCCTGGCTGGCTGTAGACAAGTCTCTAACAGCGTCCATCAGTAGCCAGAAGCAGCACCTCTAGGCCATTCCAGCAGCCCAAAGCCAGTCTGTGGGGATACATGACGGGGCTGCAAGATGTCTGCCACTTGGCAGCCCTGTAAAGTGCAGCTCCCATTGATAATAGAGATTGCTCAGCACCTCTGAAAATAAAGACCACTTTTGAGCAGGTGCCTGAATATGGTTTTAGGTTCTTAACAAGGCACCCAGGTTTGAAAACATTGGCCTAGTTGCCCCATTCTTACCAAACGTTTAAGAATGAAGAAATTGCCAAACCCCCAGTGTTGCCTATGTACACCAGTAATGGAGATGCAAATTAAACCAAAACATTTGTAAAAATTTACAGACCAGAATCTGAGAACACTCTATAAAGACTGACCCAATTTATGTCTTTATCTCAGTCACTATTTTATTTAAATTCTACCTTTATTATGGAATCCTGGAATTAAGTTTTTGGTAATCTTCCAGTAGGAATTCATAAGTATGTGATGATGGACTTGACAATTGATTTCACATCTAAAACAATTTAGGTAGCGTTGGATGCTTTTATCCAATTCTGCTGTGGCAAGCTCAGTTAGCTTATCAAAATGGAGTGAGTCTAAATAATTGTACCCCTCTGCTGCACAGTGGTCAAGGGATAGAAAAGGCCCCTAAAACTGAACAAAGTAGGGGACAAAATCAAAGTGGTTCTGTTACCAGTGAGCTCTGTGTTCTTGGGGAACCAGGGCACAGTATCCAGCCTGTCTGACTCATGAAAGATACCCCCCAACCAGCCTCTGCTTAAACCGAAACCCATCAAAGAAAAGACTTGCAGAGAGCAATGAAGGGCGGATGAGAGACACACCTAGACCTCTCCTGACAAGGATGGCAAAATTAAGACATCTGCATTAGCATACAGAATGAAGAACAGAGACAACTCCCCTCGCCTCATCTGCATGAAAGATGGGACAGAGAGAGATCTTAATTTGCATACAGAATGGAGAACAGAGAACTGCACTGAACTCTGGGACCAGAAAAAGCAGGGAAGCATTGCATCATGGGAATCTCTGCCCCAGATGTTAATGAACCTATGCCTGCCTACACCCAGTTCAGCAGTTATCAGACCAATTCTATTAAGGAATCCTTGACTGATATCCAAAATACTGAAGCAGCCTAGTTGCATTGTGAGCTCCCTGGAAGAAAAGACCACCCATAGCCAAGAGTGATCAGCTCCTATCGTCTAGCCTAAAGAAAACCCTTGAGTCATCAGTTTACTTATAAACAAATCTAGTGTTCTCCCTTGAACCATTGTATTTTCTCTACAAAAATCCCTACTCACCCTCCAGTAAGGGTTCTGATTCATAGACCCAAGCTCTGCATCAGTTCCACTGGGACTCTATCTCCTGACTGATCTGCTGGGGGCTCTGCCTGTCTCCTGCCCTCAGGACCCTGAGCTACCACCATCACCGGGGAATCCCGACCAGTTCAAGCTTCAGGGAGCGGTGAGATCCCCTTCTTTCTCTCTCTCTGTTTTCCTCTCTGCCTTAGGTATTAATCTTTAATTATTTATGTTATGTCGGTTTAGCCCTCCTTGTGTAGTGATCACTATTATTTATTCAATAAATAACTTGTATGGTTAAGCTGGTTGCTTCTCTCTCTTGGTGAACTTTACTCTTTTTTGTTCTTAGCTTCCCCCATTTATTCTAGAGCAACACTTCTTTTACCTAAGCTAAAGATCCCTGCAATGCCCAAAATACTGTGGGGTTTGCTCATCAAGTAGGTTACTGCTGGTACAATTGTGATGTGAGAGTGGGGATAGGGACATGCTGAATCTGGGACGCATAAGGGTGACAGCTTGAAAGTGCTGCTTGACCCAGTCCATGGAGCCCAGGGGCATATAAGGGGAGGCAGCTTAAAAGTGCTGCTTCATCCAGCCCAGTGAGTCCAGAGACATAGAAGGGGTCACCTTGAAAGTGCTGATTGACTCGGGCCACTCAGACTTGCTCTGTTAATGTATGTGTGGGTGTGGGTGTGTTCATCCGGTTCTGGGGCTGGAGAAACCGAGCCCTAGGGAACCTAGGTCCTGCAGGATAACTCCATTGGGAGGAGACTTGCAGACGGGAGAAGTAGAGCTCCACATGAAAACACACGTAACACAAGCAGTACACTGGTAGAATTACAGAACCCCCTGCCCCCAGAAGAGTAACCTGAATAAATGAGTATACCCCAAAGTAACAGGAAAATCTGGTAACAGATCTCAAACAACAACCAGAAAAAAAGTATCCTGTATAGCCCTTCTACAAATCAATAACTGGGAACTGACACATGTAAGATATTGGCTTAAAAGAAGATGTGGAGGAGAATTCTTATTCCTAGAGGTGGAGTAATGGAGCTACTTTAACTTTGTAGGGTGTCCCTTGACATTCTGGAAGCCCCTTCATAGGAAGTGTGAACATTTGAGGGGTTTATGGTTTTAGTGTGTGTGAGGGTGGCTGGGAAGACAGAACTGCTCTACATGGCCTGCTCCTTTGTATGCATGGACAAATGGAGTAAGAAAAAATGATGGAAATTAATGTTGCTCTCGTCTTTCTGCTTCTTGGGGGCAAGGAGGGAAAATGCATTTGTGACAGCACCTGAATAAATTATGCTGCTGGGAGCAGCAGGATCCAGGGCAACTTCATATGCACTGTCTGAGGATATGCAAGGATGAGACTTGGAAGCCACCTGCTCCTGAATTCCTAGGCTCTGCAGGGTGTCAAGACCTCCAGCTATCTCACAGGAGCCATAAACCCCCTCCTCGCTGAGGGGTGAAATAGGCAAGAACGCACGATGCTCTGGATCACTTTTCCCCCTTTCCTGTGGGTCTTTTACACAGGAAGGGGATAGTTCAGCCCAATAACATCACAATCAGTAAGTCAATTTTGATGCAATTAAAGTATGAACATACAGTAGCAGCAATATAGTGTTCAAGTAAATGAATGTAATCGCATTTAAGAAGAACAGTTTAAGTAAATTCCTGGGGTTAGATTCTACCTTGGGCGGGGGTGGGGGTTGCTTAAGATAACCGGGGGAAAGTTTAGCCTTTGTTTATTTAACCTGATATTTTAAAGAAAACATGCTTTTTAATTTTTGTTTTTCATTGTGAATCTCTAAATTAATAGATATTTTAATTTGTATATTGGAAATACTACCAGCGTGGAACATTACTTCAATCACTGAAGTGTCTGTGTGTGTGCACGCGTGCGTATACACAATATGCTGCATGTAGTACTAATAATTTTCATCTGTTCATCTGCCTTTCACACTTACCTACATACACAAATATGTATAGCTGTGTAATATTTTATGAGAATGTATATAGTGCTTGAAAAAATTGATTGCCTGCTGTGTTTATTTATCCTATACAAATTCTACATTAAATGACATACATTTTAGAACCATCAGAGAGGCAAGTGTAAGTCCATCCTTGAATTCCTATTTGTATTATTACTTTGTAATGAATTCTGTACTACAGCAGGTGTCAAATCATATCTCTTGTTTTGCAATCGACTATGAATGGAAGATGTATTGCTATTGCAAATGAATCTAATATGAATCTAATGAGCAGTAATGAGCAACTGTTTTGTCATTATTGAGGCAACCACTGTGATGCTAATAAACTCTCATTTCTGCTCTTTAGAAAAAGCACTGACCAGGATTTATAACATGGCCTTAATGTCCCAAAAAGCCTGAGGCAAAAAAGAGAAGTGAAACCCCTAAACTGAGCATAATTTAGTCATTTTCTATATGGCAGTCTTATTTTCTCTTATTAAAATGAACCTGTTTTATGCCTTTCAAACATTCTTATATTTGAAAGGAAAATATGAAGAATGAATGCCTATTAAAGGAACATAAAGTTAAAAAGATGGGCATTCTGCCTTAATTTTCTTTAATGTAAGTACAATAATTCCATACTTCCACACTTGGCAGTTCTTTTGTAGTAATAAAGACAACTATGTACAACTCTTTAAAAACAGTCACTTTAAAAGTAACAGCCCATTAAATCAATAAAAATTCTAATATGTTTGGGAAGGGAGATATCTCAACACTATTAATTGAAGGTCTGATTTTGTTATCCTTGGATTACAGAGAAGCCCACTAACGAAACTAATTTTTTTGACACAGTAGCACTGATAACTCACTTCATAAACAATATGTAACTGAGTTCTGACTTTTGTGCTGCTCTCTCCTTTCCAGGTATAAATAATACATATGGTGATACATAAAGCTGTGTAAAAGGGACAGCTGGGTACACGTTATTGTAGCCTATAAGTAGAGCACAGAAAACCAACCACTACTGCTTCCTGAAATCTAAGTATTATGCTTCCATCAAAAAATAATGCTTTTGTTTGTACAGTCTTCCTGGAGTCATCTCTCTGTGCAATAAAGCTAGACTCACTATAGAGATTCATTTTAGTATTTCATTCTGAGGTTTGAATTATTCTGGGTAGGGTACAGCTGTTTGTTTTACTACAGTACGCTACATAGACGCTTTAACTACTGAATGGAGAGTATATTGCTGGGATTTAAGGTATGATGTATACACAATAGTATAATCATGGATGCAGGTGCCAGGGGAAGGGAACTGGGAGGACTTGCAGCAGCCACCTCCCAGTATTGTAAATGAGGGCATCAGCGGGCTGTATGAAAACTATCCTGCTATGCTAAAGTGAGAAAGCTATTTTAAGCTCATTCCAGCCCACTGACCTGTTGCCTGCTGAAGAGTTGGGTCATCTGCTGACCTTCCAGTTCACTTACTTGATGCAAGAAAATGAGGGTATGTCTACACTGGAATAAAAGATCCATGGCACGGCCACAGCTGGCCCGGGTCAGCTAACTCAGGCTCAGCACATTCATGCTCGGGCTGGAGCCTAGGCTCTAGAACCCTCCCCCTCCTGGGGTCCCAGAGCTCTGGCTCTAGCCTGAGCCCAGGCATCTACACTGCAATTTTATAGCCCAGCAGCCTGAGCCCCACAAGCCTGAGTCAGCTGACCCGGCCCAGCCATGGGTGTTTAATTGCTGTGTAAACATACCTTTGAGATCATGCTCTAGCTGCTACAGCAGGGACTAGGAGTTCGAAATATAAGATTCTATTCCTAGTTCTGTCGCGGACATGCTGTGTAATCCGGGGCAAGTCATTATGACACACTGTGCCTCAGTTTCATCATCAGTAAAATGGGATCATGCTTACCCACCTGACAGGTGTGTTGTGAGGTTTGTTCTAATAATGTCTGAGATCCCAGGTTGTAAAGCACAGCAAGGTTTCAGAGTAAAAGCATTATTAACTTAGAATTCACCAGAGTGCACTGAAGGTCCCCTGAGAGATGGGAGCCTAAGAGTCCCTAGACTTATGGGTTGAAATCATGTCCCATTGAAGTCAGTGGGAGCTTTGCTTCAGTGTAGCCAAGATTTTATCCCTAGCATACAGAATGGTCCCTTGGAAATGTTTCTGCGGCACAGACTCCCAACGTAAGAAGCTGAGCTCCATTTCTCCCACAGCAGAGGCCCAAATGTGTCTCTCTCTCCCTTTTCCTTAATTTAAAGTGAGTGCATTATGCATGGGGGGAGGAGGGAGAGAGCAAAGAATGATCTCAATGGCCCGCCCCAAAGCCATCTTAAAGCAAAAAAGGGAGACAGACTATGGAGTCAGCAGCAGGGAGAAACAAGGGGGAGTAAAAAGTGTAGTGGGGAGCATAAGAGGCATGCAGAGGGCAGGAATAGAAACTTGGTCTCCTCCCAGAATAGAAACTTGGTCTCCTCCTGTGCACAGCTCACTGGACCACACTCATCTCTCCACTTTGAACATGAAAATCTGCAAATTATGACTCAATCATCATGATATAATATGTCTTTGCTGATTGTGAATAGATATCTTACAATATATTTCTGACCTATGGGGGTTGGCTGGCACCAGCCCAGTATGTACATAATAATTGTATTATTCAGATCCAAGAATTTTTGTAAAATGCTCATATGACACATAAGCTCTAGATATGCATCTAGGCATCTATTAATTAACACGCTATAAAATATCCCAACAGCGTATTTAATTTTGATAACTATGATTTCCTGCCATTTAAAAGCCTTTCAAAAGTGAGTGGTGCTACTAGATGGATTGTACTAGAGTTTACATTTATTTCTACTTATTCTGACCTTCCACATAAATATTGTCTGTATAATGGTAGCAGCCAGAGGCCCAACCAGGGCTGGGACCTGCTCGGTACCCAGTTACTTATCCCATATAGAATCTATAATCACAAGAAACAAAACTCTTTTGACGCAGGGATAGTCTTTTTGTTTTGTTTGTACAGCCTGTAGCACAATAGGGTCCTGCTTTAAGACTGGGGCTCCTAATTCTAATTCAGGTCTAGCTGCCTATTGGCATGGCATTTGAACACTTTCCATAACACACTCAAGATTCCTATACTTCAGCTGCAATCCTGAAAAGAGCGCCAGAAGAGTTAGCCTATCCAGAGCTCCTTACAGAGGTCCCAGGTACCTAAAAATAAATATCCACATCTAAACCCTCAAATCCATGTGACATTATTTTGCCATTTTAACTACAGATATGAAGTAACATATTCCGCATTAGGTTATGGAATCATCCACATGCAATCTATTGCATTTTGGATATCATCAGGATATTATATGTATGATTTTGTTTAAGGAATAATGACCAATATGCAGCTAACAACTGGATTGTGGAATTTAATGCCAGAGGCACAAACTGTGTGTTGACTACAAACTTCTTCCAGTGTAGCTTTGTTGGTCAAGAGAGTGAAGGGGTGTGATCCCTGACCGACATAGCTGGGCAGACACATTTCTATGGGCAAATGGTGCTTTTGCCCAGGGGCCCTGGAATATGCTATCCTGGCCAACGTGCAATTTTGTCAGTATAAGCTGTGTCCACACAAGGACTGATTCACCAGTATACTGGCATAGCGATACTGGTAAAGCACTCCTAGTGTAGACATGGCTGAAATGCAAGATGTGTTCAAGCTGAAGGTCATGTTTGCTCTTATAAATGTTGGTAAACTTAGCAAAATGGAATAACATCTTTTCATGTGTTGTGTTGAAGAGTAAAAAGTTGAACTGCACGTTGTCCTAGAAACAATAATCTATTTACAACGCTAGTCTTGTTTTACTTAAAGGAACAGTACAGTAGTAATCAATAGGAAAGCAGGACTTCATTTTGAACATTCTGAGTGAGCGGGTGCTGCAGGATCAGGGCCATATTTTATAAAGCTGTCACAGTATTTAGAGATGGAAACAATGTATTAAATGATCCAGTGCATCTCAAATTTAAATATGCATATATAGAGCTCTGAGCCAATTCTGCCCCCACTAGGGCACCTAGATACTGCTCTGACAACAGACAGGGCCTATAAAGAACCACAAGTGGCAGAGGGAGACTTCCCCTGTCACAGGAGCTGCAGAGAGCTGATGTAAATGTCCCTACATAATTCGCCCTTTCAGCCCCCAGTGTTTGGGGCTCCTAAGGGTGGGAGATGAGGGTGAAAAGGGGTTATGCCTGGGACAGGATGCAGGGAAGTGCAATTTACAGATTTTGGGCTCTTCTGCAGCTCCTATATAGCCTGGAAGTCTTCTGTAAGTTAGATCAGCCTCTTTGAGTCCTTTGACTTAAGCTGAGGGCTGCTCTGGCCATGGTAGAAACCACGTATGCCCCTCTCTTCCTGAGCTGCCCAGAATCAGTCTCAATTAGTGTCCCATACGCAAGTGGCTGGGACATCGGTTGGTAAATTGCAGAAGAGTGATAAAATCAGTCTAAAATTAAAACATTGTAATGAAAGTAACTGGAAATTCCACTGAGCTCATTAGAATTTTTCTGTTTGCATCAGATGACAGAACAATCTTGTTGCCTTATGTAAGTGCGTATGTCCCTGACACTGTCATTATATCACTACACTGACACAGTATAGTTGAATAGTTCATCAAATTGAGCCTTTGTGGGGAAAAGGTTGGCACAGGAGGGTATTTCATAAAATTCCTTAAGGATACAAATATCACTTGCAGGAATCCAGAGACATGTCTTCCTTTTTGCCTATCTTCTGTTACTTAAGGAACTCAGTCTTCACATACTACTGCTTTTAACAGATAATGGGACAACTGTTCTGCACAAATGTTGGTGACCTGCAGCAGCTTTATTTATACAAACACCAACCCCAGACTATCCCTGGAGATGCCTCCTCTCCTTGCTCTTGTCTCTGTTTGCTCTCTTCTTTACCCTATCACCTCTCCTCACTAAATGCCAACAGCAAATGAATCAGTTGGTCAGTCGGTTCCAACAGTCACTCTTGGTCCTTGCCCTAATTCACACTACCCAGGGCTCTATTATATTTTTGTGTGGTTGTTTAAGCTCCATGAGGCTAGTGGAGGGATGAAGTACAGCCCTCCTCACACACTCCACACTCACCCCAGCCTGCCTTTCCCACCCCTCCCTGTAGAACCTCTCTTTAAGTTTTGGGAAATGGTGCCAGGGAAGTAGCTGAGATCTTATCCCTTCTGGTGGGGAGATCTGTGTGGGGAGTAGACTTGCAGTTCAGTGGGGGTAGGCACAATTCCCTGTTATTGGCAGAAAAAAACAGTAGCTTTATTTATATAGCATAACATTATCACATTGACTTGACTTAGATTTAATACATCAAACCATCATAAGCAATGTGAGGACCACATAATATCCGTGTGTACACTAGGGGTAGGCAACCTACGGCACACGTGCCGAAGGTGGCACGTGAGCTGATTTTCACTGGCACTCACACTGCTTGGGTCCTGGCCACCAGTCTGGGGGGCTCTGCATTTTAATTTAATTTTAAATGAAGCTTCTTAAACATTTTGAAAACCTTATTTACTTTATAGACAACAATAGTTTAGTTCTATATTATAGACTTATAGAAAGAGACCTTCTAAAAATGTTAACATGTATTATTGGCACGCAAAACCTTAAATTAGAGTGAATAAATGAAGACTCGGCACACCACTTCTGAAAGGTTGCCGACCCCTGGTGTACACTATGCGGTAGAAGCAATGACTTCACCATATAGATATAGCATCCTATGTCAATGGAGGGGGACCATCTGGCACTCCCCCTGTGTTAAGGTAGAGCTGACCTTCCAGTTCAAGAATGAAGGATATCTGAATCCAAATGAGAGACACAATACACGTAAAGAAGATGGAGTTACACTCCATATTCTCATAGATGGCAGAAAATCCAAACAGAAGCTCCTTGTAAATTTGTTAACAAGACTTATGTAAAAATGCAATAAGCCAGCCAAGGTGAACTATTCTGGTAAAGAAGTTAAATCTGCAATGGGCTAGCCGTATTTCAGGAAGGAGTACACTTACAGGACATTATAACATAGACCAATGGATGATAGGCACAGCAAGTCAGTGGCAAAATGATAGCATTTACAGGATCTCTGCTGTCAGCTTTGGCTCAAGATAAGGACAACTGGAAATTCTTGGGTGCCAAATCCTGTTATTCAAGAGGTCAGACTAGATTCAGGATGCCTTCCTGGCCTTAAACTCTCTGAATCCATGAAACTTGCTGACCTTTCTGCTATATTATCTGTCATCTCTTTGTGTGTTCTCTAGATGTGTCTGGATCCCAGGTTACCACCAGGGCCGGCTCTAGGTTTTTTGCCACCCCAAGCAAAAAATTTGCCACCCCAAGCTCTGAGAGTGCAACTGCCCAAGCAAAAAAAAGCTCCAAGAGCACAAATGCCCAAGCAAAAAAAACCAACTACGACAAAAAAAAAAAAATGCCGCCCCTGGAATTGTGCCGCCCCAAGCACGTGCTTGCTTTGCTGGTGCCTAGAGCTGGTCCTGGTTACCACAACAGTTCTATTTAAAATTAACACAAGTCCCTGCCTCAAAACATGTGCTTATTTTTTCCTACTCCTAAACTTTGAAACAGGTACATTATCTGCTGATTTTAATAGTTCAGATACAGCATAGTTATCCAAATGTATACAATATGTCAAGTTTAAAAGTGATCGTGCCCAGTAATCCAACACACCTTTGCAACCCAGATAACTCACATTTAGACTCTAAACCTCTGCTGTCCTGCATAAGGCACTCATTGACCAGAAGTAGTTGTAATAGAAATGCTTACTTTTCATGCTGACATTTTTCTGTTTCTAAGTTCTCAGAGTTCCCCAAAAGATATCTGGAATCTTCTCATACTCCAGTTCTTATGGTGCTATGTTCCTTTGGTTGTGCAGCACAGTTTCACAGTGCCTTTAGAAGTCTCTTTCTTACCACTTAAACGCATAAGGGAAGATACTAATTATAGTCCTTTGGGGATATTTCTTTTCTCCAGTTCCTAAATAGTATTCTGAGAATTAAGTTTCATTCTGGCAAAGAAAGCATGAGCCAATCTAGAATCACCCCCCTGAGATTCCTGCTATATTTCTTGACTCCTCAGTACTCTGTTTCTTTCTTTGGCTAATATGAGGCTTTACTTCAAGAACCTCACAACTTTAAGGATATGCTTCAGAACACTGACTCTCTCTTCCACCCTGTAATGCTTTCTGTAAGACTCTTTTCTTTCACCCTTTCACAAAATACGAATGCCCACTGAGCAAGTCTTTCACCGCTTGGGCTGTAGCTTCCAGCAATCTCAGGCCATCTTGATCAAACAAAGAAGAGGGGAGGCTCCCTATTAATGCACTGTCTGGCCTTTCAATCCCTCTGAGAAAGGCATGTATACAAAATCCTAATGGTGCTGCCCATATCTCGGGTATCATTCCATACTTGAAAAGTAGCCTGGCTCCTCTCAAACGCTCCTCCTCTCTTGTTTTCTCTCACCTCCTTTAGAGAGCAATTGCTCTCAGGAGCAGCCATTGTTTATGCATACAGTCCTAATGCAACGGTACTTGTGATTCCAGATCAGTTTCACTAGGGACTAAACTGCAGCCCTCCAAGGAATTAGATTCTTCCTTGGAGCTCTATCATTTTGAGCACCATGCTGCCCTAGATGACACTGTGTTGTCAATGCTCGATGTTGTTATAATGTAGCAGTCAGAGAGAGATTGACAAAAAATAGTCATTATAAGTCTCAGTAAGACAAAGCAGAATTTAGATAAGTGTCTAAATGTTAAAGGATGGATGTTCTTCTCAACTGCCAGACTGAGGCATGTTGCCCAAAGCCATTAGGTAAAGTGCAAAAATACTCTGGGTTTGAAATATTTGCTTGTACAGAAAAGAGAGCATGTATATTCTGATCAGTTGATGGGCAACGGTAGGATTGTTCTTGTGAAAAAAATTATAACGGGGACAGGGACTTAAACAAAGTGTTATTTTTGAACTAAGGCAAATACAAAATCACCTCCTCTCAACACCTTCCTGTTGATCTCTGGTGGTTTTGAGTATATATGTTTATGGGAGAGTATTGCAAATTCTGTCTATGGGCCTGATGATGAATACAGACTATGCTGCTGCAGACTTGCAATTGGTGCTACTTATTTTGCTTCTGCCAATGGTCTAGCCCTCTGGAGAATCACCTGACATAGGGAAGTATGTTTACCCTGTATAATTCTTTTCTTACAGCTATACATGACATGCTGTTGCCTAACAAAAGACAGGTCATGTTTATCAGTTGCACTGACTCTGGTTCACTGATCTCTTTTGCAGTCTAAGGGGAACCAGGCAAAAGAAAACAAAACATGTCTGTAAAAGCCTAGCTGTTAAAGTTCATTGTCAGATTTGGATGGGCCATCAGAGAAAACAGATTATTCTGAACTGAATTTAGTTTTGAATTATTCACTATGGACATGGAAATCTCAAAGTTGCTTTTCCTCAGAAACATTTGTTTGGATGAGTGTGAACATATGCATTCTTCATAATGTTTTATATTTTATTTTGAAGCAATGACAGTTTCTCCTATTGTCTAATTTCTACATACTTCTTTGGTCCTGTTATATCCAGTGGGAACATTAGGCCTGTGCTACTATGTATTGTCACAAGGCACCTGTCCCAGGAATATGCATCTGACAACCTACCATAGTATCTTTAACACCACTATCTATCACCTCTAACTGTTGTCTCATGCTGCTTTCCTCTCATTGATCACTCAGTGCACAATATATGTATTCCTTTCATACCTACATTTTGGCATGATCTTAGATTTAACCACTGCAGTAATCCTTGAAAGACCTTCCTTGAAACATCTTGTTGAGGTTACATCTTTCTGATGGCAGATATGTAGCTGTCCTGGTCAGCACACTATGGACCAGTCCTCAGCTGGTATGAATCACTGTAGCTCCATTGACATCAATGGAGAGATGCTGATTTATACCAGATGAAGACCTGGTTCATGCATCTCCTTTACAGGGCTTTATATTCACATTTACATTTGCATTACTAGGCTGACATGCTATAACCCCCTGCACCCTCCCCCATATTTCCTCTCATGGGAGAATGCCCACTTGGCTCAGTTTTGAGTGGAATATGTGATGAATTGATCTGTCCCTGCTCCTCTCCTCAGCCAATGCCTAGCCTACTAGACTTCTCAGGTTAGGGAATTGCTTCAGACCCAGCTGTTTCTTCCTGAAGTTTAGAACTAGTCATTCTTATTAGCTCCATGTGAGATGACAGATGGAAGGAAGGTTGAGGGGAGCTGGAAGGTAAGTTTAGCTTTCCTCTTCCCATGCATCTCTCCCACTCAGTCGCCCAATCAAACTTACACCATCGCTCTGCTTGTTTGGGATTCCCTAGACCTTGCACAGTAGCCTTTCCTATTACCCGGGTTTTCCGAACCCAAACTATGGTAACTAGTCTTTGTTTTCCAGGTTGTTTCAGGACATAAATCAATGGGGACACAGTTTCTCTATCAGATAAATGATTGGTACACACAAGAGTGCTTCCACACAAAAATCCTGTTTTTAGTGAGTCTAAAGCACACAGCTAAAATAACAATAGTCTAGAGCATCCCAGATATAGTTACCCAAAATCTGAGATGGTGTTGAGTGGTCAACATCAGGTTTCTGGTGGCCAGCCTTCCTCCTAACCACTGGGGAGTTGGACATCAGTCTCCTCGCTTGATGAAAACCTCTCTGAACTTCTCCAAATTGCACACTCAAACTAATCTCTTTATAGGTTGCTCAAAACAAAGTACATAACTCGTAATAACCCTCAGCGAGCTAACAATTTTCTTAGCATCAGCAAAAAAAATGTCATAATTCTACTTATCAGCAAAGCAACTCCCAGCAAAAACTCCTGGTCATAGACAGCCATGTCCAAGGTCAGCTATTCACACTCCCTCCCATTCTCAGGAATCTGTCACTGTATCTATCCGTACTAGGAACACTGCAGCTATTTTCTCTGCTTAGGCACAGGCCAAATTATTCCTGACTACATGGTTTTCTCGCTTCTAGTCAGTGGTGGCTGAGTGCACAAAATGGCTGTAGTTATGTCAAGTTCAGTTCTCTTGTAACACTCTAACCTGATGGCCTGATCATTACTCCCTCTGTCTTCTTCTAGCGCTGCTGTCTGTCTCTATAGCAATCAATAGGGAGCAGTAGTAGAATGAACTCTGGAGTGAGGGGAGACAGAGAGAACAAACCAGACCAGTTAGGGAAGAGAAGGTTAATTTCCAAAAGCAGGAGGCCCTATCCTTCAACTCTCTAATAGGATCAGTAAAGGGTAAAGGCCAGAGAATGAGCGAAGAGGACGTAGAACAATAGGCCATGAGAAACAGGATATGGGGGAAGGAAGAAGCAAGTGGAGAGGAAAACTGCTATGGAAGTTGAGTAAGACAGAGACAAGAATAAGGAAAAGGGGAAGTGAATTAGGAGGACATTCTTAAAGTCCCTATAATTTTTATTACCCTCCTCACAGCTACAAGTGTTTCAGAGGGGGAAGCATGGCTGGATTGCTCCCACCATTTTTTCAATCACACGGCAACATAGGAATTTTTAAGATCCTACATGGGATTGACTTACGTGTGTAAATGAGTCCAACTTCATCTACTAAGATGCAGCACTTAAATGACCTTTTCTCTCTTTGGGGTCCTCCAGGATCCTGGGTTGGCCTGGAATTTTGGACTATAAACAAGTAAATGCTACTCCCAGAGCTGGGCTGATACTTTCACCGAGGACCATAGAAGAGAGGAGAGGGAGGAAATTCAGGTCTAACTATTGGAATAAGCACAAGAGACATGCTCCATTCTAGATTTCAAGATAATTTTATTTACAAAAAACTAAAAATAACCTAGTTTTCTTCTTTTGGCATCAGTGCTAAAGACTTTCAATTTTTAAAAAAATTGATTAATCATTGTATTCTAGTTTGAATATTTTGAGTGCTTTCTCATTGATTTCCCCAGGACCTTGGGAAATATATTTACTGAGAGCGATGGACAAAAAAATGTGTTTGCTGCTTCTCTTTCAAGTGAAAATATTGCAATAAATGCACTGCACATGCAAAGCATCTGTCAGATCCTGACATTATCTCCTTTTTATAGTTCAGAGTGTTTTTTCATTATTGATTGTAAAAAGAAAATATCAACAATCATGTTCAAAATGCACAGTAATAATATAAATGCTTAAAGGGCATTGTTTACAAGAGTGATTTTCATGCTGACATTTGAATAAGCCATGAAACACAGCATATGAAACAGAAGTGTAGACAAAGTGTTGAAAAGTCCAAAACTTCAGCCAGTGCATTATTGTTCTGTTTTACTAGCCTCCATTAACTCATGCAACATGCTTTCATGTTATTTGACAAAAAACTATATATAAAACATATCTTACGGTGTGCATATGAGCTAGTATGTGATGAATTGTCCCATGTGACATATATTATGATGCTCTCATGTGAGATCATTCAAGGATTTTTTTAGAAAGTTTGGGGGGAATAGCAAATAATTTGTAGTTTATGCATCAAACTACTGCTTTTAACAAGAACATCTATTTCGTTTAAAATAAGCTTGAGAATATGTAGTAAAAATGTTTAAAACCTTTTATTGTTGTGAAGTAGGAAGGAGTTAAAAGTGGAATACAGGCACATGCAATAAAGGAGGACTTTATTAGTGTGGTCACAGCACTGAGACCCTTTAGTTGTTTCTAGGATTTAGTTAAAGTTGGAACATAACTTAGTCATTGCTTCAGTGACGGTAGGATAAAGGATGTACAATGGCACAGTTAATGGATACATAGCATTCTGAGATGCTAAAGGAAAACAAAACAAAGCCATATTTATCAATATTTTGCTTCTCATGGAACTATGGTGTAGTCTATTAACCTGTTGATACATGATGATCTCCACATTTTTTATTAAAGCAATGAGTTAGAGATCAAAGGAACAGACTATCTAACTTATAATTGAGCACATTTTTCTAGTAGTTTTCAAGCACAGCTGTCTCTAAACTAAGTAAAGGTGGGTGTAGACTAGAACATTAGTTGCAACAGCATATCATCTATACTGTTCTAAGCTTTTCCAGGCAGTCACAACATACCAGAAAAAGAACAGGAGTACTTGTGGCACCTTAGAGACTAACAAATGTATTTGAGCATAAGCTTTTGTGGGCTACAGCCCACTTCTTAAGATTCATAGAATGGAACATATACTGAGGAGATATATATACACATACAGAGAGCATGAAAAGGTGGAAGTTGTCTTACCAATTCTGAGAGGCCAATTAAGTAAGAGAAAAAACAGGTTGAGTGACCAGACAGGTTAAAATGTTCTCCTACTGGTGCCAGCAATGCCCCTCTGCCATGTATATTGGCCAAACCGGACAGTCTCTACGCAAAAGAATAAATGGACACAAATTTGACATCAGGAATCATAACATTAAAAAACCAGTAGGAGAACACTTTAACCTGTCTGGTTAATAACAGACCTGAGGGTGGCAATTTTGCAACAGAAAAGCTTCAAAAACAGATTCCAATGAGAAACTGCTGAACTCGAATTGATATGCAAACTAGATACAATCAATTTAGGTTTGAATAGAGACTGGGAATAGCTGAGCCATTACAAACATTGAATCTATCTCCCCATGTAAGTATTCTCACACTTCTTATCAAACTGTCTGTACTGGGCTATCTTAATTATCATTTCAAAAGTTTTTTCTCTTACTTAATTGGCCTCTCAGAGTTGGTAAGGCAACTCCCACCTTTTCATGCTCTCTGTATGTTCCATTCTATGCATCCGAAGAAGTGGGCTGTAGCCCACGAAAGCTTATGCTCAAATAAATTTGTTAGTCTCTTAGGTGCCACAATTACTCCTGTTCTTTTTGTGGATACAAACTAACATGGCTGCTACTCTGAAACATACCAGAAGAATTCCAGTTTCATGCATGTCTATAACCTTCGAAAATTAACCCATTTAGTTACTGAACTAAGATATATGAATATGCAAAAAGTGTATTTAATACCCAAACCCATATAAAAATAAGTTTCCCAGTTATACACAGATACATTGGTTTCCTTGATCACAAGATAATGTATTTACTTGATCATTAAAATAGACTGCATAATATCTAGAACCTCTGCATTGCCCAATGATGCAAATCGGTCTATCAAATCAGGATAAAATAAACCTATGCTTCTCAAGTTCTCCAAAATATTTTATATTTAAAAGATAAATTATCTCAATATCTTTCAATCATTTCACCATTTATGTTACAGGACACAGTACCTTTACATTTCATTCCTCTTCCTTTTTCCTCCTACCTGGAAATGCCTGGCGTGCAACTGTGGTCACACTGAAGTCAAGGGCATAACTAGCATTGACGTCAACAGAACCAGGATTCTATTGTTTAGAAGAGAATACCTGATTGTTTGTCACTCTTTTGCTTCCACATTTTTCTACTTGTTCCTCTTATAATTGTTTTGCCATATGAGGTCCTGAGACTGAAAGTCTGGTTCTAAAATGATGTTTCTAAAATTACTCAGCTGGTCTTTTCTGCATTTTTGTCTGTGGTTCAGCACAGTAAGAAAAGATAACATTTGCTACCAACTGAATGATATACCGTTTTCTATTGCTCAGTAAAGTGAAATGAGGGTCAATGTCGGAAAAGACTTCTGTAAATCTGTATGTAACAAGCCCATTTCTCAGAACTTCAAGTGGTTTTGCTGGTATGACTTCAGGCATCATCTTTGGCCACCTTTTGTATTAAATACAGTTATGAGGAACATTTGCTTGTCATTCTCTGGCCTGGGTTCTTAACACATTTCAAAAGATGGCAGGATGCACTGACAGGCACATTACAGGCCTGTTGCTACACATCATTCTGTGCATTCACAACCTAGTATAAATTTGGCCACCAAAGTTAGTTTCTGCTGACAGCTTTCATTTTAACCCTTCCAGTGTGGCTTTCAAGTGGTTCCACGAAGTGTGTCTGGGCCTCAAGGCTTTTGGTACTACACACAGACATTCCAAAATTCAGTCTCTCTCTCTAGTTATGAGTTCACCTCTTCAGATATCTATGGCTTAAAGTTGCTCATATCTAAACTTTCCTCTATACAAAGGATTATCATTTTGGGAATAGCATTATTTTCAGTCTCTGCTGTAATTTTTCTGGCAAGATTGGATAAATTCTTCCCAAAAAGAGATTCTGAAAACTGGATTTGGTGAGGGTGGATTCTTCACATGCAATGGCAGCTGGGAGAATGCATCAGCATTTTTGTATGTTTCAGATGGCTTGAGCCTGTTCTCGTATATATTCAAGCCTTACTCATGTTGAGTAACACTGTAAGCCTTCAGCCTGCATTGAGAAGCATTCAGGCAAACCCCTGCACCTGCATGGAGCCCCAATGACTTGATTGATTTCTGCAGGACTACTTGCAGAGTAAGGTATTATTCAACATAGGTAAAGCTGGCAGAATCTCACCCATAGTGATAAGATACTATCATCAGAGCCTGTCTTTGTAATTTAGCAGCTTCTGCAACTGTTATACTCATTTTTGGTCCAAAAAAATTAACAAGAGGTTTATGATCTGTAATCATTAAAATTTCTACAATTTAGAAACGCGTGGAATTTCCTAATTCCAAATAAGATAGTTTGGAGTCTCTCTCTTTGTCTTTTTTTAAGTCGAGCCAATTTATTGTTTTAAATTACAGTTCTGAAAACAATTTGCCTTTCAGTCCTATTGACATTTTATGTAATATAAAATCACCTCTGACATATAGGTGAATTGTCACAGGCTAACAACTGTGATTTAAATAAAAATGTACATAGCAGAAATATCTGCAGCATCTTGATATATTTAAATACCTTATTGCATTTGCTAGTCCAAAGCCAAAGACTATCCTCTTTAAGGACTCTGTCACTGGATTTATTACATATATGTCGGACTGCTGGCAAGCTAGCTGGAAACTTCCATTTTACATAGCTACAGCTAAAAATCACCTCAGTTTTGTGACGTTCTTAGAATGTTTACTTTGGATACTGCTTCACTTTCCTCTGGGAGAGGCTTTAAGACTTCCACCAATCCTGTGAACTCAGTATGTTCCTTGTAACAGGAAAATTCAGCTTTGAAATGGTCAGGTTAAAAATTATATATATGCAAGAGCTCAAGAATCATGTATCCAGATCCCCAGAAATCATGAGATGGAGATTATAAAAATATTTTACAACTTTTTGTTTGTCTTCTGGTTTTTAAACTTTTAGGACTCACATTTTCCAGTTTTTCTTCACAACCATGAATGATAGGAACTGTTTTTTAAATGAAAGCTGAGATTCTCAAGTAATTACATGACCCCAAGAGTTAGAATTTTAAGAAAATCAGCAAATATGGAGAGATTCATGATAAAATTGTGAGAATTGGCAACATTGTTAAATGAAAAATCTCAGCTGTGCTAACAACAAAATCGAAGGTATCTTTCTTTATTAATTTACTTTGTTGCCATTTTCTCAGTTTCACTCCTGAGAATAGAGGGGTCAGTTTCATGTTTTCTTTATTTTATAGATGGTTTCACTTTCTGGTTATGACACACAGGCACAATGCAGCCAAGTTTTAGATAGCTGTGCTAGTGACATGTTTGTGAATATGTGGGTGTGAAGTGAGTGAGCTTTTGTCTTGTTCAGCTTTTCTCTGCCATCTAACGATAATACATTAATAGTGTTGCAGGACCTCATTGTCTCCTTCTTTGGAATTTTTTGTGTTTATGACTGGAAGTGGGGGCAGCTCCCCTCCTGCTGCTGACTCTAAAAACTCCTCACTGACCCCTGGGCAGAAAGCTTCTCCTTCTTGAACTTTCCTCTCAGGGTTACTTACTTCCTAGGTCAATTGTCATTCTCAAGGGGCTGTGTGGCCACGCATAGATACTGCCAGCACAGTAACTTGATTGCTACAAAGAGTCCTGTGGCACCTTATAGACTAACAGATGTATTGGAGTATAAGCTTTTGTGGGTGAACACCCACTTTGTCAGTGGCATGGGTATTCACCCATGAAATCATAGAATATCAGGGTTGGAAGGGACCTCAGGAGACCATCTAGTCCAACCCCCTGCTCAAAGCAGGACTAATCCCCAGACAGATTTTTGCCTCAGATCCCTAAATGGCCCCCTCAAGTATTGAACTCATAACCCTGGATTTAGCAGGCCAATAGTTCAAACCACTGAGCTATACCTCACCTAAGCTTATGTGCTAATACATCTGTTAGTCTATAAGGTGCCACAGGACTCTTTGTCGCTTTTTACAGATCCAGACTAACATGGCTACCCCTCTGACACTTGATTGCAATAGTTCTATTTCCAGCCAAGGAGCTTAAGGTGCTCTCACCATCCTGTGAGGTAGGTCAGTATCGTTATCCCATATTGCAGATGGGGAACTGAGGAGTGATGTCACAGAGCAAGTCAGCAGCAATGATAGGAAGGGAATCCCCAGACCTTTGCATTAGCAACCAGCCATCCTTCCTTCCTTTATCTATGTCCCTGCAGTGGTCCCAGCTCCCCTACTCTTTCTGCCATCTCTGTTTTCCCCTCACCGCTGTGACTTTGCCAGCCACCTGGCCCTTCCTCTCCACACTTTTTTCCCTTGCCCCCTTTGCCTGCAATAAACCTCAGTCCTGCCTCTCTAATCTCTCTGGGGTCCTGCCTTCTTCACATCAAGGCTACCTTACTTACAAAGGGAATGCAGCTGCTGCTGAGGCCCTATTTTTTCCCATTTCCAGCCATACTATATCACACTCAGAAGCCAGATGGAGCAACGGAGATGGGAAGAAAGCTTGGCTGCCTTCTGAGATCACATTCAAATAGCTAGCAAAAGACTGGAAGGGGAAACTTTGCTTGCTGCATACAGCCCTGGCTTAGCAGTGACACATCTTTAGGCAGGAATGAGGGAAGTGACAGGAGGGGCTAATGTGTGACCACCACTCCAATGAGTGGCGCTTGTCTGGTTGGATGCCACATGTAAACAGCATAGGGGCTACACACAGACACACACGCGCACATAAATAAACATGTAGAAGTTGCTTGTTTCTCTGGAATTTAAAAAAAAAAAAAAAGGAAGAAAACCCAGCAGAAATATATTGCCTCTGGGTTTTGTAAAAGTAGGCTGTTTTGGAGCAAATCTGACCAGAGAATGACCCTTTGAAATAGACTGCTGTTTTCCTAAAGGAGCTTCCTAATTTGTACCTATAGTGAGCACATCCTCCATATAATATGTTCCTGTATTTGAACCAGGTCATGTTTATTCCATTATGTGAGGAAATACAGCTGCAGTGCCAGACACTCCAGGAAAATTTTCTAAATAATCTTTTGCCCCACTGCTAACTGTGAAAAAGACCCTAGGCTTTCTGGATTTAATATTGGTTCATAGTTGAACAGTTGCTGAGAGCTGTCTGTGTTATAGTCCCCATAACTGCAGAAAGGGCCTATCATAGTGCACCTCTCCTTATGGGCACAGCATCATGCCTACCCATAATGTTGCAGGGAGTCTTCATCTCTAACCTTGCTGGTGGCTACTTCCTTAGCTCTGTAATGGCCTATCTCTATCCAGGTTTTCCATGGCCTGGTCATCAAGCCATATCAGTCCAGTCACTTGGTAGGGTAACAAAAGGTTCAACTGTAGGTTCAATAAATCCCTAAACCCATGACTTCTTCTTCACGTCTCAGACCACGCTAAAACCCTCTGCTTTGTCCCTACTCCTGGTCCTGCAGAGTTCCTCCTAGTTTGCTTCTTCCTCAGCAGGATTCTCCACACTGCCTCCCTTTCCCAGAGACTCCAGCAGTCTATCTGGGATATTCTTCCACTTTCAAGTGTTATCTCAGGATTTCCTCCACAATGAGCCCAACCTGCTCCCTATGGGCCTTTCCCAGAGATGGACCCCCTCCTAGTTCCTCTCTCCTAAATCTCCCCTTCTGACTGAGTTCAGCTCTAAGGGTATGTCTACACTGCAAAGAAAAACCCACAGCTGGCCCATGCCAGGGAGTATACCAACCCGCAGGGTCCCAGAGCCTGGGATCCAGCTTGAGCCCAGAAATCTACACAACAATGAAATAGCCCAAGCTCCACAAACTTGAGTCAATTAACATGGGGCAGCCTGGTTTTTTTCTTTGCCGAGTAGACATATCCTGAGTGGTCCCCACAGCTGGAGTCAGCTGGGATCACTAATTACCACTAAGTGGCTAGATCATGAGTAAGGCTGAGGCACTGGAATGGGTTACTAGAGAGGTGGTGGAATTTCCATCCTTAGAGGTTTTTAGGGCCCAGCTTGACAAAGCCCTAGCTGGGATGATTTAGTTGAGGTTGGTCCTGCTTTGAGCAGGGGGGTTGGACTAGATGACCTCCTGAGGTCCCTTCCAACCCTGAGATTCTATGATTCTATGATGACTACTAGGGCGCAGAGAAGGCTGAACCCTGCTTGTCTTAAAGAGACAGCCAGCCTATGACAAGATCTTTCAGTTTGGGAGGACAAGCAACATGTGTTGAAAATTATATAGCTAATAAGAAAGACACGGTGGGTGAAGTTATATCTTTTAGACCAACTTTTGTTGATAAACGAGACAAACTTTCGAGCTCCACACAGCTCTTCTTGAGGTCATAGCTAATAAGGCACTTTAGCTAACCATGTTCTCTATTGGTTTTCCATAGCGTCTTTTGTGCTGTAATACACAGCTCTTGTGACAAACAACACACAGACACAGCCCCTTCTCTTCCTTTTGACTACCTAGTCCTTGCTATCTCCCCACTGCAGGGTAGCCATCTGATATGAAGTTGTTTCCAAGAATTTCTTTCTAGTCCTTTACATTTATCAGAGCCACACACTTATGTCCCTAAAGTGGTCATTTTGCAAAGGGCTATGGCTTGCTGTCTTTTCCAGCTTTTCTAACTCAACTCCTATAATGTTCTCCTACAGTTTTCTCTTTCTGATTCCCGAAGAGATGGTACATTCTTTTGGCTCTGGAAGGCCCTTGTATTGTTTCACAATGTATGCGGTCACATGTATTCCAGCCTGAAAACTTTTTATCAAACTCAGTCCAGGGGCAAACATTGTCAGCATATTTTTCATATAAGTTTTCCAGGACACTGGATACTTTATCTACCCATGATCTATTTAGACTTAAGTGCTTTAGCAGGTTATGGTCCAATGATGATAGACCTGACTCACCCTTTTATCATAGCAAGGTCTAAATGAAGCCTTTACCTCTGTATTCTATTTTAATGGGATTTTCCTCCAATCTTTGCTGAATCTGTTTCTAATACAGCCTCTATGCAATCAGAGAAATTGCAGCCTTCACTGTTAGTCTCCAGTGTAGACTCGCAGTCATTTAATATGTTTATATAAGAGACACAAATGATTTTCCTGTGTTGAAGTATATGCTGCTGACCCGTGAATGGTAACTACAACGCTATCTTTCCCACATCCTTGGATTTGGCAGGGTTTGCACTTTGTTTCACCTTTTATTTTATTTTATTTTATTTTAATTCCTTTGGAGGTGTCCAGTGTGAACACTGGGTTCCCTAGCAAGCTCTCACTGCATGTCTCAGACAGCCACAATCCCACGAGTCTACTGCTTCAGAGGAATGATTCACTCTGATGCTCCCAAGACAGGCATCTTGGACACTGTTTGCCCTAGTTGCCCCAAACTGCTGCACTGTTCTTTTATGGCATAGAATTTTTAAATGCTTATTTAGAGTTTAGTGGACACAGCTACAGCTAGCCATGCCTTTGAGACTGAATTGCTGCAATGTTGTCTGTATGGAGCTATACCTGAAGATCATTTAGAAATTTAGCAGCTTACTTCCTTCCGTTCTGCTCAAAAGGAATAATGTGCATTTTAATGTAAATATAAACCAGTCCGGGGAGGAGAAAAGCATTTGATTTATTATGAAAAACTGGCCAGAATGCATTTCCCCAACTGTCTCTTTACAGCTTGGATTTTGCTGAAAAGGTCACAGCTCTGGCATACAGTGTGGTTTCAGCAGAGTTCCTTGCAAACACTCCAGTAATGGGCTGTGTGAGCTTATTCTGTTGAAAAAGTTTTAATAAAGTGCTCCTGTTTAAACATCACCCTGAGAGTGCAACATTCGTATGCTGGGAGCACTTTATACCTGTGTTTTTGATGCATGCTACCAGGCCTAGCTGACAACACAGACTTTAAAAAAGCATTGGTTTGAAAGGAGGGCGGGGAGTAAGTGGGTTATTGGATGGTAATTAGGCTTGAAGGTGTGAGTGAGCTCAATTACTGTGATGATGGTATTAATGCTCAGATAAGAAGAGTTTATGATTTGATAATAGTTTATTTTGTACAATTTTCATATACATGCAGATAGAACAGAGATGAGTGAATTATTTAAAATCTAAATGAATGAAATGCAAACGGCTGCCCGCTTTGTGATATTATTGTGAAAATCTAACCAATTTCTATGACTAAGACTTAACACTGAGTGTTTTGTATGTTCTGTTTGCAGCAGCGATACCATTGTTCAAGGTTCCACTCACCCGAAACAAATCTCTCTCGCCGAGCTTCATCTAGGCACTTTCCCAAATGACCTGTTTCTGCCACTTATTAAAAAAAATTGTTGGGTGTTTCTGTGTCCAGCTCATACACCATGGTGGTAGATGGATAAAGAGCTGGTTTCATAAGTTTAGTATGTAACATTCTGTAATAGTGTTTGTTCTGGAAACACAGTATCAAGAACTGAAGAACTCCATTCAGTTTCCACGGTGGCATTAAGGTTCAGTTTTCAGGAGCTGGACTACAATTTTGTGGACTAAGGCAATCAGGGATTTAGATATAAAAGTCATGCAAGTTTTGAGGCACAAAGTATTATGGGAAAAACGTGTCTGCAATTTTGTAGATGCAAAAATGGAGCCCCTGTTGGGATTAGATTGAAAATTAGCTGTTTGTCAATACTTGACGTTCTCTCACTAGTAAAAAAATAATGGATCACATTCTCTGCTGTGGGCAAAACTCCCACAGCATAAATCAGGCGTGTGTGTGTGTGTGTGTGTAAAAGTGCATTAAAGCTCAACTTTGCACTCTCCTAACACTATTGTCACTGTGTGCCTCTGCACTGAGCTGATGCAGTCTCATGGGTTACTCTTATTTATGCTAGATGTTAATAACCTCCAGAGGTCTAAAATGCAGCCAGGCATCAGCACAGCCTAGGACCATCCCAGCCTTGCTCCATTTCCCTGCAAACCATCAGCAAGCAGGGGCAAAAGAGGCTGTAGGGAATCCCATGATCACCCCTGGCACTGCAGGGAGTCTCCTGGGACTGACTATGCTAGCTTCAGAGCCAGATTGCCTAGGCAGTGTGGTACAAAGTGACTGCACCACACTGGAGAATCTGTACCACTGCCTTCGATTTGTCTTTACTATGCAACATCATTACTGTAAGGAACTACTTTCCAGCCCATTTTATAGGAGCATTCTAGCTCTTTGCTAGTATTAAAATGGAGTTTGCAAGCTATACTACACAGCCAAATTAATGGTGCTTCAGAAGAATTAGGATTTGTCTATACAGTGGAGTGATGTGTACTTCAGGGGTGTGATTTCTAAAGCGCGCTACTGGGATGCTCATTAACTGATCCATGTAGACCCTGCCGGTGCTAACTAAAAGTGCCCTAGTGTGCTTTAACATAGTGTTGTTAGAAACATTAGTGCGCTTTGGAAATCACACTGCTATATTGGGCATTATGCCACCATGTAGACAAGCTATTTAGAGATTTTATTTTTGCAGATGTAATGAACTATCATTCTTCTTGGAACAATTCAGAGTGAAACTCCTTTTGGAAGTCTCCTGACTAACCCAAGCCATATCCTCAGCTCCTGGTTGAGTATCTATGAATTCTTCTGGTTGAGTATCTATGGCTCTGCTTGGAATTCCTTAACAAAATGCTTACATTGGATCTTTAAAAAGAATGATTCCAAGGAGCGATATGGATGAAAAGAGTAGTGTAACCAACCAGAAACCAACGCTCAAGCACAGTCCATCTCCATATTAATTAATTAAACGCAAGTACTGTACAAGCTACATAATTAACTGCAAAACTTTGTACTATTCCCAGGCACTTCTAGCTCACATGGACTCTAGCTAATCCCAATGCTGATTTTTTTTATTATTATTACATTAGTGCCTAGAGGTCCAAACTGAGATCAGGACCCATTTGTGGGAGACACTTTACAAACACATAGTAAGAGACGTTTCCTGCCTCAAAGACCTAACAGTCTAAATAGACAAAACAGACCATTAGTGAAAGGGGAAACGGAGGTAGGGAGAGGTTAAATGACTTGCCTGAGGTCATATAAGAGGTCAGTGGCAGAATAGAATAGAATCAGATCTCCCGCAGCCCTGTTCAGTTGTCCTTTACTTGGAAACAAAACGTTTAAGTTACTGAACTAAATCCTGACACTACATGTGAATCACCTAGTTGACACTGCCTACATTGTGATCTGGGTCTTCTTCATTCTGGCTTTAAATATCCCAGGGCAATGGGAATTACTCAACTTGTTATGAATATTTTCTACAGTGTAGCAGATCTTACTCTTAGAAAACTTTTCCTGATTCTCTAGTCCCATTCTGGTTTTGCTCCTACTTTTGCAGTGGAAGATTTCTCTAAAAGGGAAACTGTGGTGGCCAAAGGCTGCCCTAGTGGTTCCTATACCTCCCCTTGCTCCTGGCTGCTCAGGATACACGCCGGGGTGCCCCTCTGCACAGCTGTTCCTCAGCTGCTAGAAAGACTGCTGACACCATTGACAGCCAGCGTCAGATAGAACATTGCTGTTTTCTAGGTATTTCCCGTGGGATGGGTATTAGTATTTCAGATTATTTTTGCTGGTGTATTTCCAGGATAAATCACTTTCTTTTCTTACCTGCATGTTTTTCTAACCCTATTATCTCTCTCCCTACCAGGCTTTGCATCATGTCTTAATTTTAATTAAGGGATCTATTGTGCCTGATAGGAACAGGCCCATGGGGGCAATTCAGAACCATGCCCACTAGCTCACTGGGAGTTCTGGGAAGCATTGTGTAGCATATGCTACACTCTTTGGCTAGCCAATTCCCTGCCCCACTCTTGCACTCTTAGGGAGAGAAGGGATTATCCCTGGGAGCCCAGTGCAAATCCTGCACACAAGTTCTTCAACAGAGAGGGAGGCTCAGGGCACCCTCCCCACTTGCACACCTGGGTGAGGTCAGGCACAATCTGGCCCTTGATATAGATCATCAAAGCATTGTTTATCCCCTCTCACTGATCATTAATATGGATGTCACATGAGACTAGACCTTACACTGCACCTTGTGGCACCCCACAAGATACCTCCCGTCAGCCTATATGCTGCCACCTATCATTACTGTTCGACTGTAGGCCTTCGGACAGTGTCTGTCACTGCCTCTGACAGTCCTTATATCCCAGAAAATGTGAATTCATTTTGCTAGTAAGATTATATGGAAACTTTACAAGTCCAGCTATATTAAATAAATCCACTTTTGTGCACTAATTCTGTCACTGAGTTTAAAAAAAGACTCATGAACTTTGCCTGACTTGACATTGTTCTTTATAATCTTAGGCTGTGCACTGTTCAGTATGTCCTATGTGATAAATTCTGTTTTGTATGTTTCTGGATGTGAGAATATGGATTCAGAGTTTCCTAGTTAATGCCATGAGTCTTCACCTATAAGTTTAAGTTTATGGTAGAATATGTATGGCACTGTACACCCATCCCCCCTCCCCACACACTCACCAGCCCTCTTTAATTTGAGTTAATCCACTCCAGCCTACTCATCCATACAACCTGTAACTGATCACAAATGGTAATGAACCAATGGAAGGAAAGTGGTATCTACCCTGTTTACCCCAGCACTCTTCACTGTTCTGGAACAAAAGCGACATGTATTCCTACACGAATGATAGTAAATATAAACTCAAGAAGATCCATTACCATGAATTAATTGATATTTTACAAATTAAAAACATAACTAATGTAAAAATAAGTAGATTTAATATTCAAAATTATCTGTAAACTGAATTCACAGCCACATTTTTATGGTAAGCCTCACTAACTTCAGGATTTTTCTTTCTTTTTGCTAGTTTTATACATGTCTGCTCATAAGCTTTCCTTAGCTTGAAAAGAACCATGGAAGGACAATACCCCTTGGCCTATTGATCTGACCTTAGAGACACAAATTTGAATAACACATCAGACAAGCTAACTTCTTACTGGTCTGTCACCCCAGCAAGTTCTTTTCTTTTCTAAAATGTAGGTGTTTTGGGATGCAGAAAATTAACTTATCTGCACTTTTCATGGCCATATGGTATTAAAAGACAGTAAAAATAGACAACTAACAAGGGAACATCTTTGCAAGAGGGCAAAGAAGCATTTAGACCTGTGGGAGATAGTGTTCTTTCTCTCTCTCTCTCACACACACACATACACACCACACATATACACATACATACGCACAACCCAGAATCAATGCTCCTGCTGGGTCGGGCTCCTGCTGAAATCACATGTGACTTCTAAACAAAACACCTTCCTCAGTGGCCTCCCATAGCATGCTCTTCAGGACAAGATGAACTCATCCACCTAAAATCATGTTTTCTTTGCATCCTAACTGAAATAGCATTAAAGGGGGAAATGGGAATTCAGAGCTGCCAGCTATAGTATCTCTGCTATCAGTTCACCAATAAGGCCTAGTACAGACCCGCAGAGCCTCTGGATAAATTGTATTTTCCAAGGGTTAATTAAGCTGTCTTGAGCTTCTGCATGAAGGGGAACAAACTGGCACTTGCAGCATTTTCTGAAACCTGCTGTCGACATTGCAGTCCCTGCTGCTTTTAGCTGTATCGATCTGATGCCTGACCTGTGAAATCCTTGATGGCTGCTAACACTGGAAGCTTACTGGAGCTTTCCAAGGGAGCTTCAGGACAGCTTGTGTAGTCAAGTACAATTACCTGTCCCTCCAGGAGAGCCAATTAGTTCACAAAGAGCTGGAGCAGAACAAATGTTTTGTGTGTGATTTAGAATCTTTAAAAAAAGCTTTGTTCTGATTCTTTTGTTTCAAATTTTATGATTATTGCTCAACTCATGGCAGTCCACAATGCATTTCCTTATATTTCTTGTAAAGGATTTCTTGGGGATGAGAAAACAGATTTACAGGTAGGTTTTGTTCTTGTTGTTTTTTTAAAAATAATGAAATTGCTCATGTACATTGCAGGATCCAGTGTTAGGGCTTTTCAGGGGCATGAACCTAAATACAGAATACTGAAGTTTTCAATGTTTCTAGACCCCCAAGTCCTAGATTTTTTGTTTAAAATGATAACATATATAGTCTTTTAACTCTAAATTTTGAAACTGAATTTTCTGAGAGTAAAATAAAGCAACTGTTACATATATACAACACATGAAAGGGATGGGAGCCACACAAATTACCAAGAGCATTACACTTCATATGTAGAGTACTTGTAACATTTTTTAATGGTGTGAAATAATGGGCTACAATCTGATCCCAGTTACCTGAAGCAACCCCACTAACTTGGCTCAAGATGTACAGGCATTGCTGAGAATAGAAACTGGCTTGATAACAACAGCCCTCCCCTTGGATTAATATGAATTAATAACTAAAATAGACAAGGTATTTAGGCAGTCAGTGTCTATTTGCCACAGTGTCCTGAGTCCAAAATATCTAATGTCCTGGATATAAATCAGTCTTTAACAAAAACTGTTGGGACAAAAGAGTTTTAGACAGTTAGCTGAGGGTGATAGATAATCTGAAATCAGTGATTGTGGGCTCCATATGTACTGCAGATCACATATTCTGGTGTTGAAAGTGGAATCCTAATATGGCGAGTTTTAGGATCTTAACAAGGAAGGGTGATATAAAATAGATCTCACTGGCTTCCATTTTAGCGCTCAGAGCTTGATGTATTAAATTTGGATTCCTTCCAGTCCTGGGGTCCATTGGCTTTGTTTTCCTGTTTGAAAAATGGAAGAGCTACAGGCCTTGTCATTCCAGGGTCACTGGTCTGCTCGGAGCCCAGTGTGAAATGAGAAGATGGTCTTAATCCAATTCCCAGTTGCAGAATGTTCATAGTACAGAAACCACCATTACAGCTGTCACTAATTCGTACTCTGGTTGTTAGAAACAACAGGCAGATGAAGGATTGAATCGGCATTGCAAGAGAATTACACTCTAATTTGCGGAAGTCCTGTTTTGAAAGGAGGATTGAGACACTTCAGCAGGACAATGTGGGGAAACATAAATTGCTGTTGCTTGTACCACACGGCTATGCCTTTGAGTTCCATGCTGTCCGTCTGATACTTTCCACAAGCATTACATTCACTTACCAAAAAGAAAAGATATTTGACCGTGCCGAGAGTTTTAAATCTGTCAGAATATCGCCTTGTCATCCTGATGAACTGCATGAGGAACATGAAGGGCCACATTTGTAAAGTGGCCTGAATTCACCTTCAAAGGGAGACTTGCATATTTGTGTGGGGTCAGGCAGAATCTGTAAGGCATTTTGTAAACCGCTGGAGCTCCTATCTTGCTCCAAATCCTTACTCCCTTCTAGGGCTTGCCTTTATTGTTAACATAAAGAGCAATCACACATATACCTCAGCTTAAGCTTTCTCCTGATTTTGGCAGTTGCAATATTTTTTCCTGCTTCCATCTTACTCAATCCCTCTGCTTTGAAGAGATACTTCAAGTCTTCTTGTACTCTTGGGTTGGGAATGATAGAACCCATCTGTGCTAATATCAGAGTGAGTCAGCACCACTAAAAAGGGTTCTTCTTAAAATATCCTCCCATTACACACTCCCAAATCTTGGGAATATACCGAGTTTGAGTTCCTTTTAGGACTCATCTAATAAAAAGACTTGGTTTTGTTATGAACGGTTGGCCCACTGGACAAAGCTGTGCTCAGAGCTCCCCACCTGAGAGTGCTGTGGCTGGAATGGCGTAGTGGCTGTTTTTGCAGGATCTGTGCTCCAGAACAAAGCCAAAATCTCATGTCTCATCTATGACTTGTCAAAAACTGGTTCCAGTTTTTCCATCATTTAACCACTGACTGTCGAGGAAGATCCTACAGCCTTGTTTGTGGCAAAGTTATAGAAATGATGGGCAACAATGCGAGATTTGGTCCAGCAAGATTTGTCTTTGTCAGGTGCCCCCCTAAGAGCAATTGTAATAGATAGGAAGTTATTCCATCCCCATGACTCAAGCACCAAACCTGGGAATGCTGCTAAAATATTCATAGAGCAAGATGACCCCCAAAACCATTAGACCACTGCAAGAACTGAGGAATTATGGTTGAGGAATATTTGGTAGTTCCAGATCTTCAGAACACATAATAAAGATTAGGTGGCATGTTGTGGTGCCTTTATTTGTGAAATAAAACCTGTACAAGGGCACGTTTTTATGATGTCTAGATGGTGAAGAATATTGGAAGAAAGTTAAATCTAGACAAGAGAGTCTAACCAAATTCTATTGATAGTTACATAAGTAAGGTTTATATATTTTCTGCATATGGCAGGAGAGGAAAAGGGAGTTATGAATGATATTTCATCTTATCTGAGATTTTGTCAAGAAGTATAAAGGTAAATTACAACCATGCTTAAATGTCTTCACTAAAACCTTAATGAATCTAGGCATGAACCTAGTTTTGCTGGTAAAAGTTGAAAACATTCCCAGAGCTCCCCAAGAGGGGTCATGTCAGAAATACAGCCAATGAACATCAGAAAGTTTCTACATAATAAATATTTGAACAAAATATGTGTAATGGATTTTACAGACCCAGATGCACAAATGGTGAGCTATAAGGGTTTTATTGGAATGATTTTGGGATAGGTGCATTACTCATGAATAGGTGAGTTATGCAGGGCATTCCAAGTGAGTGAATTGTACTAGTTTAAGTGAGAGGAAAATCAAGCCCGTTTCTAGACTCTAAGTGGTCTGCTTTAACCAGTAGCTCTTTACTAAGCATGCAGGTAGATTATGGCATACTTTATTACTGGACATAACATTCAGTGTAAATTTCTAAATGGGTAGAGTCAATCCTTTTGAAGAGAAACCACCAGGACCATCATCTCAACACAGAAAAATCGGTTGGTGTAAGTTTGATGTAGAAACCTGTGGAATTTGTATGTGGCCCATCTGGTCATTACTTAGATTACATTTATTCCACACTCAAAACAACTGAATGGAATAGATGAATATGTACATATGTCTTATGTCTATGGTTTCAAACATCATGGGATGAGCTTATAATGACTGTAGTCTTATAGTAGGCTTTTCAGCACTTTCAAAAGCACACCTGAATTTAGAGAATGAGTTTCTGATTCCTTTTGGGAAGTGAATTACAGTAATAAGACATGGGACAGGAACATAGAGAGGAACTTAAATAATAGTTCTTGTAGTTGTAGTTGTATTAATCTGGCATAGTTAGTATAAAAATATAGACTACTCAAAAGAATTAATTTTAAAGAGACACTAGGAGGAAAAAAATCTGCCCTGCATTCTCTTGTACTACAACCAAAAGTATTCCATTTTGTCAATGTAGATGGCTTTCCCATTGATGGTAGCAGGATGGGAAGGTCTATTCAGTATGTCAGTATGACACATGCAACCAGTTCTTTCATAATCTATTTATCCATTTTAGGGGTTTCTATAGCACCCATTACCGCAGTATCTAAATGCTGCAAAGGTAAATTATATCTGGTTTATGAGGTCACCAGTGGACTTCATGAGAGTCTTCTGCCCAATTGTGGTAGAAAAACTTCATCCAAGAGGAAGGTCTTGATGCGAGCCCTGAAGGTAGTCAGACTGGATTAGGCTAATGTCCTATTTAAGCCTTGGTTTACTGCCAAATTCTCTCTACTGAAAACAGTTTGGACCAGGTCCGAGTTTGGTGTACATTGGCATATCTTCATTAAAGTCAATGGAGCTATGCCCATTAACATCAGCTGAGAATCTATCCCATATTTCCAGTTCTCTCAAGCCATGCCTTGTGTTTTATAAAATGCATTATTTTAGAGAAGCAAAACTATTTAGGATAAGTCCCTGTGGGACTCTCAGGTGAGGGAAGCATTCTGTTAGCAGTAGACACAGTTCTTTGTTGGTTTAAACTAGTCATAAAGGTCCTGGATCTGTTTCACATTGGATAACTCCAATATTTCAGAGGGCTGTGGAGCTTCTACATACATGATGGAACCAAACTCCACCACAGGTGGCAGACTGACTAATGCATTAATGTTTGATTTAAAATTTTCTGCCTCTTGGAATTCCTTTCATATTCAGTTAATCTTTTCTGCAAAGTAGGATGAAAGCTCTTTCCAACTCTTTCTTGGATATGGTTGGACTATGCAGTCTGAGCAGAGAGGCTGGTTCAGTAGACGAAATTGCTCTGTGGCTGAAATGATGGTGATGGAGAAAAAGGTTCTCGTTGGTTCTGTTACTGTGTCTTTGTGATGATGGTGGATGGAGTCTTATGCCACCAATGTTCTCAAAGTTTATCAGTGAACCGTAATGTTCTTTGCAGGTGACTTCTCTCACTCTAAGGAATTTTCTCTTTACAGTTAAGATCAGTCACATTCAGATTGGGTTAGCCATGTTCATGGAAGCAGAGCCATGCTAGGGGAGACAAGTGCATTGTCTTCTCTGGTTGAATTTAGGCAAGGCTCTTTTACTGTAAAAGGCCTTTGAGCTTGAAAAAGAAAAATAGAATCATAGAACTGGAAGGGACCTCGAGAGGTCATCTAGTCCAGTTCCCTGTGCTCAAGGCAGGATTAAGTATTATCTAGACCATCCCTGACTGGTGTTTGTCCAACCTGCTCTTAAAAATCCCCAATGATGGAGATTCCACAATCTCTCTACACAATTTATTCCAGTGCTTAACCACTCTGACAGTTAGGAAGTTTTTCCTAATGTCTAACCTAACTGCCCTTGCTGCAATTTAAGCCCATTGCTTCTTGTCCTATCCTCAGAGGTTAAGAAGAACAATTTTTCTCCCTCCTCCTTGTAACAACTGTTTATGTACTTGAAAACTGTTCTCATGTCCCCTCTCTCTTCTCTTCTCCAGACTAAACAAACCCAATTTTTTCCATCTTCCCCCATAGGTTAGACCTTTAATCATTTTTGTTGCTCTTCTCTGGATTTTCTCCAGTTTGTCTACATCTTTCCTGAAATGTGGTGTCCAGAACTGGACACAATAGTCCAGTTGAGGCCTAATCAGTGTGGAGTAGAGCGGAAGAATTACTTCTCGTGTCTTGCTTACAATACTCCTGCTAATACATCTCAGAATGATGTTTGCTTTTTTTGCAACACCGTTACACTGTGGACTCATATTTAGCTTGTGATCCATTATGACCCCCAAATCCCTTTCCACAGTATACTCCTTCCTACGCAGTCATTTCCCATTTTGTATGTGTGCAACTGCTTGTTCCTTCCTAAGTGTAGTACTTTGCATTTGTCCTTATTGAATTTCATCCTATTTCCTTCAGCCTTATTGGGATATTCCAGAGCAAACCTACGAGATCTGGAACACCAGGGTATAGTGATTGGTTTGGATATGCCTGAGGGCAATGAGACAAGATGTCTGTCAATAAAAGGAACACCGTTATTGTGTTGCAAAAAGACCTCAAGAGACCTGCTGGAAATAATAAAACAAACTGAAGCCAAGTGACACAGAATACAAGAGAAGTTCACCAAAGGCAGGATGGAGCAAAACCTGAAGGTCAGGCTTGACCGAGCCCTAGCTGGGATGATTTAGTTGGGAATTGGTCCTGCTTTGAGCAGGGGGTTGGTCTAGATGACCTCCTGAGGTCCCTTCCAACCCTGATATTCTATGAATCTATGATTCTGAGCAAGAATGATCAGACTTCAGTGTTTGTTAGAGCCAGGCACTCCATTATAGTGTAGTCCTCCAGGAAAGGACAGTATGGTGTGAGGTTTTTAACTAACTAGCACGAGAACTACAGGTAATATGTAGCACTGTCAAGTCTAGGAGATTGGACTTTACCCATCAACTGGAGGTGAAAATGGTATAAAAGGAGTTCATCTGGCCATGGGTTATGCTTATTATATACCATACTGAATATCAGTTAATGCCTTGAACTATGCACATTACCTGCTCTCATAGTATGTGTTGAATTGTAAAATGCTAAATAATTTATACAGGAAGTACACTAAGTCTCAGTGGCATTTTTGTAACCCTCGGGCTTGGTGATTAATAAATAAATGCATTTTTTTCCGTTGCCAGTGGCCTATGTCCTTGCTTGCTGAGTTTTGTGCTGGGCAGCCAGAAGGTGCCTTGTGGGGGCACAACATCTTGGGTTTGCATTGCTGATGTAGTTCTGTAGCAATATTATTGATAATATTTGCCTTGCCTCGCAGGAAAAACATATTACAGCGAAAGCCTCCACAATAGCATTAAATCAAACAGTGCTTAATCATTTGCAAGGGGAGACATCATGATTTATTTTGCAACAAGCCTTTGTAACAATTGCATTTCTGAGCTCTCCATTTCCCCCCATGATACTTTATATAGAGTCCAGAAAGCGCCATTGTGCGACAGGTAGAAGAGACAAGGTTAGAGACAGGCAATGGACGTTAACCGCTAAGGATGCCATAGTACTTCCAGCAGTGACATTGTCCTGTAGTGGGGACACAGCACTGCACACCAGTGTTGCTAAGTGGCAGAGGAGGTCATTTTACAGAGGTCAGCAATAGTAAGATCTGTTTATGTGTGCTGGGAAAACATTTGGCATGAATTTGCTGGTAGAGGAAGTTCAGTGTTATAAGATGGTGAACACATTTCCAAAATGAAATCAGACTGAGGATTAACATTGACTTTCAACCTTCAAGACTTGTGCCCCCAGAGGATGTGCTACATCAGGATTCTATTAGAGAAGGGTAGCTTGTTCAGAAAGTGTAAGAGCTGACTCAAACCCAAACCATTTTCAGGTTTGTATTGATTTGGATGTCATCCTCCAAAGCCTTCCATTCCCTACAGCTGTCTATCTAATCCCCATAGAGTTCCTCCCCATGTTGCAGAGAAGCGGGGAGGAAATGTGGAGTGGCATTGCTCCAGGGGAAGCAACAGGAGATATTCTGCCTGAGACAAAATCCTCCTGGAGTTCCCAGTGCACAGAGACAGCATGCTCATTGCTAGGCTACTCACATCTACTGAGTGGTGTGCAGAGAGCTGGGGCTATGACCCTGTCCCATCTGTACCCATTTTGGGGAGCACATACACTCCTTGTGTTCCTTTGAGATCAGGGTCTGCACATGTGACTGGCACATATGCAGACCACAGAAAAGGAAAAAATTGAAAACTCTTTGCACTCACTGCATCCTACTGTCCTGCAGAAGGGCCAAGTATGATTTGACCCTATGATACACATGGAGTTCTGAAGACACAGTGCTAAGGTCTTCCCTGTTAAAGATTTCACTAAAGATCACATAATAGCAGCTGTTGTGAAGCTGCATGTATGTATCATGGTGTGTCTTGTGGCATAAAACTATCCTCCAAGGTGCACAAAGTGTGAGATCATTGCAAGAAATACGTTGGACTTTAATTCCACTGTTATGGTCTGGCAAGGGCCAAAGGACAAGAAGCCATTTTCAGTTGCAGGTGATGTGCCCAATGGTTTCCTTTTAATGATAAGGTACTTACTAATAAAGAATGGTGCAGAAGAAGGACTTCCAGATTGGTGGGATGAAGTTGCTTGTGTGAATTTGGCAAAAATGTGTAACCAAAGCTAGAAGAGAAATGGAACTGGGTAACTGAACTGCATGTACTACCGACAGTGCATCAGTGACTTACAGGAAGCATGAAGGACAATTTGTTCGAGTATTAGCCTTCTGGCCAGGGATGTTACCCACGGGAGTTTTAAACACTGATCATAGTATCATAATGCAACTTCACCAGCATTGTTGTAAAACACTGGTCCCAATTCTGATTACAGTGTCATGAGCCAAGCAAAATCAGCTACTATGACTGCATGTATGGGTTAAGTACAACAGCTAATTTTAGATGCCTGCCTTGTTTAGTAGACCCAAAGGTTTTCCAATTATTGGGAGCCACTTTTAAAACCAATCATACAGTAATTCTTTGCTATCTATTTGTTAAAAGCAAAGTTGAACCTATATGTAATGGTTGGTGTGATGCATGACCAGAAAGGGTTAAGCAGCTTGCAGGATAAATGACCAGAGTCAACCATTAAAGACAGGTTAGAAAAGTATATGAATGATAATTAGGGATACTCCGTGGTAGATAGGCTAGAACTTTGAAATGCAAACCTATATTGTTAGAAATTAGAGGTGATACTAATTGTATGTGTGTATTCATATCTTGTTAAATGTTAGCCATGTAAACAGACAGTTACTGTCCATCACTATAGCTATTGATTCAGAGATCAAAAGGGAATATTAACATTTAGATGAATTCTTAGGTGAAATAATGTCATTTGTTTATGTCTCTTTAAAATTTGTGATAGACTGCCTAATCGATAAATTGCCTTATGTTAATCCGTATAGCTAATTACCGGTGATGCTTAGGAAATAGGGCTACTTCAAAGTTGCTCTGATTGCCCATTGTTCGCCTAAGAATTTCGACCTGTCAAAGAAGTCCTGGTACTGTATAAAAGACCCTTGGGTCCTGATTCTTTTTATCTCAGATCTGCTTGATGCTTCCTGCAGGGGAAGCTTAAGCCATAAAGCTGAGATCTCCAGTCCTAGTCTGGAACCACCCTGAATATGAACATTGGACTATAACCTATGAACTAATTCTAAAAGAACTCTTTGGAACTACAAAGCTCACCATCTCTACTATGAATTTAATCTCAAGAACTGTACTCATGTCTGTATGTATACTTATCTTTAAACCAGTACTCTCTCTCTCTTTTCTTTTTTAATAAATTTTAGTTTAGTTAATAAGAATTAGCTGTAAGAGTATATTTGGGTAAGATCTGGACTATTCATTAACCTGGGAGGTAATGTGTCCTATCCTTTGGGATTGGTAGAACTTTTTTATATGATGAATAAGATTTTCAGTAATACTCATCATATTTGACTTGGGTGTCTGGGTGGAGGCCTGAGGCTGGGTTACATTAAGGGAGCTATGTTGTTGGCTTCTGGGTAATCAGTGAGGTATTATAGAAGCTGTTTTGTGCTGGCTTGGTAAATCTAAGTATTAGAATCCACCATCTTTGGGCATTATCTGCCCCATTCTTTGCAGTTCACCCTAATACAGTGACCTCAGTTGGCTACCCTGGGTCTCTGGTCACAGTTGGTTATAATATGAAAGAACAAAGTATGATTTTCGTGTTATTTTTCTTTAATTATTTTGGGACCTGATCTTGCTCTCACTGAAGCTAGTGGCTAGGATTTTCAATTACTTGAGTAATACCAGGATCAGACCCTAGAAGCTTTGCTGTAGATGTTGTTTTGATTTACACTGGTTTTAACAGGGTAGAATCTGGCCCTGTGTATTTGTTCTGTCTTGTCTTGTCTTGTAATGTATTATACCCACTCATATATCTAGAATGTAAACTCTGTGACTGCACTTTGCTAGCTGCTTCAGACTTATAAAAGGGTGTGGTAAATTCTTCATTGCCTGAAGCTTTTAAATCACAACTGGACGTGTTTCTAAAAGATATGCTTTAGCCCAACCTCAAGTTATTTGGATTGATGCAGGGATTACTGGGTGAAGTACTATAACTGTGTGGTGCCAGAGGTCAGATTAGATCATCATAATAGTCCTTTTTGGCCTTTAGATCTATGAATCTGTAAGCTGTTTGGCATATCTGATCCATGCACCATCATTATGTTAAATAAAATGGTGTGTTACCAGATCATTTAAACTTGTGTTAATGTACTTCAGCACAGACTCGGTGGCATTTTAAAATGATTGTTCTCATTCTACTTGAAGGCTGGGGACCAGGACCTGAAAGGAGGATCAGGACCAAAGTATTTCAGAAACATGTAGTTTCAAGGGAGCCCCCAAAATTCTAATACAGCTGGAGAGCCATTTATCCGCTGCCACTGAAAGGATGGGCTGTCTCATAGCTCCTGAAGAGCAACTTCCACTTGAAAGGACCCAGCCATGCCTAGAGATGATTTGCCCAGTGGAAAAACGGATCGCCAGATAGAACTGAGTTGGTAGAGCAGGAGATTGTGAAAGAGAACATGGAAGATTCAGGACTAGAAAGCTCAAAAGTTTCTGGTTATGCAGTCAAACTTGGATGCTCAACTGCACAGACAAACATTTTACCCTATGATCATTCCTAAAAAAGGTCACTACATTATGAATAGCATCTTGATTTCCAAACTAACTCCTTGGTTTTCAGGTGCTTATATCTTTCTGAAACTTTCACCTTTCAGGCTGAAACTTTTCAGGTTGGGTCTCTGCTTGGAGGTGATTTTTTTTCCCAATATTTGAGCAAAAAACAAGTCGATAATTTCTGACTCAAAGAGGGTGGAAAAAATGTATTTCTATTATAATAGAATTGCAGTGACTTTGTTTTGAACAGCTCAACAACCTGACTGGCAGATAGAAGTTGACATATGGAATGGAACTAAATACCCTCATTGTGGAGAAGTGCCTTTGATTGTTTCAGTAAAGTCTGGTTTGACGAAGTTATGAGCCCTTGAAAACTATACTTGAAGCATGCACTGTACATTTGGGACAGATTTTCATTAAGCCTGTAAAGTGTACAGCTAAGAAAGGCCACACTGAGCATGTATGCTGGGCTAAGTTAGCTGTGAAGTGAAAAGTGTCTAGAAGGTGTGTCGGGAGGTATAAGCCAAGATGCTTTTATTAATATGACTTTTTTGGTTTGTTCTTGAGCATTAAAACAGGTTGAGCTTTTCAAGCACAGGGAACTAGCTGCACAGCGCCCCCCCCCCCAACCCTATCTACAATATTCATGTCTTGTATGTTGAAAGGCACAGTCCCATTAAAAAAAATCAATTTTGTGGTGAACAGTATTCCTACCCACTGCTGCAAGTTTCTAGTGGGCTTAATAAAAATGAATTTGGGCAGGTTATAACCATTGCTCAAACATCTGTGAAATATCACCATGAAACACTCTAGGCTTTAATTGTTTGAAAGGCCTGTCTTGAAATGATCCTTCTAAAAACAAGTTTGATTTTTCCTTTTCAATGTAACCAACATTTTTATGGTCTTTAACAACCCCCCAAACCTATAGCATTCTAAGAAGTGCTGTGATCCACTTTACAAACCCTAAAGTAATGGGTCTGCAAGAAGAATATGCAGGAGTCTGTTATTGACTGTGAAGACATCTTGTACGGACTGACTGTGAACTAAAGCATCATTCTCACTCTCATCCTGGCATTAGGCTAATATTATATTTGAACCTTTGATTTGATTACTACATCTCAGCAGCAGGACATTTAGACATTTATATCATAAATGGAAAATGAAATATTTTATATCACTGAACATGAGAGCATGGCATGCAGCAGTTAAAATCCAGCGAAGTTACAATAAATTCTGCAGTTACTCAAACACCTTTTGTTTTAAAGGAGCTTCCAGAAAAACACCATAAAGTTTAAGTGACAACAGACAGTATTTATTTTTTAAGGTTTTAAAAGGTGCCAAATTTTCAAACTTTTCACATTCTACATATACACATGCAGTGTCCGGAAGTGGTATCTGGAAACCCCAAAACAAGCAGTTTACTCATTTTGTCCACACAACTGCATATTTTACAAGCATATTCACCTTGTGCATATCCAACGTAGGCATCTAGTGTTGAAAAGTTGGAACCTTCATATTTCTTTCTTTCTGATTCCCTGAAATCACATATTTCAACCACATGGAACTCAAGATATAATTGAATTCTTTAAGATTTGTATGGTTATTATCTGTCCATTAACCTAGAAATATTTAATTTGTGCATATACTGCTGTACAGTATAAATTGAGGTAATTAGAGTGTGTGTGTGTGTGTGATTAAAGAAAACATGTAAGATTGTATCAACTTTTAATTTGATCTGCCTATCTTGACAAATTTTTAACTTAAGTATATTGTGCCTCATTAGTGCTTTAAAACCTGCTGAAGCTAAGCTGCAACTTGCTTGCCTATTAGTTCAACCTAAGGCCCATCAATAGAGCATTACCCAATGTCTTGGGAACAATTAACGCATGCCTTCCCTACCAAACAGTTTTTAAGTGCACAAAACATATTTAATTGTAGAGTTTGTGGCACACAGCATGGAAATAGAATGAAAACCATTGGGAATATGCATTTATCCTAACACTGAAAAGTTCCTTAAAACTCACTTGAGACTCATGGGGATACACTATCAAATATGTACACTCTAAATGTTACTAATGAAATGTTTACAATCTAGAGCTGTGTATGAAAAAAATGTATAGTCTGTGGCCAGTTAAGGGGTTACTTGAACATCAACCATAATACAGATTTAATATGCACATGATTATTGATCTTTTTAGCAAAAAAGACTTTATGAATTATATTCATAGCATAGTGTTAGAAGCTAAAGTGGCCTGGGAATTAGGCATCAGCAGCAGAGCAATTGATAGATCTAGACAGGTCAGACAATGTTATTCTAAAAGCATCTAATCAATATGGACAAATGTGTCAGAAAGGTGATTTGAAAAATGACTTTATATATAAAAAAAAAGGCAGATTCTTTAGGCCTCATTTTCCTCCCTCAAAATTATCCATGTTACTGAAACAAGCTTTTTAACCATTTCACGTTTTCACCAGCAGTAATAACCAGTTAAATTAGACAAGGGCCAGTTTTCTGCAGCGTAACTCCACTGAAGTCAAGTCAATGGAGTTACACCAGGGATGAAGTTTGCGCAGTGTATTCAGCTTGGTCTTGTTTTATAGCCAGATCTGGTTTATCCATGTGGCTGTATGTTTGAATAGACTTTTGAGTTGAAATATTTTTTTCAAATCTAAATTGGGTTGCAAACTCAGATCCCGCATCTTTTAACGTCTGCATTAAAGTGAGGAGCTCCACCACTTCTGGAAAGCAAAAACTTTCCGGGCCAGATTCACTGACACCCTCTAGCTACTTTGCATAATCCAGCAATATAAAGGAGCTGCAAACTGGCTTTAATTGGATGGTTAAGATGGTTTTATAGATGCTGTGTTATCACTTGAGTGGCATAAAGTAACCAGAGCCTACTGGTGAATCTGGCATCCTCTATCCCTACACTTGTGTAACATGGCATTTCACCTGCTAGGCTATTGAACTTGAATATGATAGTAATGGGGTGAACTGCCACAGAATCTAATCTGGACATCTTTACCTAGCACTGTCAGACAGTCCTTCTCTACTAACTATGTCTGAACACCATAACATATGTCACCACTGTAATTGTAGGTTATCAGAATAGCCACTTTGGCGTCTGCCCAGTATCATTGTCTGGACAATTTAAATTGATCACTGTAACTATACTGCTTTCTGCTCCAGTCGTCTGAGATTTCCTCAGAACTAGTATCCAAATTAAGCCCACAAAATCCAGTACTCTGCTCTCCCTCACTGCTAACCATCCAGTTTCACCAGATACACACAGTGAGCCTGATTCTGATCTCATGCAGGTCTTGCACTGGGTTTATCTCCATTAACGTCACTGCTGAAAGTGAGATCAGAATCATGCCAACTATCTGGATTACTAGGCTTATACCATACTCAGACCTCATGAGCTTTAACAGTCTAATTCCATGCTTTAAACTGCAGCACTTATGCTGCTTCTAGTTGCTTCCTTTACTTGCTTCTGGAGCTTGCCAACACAAGACCCTCACCATGGTCCCACACCAAGACTAGTACTTTCTCTGACACTATGTACCCATTCATTCGCCACACCTAGAGTGACCAGATGCCCCATTTTTAAAGGGACAGTCCCCTACTTAAGTCCTCTTGCAGGTGTCCCGACTTTTTCTTAAAAATGGGCAAATTGTCCCATATTTCCTGTCTCCCCCACATCAGTAATGGCAGATCCTGCTGCTGGCCAGATCTCTGCTTGCCAGCCGCCCATTCACCAGCAGTGTGTGTGGGGGGCCCCAGATGGGGGTGGGTGTATAAGGCTGGTGGTGGGGCAAGGATGCAGCACACAGGGTCAGCTGCTTCCTCTGCAGGTCTGTCAGCGTAGCCCCTACTGTGTTCTGGCTCTCGGCCAGCAGGGTCCCACTCCCCATCCAGTTTCCGGCTGACACTGGCTGCGTGCTGCAGTGGGTGGTGAGTGCAGGCAGTTGCCAGCTGGTTACGTGTTGCCTCTGCTGCCCACCCATCAGCCCTTTGCATGCTCCCCCTCTTGCTGTCATTTCCCTGATTTGCCTCTTTGCCCCCTCCGGCCCTGCTGCTCCTTCATATCCCCTCCGGCAGGGCGCATCCAGCTCCCAGTTCTGTGCGGAGAACCAGTCCCTGGTCAGAGCGCTCAGCTCACCAACAGCCTGGCTGGCAGGCTCCTTTCTTCCCCCACTGCCTCTGGCTCGGCTGGCACCCCAGGAAAGCCCCAAATCCTCTGGCCCCGGGTGCTGGCCAGGAGGAGCCAAGCCCTGCATGTGCCAAAGCCCTGCACAGCACTGGCAAAGGGGAGCCTCACTGTCCCGCAGCTAAGATCTGGACTAGCGGTGGGGAAGCAACTTCCAGTCGGTTCACACACCAAATGGGAGTGCGGGGGAGGGATCTGGGCAGAGAGATGAGCTGTACAAAGACACGGGCCAGGTCATCCCTTCCCCCGCCCCTCCTCCCCTGCAGCTTCTATCTCTTCCCTCCTGCACAGTGCCGAAAGGCTGCTGCTGGCCACATTCTGGTCTGAACCTTGGCAGAAATCTGGGGAGGGGGAGCATATGAACCTGTGCAACCCCCACCCCCCACACGTGTTGCCTTGGGGAGACATGGTGCCAGATACCAGGAGAGGCGGGTCTGTCCTGAGGCCTCAGCCAAGCATGGAGGTGGAGAGTGCCAGGCAGGGAGTGTTGGGTCGGTTGGTCACCCCCCTTTCTCCATGTGAGTGAGGTGTACAGAAGTGCATGTGCGTCACCTCTCCCCATGTGTGTGTGGGGGGGTAGGTGTGTGTGTGTCCCCCCCCATGTGAACTGTAAAGCCTTAACAATAAGAAGGTAAATAAAAATAATCCAGCTATGCAATATTTCTTTTTAACAGTGGCTCAGTCAACTAGATGTTAATTTGAATGTTTGTACAATTGATTGCTGTTGAACTCACTTGAATAAAAATAATTTTACCAGGTGTCCCATATTCAGCATAAGGAAATATGATCACCCTAGCCACACCAATAGACAAAGCCACATTTGGCTTCAAAGGAGGCTTCTCCCACAGTTACCATGTTACAACAAAACATTTTTGTACTGTGACCTGGCACTCCAGTATTCTCCTAGCTGCAGCACTTCATCATGACTTCTTCATTGTATTTTTAGATTTTAAGGTCAGAAGGGACCATTGTGATCATCTAGATTGACCTGCTGCATAACACAGGCCATAGAAGCTCATCCACTAGTTCTTGCACCCAGGGCCGGCTCCAGGCACCAGCATTCCAAGCTGGTGCTTCGGGCGGCATTCTGCAAGGGGCGGCAGTCCCCCTTGTTTTGCCCCCAAGTAGCGCGCCGCATTGCCGCCGCGGGCAGGGGGGGGGCGGTCCGTGTGCCCTTGGGGCGGCAGGCGCGTTTCCGCGGCAGCGCCAATTCGGCGGCAGCTTCTATGTTTAGCTGTCCGGGGCGGCTTCAGCTAAACATAGAAGCTGGAGCCGAATTGCCGCCGCCGCGGAAACCCGCCTGCTGCCCTAAGGGCACACGGACTGCCCCCCCCACCCCCCTCCAGGGCCCAGGGCGGCAATTCGGCGCGCTGCTTGGGGCGGAGAAAACTGTAGAGCCGGCCCTGCTTGCACCAAGCTGAATAACTTGTGATTGAGCAGATATGTTAGAAAGGCATCCAAGGCTGATTTAAAGACTTCCAGTGATGAAGGATGTGCCACATCCCTTGTAAGCTGTTCCACTGACTAATCACCCCCACTGTGAAAAATGGTCACTTTGCTTCCAGTTTGAATTTTTCAAGCTATGACGACTTCCAGACATTAGATATGTTATGCCTTTGTCTGCTAGATCAAACAATGTGCTAAACTGTGACTGTGCTTGCTCATGTGGCGTCATTCCCATCTCACTATAACTTGCCATTGTCAGAACAGCACATGGTTTTCAGAGCTCACTTATCTTGGCCTCACTCACTTAGCCTTCTAGCTGGCATCCTGGCTGCTGTCCTCATTAGGACTATAAGAAAATCTCATGTTTAATGAATAGGTCTGGAAGCTAATGACTGGGGGCATTGTTTCCAGTCCTGACCCAGACGTCCTTTGAGACCTTGAGGCAAATTACAGAAACTCTCATTTGCCTCAGTTTCCCCATCTGTAAAACAGGGATAATAATATTTGCCTACTGCATAGGTTTGGATTTATGAAGCACCATGAAATACCCTGATGGAAGGAGCTATGTAAATGCAGAGATTTATTATTTTTTCTGCTTCGGTCAAAGACATGAATAATTTTAATTTATTTGACTCTGAATGTTTATTTCAGTCCCATTTATCCAAAAAGTTTAAAACCTCAAGAAAACTAGATCAGCGAATAACAATATGCATGGGAGATGGGAGTGATAGCCTCATTCTTCTGAGATTCTCTGCGATGTCACCAGACTCTACTGATTTTATCAGTCACTCCATCCCCTCTGTCATCTCTCTCAGGCGCTCCTCTCTTTGATCCATCAGTTAAATCCTCTCATTCAGATGTTTGTCACCTTTTTGGTGCTCCGATGGATGACCTGTTCAGACTGCTTATACTTCTATAGTTCCCCATTGAGCTGTACCAGAGATTTATTGATAGAGAAACCCCATGGGTGACTAGCTAGGCCAGCCTCAGAAGAAGTGAAGACTGGTTGGATCATGTCACAAAGTCTCCTTAAAGGTACTGAAATCAAGGGCTGGGGTTGCAAAGAGATGAAGAAATAAAGCATGGGGATGAGGAATGAGTCATGGGGAGGAGGGAGAGAGAAACCTAAATAAAGTAGGGTAGGAGCCTTCCAAACCAAAACAGCGTTTCCAGTTCTTGCTAGAATGATATTCTTGCTGTTTGGTATCTGAGTCCACATACATTCCTGCCAGTACCTGGACACCAGAAGATATGCAGAGCTGCATGAAACTTTTGCGGTGAAACCCCCAACTGTATGAAAATTGGAAAGTATAGAATTCACATATGGAAAGAAATCAGCAGAATTTTATCTCAGGCTGACAAACCTTTCAGCAAAATTCAAAGTGACAATTTTGTTGTGTTTAGATAAATCAGTCACATGATAGGTTTCTGGGCCAAGAAAACTCTTGTGGATGAACAGAATTTCCAGGTCAAAAGAAGCTAAATCTTAAAATCTGAAACTCAAGGAATTCATCATAAAAAAGATGAACAATTTTGGTTAAAAAATCCACATCATCCAAAACTCAGGCAAGTTTCAAACAGTTCTAAGGATACAGTGGGAGGAAGCCTGGACAAGTGCAATGCAACAGAGGACAGCCAATATGGACTCACTCAGGAAGAGTCAGGCTTAATGGATCTGGTGGAGTTCTTTGAAGATGCTACAGCAATAATGAATAGAGAACAAATAGGTGGTTCTGAAGTGCACGGACGTTTGCCTGGGAGGAGATTGGAATTAAGTGGGCTGACCATGCAAACTTTGCTCCTCCCACTTCCATCTCAGATATTCAGCATCCCACACCACTCTCCTGAACTCCTGGCTTTTTAGGCTTTCACACTGCGGAACAGAGGAGAAATACCTTGGTGTTATGGTGAGCTCCTCAAACATTTCCTGAGCCTCGCCCTCCATGATGGGATTTACCAACCCCACATCGGGCTAGGGTGGTAAGAGAATAATGGTCTGCACTGGAGACAGGATTTAGTTCCTCACCTGCCAGAAGTGACAAGCCTGGAGGGAGGGGCCCTCTGTCTGTGGTAAATAATCAGGAGGTGAGAGGAAATTAGATATTGGAAGGGGGATGCCTTGACTGAGACAAGACACACATCTCTCAGTTTTAGAAGACAGCCAATTGGTGAGAAAAAAGATAGTGGGACTTCTTTTGGGAAGGGGAGGGTCAGCCCCCAACTTTTTTGACCATTTACTGAGTGGGAAAGAATGGCCAGATTTTCCCAAGGTAAGGGAAAGCCTGGGGAAATAATATGAGGGTTTTTTTCCCCTGAGGTCAGACGGATGACCCCTCAGTGAGATGGGATGGACTCTAGAGTCCTCCCTGAAGAAAGGGAAAGGGATATAGAGTAGATGGACTAGTTGTTTGTGTTATGTCCTAGGGGCAGCCGGTGTAGGAAGCAATCACTTGAGGCCAGAGAGCAGACAGCTAACCAAAACCTCCATTTTATTTACAGAAACAGAGAGCTCACTCAGCCGGTTGAAACCGGCTGAGCTATCCCTTAATAGTCTAACTCAGTTGCCATAGTAACAAAACCCATGACAACCAAATACACAACATATTCCTCCCCCCCTAATAAGAACATCCCCTAAATAAAACACACACTAAACTAGAGAAGGAGGGTAGACTGCCTCCATTCCCGGCTAAACCCTGGGGATTATTTTGCCCCATAACCGTGGGTTCGCCCTAACTAAAGATCCAGCCGATGAGGAGGCCTTCTGTCTCTAGGTGGATTACGGCGAACTTCTGGTGTTGTTGCACCCGAAAGTACTAGGGGCTCAGGGTCCACAGCACGAATAGGTGAGGAGGTGGTATGAGCTCGTGCTGGGCAAAGGGGTATCTCAGCTGCCGGCAGTAATGGAGGAGAACAGTCAGGAACAGGTGACTCATGATTCAGTGTCTCACCAGGAGGGGTGAAGTCAGACCCCTCAACTGCAGATGGGTCCTGAAGACTGGCATGACCTGGCAACAGCTGATCTACATGTCGCCGCCAGGTAAGAATCTCTGCAGTCCGGACTGTATAGGAAACAGGTCCTGTTTGAGTGATGACTGTGGCCGGGACCCATTTAGCTCTGGAAGTATAATTCCGAGCCAAAACTGGCTGCCCTGGGCTAAAGCTTCGGTCTTTTGCTCTGGGTGCCCGTCTGATTACTTGATATTGCTGCTGATGTTGCACAGTTTGTCTGGGTTCAGAAGGTTTCAGCAGATCAAAGCAAGTGCGCAGCTGTCGTCCCATCATTAGAAAGGCTGGGGAATGTGTTTCTATAGGAAAGTAAGAAGGTATCCAGACGCTTTTGAATGGAGTGTTGTCCCTTTGCTGATTTCAAAGCGTTTTTCATTGTCTGCACAAATCTTTCAGCTAATCCGTTGGTGGACGGATGATATGGTGCTGATGTGACGTGGTGTATCCCATTTGCCTTCATAAAATTTTGAAACTCCTGAGAGACGAACTGCGGTCCGTTGTCGCTCACAAGTTGTTCTGGCAGACCAAAACGACTAAAGAGTCCTCGTAGTTTTTGGATAGTACTCTCTGCAGTAGTGGACTGCATTATAGAGACTTCTGGCCATTTAGAATGGGCATCTACTGCCACCAAGAACATGCTTCCTTCAAGGGGGCCAGCAAAGTCAACGTGAATACGTTGCCACGGGTTTTCAGGCCAGTCCCATGGGTGTAGGGGTGCCCACTGGGGTGCATTTCTTACACTCTGACATGACATACAAGCTTTTGCCTTCTCTTCAATAGCACTGTCCAATCTAGGCCACCAAAAATAGCTTCGTGCAATTTCCTTCATGCGCACTATTCCACAGTGACCGGAATGTAGCTGTTCTAACATCTGTGATCTCAGGGGTGGTGGAATAATGACACGCCTCCCCCACAACAAACAACCAGATTGGACCGATAACTCCGTCCGCCTGGAAATGTAGGGAACAAGGTCGGGTGAGACCGGAGAGGTTTGTCGAGATTTTCCATGCATCACCAGGTCCATAACTTGGGATAATACTGGGTCAATGCGGGTTGCCTTCTTTATCTGAGTAGCAGTGATGGGTGTATTCTCTACCTGTTCAAAGTAGAAGATTTCCTTTTGGGCACTATCTTGATGTTTGACCGGTAAAGGCAACCTTGAGAGGCCATCTGCATTGCCGTGCAGAGTGGATTTCCGATATTTGATTTCATATGTGTGTGCAGAAAGTATCAATGCCCAACGTTGCATACGACTAGCAGCTAATGGGGGAATGCCTTTGTAGGGTCCAAAAATTGATGTCAGAGGTCGATGGTCTGTAAGAAGAGTAAACTTTCGCCCAAACAGGTACTGATGAAACTTCCTAATTCCAAAAACAATTCCTAATGCCTCACGTTCGATTTGGGCGTAGTTAGTTTCTGCTTTGCTTAGAGTGCGTGAAGCAAAAGCAATAGGTCTTTCTTCTCCCGAAGGCATAATGTGTGACACGACCGCTCCCACTCCATAAGGGGAAGCATCGCAGGCCAATTGCAGGGGTAAGGATGGATCAAAGTGCGTTAGAACTTCAGAATTTAACAATGCATCCTTAGCTTTGTTAAATGCAACATCACAGGCTTCAGTCCACTTCCAGGCCTTGTTCTGCCCAAGGAGCTCATGAAGTGGTTTTAGCAGTGTGGCTAACTGTGAGATGAACTTTCCATAATAGTTCAGTAGTCCTAGAAATGAGCGTAGCTGGCTTACATTTCGAGGTGGGGGAGCCTCCACAATAGCTTTAACTTTTGCAGGGGCCTTATGAAGACCTGCAGAATCGATGATGTGTCCCAAATATTCAACAGAGGGCTTGAAGAATTCACACTTGTCTTTGCGAACTCGTAGGCCATACTCTTCCAGTCTTTGTAGGGTAGCCTCTAAATTCTTTAAGTGATCCTCTTCATTTCTTCCAGTGACCAGGATATCATCCAGATAGCACTGAACTCCTGACAAGCCACACAAGATCTGGTCCATAGCCCTCTGGAACAGGGCGGGAGCCGATGTGATTCCGAAGGGTAGGCGACAGTATCGATAAAGCCCCTTATGAGTCACAATAGTCAACAGCTCTTGGGACTTTTCATCGACGTGCATCTGTAAATATGCTTGACTCAGATCAATCTTACTGAACTTTTGTCCCCCAGCCAGGCCTGCGAAGAGGTCATCGATGCGGGGAAGCGGGTATTGCTCTGCACACAACACTGGGTTGACAGTGACTTTAAAATCACCGCAAATCCGGAGAGAGCCATCTTTCTTCACTATTGGAACGATAGGAGTGGCCCATGAGCTATGGGTAACTGGTATTAGGACTCCATTGGTGACCAGGCGCTCCAGGTCTGCTTCAACTTTTGGCCTGATGGCATATGGCACAGTTCGGGCTTTCAGATATTTTGGTGGACTGCCAGGTTTAATGTTCAATGTCACAGTGATTCCCTTCATACTTCCCAAATCATCTCCAAAAACAGCAGCATGTTTCCTTAGTATAGGGGTTAGACTGGTTTCTTCTTTAGTCATCCGGTGCACTTCTGCCCAGTTCAGCTGAATCTTCCCAAGCCAAGACCTACCCATTAAGGCTGGGTAGTCACCTCTCACCACAAACAGTGGCAATTTAGCCGCCTGTCCATTGAGCTCCACCTTAACATCAATAGTGCCCAACATGGGCATAGCTTCACCTGTATACGTCTTCAGAACAGTTTTTGTTGCCTTAAGCGGAAGATGCTGTAGCTTTTCCTTATACACAGTCTCAGGAACCAGCGAGACAGCTGCACCGGTGTCTAGTTCCATGCGTATAGGTTTGCCCTCCAATAAGGGGGTTACCCAGTATTCATGTGAGCCCGCTGCCAAAGACAAAACACGCAGTGGCACTTCCTCTTGTGAGGAGGTGTCACCTTGATCATCCTGGGTCTGCTCTAGGGTATGCAAGGTTCCTCTTTTTGTTGGCCAGACCACAGGCCTCTTTTTCTTTTGTTTACAGGCATACTCAATGTGTCCCTTTTTGCCACAGTGTCGACACACCAGGTCCTTACACCAGCATTCTGATGCTTGGTGACCCAGCTTACCACAGCGGTAACATTCTTGACTCTGCACCGTTTTGTGGGTCAGTTCTTGTGACACTTTTTGCACCCTAGGGGATGCACCGATGTATTGTGCCTCCCTTGTAGCCAGTTCCATGGAGACAGCAATATCAACAGCCTTCTGTAATGTAAGCTGAGCCTCTGTCAGTAGGCGCTTCCGTATAGCTTCACTGCAGAGGCCACACACTAACCTGTCACGCAGGGCATCATTTAACATCTCTTTAAATTCACAGTGTTCTGCTAGCTTTTTTAAAATGGCTACAAATTGTACAACTGTTTCATCTTCCTTTTGGTCTCTTTTGTGGAACCTATATCTTTCAACAATTACCAGTGGTTTTGGGGAGAAATGAGATCCCAGGATTTCCACAATGTCACTGTAAGATTTAGTCTCAGGCTTAACAGGGTGTGGTAAGCTGCGTAGCAGAGAGTAGGTTTTAGCCCCTACAACAGTTAAGAATATTGGCACCTTCTTCGCTTCTGTAATGTCATTTGCAATACCAAAAAGCTCAAAACGCTCAGTATACACATGCCACTGCTCTGTATTCTCATCAAAAGGCTCCAGGGGCCTGGTCAGAGTAGCCATGATTTTTAGTTTCACTTTCACAGTCAGTGCAAACAAGCAGCTTTTTTTCTTTGTTTGGTCTTTACCTTGACTTCTACTTCCTTCTGTTACTGGAGCAGCACCAGGATCCCATCCTCGTTGCCAGTGTTATGTCCTAGGGGCAGCCGGTGTAGGAAGCAATCACTTGAGGCCAGAGAGCAGACAGCTAACCAAAACCTCCATTTTATTTACAGAAACAGAGAGCTCACTCAGCCGGTTGAAACCGGCTGAGCTATCCCTTAATAGTCTAACTCAGTTGCCATAGTAACAAAACCCATGACAACCAAATACACAACAGTTTGGCCAAAGTTATCCCTCAAAACTGCCCCTCATCCATATGTGACTTGGGAAGTTTACTTGTTGCTTTGATTTTGTGGTTTGAGTAAAGATCCCCCCCACACACACACAAAGGTGTGCTTAGGCATCTTTCTTTTTGGCTCCAGCTGTGACCTGTTGGCACTCTACAGACGTGACACCTGCAAATCCAGGTTCAGTTTGAGCCAGCTACTTCTTGCATGCACGTTTGGGACGGTACTGCTCATGTCTATAACAAATTGTTAACAGAGGAACCCATTCCATCTTATAACCGCCTTCATGTAGTGATTGTAGAAGAGAGTGGACAGGTCTTGTGTGGCTCTAGAAGTGAGTGCTCTTTGGGAAGAGAAGTTGCCCATCATCACTCTCTGGGTCTTATTTGAGAGGAATGAATGGAGCCATTGTAGTACTGCACCATCTGGAAACAATAGGATGCAGAGTAAATAATAAGGAGCAATGCAATCAGATTCAAAAGGGTTTGGATTGCATAGGTATTAGGTCAGTAGATGGCACACACATTTCAATGTAAAAAGTGCAAAATGATCAGGAGCAAGGAACCAAGCTAGTGGGTATTAGCTAAATGGGACAGTCATGTTACACACGGATTAGGAGAAGGATTTGAGGGCCATTATGGGGAAATAATTTAAACTCTCATCCAAGTGTTAATGCACATGAATTTTGATGCTATCCTACTGTAAATGAATGGTGATCAGTTCAAGGCTGTTAGCTTACTGTATCCTATTGGGACTGACTACATATTTCTGATTTAACTCAGTGTCGTTAGTGACTTTTAGTTCAATCATTTTTAGTACTAAGGGTAGTTGTAGGTGGTTAATATTAGGTATTATTAATACAGGTATTTATACACATACAATGTTGGATTTAGATTATTGTAGGTTTAGGCTATAGGCTAGGGGCAAAATCTTGACTCCATTAAAGTCAGTGGAAGCTTTGTCACTGACTTTGGTGGGGCCAGGATTTCACCCTGGTCTTGGGTTCAAGGCTGAATCAGGGCTAGGGTTCACATTTAGAAACAGATTTAACTATGCTGCTGAAATGTAGTGATCTTTTCAGGTATGCCATTGACTGCATCCTAAAACAGAGGCCTCTTCAGGTTTGCATCTGACTTGGAGCCAAATCCTTAAGGACAGGCATGGATGTGATAACTCAAATCCAAAGCTTCACAAAAATTCGAGGGAATTTGCTTCAAGTTTCTGATTTTGGTCCATCTCAAGTTACTGTCAGTAATTATTTCAGCAAAATTAAGTCCCATAGTGTACAACACATATCTTTATTACATAACCAGACATTTTTTGTGATTATGTTAAGAGTTCAGAGTAAATGCTTTTAAGTATCTCTGAGCTTTTCCCCCTTTTCCATAGTCCTGGCTCTCTGGCATGGGTGCTTGCAGCAATTCCCACTAGCAGCAATAGGTATTGAACAGGATTTTGTTTTCCTTAATGCTACTTCAACAATGCAAGGTCAATGATTCTTTTTTCTGGTTTTCCTATCCCAAGAGAATAACATTTTTGAACAGCAATCCCCAGTGTTTACAGCAGGGGTAGGAAACCTATGGTACGCGTGGCAAAGGCGACATGCAAGCTGATTTTCAGTGGCATTCACACTGCCCGGGTCCTGGCCACCGGTCCGGGGGGCTCTACATTTTAATTTAATTTTAAATTAAGCTTCTAAAACATTTTAAAAAACGTATTTACTTTACATACAGCAATAGTTTAGTTATATATTATAGGCTTATAGAAATAGACCTTCTAGAAACATTAAAATGTATTACTGGCATGCGAAACCTTAAATTAGAGTGAATAAATGAAGACTCAGCACACCACTTCTGAAAGGCTGCCGACCCCTGGATTAGAGCTAGGATGGCCCCAATCCAGAACCTCTTCTTTTCTACTAAGAACAAAACTGAATTCTCTATAGTGCAATGTACACGTGATATTAACCCTGTAACCTGCCAAGCTCCCTTCACCATCTCCAAAAATAAATCCGAAGAGTCTGTTTACAAATCACAGTGATTTTCCCAGGAATACTACCTTGTAAAACAACAGATTTGCCTGGAACACATTTTGATTTTTCAAAACAATTTTATCTTGAAAGAAATCCTGCAAGTCTTATGAAGCAAAGCCCCAGTTCCAGTGTATCAGTTTGCTGAATTAAACAATGCTGAACATTTAACATTATAAATGAATTATGCTAGGAGATATAAAGAAAGCTGAGCTGTAAGATGAAATGTAGGACAAACTCAAAAGGATGTTATGCCTGTTTCATTCAGCATTGGTATCGTGCCTATAGGCCTCCCTTTGAAATAATCTCTGAACATGGTTACCATATAATTAGCTGAGCAATAAGTTAGGTGTTTAAAAATATTTTTTCAGGTGCTTTTTTGTATTCATGATAGCTTCTCAACACCAAAAATCAATCTCAATCAAAGCTGCAACTGAGTTTATCATAAATTATCATGAAAAGATTTTCTACTGAGTAGATGGTTAATTACTATCTAATTTGAATAATTTTGCATATTAATGAGAAATGAATGAAAATCATTTTTAGATTTTTAACTTCAGCTGAGAAACCCGTGGAGATAATGGCCCCCTTTTAAGATGCATGTGATCCTGTTACTAAAAGAGATTGAGAATTTTTTTCATTTACCAACTTGTTTTAAATTGATTAATGGATTAGTGTTTTTGTCATTAATAAACTATATCCAAATGAAAGACAAGTTCATTATTTGACTCTGTGGCCTTATATCTGCTGCCAGAAAAAAGAAACCGATTGAAAACAGATTAAGCCTTTGCTTAGGGAATATGTAGCCTTGCAAAATCCTTTGTAAATGCCAGAAAGCCAGGAAACTGCAAAGTTATGCTTTGCTGGTTTTACGTGAACAGCAGTGCACATGTTTCAGTATATGCAAACTTGGGTATGTGTAACATGCACACACTGTACTAAAGCCAAAACCTTCTCCTCAACACCTACTTTGGACAGCTTGACTGGGTGGCAGAGAACTCAGTGGTCATAAAGGGAAGGAATCTTGCCTCCAGGTAGCAAAATAGCAGCAGAGATATTTCACAGCTGCTATTTAATCCTAATGGATGAAGTAGCTTCTGTGGCTCTAGCAAGCTCCTGCATAGGTGGGGAAGGACCAGAGAAACTATGGTGTAGCAGCATTGCCCAGCCCTCCGTCCATTCCTGCCAATCCAATGCATGTCGGTTTATGTATCAGTATACAGAGAACTCGGCAATGTTCGTCTCTGAGCCATTAGATCACCTGTGCCCTTTTGTTACTTAGCAGGATCACACCAGTTCTGCTGCAAGAGGACCCTTTGCACCCCCGATGGAAGAGAATGAGGTGCAAAAATCTATGTTGCATTAAGATTGCAAAGTCAATTCCATAAGAAGTTGGGAAGTGTAACTTGAGATGAATCTGGCTTCATTGCATACCCTGTTTAGACCTTAAGCTCTTTGGAGCATGGATGGTCTCTTTGTTATATTTGTACAGAGCTTAGCACATTGGAGCCCTGATCTTCTAGACATGACTGTAATGCAAATAAATAATAATACCACACAGACTAATATAATTAAATTACACATTTAACCAGGAAATAAAAGAAAATATCATCTTTCTGCAATATGACTGAGTTAATGCAGCTGCTGGAATCCTGACTTTTGTACTTCCTCACTTTCTGATTTTAACTGTAATATCTGAACACACATTTAAGTACAAAGAGACAGACAATGAAATTGAACGGTTGTGTATTAAAAACTGGGCACATAATGCATAATAGACTGTGGAATTCATTGCCCCAAGATACTGTTGAGGGCACAAGCTAAGCAGTATTCATAAAAGGATTGGACATGTATGTAGATATACAGAGTTATACTAGTAAATGTTAAAAAAATCAAGAATTGTGGAAGGGACATAATTCCTACTGCTTCAGAGCATCTGCCAGCCTCTGACTAATTGGAATTAGGAAGCTACTTCTTGTGGGCAAGTTATTCCATCACTGCCTGCTGTAGGGTCTCTTCCTCTAGCCACTGGTAGTGACCACTGTTGGTGACAAGACATTGGACTAGATGGATGGTGATCTGATCCAGTTTGGCAGTCCCTATGTTCCCATATAGCTGGATTTATTTTTCATTTTCTTTCTTTGTTTTTATGAAAAGGAAAAAAATAAATTGTGTGTCTTTAATATTAGCATTTAACTGTCCCCAAGTAATGAAGGATATGGCAGTCATTCCTCACTGAGGGTAACAGAGCACTGGGTTGGGATTGGATTATGCTGGGATACTCGTATCTTCATGTCACAAGTGGGACTGGCCCTTTGAGAAGGAGTGTGGCCAGTTGTGTACCATCTAATAAGGTTAATAGGGGACAAAATCAGGTAGTTGTTGGGAAGAAAGGAAGGAAACAGGAAATGTCAGCAGGCTGGGCCTTGAAGAAGGGTCTCAAGATTCCTGAGCTGGGAAAGGCAGGTAATACTGGGCCCAGGAAAGGAGCCTGCCTCCAGTGAGAATTGCGAAGCATCACTCGATAAAGGGTGGCTGGATTTGCTGGGGACTGTACTTAAAATGGTTTTAGAAAGAGAAGCCTGAGAAGGGTGGATTGAAAGACTCTCTTGGGAAGAATTGCTAGGGTGGGGTGGAAGTCCTAAGGGGAATTCTACTTTGCCTGGACAGTTGGGAGTTTAGATGTGGGGAACCCTTTTATTATTACGGGAATATGAGAATTACACTTGTGCCAATAAACAAGGCCAGGCAGGGTGTAATAATAGTAATGGATGTGTGAAGTTCATGCTTGGAGTTCCATGGAGCAACTGAAGCAGAGCTGTTACCCTGGTGGATGGGGAGGGTTACAAGGGCTGCCTTTGTGACACTTCACAACAGAAGATGACAGAGGCTATTTTCAAAGCAGCACAGAGGCTTTAATAGCACATCTTTCATTAATTTTAATAGCAAATCTATGGCTTATTCTGCTGCATTGCATTGAAAATCTCAGCTTACTACTTTTTTTTAACTAAAAGTTTAGAATGTACAGACCATGTGGAAAGCAATAAAAAGTGCAGGGTGATAGAAGTTCCAGAGTTAAGTCCTGGCCTGGCCCTTTCTGCAACCACTTTGCACTGCTCTACTGTGTCTTTTAAAAATACTCTAAATGCTAAACATTTTCTGGATAGGAGTCATTTAGGTGATTCAAGATTTCCATGTTGACAACAACTTCCTCATATCCCACCTTTTAAAGTAGAGCCCCCCACCCCACCCCACCCCACCCCACCCCACCCCACCCTTCCTATGGGTTTACCAAACCCTTTATTTGAGTTACTAAGAATTGTTGGAGCAGAGTTGGTCTGTAGACATTACTCACCAGCCTAATTTAAACTTACTGATACTAATTAAAAAAAAAAAGCAAGGGGGGGGGGGGGCTCTCTTAACAAAAACATTGCATTGGGGAAAAGCTGAGGTTAAAGTATGTTTGAGTGGTGTCCACTTAACTTTCAACAAATACTACATTTTCTTTACCAAAACAACTCTTCTTATGACTCAAAAGAAAACACTAATGTAAATAATCTGGAAATGACAGAACAAGGAGTAATGGTCTTAAGTTGCAGTGGGGGAGGTTTAGGTTGGATATTAGGAAAAACTTTTTCACTAGGAGGGTGGTGAAGCACTGGAATGGGTTACCTAGGGAGGTGGTAGACTCTCCTTCCTTAGAGGTTTTTAAGGCCAGGCTTGACGAAGCCCTGGCTGGGATGATTTAATTGGAGATTGGTCCTACTTTGAGCAGGGAGTTGGACTAGATGACTTCCTGAGGTTACCTTCCAACCCTGATATTCTATGATTCTAATGAACAATTAAGGAAGCCAACAGTCTTTCCTTGCTCGTTATCGGCCAACCAGATTTACAGTGGCCACCCAAACTTACCTTTTGTTTAGGAATATCATTACCATTTGTGACATCACACTGTAAACAAGGAGGCTGCAAAAGCTTGAAATATATCAGGCTGCATCAGGTACCCATATAACTTACATGGGCACCTATACCACTGAGCTTAAAAACCTACAAAATAATAAAACATAATGAAGAGGTTTTTAATTTTTTGCCAGGTTTAAAACATTCTCTGAAGTGTAAATTAATATTGTTATCAAAATATAACTTGGATCGAGTCTTACAGTCTTTATTCTGGCAACATTCCCACTGACTTCAAGGAAAGCTCTGTCTGAGTGCTGAGTACATGATCTGGTCCCTTCTTTAGTAGGAAAGAGCTCTATAATAGCCTCAGAAATAGCCTCTGCTTGTTGGGTGGTCCACCTCTGTAGATCCTACCAATGTCTTAGTAAATTGGCCAAAAAATAACAGAACTGTGACCACAAAAGGCTGCTTAGTCCCTCTAAATAATCATGTATGTTTATGCAGAGTGCCTGCCACTGATGCCAAAGGCACTCTAATGATTATTTTCAGGTGGTTCCCTGGATTCTTCCCGTGGAGCAGGGGTCTCCTTGACTTGTCTGAATTCAGTTGAGAGGAGAAGTCTCAATAAGTGTTAAATATTTGTTGCTGTGGTGTGCTTACATCAGTAAAAGATCAGGCCCAGCAGCATGAGGTAACATTTTAGGAACAGAGACTTTCATTACAAAAATTAGTTTCAGTAATGAAGCCTAAAGAGACTGAGGGAGAAGGCCATTTTATTATGTTAGATCATGACCTCTACTACTATTCCAACAGAACAAAACTAGCCAGTCAGGGGGCGTGGTTTTGATCTGGTGTAAATCAAGAATAACTCCATGGAGGTAACTGGAATTACTCAGATATAAAACCAGCATGACTGTAGAATCAGGCCAGGGTCTCTATTCATATTCATACAGGGTGAGATTCTTATACTAATTTGCTATGAGTAGTATGAGGCCCAGTGATTTAGTGGGCTATTTGAGAAGTAAGGTACTAGTCAAGGTGAGTAGGCATCAGAATTTGGTCCACTGAATACAGCACATTATACTAGTTCAGTATGACAGTACTGGACATCAGTAGGTATGAGCTATTCACTGTTACCCAGAAGCTAGGAAATTTCATTCTGGCCAGACCATTCTAACAAATTGTAATGTAGGACAGAGGCAGGGAAATCTCATTCGTATCATACCTGAATATAGAAGTTTGCCATATAGCCCTTTTTAAAAAATGGACCATACATAGTTACTGTAAAAAGAGTGAAGGCAGCCAAATGTTAAGAGCTTTGCTGGCATTATGTTTTCTCTAATTTCGTGATATTTTAACCTTTTCACTGCATAACCCGTTTCCTACATACAATTTTGATTGGACCCTTTTTTGAACCTTTCTCTCAAATGACGAAGCCCTAGATTTAGAAGCAGAAGGATCTTTTCCTGGAAGCCAACAAGCCTGTTATGAACTAAAATGGTTCAAACATTTTTAAAGATATCAAGGGAAGAGAATACTCATGGATTAGTGGAAAATTACCTTACACCAAGAGACTAGGTATTTAAAAACTAAACAAAAGAATTACCATTGACTATCCTTACACTCTATTAACTGTCAGAATAATGAATAAACTGGGGCCAAACTCCCCTCTCTGTTACACTGGTTGTAAATTTAGAGATACAAAGTGGGTGAGGTAATATCTTTTATTGGATCAGCTTCTGCTAGGGAAAGAGATAAGCTCCACAGAACTCTTCTTTAGGTAGAAGCTTGTCTCTGTCCCCAACAGAAGTTGGTCCAATAAAAGATATTACCTCATTCACCTTGTGTCTCTCATATCCTGACACCAACATTATAAATTGAGAGTAACTCTGGTGAAGTGAACAATTACTCAGGATTTATACATCTATAAATGAGAAGAGTGTTTGGCTCTCAGAGGACAAATGAAAGAATTCTATGGATTCATGAGTGGCATGATCCTGATTTGGTCTCACAGCGTTTGACCTCTGTCCATTTCACAAGAAATGAAAATGAACAAAGAGCTAAAGCTTCTAGAAAGGCTGGATGATTTTCTGATGTCCAGATAGGGAGGAACAATCCATATTGTATAGGTGGCCAAACTGTGCCATTTAGGCTTGGGCCTGTGATGTCTTGGCAGATATGCACTTCCCCAGCCAGAGTTTGGGGACGGATTGTGCTTCACAAAGGTACAAGCCTTCCATGAGATTCATGATATGCTCAACAAACGTTAAAATGGTGCAACCTGCTTCTCTCCAAATGCACCTGACTGAGGTTGAGGTCATGGCCTTTCTACCTACCTATTCTCTTTTGGGGGTTGTGCCCCCCTGGTGGAGCAAGGAGGGAGCAGACTCTGTGCCCTCCTGAGTGCAGGGCCTGCTACTGCAGCAGGCCAGAGAGGCTCTTAGTCCTGTGTCAACAGTTAGTGGATTTCATACCTGCATGGTTTGAATTTCTTCACTTTGAGCACAGTTCTGCACTCTCCTTACTAAGGTCAGACTCCCCTGGACTTCAATGGTCTAGTCTGTGTAAGAAATGCCCTTTATCATAACGAAACACCAGCTTCTTGAATTAATTACTCCAGGTGAGTGGAAACCTGGTGGCCCAACTTAACAGCGAGTTGATGAAGAGAAATACAGGTGAAATTTTCCCAAGAAGGCAGAATTTGGGCCAGGCCACTTTAGCCGGTGGATGAGGGTCTCATACTGGCTCCAAATAGACTGGCGTGGATGAAGATATTCCAGGAGGGGCCTTTGGATTCACACATGCAGATCCAGTAACCCAAAACACTTGCATGAGTGGCAGTGGCTAGTATAACAGACCATAGGTTTGAATAATGGCTGCGGAGGGGCTGCACTGCAGTCACTCAGCCTCTCTCTCCAGGCCAGGGTGGTGATGTTACCATGGTGGGGGCCAGTTTGAGAATCTAACAGTAGGTAGGTGTTTGTGTGATTGAATTCTATCTCCCCACCCTTTCTAAATTTCCCACAGAAAACCCATTTACACAGGCTCTGTGAATTTCAGCTGTTGTGCAGATGTAATCTGCTAGTCATTGTGCAGTGTCCCTCTCTTGTCCCGATCCCTAAACAAGGTGAATCTATTATAGCATCTGGCTACAGAGTCCCATTGTTATTCTCAAGCCGCGGAGACTTATGCTTTCAGTTCTGAAGTGTCCCTAGACTAATCCCTGGTGTGTCAGCCAAGATGGCAGGCACCACACTAGTGCTTCTGAACTGCCCCAGTCTTTTGAAATTAAGTTGCTTTCCAAGGAAATATCTTGACCAATAACATGAACTTGATGTACACATCACACCCTGACACCCAGCAGGGTGAAGCAGAAAAGGTGACAGATTGGTACAATAGGGGTAGCAAAGGGACCTTTATAATATATAGGCATCAATATACTTTTGTAGATTAATATGGAAATATTCCTCTAACAAATATACAGTATTCCAAAGTTGTCCTTTCCCTTTTAAGGCCAATGACGATTTAATTTAAAAACTCCACACACACAAAATATAGGTGAGAGATATTCTGGAAAAAATTATGAAGACACAATGTAAATAGGGCCAGATCCTCAACTGGCATTAATCTGCATTGACTGCAATGGAGGTATGCCAATTTACACCAGCTGAGGATCTGGCCCATAGTATATATTTAGTATGACATGACAGCTTGGGTCCTTTATGATGTTCATCTTTAATCATTAGGATAACTCAGGTAACTATGAGGTTCTACCTTGCTCCTGAGATAAGTGTCTTAAAACACCCCTGTTATCTTGTGTTCATTCACTTTCTATGTCTGTGCATGTTCATAGAAAGAGCTAGCTATATATATACTATACATGATAAACCAGTATCATGGACTGCAGTGTGTCATGCAGTTGGTTTATATACACACACACACACACACACACACACACACACACACACGCACATTTTTTGTAACTAGTTGTGTAAACTTGTACCTCTTAGGTAAGACATTGCAGAAATCAAAATAGTCAACATTTGAACACCACAAGTACAGCTGCAGTTTTAAATATTTTATATCCAATCAAATAGTTTGAGTAGCAATGCATTTAAATGTTGTTATGGAATCCCCTCTAGACTTTTTTAAATGGTTACTCTGTTCTTGGCTTTGTTATTTATGAAATTCATATGGGATGACATTTTTAATAATAGAGCATTTGACTTACAGAGTAGCAGTTCCTGTAGTGTCTCAATATAATCTAATTTTCTGACTTAACTTTCAGAGGGACACAAACACATATTATCCTTTTATTAATGAACTTATACATCTGTTGTTGTTCCCATAATTGAAATGACCTTAAGTGAGAAGACCTGCGTAAGGCATTTAGCATGTTTTATGATGCTTGGGTGAAGATGCAGTACAGAGGCAACTTTAGAAAGCTAAACAGCAGCACATGATGTCAAGGTAAAATAATGTGAGAATATTTAATTTGAAATAAAGGCACAGCCCTCATATTATGAAGCCAGATCTGGCACTGTATGCTTGGGCGGAAGAGAGAGCTATCAAGGAGGCTAAATTACCTCTCATCCCTGGCTCTGCTAAAGGCTCAGTAATGGAGGACGTTTGATTGCAGTTGCTTGAGCTCCACAGAGGCTGTGGATAAACTGAGGACATCAGTTTTGAGAGGCATAAATTCCCTAAATTCCATAAATTCCCTAAATTCCATAAATTCCCAAGCACAAATATCTACCAGGAAGGCACTTAAAGAAACAAACCATGAAATGGGGAAAAAAACCCCAAACGCTCCATTCCTTCTAAGTTCATCAGTTGGGGGCCTTATGCTCTCTTCTGCTGCATGGCACAGAGGGAAGCAAAATAATGGTAACTGCACTGAAAGGAGGCAGAAAATTATGGAAGGAATGGTGGGAGACAGAGCTGCTACGATCAGGGGCGGCTCTAGCTTTTCTGCCACCCCAAGCACGGCAATCAGGCAGCCTTCGGCGGTGCGCCTGCGGGAGGTCCGCTGGTCCTGCGGCTTCGGCGTACCCGCTGCTGAATTGCCGCCGAATCTGCGGGACCAGCAGACCTCCCGCAGGCAAGCTGCCGAAGGCTGCCTGACTGCCCCCCTCACAGGGACTGGCAGGGCGACCCCGCGGCTTGCCACCCCAGGCATGCACTTGGAGTGCTGGTGCCTGGAGCTGCCGCTGGCTACGATATGCCCCCTCCTACTGCCCAAACTGACAGAAGTCTCTCTCTGCAAACAAGTCTTGGCTGAGTCTGCACAGGTTCCAGGTGGATGGCAAGATGGAAAGAGAGGTGAAGTCAGGGAGTAGCTATGGTCCCCCCTCACAAACCCATGCAATTTCAGTCAGAAGTACACACGTCATTTATTGGTATTCCAGAAGATTTGCGGCTTTTACCTGCCCAGTCCCACTCAAGGTTTGAGGTAGCATACGGTGCAAACTGGGGGGGGCCTGTGTCAGCGTGGCTACCCACTTGCTATGTTGAACAGCTTTGAATCTCTTTCAGTGAATGCAGACTGTGTTGGCTTCTCCTACTGATTCAATGCGCAGGACCAGACCCTCAGCTGGTGTGAATCAGTGTAGATCTAATGACTTCAATTACAGGTTACAGCAGCTGTGGATCTGACCTGTGGAATTTTGCACTCAGACCTCCAGCTCCTCTTACTATGGAAAGGCATCATTTGATTTTAGGCTAGAGAAACATTCAAGATAGAGCATACAAACGGTGGGACTGACTCTGCTCCTACTTACACTGGGGTAAATCTAGTTACATTAAGATCAGTGGAGCTATTCCAGATTAATGTCAGGGAAAATGAGTCCAGAATCAGGCCCTGTGGTGCCTGAGTTACTTCAGAGTATTATTAATTTGAAAAGCGAAACCTAATTCTTGATAAGGAAAAAAAGCAGTGTTTCTTAATAATTATTAGAAAGGGAAGATATTATCTTTGGTGTATTGTCTTAATATGGTAAATAGATCAGTAAGAGATAGAATTAATAATTTTACCAGCTGGCACACATTTTCTGTGTTACAATACAAATGGTGCTTAAATAATTCTTAACAACTGTGCTTGACTCTGGTGCTCGCAGCCACACCAGATGGAATTCTCCAATTGCCCACTCTTGCTCGGAAAGTTGTACTTCTGCTTTATCCCCAGTCCACGGAATGGGGGGATCATGAGAGGCCAGAGAACCTCATAATCAGGCAGGAAGCAGTCCTAGGTGTATGTCATAGGTAGCTGGTTGTAACCCCACGTTTTACTTTTCATAGGACCCCACAAGGCTGGTCCTTGTTAAACAGAATAAATTACGTGAGTTGGGATTCACCTCCCTATTCTTACGAACTATGCCACGGGATTTCTAGTTACTGCTTGAGTTCAGGGTCATGGCAAATGGAAGACAACACATGTGAAAGCACATCATTATTATTATTACAGTAGCATTGAGAAACCCCAACTGAAATTGAGACCCACTGGGCCCCAAAGAGTTTACAATCCAAATAGACAAGACAAAGGTTAGGAGATGGAAAGAGAAACTTGCCTAAGCTCACACAGCAAGTCAACAGTAAAGCCAGAAATGGAATCCAGATCTCCTGATTCCCAGTCCTACCCATTCAACCACATTCCTTCTGAACCATCAACTTGGGGAACTGGTTTAACACCAGCTAAGGAGGAAGAATGTCACCTTAACCAACATCACTTCTGGAAGCTCCTCGTGGTTCATTAGAGTTTTCCATCCAGTTACTAGCCTGGCCTTCCCGTTCTTAGTTTGTGACTTTTTACCAGGGCCACACAGAGATTTTGAGAGGCCCAGGGTGAACTCTGAAACTGAGGTCCGCTATCCTTCCCAAAAAATTACTACTGAATGGAGGCCCTGAGGGAGAGGGGGAGAGTGAGCCTGCAGTACACTCACTGCTGCAACAAGGACTCCTGTCCTATGGGACTGGGCCCAGCTGCCTGCTCCAGGCATTGCAACCTGGTACGCGGGGTGCAGTGTCACTTAGGTTTGTGCTAGGTCATACCACCATTCAGTATGGGGACCATCTCAAATGCCCCTCCCTCAGATTAATTTACTCAGTAGGTTGGAATGGCTCCTTTCTCCCTCTCAAGTACTGTTATGGTCTGTACGTTCTGTAATGTGCGTTCTGTAGAGCCCTAAATAGGTATTTAAATGTTGGAATGAAAAGGATTGATATTTATGTGACCACCTAGTGGGTCAATAATTAGTATTTTAAAAGTCCATTAATATGTACTTAGACAATAACAGAGTTTATGGTGCATCATGGGAACTTTCATACACCTCTACTTATAAAGAAATGTTTTCCTTAAAAATCTATAAAAACAAAGAAAATATACAAGCAAACAAATATATATTGTAAAATACAAATGTATAGTGCTTGAGAGAGAGAGTTACTCAAATGGAAACTTAAAAGGACACTTACCAAAAGCATTTTCTCCCCACAATGGTTTAAATAATTTTTTCTCTCTGTTGTTTTTAAGAACTCATTGGAAGATAGTCAGTGAAATCTGTTTTCTTATCAAAACCTTTTTTCTTCCATCATGAACACACACCAGCTTGCTATTGTAAGGTTGCTTATGAGTGCTACTCTGCTGACATTGATTTTTTTTTAATTTTTTTTTAAGGAATAACACTACTGTGTATTTCTTCTGGTGAAAATACAAATAAAAAGAATTATATGTTTTGCAAACCTATAAAGAAACATAAACTTACTTCTACTAACTATGCCAATGACTCTTCCACTTTGGGCCAGATCCAGATCTTAACTGGAGATGGCAACTTTACATTAGAGTAATTCCAGTAATTTCAATCCAAGCAAGATCAAAATCCATCCCTTCATCTGTATCTCACACCTTTTGGTCCTAATTCTGCTAACCCAAATGGAGTCACTCTGGAGTTACATTGTTGTTACTTAGAGCAGTGTTTAACCCTTTGTGTCTAGGCACTGTGTGTAGGCCACTGTCTGTGTGTAATATTACAGTATGCTGCAAGGGCTGGCTCACAGGAATGTGTTTCATAGATAAGGTACCTTTGAATGTCCTTGTTTTTTGTCTGTTTCAGAGCCATAGCATAGAGGCATTTACCTTAGTCCCCGTTGCAATAAAAGTTTAATCACAAAGGTATAGAGAATGCAGTTGGGTGAGTGCTTGCATGGCTTGTCTGTAATATGAGATAATTAAAAAAATTAAATGTACACTCCAGAATAGTACAATAAGGCAGACAATTCTCAGCTGAATTCAGAAGAATCTGAGACAAAAATGATCATCCCAACATTCTCAGGGAAACACAAAATGAGTGTTCTGAACTTTATACAACAGCATAGACTAGTGGCAAGAGGAAAGATTGTAACAAGGAAGCTTCTATAACATATTGCATCTAGTTCTTGACCCGTCTAGAACACACTTACCTGGAGCTGTGGAAACAGGTCCTTCAGGGAATTAGACAATGCTGGTTTAAATGACAACTATTTTAATTATCTTAATGCTTACTTATCATTGACTAGGTAAGCTGACAAAAAAATCTCTCTTTTTGGCTACTGTAATAAATAATGTGTTGATTACACATGCAAAAGGAAGCAAATAGAATGATGCTTTATACTAAAGAGAAACCATGCATTTGAACCTGCAGCATTTGATTATATGTGGTTTGGAGGTACTGTGTATACTAGTAGTTTTTGCACTGTGTTTTTCTGCCCAGATAACTATATATGCCCTTCTGTGAGCCATACATGAAAGGGAAGAGTACAATAAACATGATTTCTTTTACTTGTCCAAATTGATTTCAGCTTCACCAAGTATTTATTAGGTCCATTTCTGGTCTGGTTAACTATTTTTGTGAGTTCCTCCAAACCTACAGGACTTAGCAGGTTGACCAGAAATAATGTTTATGTTTGGCCTGATTCTTCTCTCACTTACACTCACTTTCCACCATTGTAACTCCACCAACTTCAGTGGAGTTACGCCTGATTTACACTTGTATAAGTGACTGGAAATTCTGTTCCTTAGGCTCTGTGGAACAAATTCTGCAGTCCTTAAAGAAGCGAAACACCTGTTTACCTCACTAGGGTTTTTGCTCCATAAAAGATCACAGTGTTTGCCCCCACTAATTTTAACAACACCATTCAATAGTCTTAGCTATTCAAGAACTGATTACTGGCTTTCCTCTACACCATAGTTTTAGACCACTGGTGGGGTAATAATGAGATTGACTTAGATAATGGACATGATGGTCCTGGTTTTCCATTACCTACACTAAAATGTTCTTATTTAATTCCATATTAAGAAGTTTACTGTATATTCCATGCACCAGCCCCCGCCCACCATCATTTCAAGAATATATTCTCCAAATGGTGCTCAGGGGACTTACCTGGATAACTCCCTGAAAGTTAATAAGAGTTATGCACTCATGTGCTCATGTGTGAGTATAATCTCCTTCACTTGAAAAAAGATTATATACATTTTGAAAAGGGAATGCAGGAAAGCATAGCATTTATTTTATCCCTAAGAGATAAAAAGAGTGAAGGAATTGGAGAATGGAAGAGTCCACAGAGTCTGACCTTTTTGGTTTGTCACTGCCAGGACTCATCTGTGACACAGGATTATGAGAGACACCTGAAGGAAAGACAAAGGATTTTATTAGTCCATTTAAGGATGACATTAGAGTGAGATTTGTAGCAATGCATATAATGAAATTAATGCTTATTCTCTTAATGCTTTTGATACCAAGAAATCGATATGTATGGCAGCAGCACTCCTTTACTATTGGCTGCCACAGTGGAAGAACTATATAATTACTAACATGTCTTTACATGTGATCCTCCTAACATTGAAGTCAATGCGAGAAATGTCCTAGGACACATGGGTAGGGGCATTTACTTTGATATTCTGTGAGGAGAAAAGTTGGGTATCATTTCTAAAGAGACAAGGGAAAAAGAGAGGATGAGAAAACAGTAAAGAGAAGAGAACAGTAAGGAGTTCAAGGTTCATGAGATGCTTGTTTCTTCTCTGTGACCCCCATCCCACATTCCCTTATCACTCTCACCTCCAAAACTTCTCTACTTTAGCACATTCTTTTGTCTTGCTCCTGTGTCCTTTTTCTCCTCACTTCTTCCCTCCCTTCCTAGTAGGATATGATGCCCCGCTGTTTACAATTTTGCCTCTCTTTGAGCTGCCAAGTTTAAAATTCTGAAGGCTTTATAAGGTAATCGGCAAAATGTTTTGTGTTAGAGAGAGGACAAAGGTAGGTCACACCCCTGCCAAACAGTATTTGATGGGAAATTTAAAAAGCTCAAAAGTTGACTATTTCTGAGTTCATGGAGTACTGCAAACATGCAAGGGCACCCTGTGCAGCGGGTCCCAATGGCAAAGCTTATGTGGTTTTAAGGTAGCTGTTTGTGGCCCCTTGTTTGTAGGGAGCAGAGTTTCATACACAATTTTACACATCAGCAAAATCTTTGTGGTTGGGCGTGACTTTTTTGTTTGTTTGTTTCTTTTGCATTCTCGGGATGTTGGCAAATGATCTTGCAGACACTTTTCTGTAGTGTAATGTTACGTTTTGAGTTGGGAACGGTTACATGGTGAAATTCAAATAGTTGAAGCCATGTACTATTTCTTCTAGTTCTCTGATTGGCTGAGCCCACCCAATGTGCTCTGGAAGGGCAGAGAAAGTGTCTACTGTTTGTGGTTTCTTTCGTGAGCCAATCAGAACAATGCTAGTGTCTCTTATTTTTTCCTCGAGTTTCTCTAGCAATAACTCACAAAGGCTTATGGAGTGTATGTCCTCCATCACTTCCAGCAGCAGAAAGTAGTTCCATGCAGCTTCTTGCTACAGTGTGAAAGGATTTTCATCACTTTTGTGCACAGCTGTGCTCCTGAGCCAGCTCTATATGAAGGAAGTATCTTTTGTTAGTGTAAGTGGTAGGATGAACTTTGCTACTGGGAATGTCAGCATACTTGGGAGGCTTGTTAAGAAATTAGGGACTAACACAAAGTAGGAACATAAGTGTGGCTTTTCATACTCCACATTTTGCATCTAGAATCTACGTTGCAGTTCCTCCCTTTGTGCTGACTCAGACAAATCAGATAGGAAAGATATACTTTATCTATATGAAAATTCCCACTGAATTACAAGCATGTTGCACTATAGTTTCAGATTAGTCTAATAGCCCATACACATCAGCACTATTGTCTGCCCTTCATAAGTACACAGACTGAGATGCAACTCACAAATTAGGTGCTTCAATTCAAAACGTATCCTTTATTCACCAGTGTCCCTCTATTTTTCTGAATATTATGTCAATAGACAGATTCTAACTACTGAATCTTTTCTTGCTTTTTAATAAATACTTTCCAGCTTCAGGCATGGTGCCTAAAGCAGATTTAACAAAGGGAATGATCCACTAACCTCTTTTACTAAAGGATACATAAAAATGGGTATGAGTTGGCTGGGAAAGGTTGTAGCTGTTAGCCCCCATTCAAAACTGTTTTGTATCAGTACATAGAGACCCTAGGAAAAAAGACACAATATTCTGTGATGGCTGCTTCTAGGTCTACACTCCAAGTCTCTCCATCCTTTCACCCTCACCATGTGAACATATTTCAGATACCCACACCCTTGAACTCTTAGCAACATATTCCACATTTGTAGCACTCTGTGGTAAAATTCACCCCTGAGGAAGAGGATCGGCAGAAGGCCTCTACACCTTCAGCAGAAGTGAATTTCATCTTATGTGAATTAACTTTACTTAAACTCTTCTTTTTCCCCCCTGGGGCTATGTTATTTTGGCTACAGATTCTCTGCAAAGAGATGATGTTGAAAGATTCTTTGGATGCCTCCGATCAGTCCATGTCATAATTTTAAAACAATTCTATAAAGATGCCAACAGTGTATTATTTTCATATTAGAGCAGCTTTTCTCAGTTTTTCCTGATATCTATATTTAAGATATGGTGAAACTCTACTTGGTATACTATCCTCATGAAGTCTGTGTATACCTTTCTTAAGATATAGTCACCAGTGCTCTAGGTAATGCTAACTTCTTTCTGTTTCTTTTGATTTGTAGAGTATCCCTCTAGCAATACATCTCAGAGTCCTGTTGGTTTTCTTCATTGAAACTGTATGTTGGACAGAAGCCTTCAGTCCAAATCTCTTTCCTGGTTAGTATGCTGTATCATTTTTCCATTCTGTAGTTTTTCCTTTGTTCTTCTAATACTTGTTAAATCACATGTGTCTTAAGTGAATAAACTCTTAAATGGTCTCAATGTCCAAGGTTCACAACTCATATTTGATTGCAGAATTTTTTGGTGCAGGAAGAGAGGCACATTAAGGGAGTTGCTAGAAATGACAGAAAAGAACATATTTAAAAGTGAGGTTAATATTCTGGAAAGAGGCAGACTGACAGCAATCAATAAAGCATAAGGAATTGCCCACACTGCCCAGCCACTGATGCTCAAACCTGTTCCAGAAGGGTCATTTACAAGAGAAAATGATTCCATTTTTGTACAGATTTAGGCCCAGATCCTGTGATCCAGGCAAATGGACTGCTATGCAGATTGTTTGGTCTTCAAATGTAATCCCTGTGATTAAAGTACGTACTGAAGTGGCTATCTGATTCCATGGGTTCTCATTTCTGCTATGCTTCCCAATTTACCAAAATCTCAGAATATTCCTTTCTATGCAATCATCCAAGTCATTACTGTGAATAATTAGAAAGCTGGGCTGTACCCTACTGCGAACCTCTTTCAACCTCGAAATAATCCCATTTACTTCCATTGTTTGTTCCTTGCCCTTCAGCCAATTTTCAGTCTATGTAGCCAGCCAGTTTTCTTCCTATTGTGTGACTCTAAGCCTTAGGCACTAGCCTTCCATATGGAAATGTTTTTAGAAAATAAAAACTGTACCGTATACCTGTTGTATCATTGCACCCTCATAATCCTGGTGTTATATCGTAGCATTCATACCTTCAAATGTCCTTTTTTGTCACTGAGGAAACATTTAGCCAGCTATTTTGCTGGTGCTATTCTTTTACAGGAGTTCTTGATTGTCTTTCCATTCTCACCTTATTAAGTCTTATTTTTCAACCATATCCCCAACCAGGGATTATACTTCCTTTCTACAATTATCCATCAACAGGAATCTATTTGAACACCTACCGCTTTGTATCTCATGGACAGAAAATGGTTTGTCCACTCTCCATCTTAGTGTAAGTCTTTGAAGGGGCAATAGTGTTGCACTTCCCATGTTTGTGTGGAATAAAAGGGGAGGGGGGATTTTGACTGTACAGGAAATTTAATTAGATTTAAGGCTAATTAAATTCATTTTTCATATTAACATGTTCACAAATATTATTGCATCTCGTTAGATTTCATTCTTCTTTCCTTACTGAACAATATTCAGTAGTAGTTTCAGATTACAATAAGTTCATTATGAAGATAAGGTGGAATTAGTGTAGGAAGCTCAGCTGGTTGAAGGGGTCTGTGCTTTAATTACTGCAGAGGGTGTGCATATTAATTACAACACAAGTGATATTTACTGTACCTCAGGAACATATGACAGGGTAAAGATACTGACAGCACCAGCTAATAAACTCAGTATGATAATGAGGAGAAAAGACCATAAAAATAGAAGGAAATAAAATTATTCATAAAGTATATTGATCCCAAAGTAAAGACATTAAGCTCTGATGAAGGGCAACAAAAGGGAAGCTCCTCACTTTATCAAACAAATAACCAAAGTAGAGAAATGTTAGCAGAGAGACAGATTGTCATTATACAGGTCATGTGACTGTGGTCTAGAGAATACCCATGAGTAGTAAAATGTAAGATTTTTAATAAATCAGCAGAAAGCCAAACTGTCACCTGCAAGAACTCAGGTCATAGGGGCTCCTGTACTAGGAAGCAGGGCATGCTGTGAGGTAGTGTGTGAAGAAGCATGATCGCAGCATATCACACTTTGGATGAGGAGTCACCATCAGCAAACAGTGATCAGTTGGATTGGTAGTAATCATTGCAATGGATTTTCCCAAAATCTTGAGGATTTCAGAATCACCCAGCAAGATAATTAAACACATACCTAACTTTAAGCACATGAGGAGTCCCTCTGTGCCTACTTCACCACTAAACCCAGTCCTCACCCCAGGGGCCTTTTCCCATTGCTTAAAGGCACCTGGACAGAGACAACCAGTCTACTTGGTCAGGATTTCTGCTTAAAGTGCAGAATTGCTGCTCAAAGCGGTCCAAATATAATAGACTACAGTGCAAGGGTGATAGAAGTGGATAAACAATAAACTTGAAAATATTGTAATGCCATTATATAAATCAATGGTACATCCTCACCTTGAAAATGGTGTTCGCAATAGTCACCTTATCTCAAAGACGTAACAAAAATAGAAATAGTATGGCAAAAAAATGAGTAGAGACATCCGAAAAGCTTTCAAACAAGAATGCATTAAAAGGGACAACACTATTTAGATTAGAAAGGAGAAGAGCAAGATGAAACATGGCAAAGTCATATAAAATAATGAAAGGCATAGAGCTGGCCAATCTAGTGTTCCTCATTATACTTGTCTATAACAGAAAAACAAGAGGATACTCAAGGTGGAACAAACAACACATCAAAGAGTGACTCATTAGAGTGGGTGAAGTAGTGTTACACAATGTACATAGTTAACTCGTGGAACTCATGAAGATTAAAGTTTAAAACAGAGTCAGACTTTTAGTCAGAGAATTCTAGCTTCTATAATTACACTAACCAGGATTACAATGATAAGAGCTATCACCATCCCTCTTGCTGCAACACATAAACTGTTCACCAGCTGGATGGAAGAATACATTTCTCCCCATGGTATTGTATTGGACAGTTAGGTACATTATGGGATTGGAGCAGAGCTATGCCTTCCTTTGAAGCATTTTGCATTGCCTACTGTCAGAGACAAGACACTGTATTTATTACACACATCGTGCTATGCTGACCATTCCTGTATTACTTGCCTACTGATAATTTATATCTATTAATGATCCTCTGTGCAAAGAGATTCTGCTCACATTTCTTTAGTGCCTGGGCTTTACTCAAAATGTGTGTCCTTTTTTGTTGTTGTTTTGTTTTTGTTTAGCACTTTGAAAGCTTGAAAGCTGTATTTGGTATAATCAAAACTACTTCTCCCTGCACTCCACTGACTCAAGACTCATGGCTACTATAGAATCAGTCTAGTATAGTTCCCTTTAAAAGCCATTGTTGTTCATAGTCATATACATATTAAACTTATAAAACGTCAGCAAAAATAGTACTTAATAATAATAATACAGTGCTATTTTAAGGCACAATTGTGAATAGACTGAAAATCATCACTGATCTCTTAGTTGAATGGTCATAGCTACCCAGGCTTTGTAGTTAACACCTATTTAGATGTATGGGGATGGAGAGAATATACCTCACTAAGGTCCTGTTTCAGAAAAGCATTCCTCTTTAGGAAGAGTGCTTAAGCATACATTTAACTTTAGGAATTTCTTTGCTTAATTTGAATTTAAATCAATGGGACTTAAGCACATGCTTTCCTGAATCTGGGCCTCACAGAACTGGGCTGAGAAAAGACTGGAAAAAATTTCCATGATATTTTTTTCATATTCAAAATAAATTGCAGGTAAACCATGTTTGTGACCATGTCACGTTTGCTTTACATGAACATTGGGCACCCAAGCGAGACTAGCAAAAATTCTTGCAAAGAGTGGATTTTATGTTCAAAAGCCTGAATATGCACAGTGAGTGAAATTCACAACTGTGCAGAGGCCAAGCACAAAGCTTATGAACCGCTTATCACCCACACTAGCCCTACTTTGAAGACTTAAGTGGGACTTAAATGATATGCAGACCTCTTGCGGGCCCACTGTATGCAAGGATGAATTTCACCCTATGCAAATTGCACAATCCACCCAAAACTGCAGTTTCTTCCGTCACTGAAACTTGTCTCCTGGCCTGCAGCTTGCAAAGGATGTTCCATTGTTTGGAATACTGGTGTTTGGCTCTTGTCTAGACCACTGCTAGCTCTTCACAATACCCCATCAACATTTTATGCTATGTACATGTTAGACATAGTGTATTACTGTTGTCAAATGGCTATGCTGTCATGTAGTGTTTAAATGTAAAAGATAGAGATGACAATGTGAGGCTGGTGCGCTTGTGCTGAAAATCTGAATTTGCAGTGCACAAGCTGAAAAGCAGAGATAGTTTTACAATAAATGTAAACAGTTTAAGCAGGCTTGTAACTACCAAGATGTGCTGCCTTTCAAGAACACAAGTACGGCATTTAGGTGACACTATTCAGCACATACATGTGCACTTTAGGGGATATCTGTGTCTTTGTCTCTCTCTTTGTCTGTGTGACTCCAAAGGATCCTGAGTGAACCTGCCACAGGCTACAATACTGATGAGCTAGGGAAGCATCTAAACTTTTTAGTGATGTAGGACGAAGTGACAATTGATACAATGAAATACTTTTGTGTTACTAATGCCAGCTTCACTTCAGGTTCTGGATTTATTCCTCTTTGACAGAATTCCCCATTATTCTATTTTTTATATTCTTCTTCCCTGGTTCATTCCATCTGTCTCTAGAGATTTCTATTTTGTGGGCCCATCCCCCTGGATATGTCTGTCTGTATAGGCTTCCCCCAATTCTTACTCCATTAATTTGAGCTTCCCATCTTTTCTTTCCTGACCTTAGCTTTATTAAACAAATCAATAGATCACAGTAATGGGCTAACTTATGGCCAATCACTGTGCAGGGGAGAGTGGCAGAAACCTCCCTGCTTAACTCCCATTTTTCAGGACCACACACATTTGCTGTCCTTGCACTGTCCTGAGTGGGGGCAGGAAAGATGGGGGAGGAGGCAGGGCCAGAATTTCTCTCCCCTGTAGGTATAGCTGCAGGTAAGTTCCCCTGCATGCATGGGATTCTGGCACGTCTGCCAGGGCTCTCACTGGGGTGGCGATCCCAATAGTAGCAATGACCTGCACTTGGATTATCCCTCACAACTCTCCCGTGACATCAGTAAAACCCATTTCACATGTGGGGACACTGGACACACAAAGGTTTAATGACTCTCAGTCTGGGTGCTCATTGCAAATAATGTTAAGAAAGGGCTCTCTTTCCTCAATCTTATCCATCCTGTTGAAGCAACCTAGAGTGAACATATTACTGCCTCACCTCCCCCGAAACCCGTGTGGAGGGAGCAGACATCAGAAGAAAGATCTTTGAGTCAGGGGAAAGCTGTATGGTGCTGAGAGTGAGCACTCTGTATTATTTTGCTCTGGGTGCCAAGGCTCCTGGGCTTCTCACTGGTCCTGCATGCACAAGCCCCAGTTCAGGATAGCATCCCTACTGAAGACAGCACTCATGCATGTGTCTGACTTTAAGCAATTTAAGCTAAAGACATTCTCTGTGCTTGGGAACCAGCCACTCTTGTCTGTTCACCCTGAAAATGCTGTGTAGCCCAGTGTTCAGGTTTTTTCTTCATTTTGCTTTTAGCATGTTTTATGGGAGGGCCATATAGTTATTAAGACCTTATTCAGCAAAGCACTTGAGCATGTGCTTAACTTTAAGCATCTGATTAGTGCCATTGATTTCAATCTGTGCAGGGGTGGAGAGGAAATGTAATGGCTCTGTGGAACTTGCACTGCTACCTGTGGTGCAGGTAGCTGGCATAAGACACATGTTAGTCTCTTGCACTCCCCTGATTTGACCCTAAATCAGATTTGGGGTCAGTCTAGGCTAGCAGTGCACATAAAGCAACTACATGTGGCCTGTAGTTCTTAAAATATTAATTGGAAAGAATATTTCCTATTAAAAATATGGAAAATTGCTTGATGTACTGAATGGACTAGATCCTCAGCTGATGTAAATCAGCAAGGCATCATTTAAGTCAATGGAGCTATGTTAATATAGACCAGCTGAGGATCTGGCTGATACCATTTAAAGTTTCCTAAGTAGTCATGAAGTGGACAATCATGAAATAGTACAGCAGACATTGCATTGAGAACGGCAGAGTCCGTTAAGATTGGATTGCAGTTTTCCAGAAATTTCATTGAAATAAGGACACTGTTATTTATCAATTCTTAAAAGCAAAAGATGTTTCTTTTTATTATTACTTTTTACATTTTATCATAATTTCAATGTTCCTTGAGAAAAGAACTTGTTAATTACCCTGTTTTAAAACATAAACAATTCCCCAACACTTGCAATTAGTCACTACCTACTGTTACTTGCAATTTGTTGGCAGATCAAGCTACAATCTGTTGCACTGTGACAGACAAATTCCTGCAACCCACAAATTCATTCCAGAGCTGAGAGGAAGAAACCCAAAAACCCATAACCCCCAACCCTTTTCTGGTTAACTGCACTCATCCGGCTTTTAGGGAAAAATCTTCCTTCAATGTGCACGTGTAACTGTTAATCTGAATTATGCATACACACTGAGGTGAGAGCAGACCTCCTTAGCAAACACCTGTGCATTCCCAATACAGTGTTTCAGCTGCCATATACTGTAATGCAACAGATTTTGCATGAATCTGCCTCCACACTGTAACCTCTTATGCCCTGCCAAGTGCTATATATTTCCCTTGGTGGTGGTACTGGTGGTGAGTGGGTGGGAGGAACAACATGTATTATCTTACTAGTTATAATATTATACTACTGTATGCTTCCCAAAGAACCTTTCTGAAAGCAGTTACTATTTGCTGGTGTGAGAGCTGCTCTTTTTCCTTTTTTTTTTTTCCATGAGAGGACAGGGCTTTCCATGACTTGGGTGTTGTTCTGAAACATATTATATTTTAGAAATCATTGTATTGTCTTCATCAATACTTAATTAAAGTATTAATGTTTAGTAAGAGAAGGTAAGATAAAAGAACCATTTTTTTTCTATTCGCTTTTGTCACCTGACTTAGTAAGACCACCTTCAGTGGAAAAATAGCACAGTGACATTTTCAAAACATGCAGTCCCTTGAGCCTGGAACCTAACACAGACAAGAAAGCTCAGCTTGATTCCAACACTGCTTTGTGATGTGTGCTTCTCTTTTTTCAAGAACTGGGCTGCAACAGCTGCTAAATATAGAGAGGAATAAAAGGTTGCTATTGTACCGAATTTAGTTGTACAAAAAGCAGATGCTTTATATGGATTTTATATATACACAGTGTTGTTGCGGCCATGTTGGTCCCAGGATATTAAAGAGACAAGGTGGGTGAGGTAATATCTTTTATTGGAGCAACTTCTGTTGGTGAGAGAGACAAGCTTTCGAGCTTACACAGAGCTCTTCTTCAGGCCTGGGAAATGTACTCAGGGAGGATTTGATATGTGAGCATGCTCAGTGTCCCAGCATTCCAAACCATTCTTGCTTTGCAGTTGCACCCAGGCTGCTTCCTCAGTCTTCAGTAAATTTGAATGCTGATTGGCAGTTACCAAATTGTTTGATCTTCCTCTTATGCAACTCCAAAAAGGGCTTCGTCCTTTGTGGTGCTTAGAGCTGTCAACTCCCGCCGAGGTCAGTGGGCCCTGACGCTGGACAGTGGTTCGCAGGAAGGTCTTAGCATTTAATGGAATTGCATCCAAAGAGAAAAAAAGTAGCAAGTCTTGCCCCAGACTTTCAAAAGTGCTCAGCACTCTCCTTTGGGGCAGATTTTCAGGTGTTCAATGCAACTCCCATTGAGAACAATGTTCTACTCGTGTAACGTTTACTGCAAGGGATACTGGTGGTAAAGGGGCCAGAGGGTTACATTTGTAACAGCAGGAACAAGATAGCTCAGTCACTGTACTGATATGTACAAGTGGACTGGGATATTGCTTAACAGTACTGTCATAGGGTGGCTGGCCCTGTGATTGAAATTGGTCCAGCTCCCTTGTGGCAGAGCAGGTGCTCCCAGCTGAGCCAATTAAGAGGGGAGGGGCTGCGCCTGGGCTATGAAGGATTAGAGGGAGTTGCAGGGAGGGAAAATCTAGAAGGGGAACTGTAGAGTGAAGTTGCAGGGAGGGAGAATCTCCGGTGGTGGTTCCTGAGGAAGGGAGTTGGGACTGGAAAGAAGACCCAGCTGAAATTTTTGTTGTTTTTTTGGGAAAAGGCAAGTAAGGACGGCCAGGCCTTGTGTTTTCTCCAGCTGCTTAGAGAGCAGGAGAGCACAGTACCTCGGTGAAGAAGGGCTGGGCCCAGCTTAAGGCTGGTGGAAGATTTTTTTGTGTTAATAGAAAAACAGCCCCAAAAGGGCTGTGATTGGATGAGAAAACCTGTGTGGAGTTTGTTTAAGTAGCCCTGAAGAAGGGGTAAAACAGAGGCAGGGCACTGCAGAGGCACCCCAGCGACGATGAGGCGCTCTGGTCTATTCTACAAGTGCCAGAACAGTTCAGCCTTTCTTCTGAACTACTCAGGAAATTGAGCTACAACATCACTGGTTCATTCACCTGCACATCCACCAATGTAATATACGCCATCATATGCCAGCAATGCCCTTCTGCTATGTACGTCGGCCAAACTGGACAGTCCGTACGTAAAAGGATAAATGGACACAAGTCAGATATTAGGAATGGCAATATACAAAAACCTGTAGAACACTTCAACCTCCCTGGACACACAATAGCAGATGTAAAGGTAGCCATCCTGCAGCAAAAAAAACTTCAGGACCAGACTTCAAAGAGAAACTGATGAGCTTCAGTTCATTTGCAAATTTGACACCATCAGCTCAGGATTAAACAAAGACTGTGAATGGCTAGCCAACTACAAAAGCAGTTTCTCCTCCCTTGGTGTTCACACCTCACCTGCTAGAAGAGGGCCTCACCCTCCCTGATTGAACTAACCTCGTTATCTCCAGACTGATTCTTGCCTGCATATTTATACCTGCCTCTGGAAATTTCCATTACATGCATCTGATGAAGTGGGCATTCACCCACGAAAGCTCATGCTCCAATACATCTGTTAGTCTTTAAGGTGCCACAGGACTCTTTGTTGCTTTTTACAGATCCAGAGTAACACGGCTACCGCTCTGATACTTCAGGAAATTGAATTATTGTCTAATAAAGATCTGTGCTGAGTAGTTTATAAAATGAGGGAGATATCGCTGGTTTAGGGATGCTCTAGCGCATTTTCCCCCACTGAACATTTTTGGAAAATACCTGCCAAAAACTAATACAAAATTTGCTTTTCCAAAGTATCCTCATGAGCCCAGAATAAAATGAATCATTGGCAGGGATGACGTACCAGGACGCAGACGGGAGAAGGAATGAACTTCATCAGCAGCTTAGAAATTCCCTGCATCCTGTACTGCTGTGAAAACCGACCTCCTCCACCTCATTGTATGTGCTAATTTGCACTGTATATTTTGCGCCAAACTGCAAAATAGTTGATTTTATTACCAATATTTTTGCAGCTCCTGCCTAGGAGCCTCTGTCTGATGCTTGTTGTAAATAGTGTTAAGACTCTGCCTTTACCCCAAGCATGGAAACTAAAAGAAGGATGTCTGCTATTAAACAACTTCACCATTGCAGGGACGGGCTGGTTGTACAAATGACGTACTGTTTTCACTCTTTAGGAAGGATGTAAAGTCAGTGAAAGGAAACGTCACCCGGTGAACAGTTATTGGACCATATTTCAACATATTAACCTATTTAATCACCATTTAAAAATATTATCCTGTTGTTAACTGTGAATTTAACAATCAAAGGAAAATACTGAAAGCTATAATATCCTTCATATAAAATTTTGTGTTAGATGTGTGCAGAAATTCACTGATTCACACTGGATTTGAGGTGTTATCAAATTATTCGGCTTTCATTAGTACTGAATAAATAGAAATATTCAGAACCTAATTCTATCAGATTTCTTTGTTCTGGTAAATTATTACCTATGCCTCTAGCTTTCTAGTTACTGTGTTTCTATAAAGGAGAATGCTTTCCCCCCTCCTAGTGTTTTGTTTCAGCATTTCAAAAAACATTGTCATTTCACAAGGAGTGACATAAGTACATTTGGATCAGCTATGAGTGCACCCCCCTGGCTATTTTTTTGAAGTTCTACAAGTTTCCTTTTTGACACCTGAGATTTTCAAATCCTTCCTGGGCTGAGGCAAGAAGAAGAAAGTGCTTTTCCAAAGGTATCTTTCTACTCAAACAGAACAATTATTGTACACTACGTCCTGTTCACTCTAATTACCACGTGTGCCAGATCACAGCGTTTACACCTTCTCCATTAGCTCATGTGCAAAATTTGCAGAGAGATTTGAAGCACAGGCCTGTGGGTCAGTCCCGAAGAGAACCGGCTCTCTGCCTCGGTATTATGGCACCACCTTTTAAAGAGTTGCTGTGGACGCAGAAAAACAATTGCAGAAAATATCCCTAATGTTAAATGCAGTAAAAAGATTCTGTTCCCCCCCCTCTTATTATTCCGATTGTTTTATTTCCAGCCGTCTTGCTGGTGGCTGCCTTTGTGGCACTTCAGCTGTGATTAGATGGGCGGGCAAGCAGCTTCCTCTAGAGCTGAAGCCAGCTGGTTGAAAAGACTGGCAAGCCCTCAACTTTTCCTCTCCCCACTACCTTAGAGATTGAGTTTATTATCTCCATAGCTCTATGACATGCCCAGTCTGTGTGGGCTAAGGGTCTGAGGGCACAAGTCAGTACTCTACCGTCAGAGCTCCCTTATCACTGCTCTGTTGCTGTACTTATTATGATTTAGTTGTAACCTCGAAAATTGCCTTACAGCCAAAAAAAAAAAAACAGTCACCCAGTCCTAATGCTGGAAACCCTGTGATAATCTGTTCCATGCATTCAAATGAAAATATGACTTCTTGGCAGAGAATAGCATTATAATGTAAAATCCCATATGCTGTTATACAGTATGTTGCAATCTGTTTTACTGCTGCCTCTATTCTAACGAGTGAATACTGCCAATAAAGCAATTGAAGATAACACTAATTGCTTATTTCTGTGATCCATAATTTTTATGGCTGCCTTATAGCTCTTTAGTCAAATAGATGTTTTTTGGCCTTTAAGATCTAGAACTCATGTACTGTAGAGATTGAGGCTGGAAATCTGCAAGCTGGCCTGAGAGGTTATTCTAAGCTCATGAATAGCATGCAGAAGGACATAATTGAAAACTGTTAAAGAAAATAGAAGTCTTAAATCAGTCATAACACTGGGTTTCATCAATATTTTTTAATATAAACTTTGCTCTTTCTGTATCCTCTCACTTCTCTGATGTCATCTTTAGGTGCTGCGTAGTAATCAGACACAGTGGCTTTTTAAAATAAAACTCCCTTTGGCTGGTGCTGCTTGCATAGGTTTCCACAGATAGAAGATGTCCCATTCTGCTACAGATCCAGTCCTGATTCTACTACTCATTCTCTCTAGAGCAGTGGTGGGCAACCTGTGGCCCGGGATCTGCACGCGGCCCATCAGGGTAAGCTGCTGGTTGGCTGCAAGACTGTTTGTTTACATTTGCATGGCCACCCGCAGCTCCCAGTGGCTGCGGTTCGCCATTCCCAGCCAATGGGAACTGCAGGAATTGGCATGGGCCTGGCCTCGGAATCATTTGGCTGTGTATTGCTGGTGTAACTGGCGTACAGGGAGTGACGGGAGTATGGCTGGAAGAATGGGGTTATCTGGAGCACTGCTGTACTCTAGTAATCCCCAGCTGGAATGGTCCCTTAAAGGATATTACCAGTCTGCACAAATCAGAGCTTCCCAGACGCTGTACATCCACCTTTGTCGTCTTCCCTCCAGGTGCAGCGCTGAACAGATTTGGTCAGACCTAGTCTGGGGCTAATCGTTTTGCTGGATCTAGGACTCACACAGGTTGGGAGGGACTGGATCTTTCCTGCAATGACCACTTTCATAGCTATGCAATGTATTGCCCCCTTTATTCAAAACAAAGACTGTGAGGAATTTCTATGTATACTAAAGGAAAACAGATGAAAACAACCTATTGTATTCTATACCTGCAAGTGGGTTGTCAGGCAGCACTACCTCTCAACTTATTTGAAGCCCTGAATTTGGAGGGAATCACATTGCTGGGAACACCTAGACTTGTGCTGAGCAGTTTTGTTGGGAAGTGAAGGTTTTAGCTAAGGTGGATGGTTTTTAGATGCGGTGATGAGGGTATATCTACCTTTTATTCTTTATATTTATGAAATTGGTTAGTGCTTGTGTGTTCAGAGGTTGTGATTGTCCATGTTCCTAGTGGACTGGTAATATTCACATTGAAAGAAAAAATATACATGAGTGATATTGCAAAGGAGTGTAAAGTTGTAATGAATTAGTCTAATACATTATTAGTTGATGTCTAGTTGGCAGCTGGTATCAAGCAGAGTGGGGTTGGTCCGGGGTCCAGTTTTGTTCAATATCTTTATTAATGATCTGGATGATGGGATGGATTGCACACTCAACAAGTTCGCAGACGACACTAAACTGGGGGGAGAGGTTGATACGCTGGAGGGTAGGGATAGACCTAGACAAATTGGAGGGTTGGGCCAAAAGAAATCTGATGAGGTTCAACAAGGACAAGTGCAGATTCCTGCACTTAGGACGGAAGAATCCCATGCACTGCTAAAGGCTGGGGACCGACTGGCTAAGCAGCGGTTCTGCAGAGAAGGACCTGGGGATTACAGTGGATGAGAATCTGGATATGAGTCAGCAGTGTGCCCTTATTGCCAAGAAGGCTAACGGCACATTGGGCTGCATTAGTAGGAGCATTGACAGCAGATTGAGGGAAGTGATTATTTCCCTCTATTCGGCACTGGTAGAGGCCACATCTGGAGTATTGTGTCCAGTTTTGGGCCCCCCCACTACAGAAAGGATGTGGATAAATTGGAGAGAGTCCAGCAGAAGGCAATAAAAATTATTAGGGGGCTGGGGCACATGACTTATGAGGAGAGACTGAAGAACTGGGCTTGTTTAGTCTGCAGAAGAGAAGAGTGAGGGGGGATTTGATAGCAGCCTTCAACCACCTGAAGTGGGGGTTCCAAGGAGGATGGAGCTCAGCTGTTCTCAGCAGTGGCAGATGACAGAACAAGGAGCAATGGTCTCAAGTTGCAGTGGGGGAGGTCTAGGTTGGATATTAGGAAGCACTATTTCACTAGGAGGGTGATGAAGCACTGGAATGGGTTACCTAGGGAGATGGTGAATCTCCATCCTTAAAGGTTCTTAAGACCCGGCTTGACAAAGCCCTGGCTGGGATGATTTAGTTGGGAATTGGTCCTGCTTTGAGCAGGGAGTTGGACTAGATGACCTCCCGAGCTCTTTTCCAACCCTGATATTCTATGATTCTATGTGATCCTGTTTCTTCCTAGTGACCAGTCCCACTGAAGATTAGAACTCGCTATTTGCTTACAACGGAAGGGGTTACTTTAGCCCAAGTGAGAAGGGCTTGTACTTTTACAGTCTGATCCAACTCTCATGGACTGGAGCAGTGGTGCATCTCTCCCCCATCCGCCCCCCCTGAATGAAAGTTGTTTGGGGCAGCAATGGCTGTCTGCACACATCTTCTGGTTGACTGGCTGGTGGTGGAGAGGGGGCAGCAAAGGGGGCAGTTAGCATAGTCTGAGGTGGTTGAGCAGCAGTTTAGCTGTTTCCCTCTCCCTATCAGCTGATCAGCTGATCAGCTCTAGAGGAAGCTGAGGTTGGAACTTTACACCACTGGGGATCACTCTGACCCCCTGCCAAGTAGCCAGTGGGCTGCAGCTCTACTTTCTTTGAGAGTAAGGCCTGGTCTACACTGGAGGGGGGGTGTCAATGTAAGATACGCAACTTCAGCTATGGGAATAGTGAGCTGAAGTTGACGTATCTTATTTCAACTTACCTCCCATCCTCACGGCACGGGATCGACAGCCGTGGCTCCCCTCATCGACTCCGCTACCGCTGCTCGCTCTGGTGGAGTTCCGGAGTCGACAGGAGCGCATTCGAGGATCGATATATCGCGTCTAGATGAGACGCGATGTATCGATTCCCGATAAATCAATCGCTACCCGCCGATCCGGCAGGTAGTCTGGATGTACCCTTAGAATCAGAACAGCAACTTCTCTTTCCATTACCCATTTAGTGAGGCATCTGATGGGGACCAATCTCAGGCAGAGAAATCACCAGATCCATGGTGGGGCAGGAGAACACCTATGGCGGATGGATATCTATGGGGACAGGAGGAAGCCAAAGTAATTGTTGGGACCTTTAGTTTTTCTTGTCTAAGCAGGCTAGGAGGAAAAGGTACTTATAGTCTTTGAATCTTTTTGCAATTGGAGCTGAGAGGGAATGGTCCCATGGCACTACAGGTGAATGTCTTTATCTCCCCTTCCACTGCTCTCTGAGCAGAATTATCTCACTGGCACCTGTGCAGTTCAACCCATGGTCTAACCCTGAATATGTGGTGTGATGTTTCCCTCCAATGTCTGTGCCCCAGAAAAGAAAAGAGCCTACTATTTACTCAATGCTGAAGAAATTGCTCCCTTAGCTCAGATAGTGGGATTGTGGGATTTTTGGCACTGAAGAGCCTGAGTTTTATCCCCACTCATGACCATACTATTGGTATTTCTTGGGCTGATGTTGCATTACACAAGAGAGTTCTTTCTGAACTTTGCTATTTCATCTACAGGTCAGATGAAACAGGGATGTTATATTTCAGCTGCTTACAGTTCATGAGGCTCTCAAGTTGTAGAGACCAGTGCCCCAAACTAAATGAAAATTACTTCAACCAACTGTAAAACAATTATGCACAGACAAGACAAATCACTGTGTGAGCTAATTTGCAGTTTCTT